>NW_026542601.1:78386550-79004490 GCF_028750875.1 Macrosteles quadrilineatus
TCAACAGTCCTACAACAACAAACATTTAGTTACGTACTTGAACCCTTCCCTCACCCTCAGCACTTGGTTTGTATTTTGTACAGCCATATCTTAAGATGTTTGTCATCGCCAGAACGCACGATTCACAAATTTGGCAACCTTAAGAAAACTTCTGTAAATAAGTATATATAATCTTTTTGTGGTGTGAGGAGATTTTTACTTAGGTTGTTCAGATACAACTCTTGTTAGTTCAATTATAAATATGCCAGCAAGATGTTGTGTATATTTACCCATACACAATGTTTACTAAAATCTGACGTTAAGTGAATTTTATTTTAACACAAATAAATGTGATTTACTTGTAGTCTCTAGCATTGATTGGGTACAGTATCATGTTTGTTGCTGTAAATGGATGATATTAAGATTTTCAAACTTAAAAGAAACCTCACTGATTAGGAAATTACAAATTGAAGTCGCAGCATACCTTTGGTGAGTGTCTTCGCTTCATGGGACACAGAACTCCAAGCCTCCGCGAGGAAATCAAACTCTCCTGCTTTGATCCTAGCGATGACTGCTGTCGGACTCTCGTCTCGAGACCTGGCGTGGAATGGAGCTCGACCACTCAACATTGTGTACTGTACGAAAACAACAAGCGTTAAACGTGGAAAATTGGATACACAATCAACTTAACCCAAAATAGTTTTCCAAGTGGACAGCGCATAACAAGTTCACAGCTTTCACACTTTGCCCCTACAAGTGGGCTTCAAAAGAAAGTCGTAAAATTAAAATGACAAAAAAATTTAAGACTGTTAACTTAGCGTCTCAAAATTTGTTTGAGTTTTAGGTCATGAATAATAGGTGTAATTTGGTGATACATTGTCATAGACACTATTTTATTTTATTTGTATTATTTGCGTTTTTCTACACTATTGGCATGTTATAAGCCTAAGGGACCAGTAGAACCCTGGTCTTGTTACTATACTGTATAACAACAACTTTACGCTAAATGTCATATATTAATTGAAAATGCAATAACAAATGATAAACCTAACAAATCAATCTAGGGATTGAACCAGTAACCTTAAAATATGTCTTTTGTTCTTTTTTAACGCAGAATATGGTATATGATGGCATAAATAATAGCATAATACTGTCCATTTTAATAAAAAAACTGGTGACTTTCAACAATAAAAGTTAAAACTTCTACTAGAACATCAGCTTTCTCCAGTATACTCACCAGAATCACTCCCAGACTCCACAAATCACAGTTCTCGTCGTAGCCGTCCGCAGCTTGGTTGAGGACTTCAGGTGCTGCGTAGTGTAGCGTGAAGCAAGGAGTGTGCAGAGAGTCACCTTCCTTCTTCAGTTGTGCAAACCCAAAGTCCACAATCTTGATGGTGGAGTTTGGACTTTCATCGGTGAAAAGCATGTTCTGTTGAACAAACCACTGATTAGAATCTCTTTATTTTTACTTTATTGAGCCAAACTATTTCTAGGCAGCCAGTTGTATAGGAAAATACATGACCAAAACGATTCACAACATAGCAATAATAAAGCATATTGTTACTGTTCCCATCTGAACAAATTGCAGCACTAGTAATAAAGAAACTAGGTTCTAGCCCACTTCAGACTGTCTAACTGGTCTTCTAACTTCAGACTGGACCTTAAGGGTTGTGGCATTGTTAAAACCTATAGGTGGTAGGCGGGATTCGAACCCGAGATCTTGGGGACCAAAGTCCTGTGCTTTAGAACTAGACTAGCTTGCTTCCCAAATCCTCCACATGCTCAGGGTAAAACATATTATAGTAGTTTTCTGCACCTCAAACAAAAAATGTCAACAAAAAGTAGTTCTTTCAAGGTGCAGCACAAACTCGTACTTATTAGTATTGGCCTCTTGCGGACTAGGACTGCTGCTTCACTACACAGATGATTCAGGTTTTGCATCTACCGTATTTATAATCAATGACTAATCCCACAAACGAGTCAGTACTACATCCATTATTAACCAAGCTATGTAACCCACGAATGTAATAATTGAAAGAAATCTTATTCACTTACTTCAGGCTTAAGATCTCGATGAACAACGCCGCGTTCGTGCATGAAGCTGACCGCTCGAACAAGTTGCTTCATGATGCGACTTGCCTCCGTCTCGGTGAAGCGATCTTTGCGTCTGATTCTCTCAAGGAGCTCCCCACCTCGCAGCAACTCTAGGACCAGATAGGTGTGGACCTGGAGAAAGTAAAGATATTTGTGTAATTTTTTACTATATGTTACACTGTTGCTACACTTCAAAATTACTAGGTTACATTCTACTAAAGATTTAAATTTTCTTATTAAATCTCTCATTCTGACAATAGTACATTTAAAAACACCTTAAATATGTCTCCATCTTAGAAAAGTTAAGAAGTGATCAAGAAAGTTTACATGAGTTGGATCAAAAATTCTTACTAAGGGCACAACAGTTTTTATTATGATAGCAGACTTATCTAAAAACGGTAATTATTTAGTTACATAGTTTCACTCTAGGAACAACTTACCTCATCATAGTAGACCTCGTGGAGGTTGACAATGTTCGGATGCCCTTGACAGGCTCGTAGCAGGTTAATCTCTTGTTTGCAGTCGATCTTTCGGCTGACGATTTTGACTGCATACTGGTGCCCAGTTGTTTTTTCTGTGCAACGGCGACAAATCGAGAAGCTTCCGTCGCCCAATAGACCATCCCGCTCTAGGTTGATGTTGTAGTTTTGGAAAAACGCAGAGTTCTGTAACAATAGGGATGATTTTACATATTTGTCCATTGATAGTAGATACATGGATAATAATAAAATATTCTAACATGATAAAATGTAAAATACAAAAAAAAAATAAGCTTTGGCCTAGTTAATAAGAGTATTTTGGCCTAGTTTAAATAAGTTAATGTAGGGTAATGTAGAAGAGAGTGTGCAATAACATAAGAAAATAACCGCTTTATAATTCAAATTCTTGAACCTGAGATAACATAAAAATAGATAACTAGATTTGACCATAGTCAAAAGTTAGAATGAATTGTCAAATAAAAGTTTTCTTTCAAAAATAAATTTCCTTTAAAGATACATACCTTGAATTTACAGGCTATGATGTTATTTGTCGTTGGCCGTTTGTCATTTGGACGGAAAATTTCACTGCTGATGACATTGTCTGTGAATAAAACTGAAGGAGCAACATAAGAATATCCCTGAAACAAAAATATAATCAACATTAACCATTGAGTACTACTTGTGTTTAATAAAATGATGTAATTTGCAAGTCAATAAACAACAAAAATTCCACAGAAAATTGTAGTAAGCTATGGATACCTAAAACCTTTTTCTACCCAATAGTTCAATTAAATTACTATAGATTACAGCTAAGCCATGTCATTATTATAAGATATCAATGGTAGACACCCCATTCATATGAAGCTGTAACTATTTTCTTTTCGTTCAAATAGAACGTAGTCTAATGAGGCACCAACACAGTGAGCCAATACAAGCGTCTACTTGCTCTATTGGTTCGGTCAGTTGATAAAATAAAAAGATGCACAAGTTCACAATAATTTAACCGTCCAGTTTAGCTTGGTGTATAGAACAGAATCAATAATTTACCTAACCACAATCTCTCGGAAACTCAACCCAGCTACGTTTGTTCTAAAATTGGCAAAAAGTTTAACATGAGAATAAAATAGTTGGTTCTATCCATGATTACTTTCTAGTAGTAAGTTAGAGAACATGAGCAAATCGTTCTCTTTTAACCATAAACTAAAACATACATTTAAAAAAAATACAAAATGCAAGAAAGTTATTGAAAACTATTGACTTACCTTAAATATCTTATCATAATTAGGAGGAACCACAGCAGGTGAATCAGCTGGTGTCATTTTGGTGAACTCTTCGGCGAAATTGCTAACGTCTAATTCATTTGCGATTTTGGGCACAAGAGGGGCTGGCACTTCTTTTCTTGCTAACTTGTCCCAATCAATGTCCTAAAAAAAATTTAGAAAACTTTAAGTAATTTGATTTTGTACTTAGACCACTCTTGCTTTGAAATGGTGTCACTTGTGTGGGTTAAAATCAGATGAATACAGGATGAGACTGGAGTAAAGTGGAATAATCTGTGTAGCTTTGTTTTATATTTATAAAAAAACTTCTTGTCTAGCCACACTGACAGTAAAAATTAAAATTTGATTCCGAGAAGCTATTTTTAGAGTTGAACTTCTGAAAAAAAAAACCAAAGCGAAGCTTAGACCTACTCAACTTGCGACTACTGTATTACTTGAGCAAATCGAAAATATTTTTTCTAAGCATAATTTTTTTCAAAGCAAAGCTTTGTGGGGGGTTTCCTTTACCTGGGAAAAAGTATAAAATATCTTATGTAGACCTACAACTATTCACCCACCTTGAAGAACGGATGCCGCTTGACTTCTTCGGCGTCGTCTTCCCCTCCACCCAATCTTTGACGCGGATCTTTGACTAACAACTTGGATATGAAGTCTGCGACATCAGCCGAGAGGTATTGCGGAATGGGTGGCTGCGTCTTCATGATACGTCTACAACAAAAACAGCAAAGTTGTACATTTACTAATTTTGGCCATATCAAGTAGTTTTGATAGTTCTGGTTTTATCAAGAGTATGTAAGTAGGTGTTTAACCAAAATTATAAGAAATATAAGAAATCAACTGTTGTAATAGGATAAGATTTTAATGTGCATCAAGTCTGAATGGTAATATTTGATTAATCAATCGTTGTAGGATAACAGAATAACTGAGGGGCCTCACAAAAGTCTGCAGTAGTATAATTTAGATTCTTTCAGCACACAACTTAAGCAATATTTTTAATATGAAATTTGGAAAAAATATTTCTTTTCTTTATCTACCAAAATTTGCAGTTATATATTTCTACAAAATTAGTTGTAGTTAGAAATTGGTTACTGATGGAGTGGTTGTGCTGATTAACTGTATTTTTACCTAAGATTGTATATTGGTTTTATTTAACGTCAGGGAGGAAAAGAACAATACCTGGTGTATATATTTCTCTAATGTAACCCTAAGAACGTAGACAAAGGAAACATGAACTTAAATTCATGCGAGAAAGGTTTTCTCAACAATTAGCATTTTTCTCTTTTGCGAGTAAATGGAGCTTTAATCTGTTAAAGAGATTTACGATTAGAAGGTTTAGACTGACCTGGATATGTCCTGCTGAGTGTTCTTCTCTCCTTCCACAGTGAAAGGCGAAGCTCCCGTGAGCAGCTCGTAGGTTAAAACACCTACACTCCACCAATCTACCGCCTGTAAAATACACAACGTAAATATTACGTCATACTACAAATCATAAAATCATACTACGAGTGTGTTAAAACATAAAATTTATTTAAACTTTATTGGTTTTAGAAGAGTGGACTAAAACAAGCCAAAAGTAGCTGAGTGGTTATAGTACTTGCATACAGGAAAAAGTCACTAGTTTGATATAGATAATAGTTTTAAGCTAAAATAGTTCCAAAACAAGAGACTAGTTTGTTTTTTTTTTTTTTTTTGTTAGGGAGAGGGGTGTTCCAGCTAATGTGTCCGTAATTGGTGGATTTAATGATATAGAACAATTGCTAGATATTAATGAAAAATATACATTCTAACTATTATTTTGATACGGCAAAAACACAAATAATGTGATTAGATGTCCAGAAAATCTTGAAGACTAAGACCTCCCCCCCATTGGCTACCTATGTTCAATGATTGTTAGATTTTAAATTATAAGAACTCTAGCTAAAGAATCATATTGTCTTAGTCAGTTAGGCTAAGATTCATCTTACTTATCCACTGCACTATTTAATTTAAAGTCAGGTTTAGCCCCTAAATAGTGTACCCATCTAAAATAAATACATTCAATTCAGACCATGTATGAGCTAGGACTCCTTCAAATAACTAGTTCATATATCATTTTAAAAGAACAAAATATTACTATACTGCTATAATAGAATAACCTTGCATTATCATCAACATTTAAAAATTGAGATACAAAGTCATTTTAAGGGAAGAGTAAAGCTAAAACAATATTTTCACCCAGTGAGAGAAACAATCTTTCATCCTAAACTCGACATTGTGAAATTGATAAATTTGAGGAGGGTGTTACCTAAATGTTGTTTAAATACACAAGATCTGCCATTGGCAGCAACTGTGTGTGATGTTGTATGACGCACAACTGTTTGTTGACAGACAGTGTCATGTCTAAATCACGTAATATCTACATTTGTTTGATTTCAGAAAATTACTTTCAATCCTGTTTGTATGCACGTGCACATGTGCAATGTCGCAGTTATTTAATTCATATACCTAAATCTGTGTTGTGTGTATCACAATGAAAATTGTTCAAACAAGATAGGTAATGGAGTAGGACTACGATCCAACGTGTGTTATTTTTCTTGTTCAGATATATATATATATATATATATATATATATATATATATATGAAAATAAGTTCTGTATAAGCTTTCTGTAGATTTTACATAGCTATAATACTGGTTTACAACTTGCTATTATCTTTAGTTTTGATGGATTGTGACTTTACAGAGTTTGTCGAAATGTGTTAGTTTATAGCTCCCAACTCGTTTAAATAAAAATTGGTCAGTTTAAGTTGAATCAGGTTTGCATTGTTGTATCAATGATATAGAATGCTATTTCGAGTAGGAAATTAAATCCATTTTAATAATAGACTATAAAAACGAAACAATTATCCTAATTCAAACTAAACTGGCCCAGTTCTCATTTAAATTTGTATAGCTAACCCGATTCTGACCCACACATTTTATTTTTCAATTCACCACGATTATTTTTTGCCAAAAGCACAGATATTTGTAGTGAAATAATTCCACTAAATCGGGTACAAGGCCAATTTCATCCTCTAGCAAACAAGATTGCCGCATGCGACCTTGAGTTGCCGTGATTTCGTAGGTTAGTTAAACAGCTGAGAAAACGCGGGAGAGCAGACGACGCGCATAGAGTAAGGAGCGAAGGTAATCAGTACTACAGTATATGATGTGTGTGCGTCAACAATATTTGGACATGTGAAAGTATGTGGGCAGTGGCAATGGTGGAGAGTGGAGGCAGTGGATCGGCTGTTTATACACCTTGACACCAATACACTTCGGCCTTCACCAAACCTTGCTATGCAGCCCGCCTGACCTGACCTCCAGCTGACGGAACTTCCTCAGCGTTCAGCCGATTAGCACACACGACGTTTAGCAGCGACGACAGAAACTATGTTCAAATGAATAAACAACACACTACAACTGTTCTTTCTTTCTATTTTGTTTGCGTTTTCAGTAGCCTTGACTTTTTACTTGTCATGTAGCCTAAACAATAAGGTTTAACATTCAATGCTATGGGTTATAACTTTTTAACGAACTTCCTCAGATTTCAGTAGCCGAGGGCAGAAACTATGGGGTACAATTTCAACGAAAATTTAAGCAACTTAGTGTAGGGACTATGGATTAATGTTTTGTAACATCCAAAGACACTTTCAGACCTACAACTGTACAACGGTGGTATAAGAGGATAAGTGTAAGCCCCTTACAGTACCTAAGTATTTTAAAACATCCTTCCCTCCCTGGACACACGATTGCGTAATTTATTAAGGCAAGGTAGGTAGAACTAGACCTACAACTAAGGACAAATAAATATTTAAACACAACAACTTTGATCAAACAACTACTGTTAACTATCGCGGTCGTTCAAACTGCATAACTAACTTTGTATCGTTGCCGGACGATGTCATGGGGTTTAGTCATGACACGCCCAAGGTACTCGGGTACTCGGCGTCCAGATTATCTGCAGAGCCCCAACCCCATCTAATCGCCAGATCAGTCGCGGCCGCGCGATAGCCCACCGTCTCTACAACGCCAGTGAAAGTTGCAATTTCTCTCGCCCTACTTGCGTGTCGCGCTCGGCTGCATCTAGCATTGTAGTCGGTTATCACTTCTCTTGGCAACAGAGTTATAGAGAATCAGCTGGTAGGGATCAAACTACGGAAAGTGTTTGATCGGTTTGAAACCCACTCGGAAATTCGTAGCTTCACTTCTTAGAGATGCCAACGGACTCCTAGGTGCGCATTTAAACCTTAACATGAAATACAAGATGAGTATATGGAGTGCGATGATTCTGTGTAGCTTTGCTACTGACTAAGATCAGCTGTTCCTTTGGACAACCTTTTAATTTAGGCCCAATCAGCTACATATAGACTCATTATCCTACGTTTTAACCTCAATATCCCACAATAATCAGTTCTTGCAGGCAACCTGCTTTGATAATGCAAAAGTTTATTACCTCACTTTTTACCCAATAAAAGTTTTACGCTGAACCATTCAACCAGTATAAACTTCAATCATTTATGATGGAAAATACTTCGTAATTTTCTAATTAAGAATCTTCGACCTTAGGAGAATAAATCGCAAATGATTGGGTCAAGGACGTAAGCTCATCACGGTTAGTGGTTAGTCATCGCGGCGCTTGATGTTTGATGGGTTCTGTGGTGGGAATGAACAAAAGGGAGATCGACCAGAAGTCTATAAGTCTTATAACATGAGGTGTCAAGGCTGCGAGCAGACTGGGAGGATGGCAGCCAAATAGGGCTGATAAGTAACTCTCTGAGTCATGGGTGACACAGGCAGTCCTGGCAACTCGCCTGTAGATTGGCCTAGGTTTGCGAAAGAGACACTCAACACTCGACCAACATGAGTGCTTCAAATCAGTTTTGTAGCAGTTAAAAAAAACTTGCAAGCCGAGCAAAGTCATGTTTGATTAACTAAGCGTAGAAAATGTAAAATAGGGAAAAGTCTGTTGGAAATGGGCAACTTTGAATTGTCAAAACTTTCCTTAGGAAAACTATTTCTCGGTAACAAATTAACGTACAGACATGTTTGAACAGTAGTGTAGGAGATGTAACGCTCTACAACAAGTGTAAGGTAGCTTCTTCGGTAGGAAGTATGGGAAAAGAGTAATGGAGGGAAAAGCTAAAAAATTTTGAACAACATCCACAAGTTTCATTATCTTCCAACCTTTTTCCATCTAAGCCCTCTTTTTTCTACCAGCCGATTAGACTACGAAGTCATATTTTACTAACTAAACGTAGACAATCTAAAATAGGGAAAAGTCTGTTGGAAACTGGTAACTTTGAATTTTTAAAACTATTAAATCTTTAACTTTCCTTGGGAATAATAAAACGGAGCTGTAATTTCATTTCATTATGAGCGACTCATCAATATTATTCGGTGTTCCTATCAGGAAAATGTCGCTATACTGTATAGTTGGAAAAGATCAATTCCACCGTCCCGTAACCCTTGGAGATTTAGGTATTTTGAGATCTCAACCAATCAAATTCCACTTTTGCGAATCAAACGTCTCCTTTCCATCAGCATTACATTCGTGTCCTGCAGTAAAGCATGCGATGATAAGGTTTACGGAAAGCTTACCACCGTGGATAATGTGAGAAAGAGTGCGTTACGCGTTACGCCAGAAGACTAGTCCGATAAGCGTGAATGCGTTACACAAGCGATGTGGGATGCGGTCCATAAAGGAATGGTGGAAACTTCGGTCATGTTGTAACTGCCGATTTAGTTTCTTTCAAGACGTGCCATTCTTCGGACCTTCGGGCTACAATGATGGCTATTTTCGAAGTGAAGGTGTGGGATTTACAGCTTATTGTGGTTAAGCCGGCATTATTGACATTGCGAAAACGAATAAGTGCAATGTATCTTATGTATTCAGTAGGGTAGGTATGGTTGTAGTACTGATTAGGAATAAGAGAGGGGGTCTTAGAGATAGTCAAGTTTATTGTAATATGCAAATCATGAACTTTATCTATACAAATAAGGAAATATCAAGTCAGGTTAGGCAGTGACAGTTTGTAGATGCGCTCATGTAGGTAGTGATAGTTTGTAGATGCTCATGTAGGTAGTGACAGTTTGTAGATGCGTCCATGTCGATATCAACAAAATGTGCGCTCATGTAGGCGGTGGCGGTGGAAGTGACAGTTTGAAGATGCGCTCATGTAGGCGGTGGCAGTGACAGTTTGTAGATGCGCTCATGTAGGCAGTGACAGTTTGTAGATGCGTCCATGTCGATATCAACAGAAGATGCGCTCATGTAGGCGGTGGCAGTGACAGTTTGTAGATGCGCTCATGTAGGCAGTGACAGTTTGTAGATGCGTCCATGTCGATATCAACAGAAGATGCGCTCATGTAGGCGGTGGCAGTGACAGTTTGAAGATGCGCTCATGTAGGCGGTGGCAGTGACAGTTTGAAGATGCGCTCATGTAGGTAGTGATAGTTTGTAGATGCTCATGTAGGTAGTGACAGTTTGTAGATGCGTCCATGTCGATATCAACAAAATGTGCGCTCATGTAGGCGGTGGCGGTGGCAGTGACAGTTTGAAGATGCGCTCATGTAGGCAGTGACAGTTTGTAGATGCGTCCATGTCGATATCAACAGAAGATGCGCTCATGTAGGCGGTGGCAGTGACAGTTTGTAGATGCGCTCATGTAGGCAGTGACAGTTTGTAGATGCGTCCATGTCGATATCAACAGAAGATGCGCTCATGTAGGCGGTGGCAGTGACAGTTTGAAGATGCGCTGCCTGTTGTATCGATGTGCGCGTGTTCGCTACTCCGCTGTGCGACGCTCGACCCGCTAACCCAGATCCGTGTCCCACTTGGGACACAACATTACGCAAACAGCTCAGACCGAGTGAGAGGGAGAGTGTTCCAGACGAATAGACGATATATTCACTAGTCATCTAACAATGATAAAATAAGGACACAATTAATTATTGTGCAGTATCGATATGATTAAAAAAACATTAGTAAAACCTGGAATCAATGTTGAGATTTTAGTTGTGTGAATTATAATGAAAATTGAAATGTTAAATGTTGGAAAAAATTGTAACCAGCAGTTCGCGTAGATTTTAATTTGAGCTTGTAAAGCAGTTTACGATCCTTGACGAGAGTTGAGTGGATTCAATACTAAGTTAAATTACAGCAGCACAAAGATTTGAGGTTACTCTTTGTTTATGTTGGACGGTGTAGCGGAGCAGGGGCGGGGGGGGGGGTTATTATTAAGTAGGTCGAGGTGTGCTCCATTTCAACCCCTTCCCTCATTTACAAAGTCCAGACGACCACCCCTGTCCTACATTTGTTACGTCCAACTTGCATTGTAAAACGTTCAGACTAACCTCATCGTTTTAAGGAGATGATCTTAATCATTCAATTTTACAAACTTACATATATTAAATACGATTCCTAATTAGCAATTGTAGAGTCTAAACTAAACATAATTGAGGTTTCAATGATTAAATATCTAGGAAACCTCGCACAAGGCATAATACGACAATGAACCTTAAACTAAAAGAAAGTTTTTGTTACGTAACAATAACATGATGTGCAACTAACATTGTGATTATTAATACACAAAGCCAATTATTTAGCAGACAGTTGTACTTTTTTACTCCTAGCTCCCATAAAAGATTCAAATTTCAATTATACATCTTAATTATTATTATCAGTCATAATTTTGTTAGACTTCGATCAGAAGGATGTAAGATTGCTTTTCAAATTCGACAGTTGCAAACCTATTTTTCGTGTAAGTGTGTGTCTACGCTTTTGACCTTTTTAAAGTTTTTTTTTGTAAGGGAACGGTCCAAACTTTGAACTTGTTACTATTTAAAGTCGATCTTTTGAAAGAATAATCAATTTAAATCCAGATGACAAATTGCATCTGGTCCTGGAAACGATTTCGCATGAAATCGAACCGGCGATCTTCAGATTGAAGGCAAGCACTATAACCACTCAGCTGCCCAGACAGTTTTATAGAATTAGCTTTATAGAATTGTTATAGAAAGAGTTTTTATAGAATTAGCTCTCTAAACTAGCTAATTATAATTTGCAATGGTAAACAAAACCAGAGTCCTTGAACAGTTCCAATCCTGGCTTATAATCCAAAGAATCTTCACAAATAATAGGACAAATGTTTTTAATCTCAGAATGTCCACAAATAATAGCTAAAATAATGCTAGTTGGATGGGATCAGAAGCAACATAAAAGACACAACAAAAAAACTTACGATATCATGTCCGGTACTTCCTCCATGAACTACTTCAGGCGCCATGTACTCTATGGTGCCGCAGAAGGAATAAGCCCGCTGATCCTGAAACAGAAAAAATAAAAACATACATTTCTGGTAAAATATAACAAGCTACCTTTTACAAATTTGCATTACAGACAACAATAAGATTGATCATTTTGATTTCATTCGAATTACAAATGCAATTAAGGTATGTCAACAACACGTGTCTCTAAGGTCGAAGACGTCGGGAAACACGTAAATTATAGGAAGTGATTTAGGCCTAGAGTGATAGCAAGTCTAATAGGTTTGTTTGTGACTGGACAAAGAGAAACGACCGTTGCCACGTGGGGTTCTTGACACCGTCGTTACATCTATCTTTCTGTTACAAAACAAACATCATCTTTGGCCACTTTGTTTAGGAAGAATCCGTCGAAACACTGGTTAAAACCGATAAAGATGTAAATGTAGAATATGAACACGCAGTGGAAAAAGATGACGTAAATATTGTATTAGTTTTTTACTCGGAGAATCGTCAAGTTATTTGAATATACTGTAACAACAGGAAACATCCACATTTGATTGTGAAAATATTCAACCACTTATAGTTTTCCAAAATTAATGGTTCATATCAGACAGCTGTGAGGCAGAATAAAATGAATAACTTTATCGAAATATAAACACTCAGACCGATCAATATTTACTTCCGCAAGCTCCATTGTGTACACATTGCACACGAGGGAGGTTTTTAAGACATGAACGGACATGTGCGTTGGTTTAATTCTTGATCTACCTTTGTGTGAAATTTAAGCTCATTCGTTCAGCATTATTTGCGTATGTGCCGATCAAACAATACAAGGAAAAGAAACAGAGGTAGAAAAACCTAACAGTAAAGCACCAATCGTGAGATTAGCCCTAAAATAATAGAAACAAAATTTAGTCGACACTTGCGATCAGTGTCACCAGACATGAAATAGACACGAAAAACGAGCTTTAAAATTTACAATTGGATGAGAAGTATACTTGTGTTGGTTAGTCTATGGTTTAAGTAAACAGCACAGGAATTTAAGTAGATAATTTGATAAGGCTTAAAACAACTCGTTACCTTCTCGTGAGGCAGGAACTCCTTGCTGAGGCCGAAGTCCGTGAGTACAATATGTCCTGAGGAGTCCAGAAGGATGTTCTCTAGCTTGATGTCGCGATAGATGATGCCCAACTGCAACAAACAAACAACAATAAATAAACAAACAACACACCAACACAAACATAGAGCAAACCACGCAAAAAAAACGTAACTAACCGAATTGACCTAAGATGAAAAACACCTGGCTTGAGCTTGGCGCAACTAAGGAACATTTTTTGGGACCCTTTGAAGGCTGGGCGCAATTAATGCAAACCCATGTGAACATCTAAATTTTTTTTATTTGTTGCACCCAGATGATTACAGCTAAGACTATTTGTAGTGCAAGTAGACCGAGGTCAATAGTGGTATGGTTCCTTGTTAAGACAGCATTTTAATTTAAGAAAAATAGGATTGCCAGAGATTCTTACGGATGCTTTGACCTAAACATGCTATATTTTGCATTGACAACTGTGCTATTGATTGATGTGCGATGATTTTAATTGAAAAGTGTCGACTCTTACTGTACCTACTCTTTAGACGCTAATATGGCCACGATAATTATTTTACCTACCACATTGCTTTACTGATATTAATAGATTGTTACATGATTATAGTAAATTTAATTAAAGACCTGTCCACCAGAATTTGCGAATGAACGAGTCCTGTTCCGGAACAAATCCTGTTTCGTCATTTCTCGTTTTGTGGAGATGAGGATTTGTTTACATAAACTTTTTGATTGGTGATGCTAGCTTTGCTGAGTTTGAACTTTAAATAGTACCTAATGTCTTCACAATAAAACAATCAGTGTTTTCTTTTTTATATCTAATGATTGTAAATTTACCACAAAATCCCTTTCGAATCCCAAGCAATAACACATTTCCCCAAAATAATATTTCAAACAATGCGTAGAATATTCCAATCCACCCAATATATTAATGGAGTGTCCATTTACAAGTATTTAGTTCATATTAAAATGCAAAACTATTTCAAACAAAAGACTTGTTTTTCATACACAGTCGCTGCTAGATACATTTATTTTAACTTGTCAAGAGATGTAGTAATTAATGTTACTAAATCAACACTCAACACTCAGTTGAAGGAAGAGACGAAATGTTTTGGCACGTGGCTTGTGACTGTGGAATGCGGAGTGGATCAATAGCGCAGCGGAGCCAAGTCGATTGGATACCTGACAGTGTCGAGAATCGCGATAGTCGATAATCGCTAGCTAATATCGATAGTATCGGTAAACACTCACACCGTTCACAGCATGGTTTACAATCGCTCACAGCTATAGCTGAAATTGATAATCATTCACAGCTTAAAGCGGTAATATCGAAAAATCACTTAACAATTTTAAAAGTTATTCTGTTCACATATTTAATTTCTTGAATAGATTTCCCATTGTCGCTTAGATTAATCATTTGCACCTAAAATCACACACTAACCATAATGTAGTTAAATTTTCTCTCCTAGCTACTTTATACTTGAAAAAAGTGTCGAATTTATAAAAAGTTATACTATTAGGTGTAACGAAAATCACCCTAATGTAATATTAGGGAATTTTGGACGGATGAAACATTTACGCAAATTTTGCCAGTATTTATTATTTAAGGACAAGAGTAATCGGGCATAATTCAAGTTAATACTACAAAAAGTAATAACTATTGTTTCAAGAGTTAGGCGAATATACTACTACTTTCCGTAGTTTACATTTAAAATATGTTAATTAGTATTCAGAATTTAATGAATACATTTTAATACAAAAGTGCTAATTCAGTCTGATACATGACCAATACATTGGAATCAATTATGGCATTACTGTAATTATTTGCCGCCAGTAAATTAATAACTTTTGTTGGACTTTCCAATTGATTACTGGCTTGATTTTGCAATCGGTTTTTATTGAACGCGATGAAAATTAACAGTTTGTTTTTGGTTATTAACAAACAATAGATTTGCAATTTACAATGTTTGAAAATATAAATTCAAACCACTGTATGTTTGATTAGATTTTTTACATAAATTGAAATGTTAAAAATAGTTGTTGAGTGAATACATAATTTATTGAACATATATTTATTTGTTTTAAGTAATCAGAATAAGCCAGTTTAAAGTGAACGTGATACAGTATTTAAATGCTGGAGACTCTAGTAAAATCATTTCTAAAGCAGTACGGTGGCGCTACAGTACACGGGCATTTAAATGCACCGGCTGGTCGGCGGTGGAGGCGGGGGTGGTTGCAACAATGGGACCAGCTGACGGCGAGAAGCAGAAGAAGGCGACCAGCTGACGGCGAAGGTTGGTGCACCTGGCGGGGAAATACCGTTCTGTACACCATGTGCCATCCCCCCCTCCCCTCACAGTGACATACTGGTCAATAATACACCCCCGCCCACCGCATAGGCATCACTTACGGTGATTATGACTGCATTCTAAACTATAACCTACAAACTACTGTAATCAGCCGATTCTCAAATTGTTAAATAATGACTATTGCATGGGGAAACTAATCGAAAAGGAATCTCTAATAATGCTCTTACCTTTAGTGTACTTGTTTTAAGTGATAATATTATGTTAAAAATTTAATTTAATTTGTCTTAAAACTGTGAACCATTAATTGATTTGAAAAGTATTTAATAATGTGTGTTTACTATTTTTTTAAATAATTATGCTATTAATTTAATTTTAATAAAAAAAAAATCATATTTATTTATTTGTGGTGTATGTTGCATGTAATCCGATGTTTTTACCGGATTGATCTATAAATTATATATTTTACATATTATTCTGTAATAGTATATTACGTTACTAGTCCTGAAAATAAGTGTTTACTGGACGAGTGTGGTCGTTCCCGTGCGAGACGAAGTCGAGTACGGGATTACCATACGAGTCCGGTACACACATTTTGGACGAGGGACGTACGATAGTTTACGCCATTCTACTAAATCTGTACAAATCCGTATATATTTCCACCAACTAAAGGACTAAAAATCACTAGTCATAACCTCTAAGAGGTGTTATGTTTTTGTTTGTAACCACTTATTGCCACCCAAATACAGTATATTCAGCTGATTGGTGTCCGGTAAAACTCATTACAGTACAGTAGTACGCCATGAAACCCCATTTGAATAAGCTGGCGGCAAACAGCTGTTTTCTGGACTAAATCCTTGCGTGTGAAGTTTGTCAAAATAATGTAGTGTGGCGTTAAATATATTATAAATCGTATTTACTGAAAAATCTAACTATTTTTCCTAAACCTATTTTAACTAATAACAAAACACAAAACCAAATGCCTGGTTTGTGCTATAACCCAGATTGTACATAAGAGTAAATGGTCTGAAAACATTGTGGAGTTGTGTATTAATTAACATTGTGATGAAGATTTCGCCAATTACAGACGCAGCTTTCTATTCTGGCTCTGGCTTAGTAAACCACCACAGAAACGGAGAAACCGTGGTGTTGCGAAACGTCACACAATTCTGTCAGAACATCATTGATGTTTATCTCTATATGGGGTAAACTTGTAATAGCTGTGAAACTAAAATGTCACACCACTGATTTTGGATACTGATATTAGACAAGTAGACTTCTCATAATATATTGTCATCGTCGAATATTTTATTTAAAAATTTGGTTAAGAAACAAATAATACCTAATAACAAGGAAGTGAATGTAAATGGGGGAAATAGTTTTTGAGTTGGTTCAATAGAAAGTAACAAATAGTAAATAACAAAATATAGTTGAAATTCATTTCCATTCTAGCTCCGGTTCATGAACTAGCTAGTTCATGAACTCTACATAAATAAACATACCTAAAAAACTGAATATCCTAATAAAACTGTCTTCAGCTGAGAACGTAAAGAGATTTTCTTATCTATGTTCACACTGCAGACTGTACTTTTATGAGAGGTGTCCTTGTTTATCCTTGTTTCCTTGTTGTTATGTTTGTGTCCTTGTTTTGATTTAAAAAGTAGCCTTTTGATTTGAATAAATCGAAGAACGTTCTTTTCTCGTAATCCGATTAAAAAGATTCTGGTCACACGATTTATATACTATTTCGGTTTAACCCCAGGGGGAAAATCCAAATTTTTAGAGCTACTACAGGTACAGTAATTCCATCCAAATTGAAGTATCACATTTCCAAAATACTCTTCGACTACAAAAAAAACTGTGTAGGAACATCTCCGACTGGTATCAACATGAACCACAAGAACGCAGAGCGAAGCCTTTAGTCAGCGTTTCGTATTATGTAAAGGTCACTCGTATTACACAAGCAGTCAGCATTGACAATACATGGCTGTTGCTGGTCTATGAAAATGTAACAGAGATTGAATCACATGAATCATTTAATCTCCAACTCACGAATGTCGAAGAAACTTCTAGATACATTAGGTAGTCGACTGAGTGGATATATTGCTTGGGAATAAGCAAGTCACCGGTTAAATAATGAGAAAAGTTTAGCTTTTGGTGTTTTGAAACCGAGTTGTTCTTGATCGTTTAATGAATGATCCTAAACAATGAAACAGCTGATGTTAGCAAAAAGCTACACAATGATCTCAATCCATTGAACACCCTTCTTTCACTCATAATCAGGTTACAATTAACTTGCTACGATAATTATGATCTTGAAAGTTTAACGCAAAAGATAACCTCTGTATGAACACATAGAAAAGACAATATAGGTGGTTCCTATTATTACAGGATATATCAAATTGAATACATAATCAGAAAGATATACCTTCCCTTTGACCAATAATGATCATGTGATGATAAAACACATTTTAATGTGATCAGTGTTACATCGTTTAACCAATAAAATATTGCAGTAATCCTTTAAGCTGTTACAATGATTTCGTTGGGAAAATCGGTTCAATCAACTCAAGTTATTACTTTGTTTAATAGCAAACATGCACCGGTTATTAATGTGCAAACATTTGCATTTTATTCCATTTCGAGTTTTGCAATGCAGCCACGCAAGCATAGTTGGTTTCTTCAGTTAACTGTCTACTCCTTTGTTAACGTTGTTTGCAATCAGCATTGGTTATATAAAAGAGTATAACCATAACGGAACAGTGAAATAAAATTAAACATTAAATTCCTAATGTTCAATCTCTAAATCTCTTCACATACTTTGTTCTGAACATAGAATCAGTGTAGAATTAATGGAGATGATTGGATGGCTTTGTTACTGACTAAGAGCATCCGTTTCTTTAAACAGGGCCATTAAAGGTTAAGATGAAGGAAATTTGAACATGTCAATCTATATTTTCTACCCACTATCAGCATTGTGACTTGGTGAGATAAACTTGTCTCTCATACTATGAGAGACAGTTGTAGTCGCCATCCGCCGAAGGTCGCCAGTCAACGATGGTAAACAAAATTACCGACCATTTACACTAATCTTAACCGAGGGACACGGCCTAATCTTAAGGTTCACGACGATTGACTATATAAACTATTATGTGAACATCTTAAATGCAGAAAAAGTTCACGCTGCCTTCGAGACATGATTTGTTTGCTTGCTTGACAGGTTAATCCAAATATTCCGACTCATGATTGATTTTCCTTCAACTATGGCAGAAATTCATCTCTTTTATCAGTGGACCAGCAGCATACTAAGCGAGAAGATTTACTAATAAATCAAACAGTTTGATCAAGAATTTCGATCCGATGACTACTTCTATACAACCCTGATCCTGATCCAATCACAAGAATAATACATAAAGTCAGACAAATAATAGAAATATTCGTTCCTAAATGACTGCAGATGCTGATCAAGGCTAGATCACGGCCATTCTGTCATGGAGACACGGGTTCAAATTCGGTCAATTACCAGGGGAATGTGATTATGTTGTCACCCAGTGGAAGTCAATATTAATTTCCAATGAAGGGGCGACCTGATCTTACCTAGCCTAACTTAACAACTTCATTTGCATAAAACAAATTTAATAATGGCTGTCTGATTCTTGAAAAAAAAACTTCTCCGGTTTCAAAACTTTGAGCTGTAAGTCAACCAATCAAGAAACAACTGTATCTCATGCGAGAAGAACTTTCTCTGCATTGAGAACTTACTCTGGACTGGATGGAGAAATTTCTCTGAATGAAGAACTACCTCCATTACAAGCATTCTATTCCAGCAGATGTTTCCGAGGAAGGACGGCGCTAGCTGCAAGTCAAGTCTAGTAATCCCATACAAGAAGGAATCCCGTGCAATGCAAGGGCGAGGTCACCTGCTACAACTACCACACACAACACAGACAGCTGCAGCTCCAGCAGCACCTGCCTGGCACAGGCGCTGCGTCGAGATTTGATACCTTCCATCATCTGCACCTGGAGTCTGATGCATCCTGTGGGCGCCTGCCAGACTAGCGGGTAAACAACAATAGCGGGTGCCCCAACATCCCACATGGCACTTCATAGGAAACTGCCCCGCAATACCTATGCAAAACTTGCAAAAACTGCACGTGCTGCTGTCAAATATAGTGGATGTTTGAAGATCAGAAGGTACAATTTTCTTCACACTTGAAAATAACCATAATCCGATCTGGGATTCAAATGGCTGTGTCCAAATGTAATTTTAGGGACGATACCTTGAAACATTATTAGGTTCACTTAAGGGTACAATTGAATAATTGCAAAATTCTAAAACGATTTCCACTGTTCACAAGCTTTGCAACTGGGTTGACAAAGAAATTAATCGGGGTTCTTAGAGAGTTTTCAAATAAGGAGATATCTATTACCATATTCTCAATGGTGGCGTAGATCTGGATCCAAAGACAAATCACAAAATTAGATCAGTTTAGTTCTTTAGCCTGTGCCTGTATTAAAATGACGGATATTAATATGATATCCAGCAAACTCTTGCATTTGGTTGATTCGCAATGGTTCATGACAACCTATAAAGAATGAAAGCTTGTCAATCAAATGGACATTATCTCCTCATTTTCCTGACTTTCTGAGATTAATAAGATCAATAGTCTTCTATATGAAATCATCGCTTAAATGATAACATTGGCCTATAACAACATGTTCATAATACATAAAAAAAAAAAAAACTCGTCGATATTCACGATTATTCGGGTGGTGTTTACCTTGTAGTCCTCCACAAAAGCAGTCAACAGCTGAGACCTTGTCACTTTGTACAGTTGCCAGAGAACTCACAACAAAAATCTCGTATGCAAATGCTTCACGGGTTGGGATCTGGATAAACAGGTAGAATAGAAAACATCATTGGAGTTGAAGTGACTTTGAATATCTGTTATCTTTTGGAGAATTGTTACGCAGGCCGAGGAGGAAAATCCGTCTGATGCCGTACAGCCGGTTGGGCTTGGGCAGTTCCGGCCGATATCTAGGGACTTTCCCACGTCGACCTTGCGTCTTGCGAAAACCTCCGTCACGGCCCAAGGCGCGCTCTACTGTCCGTGTGTTGTTCAGTTCTGGTAGCATTGCTGTACTGGTGGAGTTTGATTGGATAGCCCAATTTTGTAATATTGCATTGTAATCCATCAACACATCTGTCTTTGTGATCTTTTGAAGTTTTGTGACACAATACTGGTGCCTAATGGTTCGAGCCTCTGGATATTTGTTGAAAGAAGAAGCCTGTACGGTTCCCATAGTACCACAAATACTGTTGGGTTGGACAGCTTTCTCTTAAAAGCGTTTGCGATTCTTCCGTAAAAATGCTTCAGGCGAAGACATAAAAAATACTTCTATCGCACATTGTCGCAGTGAGTATTGTCGTTACAGAATCCAAACTCAAAACTTCGGAAACAAATTGAAAATTTTCGAGGATTTCGTTAGCAATTAATTCCGAATCCAGCCCAACACTGTATTTTAGTGTAATTCTTATTTCACAGTCCCTCTTCATTCACCGCAATTTCCACCCCCCGTCCATCAGGCCTGTGAATCCAACCCATTAATTATTACCTAGTTTATGTCAGTTCCCGAATACGAAATGGCCTTTCTAATCGCGTTACTGCCTGGGAAGTGGACGAAAGGAGAGAGGGAAGAAGACGCGAGTGGAAGTGGAGAGGAGGACCGTTAGAAAGGAAAAGCCGACAGGCGGAAGTAACGAGAGAAAGTGGCGCACTAGCGCACTCTGCGCGGAACATTCCGGCATTACATTGTGGTTATGTAGATTGGCTAATTGGTAGAAGGTGGAACATCCACTGACCATGGTCTATAGTTCTAGCCTATAGCCTATGGTGAACCAAAGGGGGTACTGACGTTTGCAATGCTCAAATATGTAAAAGTGAAAAATCTATAAATGTTGGTCGAATTGCATGAAATGTTTGATGAAATTAGGAGAAATGGTAAGATAAACCACAATATCACATTTTTTAGTTGTATTTGTCATCTTAAAGAGGGTCACTTGTTGCTATTAGGTTCCCTAATCCCCCTTTACTGTGAGTCAACCAGCAAAAACTTAATAACACCCGGTCGTGCATTAATTGCGCCAAAGAGTTCTAATTTCGCCAAGACCAAGCGAGGTAGGGGTGAGTTGCCGGCAGAAGGAATGTCCTTGTTTACGTGTCATCCTAAACTAATCTAACCTGACCTAACCCAACCCAACCCAACCCAACCTAACCTTAACCTACTCAATCATACAGTCAACGAGAGCCGCCACTTGTCTTAGTAACGTATCGGGTGGCTTCCTGGAGTAGTTGGCGCAATTCAGGAATAGCCGACTCAGGACAGTTGGCGCAACTAATGGCCGCCCCTACACAGAGTCGCATATATACCACTGTATATCTCTAGCCCTGGCCCCTACACCCGGCTCACGGACTATAGTCACTGGACTGACTGATGTCACCACGATAACTTCATCTACTTCTGCACATTACTGTAAAAACATTCCAGTGTCGCGTGACTGCCTACTGAACCGATCCGCACTATTCGCGTTTGAACCTTATCTAGCTAGGCCAGACGACATCTCAACAACCTCATTTGTCATTACTAATTGCTGAGATTCTCAAGTGAGCTCTTCTTTAACATTACTTCTGACCAATCTATAGCCTACTAGTTCCCCAAAGAACTACATCCACTGTAGCATAAGTGACCAACCCAAGATCTAGTGAGTGAGTAGTAGTGGTACAGTCCGCTCCAAGGCCGCTATTTGCTCGCGCCTGATGAGTTACCATGATGTGCGCACCGCGCAGGAAGAGGCCCGTTGTATTGCGAGTTGCGCGGCCTCATTTCACGTTCCCATCTTGTACAGTTAGCGCAGCGTGGCGTTGAGGAGGTACCGCTCTGCCCCGCCTCACCGCGCTCTACTCTCGGTTTCCATTATAGTAGCGACTAGCGAGCAAACAAGAATTATCTATTTTATTTTGGCAGACAAATTAGCTAATCGTTATCCTGTACAGGATTTTCTTACCAAAAAAGCAAGTAGATTACGATACAAAATCCATCGTTATTCGTACAAAATTAACTTTATGTCTTCACGATAGTAAGCATTTATAGTCGAAGCTAAACATAGATTTTAGATGACAAACAACTCTAGGGAAGTAGATAATAACTTTAATCTGTACATTTTCTCTAGTCTGATTTCCTTACGATCGATGGAAAAGTGAGCTCATTTCTTAACACAATCGGATACATAGTTATAAAAAACTGACTTAGATAGAATGCTATATTCTAATAGGTAATGAGCTTTTCTCGCATTGTGTTTTTGTGCTAGATTAAATCTAAATGCAGTTTAATCTATTGGGTAACACAAAGTCTCATTCTACCTTTTGGAAATTTTAATAACGAAAACCTTTTGATTTCTGGGTTTAACAATGAAAACGTGCTTGGGCGATGTAAAATAACGACGTTTCGAACACATGAGTCTTCCATCTTCGGGGCAACTTAGTTACTCTTCACACACACACAAAACCACTATTCTTTACCTAAATATCTTCAGACATTGACAGTAGAGGTGTATAGTCAATGCTACAGATAACTTACCTTGTGTAGGTGTTCCAAAGCCAGAACCACTTCGCCAATGTATATCCTGACCTGATATTCGGGGAAGCGCTCATTCTGGTACAAGTGTGTGAAAAGCTCTCCTCCGGACACAAAATCTGGGAACAAACAATCAAATAATGAACTAGATGAACAAATAAACAAACAATACATCCAACGTTCATAGAATTGCGAAATGTAATGAGCCATCTGCA
This sequence comes from Macrosteles quadrilineatus, assembly GCF_028750875.1. NCBI lineage: Eukaryota > Metazoa > Arthropoda > Insecta > Hemiptera > Cicadellidae > Macrosteles > Macrosteles quadrilineatus. The sequence continues at coordinate 78,409,930 of NW_026542601.1, forward strand.
CTGAAACTTCACCTATTAAGGTAGATGGCAGTATAGAGTAAAGGTAGGGGAAACCTAGGTAACATAATATAGGCTTAGAGGCTATTCATGTCCTTAAAATTGCCAACAATTTTGATGTATTTGTTTCGGTTACTGACAAAACAGCATAAAAATATTTGTTGCACAAATTCTAATGCAAAGTGAATTATTTTAGGTTAGGAGTGCATTTTAAATTTGAAATATAATATTTTGGCACTACTGTATAGCCCTGACACAATTTTATGACAAAAAAATAGTAAACTAAAAAAATACACACATAAAAATGTAACTGTCAAGTTTCTCTTAAAATCATAAACTTCTTGATACATTTTTTAAACAAAATGTATATTCGTACTTCCTAGAGCCAATGCGTAACATTTTCTTTTTTTTTACTTTTAACAGTATAGAATATTGATGGTTTTGAAATAGGGCCTTAACTTGAAGGTTCTATGTACAGTGACATAGTACAAGGTTAAGGTCGTAGTTCGTAGAATGGCCACGGCCTCTACTCAGCGCTAGTGTAGTGACCTTCAGCTTAAAATAGCAATATTGTGAACATCCCGCTTGCTATACAATAGTTCATGTTAAATGGCCAGCTAAAAATAAATTATCGCGAGAGAATAAAAAAAACTGGACATAAATATGTTAGAATTTATAGCTGCATTCTAATTAAATTGGGATTTCATTACCATTCTTTAGGTTGTATAGATTTTTGGTCATTTGCGCTAAAACATAATTAAAAGAAGAGATTCCTTAGAATGAACTTGTAAGAGAAAAAAATCCAGTGCTTTGACTACTTACATTAACCAAGGTAAGTACTTATTCAAATAAAGATTTCTTTGGTATTGAACATATAGTGAAATCAATTGTCACTCGATTTGGCCCTATTATATTGTTTAAAATGTGTTAAATTGCACGCTATTGTTTACTTAAACACAATAGCACATAGAAACAGGGGAGATAAAAAAAATAAACATAGCTAATGGAAATTGAGTACAATGTAATTCCTGTAATCGATGTTTTGGTCAAGATTTAATTTCATAAAAAAAACTATAAACATAGAAAATAATTGTATAAATTATTAATTGAACGGTTATTGGATTGTTCCTACACTTTTGATATGAAGTGGTTTTACAACACTGTAAAGTGTAAACAAAGAAGATTCGAGGTTATAAACCATCACGACAGTAAATGATGAAATGTCACCGACGTGGGTAATTATGAGGGAATTTTCGTTTCTCTATTTGTCAGTTGGCATCCCTGGTAGTCGAGGTAGTACGTAAACATTACGCAAGATGTCGCACACTCCGACTACGCAATCAGCTGACTGATCGCTCCCATTGTATCACCAACTCAAACTCGCCTATCACTTGCTATAGTTAACGAGGTATACCTTACACAAAGAAACTGCTTCAATTTGTCAAAAGGTATACACAGAAATACATTTGTTTACATACTTGATTTATTTGAACTCAAAAATCGCCATAATCCAACCCAGGGTAAGCTACGACATTTCCAATTGCTGATTTTTATGGAAAGTGCTGTATTTTCGCATCATCATTTATTTTTTATGTTAAGCTAGGAATTTATAAATAATTTCAGTTCCAAAATGCTTAAGTAAAATATATTGTACAACCCTTCACTATTGAAATAAGTGAATATTGGTAGGCTACAGTTGGCCAGATGGGATATATACTTCAGTATACAAAAGTCAATAATTGAAGTAAGTTACTCAAAAAACATTCTAAAATCAACAGTAGGGTGCTGTTATTGTTGCGTTTCCCAGTTGTAGGTGTAGCTGGTAGGATATCTCCACGTGTACCTCCCCCTCCCACCTACAGCTGGGGACCATTCATCTCCTACACCACCCCCACTAGGGGGAGGGGGGGACTACCCGATCACACTTCCTACACCTTGCCTTGCCACACCAGCTGGTACCAAGACTAGACAACAAAACAAGTTGGGAACAAGTTGGGAACAACAAACCCTTCTGTAAAAAAATATCTTTCTGAAATATTATTTTGTTTTTTAGGTCTATTCGACATTGCTCGAGACCTGCTGGTTTATTGGGAATTTATTCAGTAAACCTGGCTAGAATCAGCTTATCTATGTCAGTATCAAAACTTGACAGATTATCTCACACAATTCATACACATATTGCATTTATACAGTAGTCAGCTTGAACTACGCACTTAAACAGTAATAATAATATATAGATAATGACCATTCGAAAAATTACTGTAATTCAGAATTTGTGTGAACAAATCATGTAGTTGAGGCTAAAAAAAAACTGTTATTGAAGACGCTGGATAGTAATTAATCGAATTGAACGGTCAGATTTCTGACAGTCGACATATTTCTTCAAAGAAACCAGTCCAAAAGTGATATAATATACAATTTTATTAAATTTTCGTGAAATATAGTTACAAATTTATTTTTTATTTTTAGGTAAGAATGATTGCGTAACTTACCTGTGCCCATGCGAGCAGTGCTCAGAAGCTTAAAAGATTTAAGCTACTTACTAAATTATTCCCGAGTATGTTTAAACCACAAACACCGATAAAATAATTTTAAAAAATAATAAAAACCACACACGGAATAGTAAAATTTGCGATTAAATTCTGGAACTAAACCAAAGGGGAAACTCTGAAACAAAACGGTCCAAGCTTTACGCTCCATTCAATTCAATTTCCTCCGCACGCCACCAAGTATGCGAATAATTAAAACTCTTCAGCGTAATGACGTTGGTAAAGGGAATATTTGAACTACATTGACGCCACAACTGTATGACGTCATACGTAGGTCCCGCGCGTACGAGACGATGGTAAATCAGCTGATCATGTGGTCATAACGTTATGTCGTCAGAAGTAGGCAAAACCGCGCGTAATGACGTACTAAATCAGCTGATCACGTGGCACGTGGTCACGAGTCAAGGCCATACGACGAACTGTGGTAATAATGTGATAAGAGTAAGACGACGTTACTGTACAGTAGTAACACGTGTTTCAGTGTGAAGTACGGTAACTATTTCAACAATAACGTTGCTGGTGTGCCAAAATAGGAATTTCATTGCAGTAATTTACTTGAGCAAGTTGGTTTACTACTGTGGCCGGTTTCATATTAAAAACTGTTAACTGTCCCTAAACTCCTTTAAACACATGTTAGGTTAGGATTGTTGTTTCATGTTCATCTAAACAGCTTTTGTTTTATTTCACTCAATGTTTGTTATATTAGAGGGGAATGGTGTGAAAAAGGTTCTTCAAGGTTTAAATACGTTAGCTGCTTTCAGCTTTAAATTCAAGTTTGACCCGATAGGTAAAGATATTTATTTTACATCCACAAAAAAAGGAACTTATATTTCTATAAGAATGTATCCATTTAAAATTGAATAACTACCCTTACCGACCTAACCTCGCCCACGTAGCAATTGAATTAGTTGAGTGAAACTAATGGATTTTGACCTTGTTTGCATTGTGTTTCAGATATAATCGTGAGGGAAAGAATCTCCTTAATTCCCTACAAATATACTGTGCCGAAAATAGTTTACCAGCAGAAACAATGGATAGCTAACTGCACGGATCCTTAAAAGATTTATTCTAGCAATATTGGTTGGAAGAATTATTGTTTTTCTGCAGGCCTGTTATTTTGATCAAAAACCTATCAGCATTAAATGCGTTGTAATATAATGACTGATTGTAATATCACTTTAAGGCCCAATAGGATAATGGATCAATGTGATGACCCTGTACAACTATTAGGTCTGATAATGATTGGAGTGTCCAATCGAAATCAGCGGTTGTTTAACACAGTTTATGAAAACTGTATCTATCTTCTTGGGTTGCAGACTACAAAAATTTGAATTAGAAGTTTTATTTACAAATCGCAGGACTTTGGAGAAAATCTGTTCAATAATTTACAAAAATATACCAAAGCTCAGATACCAATAAATGGTTTAACAATATTTTAGGGAGAATAAACGATTCACAGCTAATATTTACCTTATTTTACCCTAAAACTACGAATTCTAACTTGAATTTGAGTTAAAGTATTCGTGACGAATAAATAATGAACATAAGATACAAAACTTAAGATGGAGGAAAATATGTAGGAAGAAGTTAATCCTCAACCAAACATCATCACAATTATTTACCTATAAAATCAAATCTTCGTCAACGATTACAGCTTATAGTTACAGAAATGCACGAATCTTTCACAATCGACCCCAATCAGTCTCAACAAACACAAAATCAAATCAACAGCACGTGTTAATTCTTCGTTCCCTCGTGTAATTCTGATTTCCAGAATAAACGGGACCAGCGAACTGTGATAATGAGGAGGGTTAACTTCAAATAAGCGGAACAGCGGAAACACCCTCTCAGTATCAAAGCTGCGGGAATATGAGGGCATCTCGGGGGAGACGTATAGAAAATAGATCCCCAACTTGGGGTGGAAATGAGAACTATAGATTAAACTTCCCTTATAGCAGAGAATAAATAGTGTCCACCTCTTACTGTAATTTTAGATTAATTCGTCATCTTTCAGGATCTGATGAAAATTTTTAGGTTAGGTATATTTGAAATATCAGCTGTTTTCCTAAACGGAATCATATGTTTTTAAAACAATCGTGTTTGAGTTTATCAGCTGATTTATTACAAAAACGTCAACTTAATTCGAAACAATTGAAACATATGTTTTCTTAGTGATTTTTATGTATAGATCAGTTGACGACAATTTTAAGATTAATTGTATTATTTTTAGATAGAGTTTTTGTTCTTTAATTATAACTAGCTGTTACCATTGAATACAGACCACTATGTGAATATAATGAATATAAACTATGAATATAAACCTCCTAGTGGTTTGTATTCATTGCTGTTACCCACGGGCTTCACCCGAATGACTTCATAAGTATTAATACAACTATGATTGGTTAAGTTAAGCAGATTTTTAGATTGTACAATAGGTCTAGAAGTCTACTTGAGCTATCAATAATTTAACATACTACCTATAGAATGTTATACATATAGGATTGGTTAAGTTAAGCAGATTTTTAGATTGTACAATAGGGCTAGAAGTCTACTTGAGCTATCAATAATTTAACATACTACCTATAGAATGTTATACCTATAGAATGGTCATCATAATGTACCAGCTGAAGACAATGTAGTTTACAAAGATGAAGTTTTCTTCTTAACTATTAGTTTCTTGTCATCGAATGAACGTTTGCTATCATCGACTGACAAACTAATACTAAAATGATAATTTTTATGATTTTCAATTCTATCCAGTTACAATTAAAGTATTTCGATTTCTGTTCCCAGAGCAGGTTCGAACCCGTGACCCGACGGTCGTTATAAACGCATTTGTTACACTGAACAGGTTATCTTAACGAGTCAGTTCCCGAACTAATCTGTATGTCAAAGTCCCGGGGCCAACTTTACATATCCGGGACAGAGTCTCCAGTGAACGTCTAAATATTGTCACTTCCTTTCCCCTAATTGAGGCAGGCCCTAAACTATGTACTGTAAATACCCAATAGTCAATGCATAGAACATTTCATCGGCCAATAGATTGTTATTACTGTACTTGGAAAATGATAGTTGTGACCATCTCGTTGGAATCAGAATCTCATTTTGAGGATTTTGTAATTACAAGTGGATTTTGGTTCAGTGTCGTTAATGTCAACTATTGAGAGTAATTTTCTAAATATTTTCCTGCAATTGGATATTTTTATACTGCAACATGTTTAAGACACTTCAAAAAAATAATGGAGATGATACAAAATTCAACTATACAGAAGAAACATTTGTTCAGACAATTCAGTAAATTTCTTAAATAGATTTAACCATCCAATACTACTTCCAACAACCTAATCTAAAATAATCTATTAAACACCTCAAAAGTGAGACTGGAAGAAACTTCACTATTCCAAGGACATAACTTTCACCTGGAAACATCTTCACCAGAAACTCTAGGATTGGGATTCCCCAAGGAGATACAGCAGAGATTGTTGTTTGTGGAGCGATATGAGGCTAATCTATTGAACAGATAAATCGAGAAAGAGTAAATCTTTCATAACACCAGAACTGCTTTAAAACGTTGTGAAGGCTAATTCTTGTATCTACCTCAACCAATATACTAAACACATTAAGAAAATATTGGAGTTGTTTTTTGTAGATTTGAAACGTTTTGGATTAAATTTTGAAAAATCAAAGCACGTAAGTAAGTTATTAAGACAATATATGCAATTTAATAGTTTAAAACATTGGGCTATCACTCAATGACGTCGGTACCCCCCCCCCCCCCCCCACAAAAAAGGTAGTGCATTAATTGCGCCAATGAGTTCCTTAATTCCCGCCCAAAGGTCCAAGCCCAAGCCAGGTAGGGGTGAGTTGCCGGCAGAAGGAATGTCCTTGTTAACGTGTCATCCTAACCTATCGTGGCGCAATTAATGCCCACCCAAAAAACGTAAAATAAATCCTTATAGGAGAAAACAAAACAAAACAAAATACTCCTCAGTTACGCTTTGTAGTTATTTTTAATTTCACGAATAACCCGAACCATAACATAAACTACAGTATATAGCCACCTGTTCACCTCGCCAAGTTGGACATTGTCCGTGTTTTACGGCAAGAAGTTAAGAGTTAATTGTTACCGGATGGTCGGCCACAACAATGGTGTAGAGCACATCCTATGTTCACTTTCTCCGTGCTTTCGCCGAATACCTCCGTCCGTCTTCGTGGTTTGGAGAAGTCTTTCCGTCCGGATGGATAACCGGATTGCATCATGGTTGTGAAAAGAAGCGGAGTGTTACAAGTATTTTTTGTCATTTGCCGATCTTCATTTGGTTACACAATAGCTCTTTTAATCCTAACATGGTGTTGGGAAAGGTAACGTTGATATACAACCATAAGTGGACATAAACGTGAATAGTGTAAACTGCCCGTTTAATTTTGTCAAGCAATGGACTTTTTACTTCACTTCACATAGACTACAATTAACATACGGTACCTGGGGACCGAGCTTTGCTCGGGGAACTTTACCGCTATACTCTGAGAGTATTCTTTGGTCAATGTAAATCCATCCCAAAAATATTATTTTGCGGTCCCAGTAAGTTTTTTTATTGAGTGAAAACCCATCTACAGTTGGTCCATATAGATGGGATTTAACTACTTTAAGGGCGAAATTTAAAAACACTACAGTCGTTGTTAAGAACATATGGTTAGTTAGATAAGAGTATAATACTAGAGGAATATTGAGGTAAAAATCTTATTCGCGTCATTAGAAAATGTACTAGATATACTCTTTCTGTACAATAAAACGCTCAACGCTTGCACACGTAAAAGATTACTTTCATTCTTCTTTCCTTAAAACCCCCTCTGTAAGTCTGACAAAACCACCATCAAAGCAAGCAAAGGTTTTCAGTAATGTTTTACAGGTACCTAATCTACAAACATTTTCAAAATCCTTCACGTATCCTTCAATTTGCAAAAAAGTAATTGATTTGCAAAACCTTGCAAGATTCACTAATTGCAAAATCGTGTTGAATGTTGGATGTTACATACATAACAAAAAGTGTGGTTAAATGGACAACTCAGTTCCACTGACCTTGCCATTTGGTGTACGTTATTGCTGACAACGCGAAGTCTTTGCAACCGCAAACATGGCTAAGAATGCCAAGGAGAGTGAACTACAGTATTTACTGAAGGCTTTGTTTTGTAAACCAAACTGCATTGTCTAGTCTATCATGGTGTAAAGGCTTGTCTGCTTGTGTAGCGAGAATAAAAACTGTTATCAGCATTTAATCAATCTGCTGTGTTAACACATGAGGAGCGGATTCTAAAGTTCACCGAGCAAGAACGATAACGGTGGAATGTCAATAGCAGGCATAAATATTATTTTTTAGACAACACACTTGTGGGCTTCACGTTAAATTGAAAATCTTGGATTGATTTATAAGTAAAATGTTTATATTGTTAAATGAAATATTAACGTTAAAGAAAATTGCATTATGTTCATTGAAGCGGAAAAAGACCATATATTTCGAGAAATATAAACATTTAAGGAATAAGAAAAAATACTGTTGTAAAATTAAACACAATAAAAGTCAAAAAAACAACTTAACACATTTGGAACTGTTTTGTATAGTTGGATATTGTGTTTGAAATATTATTCATTATCTAATATGAACCTTTTCAAATTATTTTCCATCTATACCAAATTTAGATGTAGGTAAAAATTAAAATTTGAAATGTTAAATGAACGGACCCATATTTCATTGGGAAGAGTTATCAGATTTAACTGGTAAACCAAGATATAATGTATCAGTGTTTTTACAAGACTGTTAATGGGATTCTATAAATAGCGTGTGGCTCTCGGCTATGAATAAATACGAAAATTTAAGCTGTAATTGGGTGTTTTTGCTTTCATTGAATTTGGGGTGGGGGTGGAAGCCAAGGAATTAATTGCTGAGCAGTAAGCATCACAAAGTAACTTCCAGGATTGAACTAAAGAGACTTGGCCGTTCAGCTATCTAATTGCTTGGTATAATTGACTAGTTAATTTTGAAATTTATTACAACTAGGTGTGTGTCTTATGAAGCTTTCTTACCGAGTAAGATCAGCTGTTTTTGACCAGGATCCTTTCAAATCCAATGGTCAAAGCGCTGTGTTTAGATTTAAACTGACAAAGCCCTACTGATTTTTAAAATCGGCGAGCACTAGAACCCATAGCTTTGTGATGGTTCGAAACTGGACTCAGCTGTACTTGATTATTGGGTTCCTTAATGAATCAAATAAACAGCTGATCGTACAGATCTTATTGACTACTGATCTTATAGTCAAGTATGGTTTCACAATGCATCTCATCCTACACTTATCCTTCATTTTTGTATTAAAATACACCAATTCGCGTCCCCAGTAGGTAAAACTACAGTATAGACTCACCCAGTATGAGATGGAGTTTGGCGTCGGTCTGGAAGGCGTAGTGCAGTGTGACCAGAAAGGGTGATTGTCTCACAGCTTCCAGCACTTGTCGCTCAGTCTTGGTGTGTTCCGTGGTCTTCTTCTTCTGCACGATAGTCGCCTTCTTCAGCACCTTCATAGCGTACAGGCGGCCGTCGTCGACACCTCCCTTCTTGCGGACCAGGAACACCTTCCCGTACGCTGCAACAAGAACACACTGGTTAGGAACATATGAGGAATGTGTACACGGCATAGCTGGAATGGAATCTACAATGTGTCAGGATTTGTCGATTTTACTGGAAAGTACAATGAAAGTTTCTGAGCACATAAGGTCTTGACGTCTTATTTCATGATAGGCTCGAAGGTGTTCATAGCATGAATATGGTATAGCACAAGAGCCTAGAAAATACTCGTACACACAAGAATCCATCTTCTTTCATAGATAACACTCATTTTACCTATTTATACATATTTATACTCATTATACAAAATTAAAGAAGTGTAATTAATTACATTATTTGTAACAATTTTAATGGTTTAAATATAGCTGCATCATATTCAGCGGAAGAAAAACTCCAAATTTCAGCAACCACGCTCAAAATATTGACTTTGTTTCTCCAATATTTCGTAGAAAGTTTTAAGGGTTTTATGAAAAATAAAAAAATACAAGATTAAATGATAAGGTCGTTGAAAACACAGCATATACAAAATAACTCAAAAGTTCAGGTTTATAATTTGAAAGTCGCATAACAAATATTAAAAATATTCATTTAAAATAATAAATAATTTTATAATTTATTATTTTTATAATTTTTTTATTTGCCTCATTTAAAATATTATTAATGGAATTATTATAAATGTTTAAATGGCACAATTCCACACGACTATCCTAATTGAATCGGGGTTCAAATTCTGCAATTACTTAAACATGTAAACATTTCAATATACTACGCCGAAGCTAAATATAAACAATGGGACTACGGAAGAGGTGTGTGATGGCCAATTTGGCCCGGGACCATAAATTGTCTCAAGTTATCACCCATCGAGGGACAGGAAGCTTGCAGAGAACATTTTTGTGTTGAAGATTGGAATCTATGTCGGGCCGGTAAATGGGGCGTGCATCGGGGCGGCAAGCACAAAGGCCTGACAACAGCGAAGATAGTGAATTACTGAGAGGAACATGAACATTTGCGTGGGTTTGGAAACATCTGTGTTATAACGTGTATTATTCCATAACATTTATAAAAATATTCAAAGTGATTTTAACCGTTCGGATAAAATGTTAGCCAAACTTTTGCAATCAGTAATTAATCAATCATATCATCGCTTCCTAAGATTTATACCTATATCTTACTAATATTATAAATGTTAATGTTTTATATATATATTTATGGAGACTCTTTGCCGAATGCTCAATTGAACTAAGTTGATTTCATTTTAAAACTTTAATCATGGAAATAACTACCTAGAACTATCATCAACCATTATTGATAACATTTAGTGCACAATGTTGTAAAACTTCTAAAAAAAACTTGTAAAAATGTGACAGCGTGTGTGAGAGAGATTGTGAGGGAATAACAGTAAAGAAAGGCCAACGTTTTACCACGGGTATAGAGTAGAGTGTATGTATTTATAGAGAGGGGATATGTGTAGACCACGGGGGGTAAATGGTCTCTGCTCTAAAACCTTCCTCTTGTAAGTTAAAAGTCTAGGTGTTGAAATTCTAGTTGGATTACGCATGAAAAAATCTAAATATCACCTAATTCACTTATGATTTATGAAAATTAAATAGTTTATGCAATCAATCATTTGATAACTCAAACACAATTTATTGTTTTAAACAAGCCTCCCGTTTTAGGTACACAGCTAATATTGTGTAATTATTGAACAATAAAGTTATATCTGGATGTAGCACCTATTTTGTTTGGAATGTAATTATTTGAATTTACATCCCATTTCGTTCGACACGATAAATTAAAAAAGACTATTTTACACGTGTATATGATACATTCAGGCAAATTCGTAGAGGTTTTTACATAGATACATTGGGGAAGATTTTTTACAAGTGATTCATTTAAAAAAATTAAATAAATAAAGTACAGTCCCACACAAAGGCCTATCTACCGAAATATGTCTGACAAACACACAATTTCCCCCATCAAGTGCCTCCTCCAGCAAAAAGTTTTGACAACTTCTTTCCAAATCCACAGAAGGCAGCTAGGGATTATATAAGACAAGATGGCGGACTCGTGATGGAATATAAGTTCGTCGAGAAACAGACGAAGTGCTAATGGGTTCGTCAACCTTAACCTATCTTCAAATATACGTTGTTCAGTGATTGGTAGTGGCTTTAAATAAATATAATCCAATACATAGTCGATATACCTATTTTACTGACATTTTCAAATTAACTACTTAATTTCGAGGGAATCCGCCCTTATCAGTATTTTGGAAACTTAATATATCTTATCTGACTAAGGTCAGGTGATTTTCGATTAAATGAGAGAACGATTGTACTCCTCTTGCTGTTCACTTGTATAAATAAACTTGTAATCCCAACTTAAATTAAGGTTAATAATCTGTAGCAACTTCCAAACTTCTTTAAATGCAAGCTACACCAGGTTGGGTTAAGTTAAAGTAGTTATTTTGATTTAGTAAAAAACTGAACTTTAATTTAAGTTTAAAGTTATTATGAACGATACTGTGAGTTTTTCTGTGAGTAATGTTATTATGAACATGGTGTTTTAGTTGGATTGGAAAACAATTTTCCTGTTACAACATCGTTCATTGATACCGTCTTTAGTTTAAATAAAACCTATAATTAACTTTATTTGCAGGTGGCTAAGTATGTCTCGCTCTTTGCAACAGCTGTTTTGGATGCGGGTGTTATATTCGCCATTGTAAATTAACTATAACTATTGCTATTGATATCAATATTAACTTGTGACAAACAGAAGAGCATTACTCCGACATTGTAATGCAAATATATTTACAGGAGTTTTTTATAACGAAACATGCATTTCAATGTATGCTACTGAAAATCACAAAAATAAATTATTTGAGTTAGATTTTTGTGCAGTCGTTTATGTAGTACCATTGTATTTCTGAACGAACACTTGTCTTTGTGAAAATTTGGCCGAATTGACTATAAGATTTGTAAACATCTCCTCTATATGGACCAGCTGAAGGAGGTTTTTTTTTATTTAGATAGAAAATAGTGAAATTATTTTAGCGCTATACTATTTTCCGATAGTTAAATGTGTGTAAAGAATCAATAGTTCATAATAAGTGCTGACTGTTTGTTCTCGACTTAATCTCCACATCCAACTCAAAACACCCAGGGTCAAAGCCCCCCGTCCTTGGACACCATGCGATGACCTACAGAGGAGTTCATAGCCCTGCAACTGCTCCGTCTCCGGTCTCCAGCGGCCAGTTCGTCTCCAGGAGCAAAGAAATACTCCTTAGCATTTATTACTTTCTTATGTATTTCTTAATTAATTGCCACTATGTTTAAATAGCTGTCGTATCTGTAATATGTTTCGTAAATATTGTTATGTAAGCCCTGAATATGTTGAACTACAATCTAACCAAACTATCAGTCTATTATTGTTATTAATTTGAGGAACTATTCTCGCCCAAAACGTATTTATGAAATCCCTATATTCCAAATTGAGTATTACAAGGTAAAACCGTACATATTACGGAATTTACAACCATACACAACACAGCTATAGTATCACTCCAAGTAAAGATTCCTTTCTTTGATGGATTCGTTGTAAACCAAAACAATGCAGCTTACTCAGTCTAATGATAACGTTGCCAAGAGAGGTTTTATCTCACTAGAATCACTGGTATTCATGATTAAAAAACTCTTACATTCAGTATCACAAAGTTTCTGAGGTAAAAAAACTATTTTATCACAGATATTTAAATTGAAATTATTTTTGATTTTATTCAAGATTTCTGTGTAGTATTTGCTGCAAGGATTCGTGTTTATATCACTTTTATGAAATAGAAAACAATAACTTAAAATACTATTTAAATTTAGAATTTGGAATTATTGTAATTTTAATACAAATAAAAACGCTATCATCCGATTGGGGCCTAAACATAATAGAAAATGGACTGTCAAAGTAAACTAGGCTAAAATGTTGTATTTTTGTGAAAGTATGTGGCGCGGCATGATAATAAAAATTACACAAAGACCGTCTCCTTGAAAGTCTTCCTAGAGACTGTTCTACAAGTTTGTACTTTTTAAGATTGATAATCAAATTGTTGACTCAAAGCTCGAAAAATCACTTTGTCCTCGTTGGCGGGCTACATTTCAATTCTAATTTTTCAAAATACAACGTCGATTTGCTAAGAGATTCCTAAAATTTCGCAAAGGTTATATAAACGTGTACCAACTGGTGCGGTGCGCTAACGGTTTGTCTGGAGGTGCGCAAACGTGATGCTACAAGAACACACGCTTGCGCGGTCGTCCACAGGCACAATATGCTGCACAGTGAACAGCTGACAGAAAAACATGTATTAAAGTAAGGTAACAAAATGTTTTACCTACTTTTTTTACTAATCGGAAAAGATTCACGTAACAGCATTGCCTTACTTAACAACACGAGTAACGGACCAATGAGGTTCAAGGATTGAGAGAAAACATGTACAATTTTAATGCTTCGAACTTCAACTAATCAGCTGATAAGACCAATTTAATTGTTTATGAGTGGTGCAATTAATGCTTTGCACAATGATTCGTTAAATCACTGTCAGTGGCAAATGAATGAGGGGTTATAAACGAAAACATAGCCTCTCTTGAAGTTATGAGTTGTGATTGTTGGTAATTAGAAAGCTTTCGTAGGTAAGGTAGTGTACGCAAATAGTTTTAGAAGCTTCGTGGAATTACATATTTCACAATCGATCACAATAATTGTTTTCAATCAACGAGTATATAACGGTGACTGATAACACAGACATAGCCATGCCGTATAGCCATATAGCCAGATAGCCAGATAGTGTGATAGCCATCGCAGGAAGCGGATACTCAGCGGCTACTACATATTCAACATGGCAGACATCACAATCGCCACGTCCACGTCTACACCGAGCTTGACCTCTATTATGTCGCCTGTTTACCATTTAACATTTACCCTACACCATATCACCATATCGCCCACTGAATTCCTGTTATCACAAACAGACGATCAAATTTTGGACTACAAAATGCTTCCACGTTGACGCTTCAGATGGTGCACGTGTTTTGTTTGAATTAATTTTAATTCGAACGTGGGAATTGAATTTAAATATACACCCGTACATTTTTACATTGGAGTCTTGACAAGAAAAATGGCGTCATTAATAATATTTTCCTCTGTGCAAGTTAGGTTTGGTGAGGTTAGGTTATGTTGGGCATGGTTAGGTTGGGTTAGTTTAAATTATGTACCTTCATTTGCAACAGTAGGTAAAAAATAACCGATACATTTTTACACAGTTAGTTATACATTAATAAAAAAAAGTATGTCTTCCAAAAAGGATTTAAGTTAGGACGTGGTTAAGTTATGTTAGGTTGGATTAGTTATGTGCGGTTAAGACTTACATAACCTTCACTTGCAAAGACACATAATTTTTCAACCTTATCCAAAGTGGTCCAATACTATTCAAAGTAATGTTAACCTAACCGTGATTGATACTTTAATTATTTAAAATACATTATTTAAGCTACCTATTACAGTTTATCTGCCGTTTTAGTTAAGTTCGATTAAGTTAGGTTATGTAAAAATATACTTAATAATACTCCCCCTGACATCGTAAACAATAATTTACCATTCTAAGTTTTTTTGAAAATCATTAAACACATGCTAACGTTTGTGTTAAAGGCCCAACATATACTGTATTTAGATAACATAAAATCATTTAAAGAGCTAGTTAGGGAAATAGAGAAGCTCGGCGGGTAGAGAGGTTATCGGTAATGTTGTCTCGATGTTATACAGTGTTATCATAGTGATAAGACTGTTGGAGCTCGAGCATTGTTGCCGGTTGTGTCCAAAACTAGCGACACAATCTTTGTACATGCTTTTAATGACCAAATAATTACATTCCATCTATGACTATTTAAATACTTCATAACACGATTTCAATTTGTGCATCCGCTATTTCTAAAATCAAATATCTGGATAGAAATTTAAATTGCTGAATTTAATTTGCACATTTCCACCACCGTGACATCGATATTCACGTGTTGGATTGTTGGCTTCTCACAATGTTTGCAGCGGCGCCGGTGAAATCTTAATTGACTCAAACGTGATCGTGGACAATTGGTCTGGAGACGATAGCCTTCGTGGAATATTAATACTTTTACCACACTTCAGGTATTTCTCGTCTCTATTTTCTACACAGACTACCTAAAATCTGAGTTATAATTGATACATTTAAATTATTTGAAACCCTAACTAAACAACTTTATTTTATTAGTTGGGAATTGTCTTTACTGTACCGACAATAAATGTCACTAATATGGAGGTGGGGATACGTCTAGGCATATTTGAACCCGGTTATGAGTTGAAGATGAGTGTAGAATGAGTGAAGACCTGTGTATGTGTAGGTTTGCTGACTTGGATCGTATGTTTTGACCAGAACCATTTGTTGAAACCAAAATGACCAAGGAGATTTTAAACTTTCAAAGAGCTATTGAATTATGCACATATCAAACCAGTCACCTCATCTATCCATAACCAAATACACAGCATCTAGGAGGGGACGCATTTTACTTAACAATCCAGTGGTTTGATTGTTTACATTTCTTACAAGACATAGGACATTTTTATAACATGATTTTTAGTAGACAAAGAACCAATTTAATTTTCTAAGATCACAGATGGCCACCCACAACAGCTATGAGCTTGCAACAGATTGTCTCTTATCTTATCAGTGCCAGTAACTGTCTGGTGAATGAATTAATCACTGTTCTGAAACAAGCGTGTTGACGTTGTTAACAACAACAGCGTGTCAATCAGAAAGGGAAAATATTAATGAAGAATCAAAGATAAACAGAAATCGGTGAAATATTTTATATCTTTCGTTACCACATTGAAATTGGAAATGAAAGATAGTCAAGCCTTAAATGAAAAACGTGGTAATATGGATAAAGAATGGACATGGATAGTAGGACTGATATATAGTTTAAAGCGATTCATAAATACTTCAAATTTATCAAGAGAGAAATCGTTATGATAAAAGAAGCTTTTAATTATGACTTAAACCTGATACCATGGTGAACAAATTAAAAACGTCTTTTAAACCTCGTGTATTTTCACACCTCGGTGTTCACAGTCATACTGTACAATTTTGAATACACAGTATTAATTTCTTCTCAATCGAAAGAGTGGTTTGAACTAATTTTGACGATTTGGCAACTATTGCATTCTTTCTAGGATCATAACGGAAATTTTAGAACAATTTTTAACATTTTTAATGCAGAATTATATTTGTTAACACATCTAAGTAACTGGGATGGCCACAGTGTTTACATCCCAACTGCAAGATCACCGATTTGTTCCTAAAAGTAAGTAACTTTTTAATGGTTCAAAACAGGACCTACCTGTCCTCCTGAAATAATTAGGCTTTGAATGAATAATCCTGACTGAAGAAACAGCTGATCATAGTCACAGTCAGAAACAAAGCCACTTATTTCATCTTATCTCACTGCATACTATTATCATAACCAACTATTTATTAGTCTATGATTCTATCGTCATATTGTATTCACATATGGTCACCGTCTCAAATTTTCTGATAATAATAACAATAATTAATGCAAACTTTGTTAAAAAAATATTGTGAGTGTAAATTGCAATTTACTTTTTCCCTCCGGAGTGTTATTTCTTGACTTTTCCCAACTCCCGCGTACTTTCTACGACGTGACCGTTGTAATTCCATCCTAGTCACTCCCCTGACCTCACGTAGCCCCGGGTGTGTCACGGAGGTTCACGACAGAACATCACTATCTAATGTCTTAATCTTCACCGCGTCAGCCGCCAGCGCATGTGCCGTTACACTATTGCAGCTGTGTGAAAATTCGTCATAACTTGTGTTAGTGTGTGTGATCATTTAGATTTCTCACTGTGTTTCTTTGTATCACAATTTTCACGTTAGTATTGTTTACTATAGTGAGTGCCTATTGGTGATTGTTCAGCCTTATCTGTGCTCCGGGTTCTAATCATTTTCAACTGTTGCTTCCAACCGATCCGCTTATCACAACATGGCGGATGTGCGGTTTACACGGCTTTGATATCATTATTCAAGTTATATAACAGGAGTTTCACAGTTATATGTTTCTGAAACACTCAGTTTTACCATAGACAAAAAGAAAAGACTGTCAGCCGTGCTGTGGTTACTATCACAGGTGGCTGTGTTACTATGGTTACCATAAATTTTGGCACACACCGCTGGGAGCGCCATGTTGTTAGCGCTCCAAGCGGTGTGTGTCAGAACCTGTCTATGGTTTTACCAATCGTGATAGAAAATTCCCGCAATAATACCCTAAATATCAGCAAAAATAAACTCCAAACGAAGAAATGTTTCTGTGGTTACTTCTGCTCTTTTTGCGGTTGATTTAAACTAAAATTTAGTCCAAAAATATATGTAAACATATTCTTTTCAGAAAACTGAACCGTGTGTAACCACAATAAAAACCGTACGATATATTTTGTATCATACACGTATTTCAAGGCGGTCGTTTCGTGAATATACCAATAATATATTTTTTGACACTTGTGAAAATGAATGAATAACAATTTTCAGACGACACGCCAGACAGGTCAGGCGCCGTGGTTATTTCCAAGTTATTCGTGCAATAACGCAATAACGTGCAGGGGAGAGCAGTGGAGCATAGAAGGACGCAGGACGCAGGATAGGGGTTCAAGGACCTCGCGTGCAGGACAGGACACCCCCAGTAACACCTGGGTGTAGGGGTGAATGTTGTGATGTAACATAGACAGTGATTATAGGGGTGCAGTCAAGAACAAGAGACTAAACCCAGTTGACATCCCCAAAGTTGTAGCCAGTTTTATAAGGAAAATTCTTGTGATTTTGTGACCTTTCTATACAAGCCAAGCTAAAACACACACTGCAGCATGAAAGTATGAAAAAATAAAAAGGTAGAATGTTGACAGTGGAACATTCTGTGATAGCTCACCTATCTTTGTAAGAATCCAAATAAAGATTGGCTACAGCATGATACATGATGTGATGTGTACTTCAATATCTTCGTGGTTTTGGCCAGTTTCAGAAAGAAAGTGAACGTAGGAACTCAGCCATCAAGAGAGTGAAGTAAAAGAATAATTTCGAAAACTATAGCTTTTTTTATATCTTAAATCCAACATAGAATCGAAAATTAAGGAAGGAATACAATTTTGACAGCAGTACAATAAGTCAATTTACAAAAATAAGTTATAAGGTGTTCATAACTTAGTTCTCCTAGTGTTTGTTTGATTTCCCAGCTTTGGCTGGATTTGTATACCAATCTTGTTTTGTTTACACTTTCTCACCTAAGAATGTGATCGGATCTTGGATTTAGAAACCAGGTGTGTTCAGAAATTTCCTCAATTACCCATAAAATAAACCCGACAGCACCCTAACCCTGTGCTGCAAGCAACAGGTTCACGATAAAAATATACCGTGGTGCGAATGAGTTAACTAACACATTAACACAGATGATGATTTAAAGTACAACTTCACTGACACAGGGTGGAGATGAAGGAGGTTTTCTGAATTGGAAAACCTGTCCACCCTTTAAACTGACCCTTCATTTAAAAGATGTGCGAGAAGCTGACGGATTCCGACCTTAAAAAATATTTAAATGGCTAACCCCCATTTAAATACCCAAACCCCCTTTTACAGCCCAAGATGAGTAACAAACTACATGCTCCCTACAAACTACAAGGTGTACAAGCTCCCTACAAACTACCAGCTCTCTACAAACTACAAGCTACAAGACTACAAGCTGGTCGCAACGTCGTGGGAGACCATAGGGTGAGAATGTGGTAACACTATCAGCTTGTGGGTTACTGGCGAAACCGATCCTGATTCCTGACAGGAAGACGGGGAATTGGCCCTCCTGGTCAACTGTTTCCGGCGAGGTGAGACGACGCATTGCTGCCAACTCAACCGTAGTAATTGTCTAAACTAAACTGATTAGCGATCGACTACCATCACGTGATCGCGAATTCCATACAACATCTTCAGCATTTTTCTTGCGCTTTGTTTTGACTAAATACGTTACGGGAGGAAATTGAACATACCCTGTTTTGATATACTGTATGTGGAAAATTAAAAAAGGTAGGCTAGGTTTTATTGGGTTATGCAAATGTTAGATTTAAGTCACTTGAGAACGAGAGGAGTTCCCTTAGGCTACCGAAACGTAGTGTGGTCAAGCTCAAAACACTTAGCGTAGACATTTTACCAAAATAAATATGTAGGCAAACCATTTAAGTTATTACAAACCATTCGTGCTGTTGTATATTACTAATTGTTGAATATCCTGAGAAATTTTCTTCACTGAGAAATGTCTCTTCCTTAACTGTTGGCAAATTAAAGGAATGCGGTCTTTACTTCTAACAATGTTCATTGTTCTATATCAGAATCTTCGTATCAAGTCTACTGGATGGGTGATGAATGATGCCCACGCTGTCTACAATGTCGGGTCGTCATTGATACAGGCTCCGCCAGTCACATTGCTCGGGTGAACGTCCTCACTCCTCACTGATATACTACGATCCGCTACTTGCTACACTGCAATCCTACCATCCGCTACTTGCTACACTGCCATCCGCTACTTGCTACACTACGATCCGCTACTTGCTACACTACGATCCGCTACTTGCTACACTACGATCCGCTACTTGCAACACTACCATACGCTACTTGCTACACTGCCATCCGCTACTTGCTACACTACGATCCGCTACTTGCTACACTGCAACACTACCATACGCTACTTGCTACACTACGATCCGCTACTTGCTACACTACGATCCACTACTTGCTACACTGCAACACTACCATACCATTAGTATTATATTGTCTGTGACCATACGCTACTTGCTACACTACCATCCGCTACTTGCTACACTGCTACACTACGATCCGCTACTTGCTACACAGCTACACTATACATTATATACCATCCACTACTCGCTAACATTACCATAAACTACTGGTGGTTAGGCTTGGTGAGCTGGTATAACCAAAATTATTCATAACAACTCAAAGCATGATGAATAAGCATGTGGATCAATGGATTAATTGATTGTTAATTGAGTTACTGTACTTTTTAATCACTGAGTGATTCATGTCTGGTAGAAAACTCCAATGATTTCAGGTACACAATCTGATCAAAATGTCGCCCGTCACAGGGACATGAATATGTCATCTAGCCGATGTAGATAAGCTATACCAATTTGTATGTGGGCCATAACCAAAAGTACGGTGCCAAATACAATTGCTTCTTCCCTATAGGGAGATATTCGCTAAAAGGATACTCAGTAAATGTTTGGTATACATTACCTACAGGCCTATTATTTAAAAGCGACAGCAAGGTAGTTTATCTTAAAAAACTGAACAAATTTTACGTACATGATCATGGAGAAATCAGCTTTAATTTCTCTACAAATGCTCAAAGACAAAAGAATAACTTATTATAATTCCAACAACCAAGAGTCAAATCAATAGTAAGCAAACCGAAACAGTTTGATGCAAACCTAAAAAAACTAAAAAAAGTCAGTGTGTATGGATTCCCTATATGATATTGTTGCTTGATAGCCTCGATAAAATAATACCACTACTTATGTCAAATGAATACTATGGACTACTTTCCAGTCAAAATTTAAGCCAATTGTGACAACAAAATTACTTCTCTCAAAGAAATGTACTTGCCATTAAAAAACGAACTATAGTCTCGATAGTTAATTTGATCCGATACAAATATCGATAAGAAGTCACGTATCGCGCCGGGTTACAGTATGTCGATGCCCAGACATCCCTCATATCCATCCCTTTGTCCGGGTCACTCACCCCAGTGCCACTGTTAGGTTGATTACCTACTTTGTACAGGTTGTTTACGTCAGCGAGGTAAAGGTACTCTGAGGTTAAAAACCCTCTTGCATTAGTTTTTAATTTGAATTGGTAAAAACTGGTTAAAATATGTATGTTTTTAGTTTGAATTTGATGGAAAATGATTGAAAAGGACATTAAGTTTCATTTTATAAGGTTGTATAAGTAATAACATATAATAAAAAATACTTAAATGGTAGCCTAATATTTAGCCTACCTACTTCTTAATAAGTAGGCTACATACAAATAGTCGTCTATTTGTTTGAAACCCTTCTGAATATATTTAAAGTTTTAAAACAAGAATTTTTCATTGTTGTAAAGTGGATAAATAAACAAAAAACTCAAATTAACTAACAAAAAAGTATTCTGTAAAATTTTGTCCAATTGTATATGACAAAATATTACAGAATTAGTGCAGTTTATTAGTTTTATAGAGTAACTAATTAAAAAAAAATTAAAAATCTAAAAAAAATGTTTAAACTTCCTTGGTTATTCTTAGTTTCAACAGCATAAAACAACTAAAAACACAAAAGACACAACTTATATTGTGTCCATTTCTAAAATACTTAACAATTTCAATACATTTTCGCGATTTCAAATATTACACATTAAATCCATTAAGAATGTATATTTCATAAGCAAAGATGAAATGGCAGTATATGAAATAATTTACCATGTTATTGAAGTGTAATTTAGCATTTAACACGATTCAAATAACACAAAGACTTGTGGCACAGTGCCAGAAGTTTGGCCAGAACTCGCGATTCTCAGTGTGATAGTTTTAAGAGGGGGGTTTGGCTGTGCTTTTAAATAAGCTCATCGGGAAAACCACTGTTCAGATATTCCAGTCTGTTGTCAATTGCTTTTTGGATTTGAAAATTCTGTGTCAAATTTATGAAATTGTGTGATTCAAAGAATTGCAGCAGAAATAGTGTTATGTACTTATTTATTCACAACTGGTACATTTGCGTAGGTATAATTTCGTCTTGCAGTAAAAGAAGAGGCATTTTAATTTCAAAACTGTTGTGTGAAGTTTTCTTTCTATATAATTAAAGGTGAATTACTCAAAAAATATACCTAATGGCTGCAAAACATACCAAATTGATTTAAGTAGGTACAAAGAATAGGTTATCATTTACAAAAAATTAAAATTTATGTGATTAAATAAAACCCTGAAATTAGAATTTAACATCCAAATTTAAAATTGTAGCAAAAAGAAATATCTACGATTACAAAATAGTTAAAGAGCAAAAGAACGAGGGGGTTGGAAGTACCTAAGCGGCGAAGGAAATTTTTAAATTATTCCCAGCACGATTTTAAAACTTAATTTAGGCTACATGACAACTATGATGCACCTACATAAAATACAATATGACTCACCTCCGGTGCCCAAGACTTTGAGCAGGTCAAAACATGACATATCCACACGTCCCTTGCATGTCAGGTTAACTGGAAACAAAAATAAACATAAGTAAAATGCTTATGAAGTAGTCAATAAATAGTGGAAGCATGCAACATTAACTAGCCTAGTTAAAATAAAAACATACAGTTCGCTCAATAACTACAAGTTTGTTTGAGTTGGTTTGTAGCAGTCAGGTTATTCAATTAATTGCATAATGTTACTTATGGAATATTTATCTTCAAAGAAGTTAACCGATACCAAAGCTTTATACGAAATTTATTAGTTAAGTAACTTAGCCTACGAAATAAAAATGTGTTCTTACTCTCTCAAATACAAAAATCTATGTTTTACGCAAAGAGGTTGTATTGTTCCAAAAACTATTCAACGCCTAACCTTTTTTCTACTTCAAAAATGACAATTGCTTCAACTATGACAGCTATACAAAACAACAGGTTCAGTAGATACTGTAAGTAAATTAACACTTTTTACTTGTAGATGGTATTAAGAGAAGTAGTTGAACTCAAAAGTACGTACAGAGAGTAAATTACCAATTGGATGTATTGAGTAACTGTATGTGGTTTATTTATATACACATCATTTTGCAAAGTTTTTATTTGATTTGTTATAAGGAATTGACAAAAATAGAATGAGATACATCCGGATTTCATATTATAATATTCGTAAACATATTTCGTAAATCTTCATAGAAATCTTGAAACTATGTTCCTCGTCAGTTCCTTTGTTCACAAGATGCTTTGATGCCAAAACCCATCTTTCACCGCTATTTCACCGCATCTGGATAAGAAGTTGTGTCAACAATCCTTTGTCCTAATCATAACCAGCTGTCGGAAGTCTCCTCCAAGGGGGCGGAGTCCCAGGGGGGCGGACGCCACTTTGCGTTATCAATGATAAACGACGGGGGCAGACGCCCCAGCCACGGTCCATGGGTATCTCTGGAAGTTGTGACCGACTGATAGTTGACAGAAGGGAATGTAGAGTGCCTTGACATTCTGACATAGCTTCACTGATGTTCTATTACACTTTCTCAGGGGTTTGTTTCAAATTAAGAAGGGGTTGCAAAATACGAATTTTCACCAGGGAGTTACCGAATAAAATATTGGTGAAATTCGATGTATCTTGGTTATTGACTAGGTATAGAACATAAAGGAGAAAGGGATTGCTTTCTGTATTTATTTTGTGCCAAGACTTAATTTTGTTCACGACCATAATTTATCAAAGCCAATTCAGGGATACCTTTCAAACTTTGTATTTGTATTTATGTGTATATAATAATTTGGTATTGTTTTGTGATTCATAGTAAAAATATCAAGAATACAACTGGATCCAGTTTCCAACATTTCACAAAACCACTTTTTCTTAGCTACGTTGTAATTTTAATAAACATGAATTAAATGCTATTGTGAACTTGGAATTTCTTGTGTTGCTTTGTTGCTTACTATCTATTATCTTGGACTATTATTGATAGCATATCGATGATGGACAGCAAAGCTAAGCAAAGTTTCATATATTTTTAAAAAATTCCTTTTTTCAGCTTCAAGCTATTTCTTAATTGTATCTCTGTTCCTAGCTTAAAGGGAATAGACACGATTTTTCCATAACCTGACACCAACACCTTGATCGACATTCATCGACGAAATAGGTTTAAACTAAACACAACAGAATTTACGACCAATCTGTTTATTACAATGAAATAAGAAAATTGACATTTTACACTTAGGCTAGGCGCACACGAGCGATTATTTAGAGGCAACTATTTCATCGGCCGATCTGTGCATCATGTATTTGAATCGAAGCGCGCACACAGGCGATCGAGAATTGCGCCGATTTTAAAATCTGGGTTTTGCCACAGATTCGTAGGCGAGGCGATTGTCGCCCAAAAATCTGTAACGTACAGACTGTTATCAGTCCGCGCACACGGTCGACTAAAAAATCGTCCAGTCGCTTGTTGTTCTCCACAGGAGTCAGTGAACTTCAGTGTGAGTTGTGTTGTTTTCTTTGATAAAAAAGGCCCCAGCTGTTATAATAAAAACTGAAACTTTCAACAGACATTCTTTTTCTTTAGTAATTATAGTATATTTCGTACCTAGGGCCGAAAATGAGGTTTTGCCGGCTCGAGATAGTTTTTAAGTTCGAGACGAAGTCGAGAACTTAAATCGATCGAGAGCCGCAAAACCATTTCGGTCCGTGGTACGAACGCTATTTTTCACCACACTATACCCTATTACCACTATTCACCACAATAATAATGCACACTGATAGTCAACACAACTACAACTTTAAGGTTATGTGAAGAAATAATTTGAGGAATCAGCAAAAATAAAAATATATAGTTGCTAGGCAACGGTGACAATAACACAATTCTATTGAAATGCTATGGATTTTGATTATGTATTTAAAATGCATTCATGTTTTAAGTAAGTAAGCGGACAGCTGATTTTGCGGCCCCGGCCTGTAAAAACCTGCTCGGTCCCCAAATTATGGACAGCTGGCATCGCCAGCAAAACCTAACTTTCGGCCACCAATTAACGTATGTAATACAGCCAAAAACATGATAGTGTGGTGAAAAAGAACTTTTTAATGTCATCACGTAAAGTGTATAGTTTATAAAACTGTCGATTTAAATGTCTCTGACTTACTATCGGATGAACCCAATATTTAAGTTGTCTTCTTTTTCTCTTTGGTCTAATTAGAAGAGCACAAACACAGGTTAATTCAACAAAGTCCATTTTAGGATAGCTTAAACGCACTTAAAAAATCCATTTCTCGACTAAAAAATCGCCACGTGTGCGCCTGGACATAAATTAAGGGCGATTTAATTCTGGCAGATTTTTTAATCGGCCGATCGAAAAATCGACCGTGTGCGCCAGGCCATGAAATGAAATCGTTCGACTTTAGATGAAGGTTGAACGAAGAATTCCTCGGTCTCGCCAGAATGCATCTCAATCCAAACCGGAGTACAGAACGCCCGGAATAGCCCCGGACATAGACCCGAGCTATGTATAGAACATTATAGAACACACGTTAACCAACAATGTAGGCCGAACTGCCTATTGTTTTACACTTATTAGTACTTGAAATGAATTTAATACTTGTATTTCGAATAGACGAACCCGTGGTTGAAAAATTTAGGGAGATTCTTTGTTGTTGACTACAATGTTTGGGGAAAATTCTTGAAAGAGTGTATACATACTTTGGGAAAACTGTTCAATCAGTAAATCCAACGATGGACGAAATAATAGATAACTTATTGACAACGGGATAAAGGAATGCTTCTTGTAAATAATCGCATATCTTGCACTGAATAAAGGAAGACACCCATTTGGTGGCACCAAATACATGAACATTTTACACAAATAACCGAGCACTTAAGAGAATATTCAAAAAGCTCGGTACATAGCAACATTTGGTGTCTCGATATTCTATGCCCGTGCTAGAAGTAGAACAAAGGGAGCAGACACATTTAGGTCTGATGACGTTTGCTATAAGTTTCCGGGTTAAAATCTTCCGAGTTGCCGGCTGAGTGAGTTTTTATTCCTGGCACCACAGACAATGCAGTAAAATAATCACTCTTAAGTGTACAATTTGGTTAAAAGTTAATAACAAAAATCTGTGTTATGTGTTGATATAAAAATTCATCATGGATATGATAAGTTTAAATTTTATGACAAAAACCTTTTACATCACCTTTGTTTACTGAATTAAAAATAAATAAAGTTCATA
The DNA here is from genome assembly GCF_028750875.1 of Macrosteles quadrilineatus. NCBI lineage: Eukaryota > Metazoa > Arthropoda > Insecta > Hemiptera > Cicadellidae > Macrosteles > Macrosteles quadrilineatus. The sequence continues at coordinate 78,436,156 of NW_026542601.1, forward strand.
ACCCTGATCTGAATTTGGAAAGTAAATCTGTAAACACTATTAAAGTTTCGCACAGCATTTTCCAAACTTAGTATAATTTCGCTGGACGAAGACGACGAGTAAACCCCCTTTTTCTTGAACAATTATTGCGCATCAATTAAATCTCTTAAACCGATTGAGTGAGTTGTGATTAAGGGGCAGGAAAATGTGGAAAGATAGGGCAAAGGAGTAGAAAAATAAGAATATAGAGAGGGATACTATAGGAGGAATATATAAGAAAGAACTGAGAAAGATATGAAGTGAAGAAAAGGATACTTTGCAGGACGAATAGGAAATTACGAAGGTATTTAAAAAGTTAGGAGGACAAGTAAAACATATGGGGAATAAGAAAAAGAGAAGAGGGACTTAAGAAAAAGAGAGGATCATAATAGTAGATATAGACGGAAAACAGGAGGTGATGAAGCTATAAGGAACAGTGTAAGAACGGAGGAGGAAAAAGGAAAATATGAGGAAAACAGGAGGGATAGAAGAGGAAGATAGGAAGTAGAAAGTAGGAAGTTAGAAGACGAAGTGCGCATTGTGGCTTTTGAATAATTAGCGAGATACGTGTCCGTGTTGCGCATCTCGACCTTGTAGGATCTCCGTTGTCCTTCCATGAGTGACCAAGGCTGTCCTGGCACACACGAAATAGAATAGACAACTGGCGACTAGTCTGTAGTAAAGATAGTTCAAGAACTGGACGCATTTGCCAATACGGATGTTTTGATCATTTATTTGACCAAACAATTCTTAAATTATAAAACACCTCTAATCTCAGATCATTTGGTATAGGCTATAGAAGATGATTGAAAAGTAGTGTGTTCTGAGAAACTCGCGACTAGTCTGTAGTAAAGATAGTTCAAGAAATTGACGCATTTACCAATACGGATGTTTTGATTTTTTTATTTGACCAAACAATTCTTAAATTATAAAACACCTCTAATCTCAGATCATTTGGTATAGGCTATAGAAGATGATTGAAAAGTAGTGTGTTCTGAGAATTACTAACGTTCTACTATTGATCTCTGTGCCAACAAAATTTCTGATCTTTTCAAATATACAATTATTTTAGAGTATAGTGATAAAGTTCCCAGAGCAAAGCTCGGTCCCCAGGTACTAGAGAGAAATAGGTTGTTGCTGTTTACCAATGGTGTGTGGCTTTTGTTTTACCAAATAAACTCAGAAAACTTTCTCAATGCAAAACCTTATTATATTTCTTGTGAGCAACCGATTTACTTTTGACCTATTAACTATCGAAGGTGGAGATGGACAGTAATACAATTTGTCACTAAATTTTCAGTATCCATACAAAGTGTATTGCAGCGTAAAATGGTGATGATTTATTGATTGCGAAGTAACACAACACGTGTTGGTAAACGATTGACTATTTATATCGATGTTGGAGACGATCACTAATACAATTTCTTTACTAACTTCCCAGTATTCATACAATGTGTATTATATTATCACATAAGATGAAGAGGATTAAGGCTCTCTTTCCGGGAGGAGGTCTCTCAGCGCAGTACCCGCCATGGAGGTCTCCAGCTTCACTTTCCAAGAGTGAGGCTTGAGTTTGGAAGGAGAAGCTTTGCGTACTTCGTACTTCGGCCCAAAGCTGTACAACGACCTCCCCTCTGGCCTTAAAAATGGGCAAACTGCCTATTGTTTTAGACTAATGAATTTAATACTTCTATTTCGAATAGGCGAACCGAGGTTGAACAATTAAAGATTCGATGGTGGAAGACACTAACGATTTCTTCACTAACCTTCCAGTATACAATGTGTATGTGTCATTATGTGTGTGTACGATGAAGAGTATTTAGACAGGGAAGTCACTCAAGAATCATTGGCACACGATTCCACGAACTCGCGAGGAACGCGGCTTCAACTTGGCAGCACGCCAAGTGTGCAATCGGGCTTCTCATAGTCTAATTGAATTGAAGATTAGTACAGGGAAAAACACTGCGATATCAGGGAAATACAGTTCTGGGAACACGGGTAATATGTGACGCCAAAGGGATCATTTTAGTTGCAAAGCTCCGTACGCACGTAATGAAATTAATTAAATGAATGAAGATTTTACGCTAGCGTGATATGTCACAAGCGTCAGCGTGGAGGAAAACGAGCTCAGAAATGTTATTATGATTAATTAACTTATTTATTTTAGTGGAAGTAGTTTTATAATTCATAGAAAACTGTCCTCTTCTGTGGAATAACATTTTCTGGGTATAACACGACCTACAGCTAAAAGATTGACAAACATTACAAAAATAGCCTAAATCAAGCCATGAAGTTAATACCAATAGACACAATTTTCCTACTTTAAAATTGTTTTATATTTCCCTTGTTTAAAGTAAAGGAAGTAATTTTGAACAACTAACCCCGTGATATCCACTTCTATTTATTGAGTTACGTTTATAAGATTATTTGGTAACATTTTGGATTTAGGCATAGATAAAACATACTCCCTTAATATATTTATCATCCTTAAGGAACAGCTGAAGCCAATTTAATTGTCAGTTATGTCCTGTGCACTGTAGAGTTCGTGTTTTGTTTACAATTCGTTTCTTGATATTTAAGTGATTTAAAACTCCCTTCAACCAAATAAAAAGATCTAATCATACGCAATAACTCGTCCACTAGTTGCATAACCAAACAGTAGAGCACAAATCAGTGTCACCGGTCAAGAACTAGACCCGAAAACGCGCTTCAAAATAAGTAGTGCAAAGTAGTAGGCCTACCTATAGGTTTAATTTATATTAGCCTACATTGAACAGCATTAAAAGCAATGCCTACACAACCTTATGTGTGTGACATGGACATATGTTGTGATCTATAGTCAAGGTCTCGTCACATTTCCACAGAGACCTGCAGCTGCTAGGTTTACCCAACGATGTAAAAACAACTAACTGAGTTGTTTATATCGTTGGGTTTACCATGGCTGCGGTTGGCAGAAGTGTCGTGGGAACGGAATGTCGGGTAAAACGCGATCTTTCAAGGTTTTACCTTTATCGGTTTCAGTTTCGATATCACAATACGCAAGAGACAACAGTCGATGGGATGGTCAATACAGCGGATGTTCTATTATTGGCAAATGCTACGGCACATCTATGTACAGCTTGGCAAATCTTGAACATAGTTGTTCTAAGAAGTTCGATGGAATTGTGTTGAATTGAGAGAATATTCTGTAAGCCTCTGTAAATTGGACACAAGAAAAGTAATTTAGTCCTTGTAGTCGTTAGATTGTATACACATATTTAGGCTGCACTTTACGCCCTACACTCATTCGAATGAAAATATCGATCGATACATCGATTATTCGATACATCGATTATTCGATACATAATTTGGTTAGTTAGGTAAGGTTAACCTAACCTTACTAACCAAACGATATATCGAATGAAACAATCGATGAATCGATATTTTCTTTCGGTTGTTTCGTTCGAATGAGTGTAGGACGTAAAGTAAAGTGCAGTGTTGCCATTATCTTCAAAAACTAAGTAAACAGTTAAGTTATGCACGACTACTTATTGTAACGAAATACACTGGAATGGTCAAATTAATACACATAGTATGAAGTAAGCAACACATGTTGGACTGGGGGGATTCCTAGAGGTCCCAGTTTCAAATCCCCCCAAACCACAACAAATGGCTAATAACTATGTTATGCCGAGGAAGCAATGTAAAAACGGTTGCAAGCATCATCCTATAGTTCTAGGATGTGAAAACAGACTACGTAATTATGTACAAATACTGTAGCAGCTACACTACACAAAGTAACTATTCCTTTAGTTACACTGTACATCTACATAACTATAGTTACACTACAGTAGTTAGCTCGTGCGGATCACAATGTATACACATGGCAGGGTGACCTACTAACCTACTTTATACAACTGAAACAGTCTACTTCTACTTATCGTACCACACGACACTTACATCATTCCGATGCGCTTGTGTTCACTTTAACATTATTCGGATCTTTTCACGTTAAAGTTGAGTCAGAGGACACATTTGAATAGACAATTGATTTCAAAATATTTAATTTCCGTTTTTCGTAACTTTGGTGAATTTCTAATTGGAGAGGGAATCGAATCAATACAATCATAATATTTCATGAAGAAATAAAAATGTAAACAAGAACAGCTGCATTAGGAAATAAACGAAAATAAAACTAACCTTCACAACAAAGACTAAGGAAATGTTTTCATACTTTTTACATCAAATTAGGACGAATTTATTCATAGCCTCCTCTAATATATGTTGAACTAGCAGAGAACCCGTCCTTCGTACGGGGTTGGCATCAAGAATACAATGCTTATTGCAGTTATACTCAAGTTTTGCGTTTGCAATGGGGGCGGACACAGTTTGATAAAATTTGCTTCTTTAAATTTACGGTATACTATAGTATTACACATCTACCATAGCCATAATGTTCTACCACTTCTCCTAAACAATAGAGAAAAATTAATTATTGAAAAACCACAAAATATCACAAATCATTTATGAAATTAAAAACATAAACATGCCTGTAAACAATCCTACTTTGACAGTTCTCATTGCGTATCACAGTTTTTTGTCGATGCTTAATTCAAATTAGCTGTTTTCATAAATGCAAAAAAATAATAGTGCTGCACCCTGTTGGTAAATCTTTTAACTTTTTAATGCTTTTGCATATCATAGAATAAACTTTTTTAGTTGAAACAGCTGACAAAGTTCTTTAATTCCCTTTAAATATGGATACTCATAAGGTTAACATGGGGAACTACAGAGCCACTGGGGCGGAGCCCGAAAGGATTTTTGAGATAAGACTATGCCTATATGTTAATCGGGAATGTAAGCTATCATCATGCCAAATTTCAGCCCAATCCGTCTAGTAGTTAAAGCGTGATTGAACTTCAAACAAACAAACAAACAAACAAACAAACAAACAAACACACAAACTTTCACATTTATAATATTAGTAAGATAAGATGTAACAATATTATTACATAGTGCAATAAAATATGGACATATGGATCACATTTGGAAGAATGATGTATTTCGATAGGTTAATTTAATATACACTTAATATCGGTAGTTATGTGTAAAACAGGCCAAACATTATGCTAAAGTAATAAATACCCCCGCCGCAGCAAACCTGCAGACTAAGCGAATTTCCATTGACCTGATTGGATTTACACTAAAATGCCTCCATAAAAATAGCACATTTATTTCCTATTTAAATAGAATTAGTTTAACAAGTACCTTAGGTTTGCTGCAACAGGGAGGACAAAAAAGATTTTTTTATAAAATGATAATAGTTTAGTAAGAAATAAAAGTATTTTCAAAATCGATCAAAATATGTTCATAAACAAGCAAACTGCAACAGTCGACTTATTCTCCATAAGAATAACATGGGAATTTTAAAATTACAATTTTTTTGAATTTTCTCCGTAACAATTAGGCGCATAATAACGCTTCAATATACTAAATTATTTGTTTTTTTAAGCTCTACAAAATGGTTTAAAAAGAAATTGTGAAATTTTGTGTTTTTAGGGGCAAAAATGGGAAAAACCTATTTTTACCCCATAAAACCCCCCATAAACCCCCGTTCCCATAGTCCGATCATGCTGGTTCGCGAACTCATTCAAGTATATCCCGCCTTACACCTTCAAACCAAATTTTATCAAAATCGGACAAAAATTACTCAAGTTATCGTGCGGATGGACATATATATATATATATATATATATATATATATATATATATATATAGATATATAAAAATTTGAACGAATGGTGTTTTTGGCCTCTGGGGACATCAAAATGAAAAAGTAAATCGGTCCCGGGCTTAGGTCTTACCATGAGACCTACGGTAATAGCTACTTCCCTATAGGGAAATTCGCTAAAAGGCCATTAGAACTATGTTACACCTTAAAAAAGATGAATCAGTTAAATCTCACTTTAAAAATCTAAATATTTTAACAGTTTTTGCAGCGTATACTTTTGAAATAGCATGTATAGCTAAAAGAGACAGCCTAAAATATGAGCCAGTTGTGCCACATAGCTACAATACAAGACATAAATACCCCCGCCGCAGCAAACCTGCAGACTAAGCGAATTTCCAATTGCCTGATTGGATTCACACTAAATTGTCTCCTTAAAAATATTCTATTTAATATTCCCTATTTAAATAGAATCAGTTTAACACATACTTAGGTTTGCTGCAACAGGGGGGTAAAAGTGTTTTTTATGTAAAATGTCAATAGTTAGTAAGAAATAAAAACATTTTCCAAATTTGGGCAAAATATGTTAATAAACAAGCAAACTACATCAGTTTACTTATTCTCCATAAGAATAACATGGGAATTTTAAATTTACAATTTTTTGGAATTTTCTCCGTAACCATTAGGCGCATTATAACGCTTCAATATACTAAATTATTTGTTTTTTTAAGCTCTACATAATAGTTTAGAAAGAATTTGCAAAATTCTATGTTGTTTGGGTGAAAAATGGGAAAAACCCATTTTTACCCCATAAAAGCCCCCATAAACCCCCGTTCCCATGGTCCGATCATGCTGGTTCGCGAACTCGTTCAAATAAACGTAGGTTTACACGTTTGTACCGAATTTAATCGAAATCGGATCATTTTTGCTCGAGTTATCGCGCTAACGGACACATATATATATATATATATATATAAATATATATATATATATGAATTTGAACGGATGGTATTTTTGGCCTCTAGGGACCTCAAAACGAAAAAAAAAATTGGTCCCGGGTCCAGGTCTTACCATGAGTACTACGGTAATAGCTTATTCCCTATATGGGAAATTCGCTAAAACCTAATTTTCGTGCATTAATTCTTACTATCAATTTGATACACTTAATTAAGTCATTTTATTTATGTCGTTAAAGATTTTACAACGTATACTTAAAAATATTGATCGTTCTATTTAAACATTTTTACACACTTCAATATAATTTATTTTATAGGTGCAATCACATAAATTAGCGTGTTTGGTGTTTATTACGTGAATACTAGCATACTTAAACTACATACGGCTCTCGATTACGACTTAACTGTGCTGTTAAGTAAGGCCTCAATAACTACAATATCCATTTGACCTTGAGGTAAGTTCCAAGAGTTGCGATTGACCCACGAAGTGTTCCTATAAGGAAGTATGTTGTAATGTTCTCCATCTCACTCGCTCAGTGACCTACTGACCTCAATAACTCGTTCTGCTCGCACTCACCCTACAAAGTGATCTTTACTGATTCGTGATGGTTACCGGATTAAAATATGAATTCATTGTTTGTATGTAATTATTGTAATCCTATAATAGGCAAGCATGTTTCTTGAAAATCCTCATTCTCAGCTCGTGTGCATAGTAAGATTTTCCCTGTAGATGTGGAGAACCCCTTTATAAATTAAAATAGGCTCAAAAATATCACGTACAAAAATGAATTTAAAATAAAAAAAAAATTAACATCGGTTAAGCTATGGATACAGTAATTTATTTTCACCTAAGAGATGGAACCTTTTATTAAATTTGAAACAATTTTCCAAAATGGTTTCCGAACCATCAGGTATTTCGGCATCGCTGATATAGATATATAGTAACCTGTTCTCCCATAGACAGCACTTATTGTCAATCCAAGCATTTATTTAAACGAATGTTCCGAACGAGTGAGGGGTTTAAGTTTGTAAGGATTTTAAAAAATCGTGATTTTGTTCTATGGACGAAACGGTACTTTATCATAATGTTTTGACTCATCTGGTACCGTTCGATTCATAACGAAACGAGGAAAATTCCTAAAAACATATTTATGATACCCCAACCTAACTAAAACTTTTAAAATTTTAACCGCTGCAGCGCGCTGTAAAATAAGTGGCCTCCGGATAACACGAAAGTACCTTAAACTATACCCTCCCCTACTCACTACTCCCCTCACTTCTGTGCATTACTTTTTAATATTTATTAATATTTATGGTCTATCTTGTTGTTACCTTTATTGTTAAGTTTTCTTTTATTTTCTTCAGAGTTTACCGTACCTTTTGTACATTGTTCTCTTCTGTAAATTTGCTGTTTTTGCCGCCATACTATGTATTTATTTTGTAGTGTTTCATAATTTTGGGTTTGCTTATTGTTAGTCTCTACTTCGTAAGTATTTATTGTATTATCGCTCCTGCTTGTTAACTTGTCTTTATTGTCACTTGCTGTGATATTTATCATATATTTATTTTCTCAACTTTGTTTTGTTAATTGAGTGTATAGCAGATAGTTGTAATGTTCGCATGTATTATTACGTCATCTTTTTTTTGCCATCTGTACAGTATATAATTGCAATGTTAAATGTAAAATGGTGTTTGCCGTATACAAAAATAAATAAATAAATATACCCACTACTTGCCTACCTATGTCTTATTTTGTCTTTTTATGGTGAATATACACGTTTACACGATACATTTCTCACACGGTCTTAATCGATGTGCCTTTCAAATCCCGTCGATGAGTTCCTATCCTACGTATGGCCTTCCCTATGTAGGCAAGGCGTTTCCTGCCGGCCTACTTACAAAGAATGTCGAAATGAAAAGATAAACGACTTGAGTGAATTGGGCTGCAGTAGGCATACAGCAGATCAGCTTGTAAAACATTGTGTATTTGTTAATTGAAATAAAGTGGTAATAATAGTGATACCATAACAATCTGACATTATTTTTACCTTATACCATTATAGTTCGAAATTGCATTACAGTAATTTGGGATACTAAAAGTCTTATCTTAAATAGTTAAAATAAAATTTCAAAGAAAGTTCTTGCAAAATGTATTAAAAATTGTACTATTTATAAACTTTACACTTTTAACAGGATTACTTACAATATGTTGGATAAGACTCAAAAATTGTATGTGTATTCTTTTTTTGTAATTTATTTTAACACTATGAAACCAGGGTCAGAAAGTTGGAAAAAGAGACAAATTCCAAACACACTTTTTCATCTGAAACTCAACTCAAAAGACTGCTCAGGACATATGAAAGCAGAAGGATCAGGCACAGGTACAGTGCTCTCGTTTTTATAACTTTTCATTCGTTCACAAAACAATTAAAACTTAACAACCAATCACATTGCTCTAAATAATATATTTGAAACATTTGGGTTTTCCTTATATTAATTGACCTACAGGTTAAAAGGTATTATAGTTGTACATAATGTATCCAGCAAAATTAAAATTTCCAAAACAAGTAGAACAATGTTTTGAATTTACTTGCACAATGATTTTACATCAAAACATAAAAACTAAGCAAATTTAAATTTTTCTGATTGGATTTTTACTAAAATATTTAAAAAAATATGACATATTCTCCATTTCACCTACTAGTACTGTACTTAGGTCTACTGCCATGGAAGTGTTTTCAAAAAATGTTTATAGTACAGGATGAAAAAAAAATTGTTTAAATGCCTCTGAGGACAGAAAATCCTTCCCAGATCTAGGTCCTTCCATGCCGTTTAATACCTTCTTCCCTATGGAGAAATTCGTTAAAACATTTTATTATTTTTAAATTGAGGTAAAGCTATTTCGTAATATGATTGGGTGATGCAGTTTGAAACATATTAACACAACAATTTACACGTGTGCTAACAGAGAGGTGAAAGCGTACGTTTACCTAATGGCTCTATAATAAGTTCGCGTACGATCATCAGAATTGACGTCAAAAAGTACGTATAATCATTAATCTTTATTGGAAACGTTGGTAGAGAATATGTCAAACACGTGCTATCTGTGACATAGCTTTACTACATTAACGCAAGTGGCGTTGCGAATGTGGTTTTATATACACTGGAATAACTTCTGAAACTTTATCTATTTTACATACACTGATAGGTGTAATAGTGAATGGTTGTTGGCCTCTGAGCGAGCTGGTCTTTAGAGCACGAGAATTCCGCGAGGTTACGGGTTCAAATCCCGCAAATCATCAATGGATTTTATCTAAGTGGATGACACTACCTAGTTTTATACAATCCCAAATATAATTAATAATACACTAGTAGCTGTATAGTCGATTGTTGTCGGCCTAATATTTACCATTAGCTTCCGATGGGTGGATACAGAAAGTATCTAGCACCAAAGTTTCCCAGAGCGGAAGGAGGAAGGTGGAAGGTGCCAAAGTACATTGATGTGTAAATCAGTAACGTCCTCAGTCATAAATGTGTCAAGGTACTTGATGCTAACTCGTCACCGTCACCTCACATGCCATATGGTTGGTCTACAGGTATGTCAGCGACCACTTTCATTACATACACAAGTTTTAACGGTGGGAAAAATTTATTTTGAGAATTGTGACATAAAAAGTTTTGGTTATAAGCTGTAAGTTTCCTATTGATTGCTATGAGTTTCAATAAAAAAAATAGAGAACGTAAATTCTATGATAGTAATTTTAATTTTTGCGATAAAAAAAGTAGCCTCATAAGCAAGGAGAAGTCTTTGTATTGGAAAATTCTCTAAACCATACGATGATTAACCGATTTGTATAATATCATTGGGGATATTTGTTAAGTAACTAGTAAACACGTTGCTCGAAATCGAGCAATTGCAAAGAAGTGAAGTAGTTATTTAAAAACAAATAAAATTCATCGTAATTTCAGATGAGTTTAAAAGACTCAACTGATAGATTACGTACCTAACAGTTCCATATAATCAAAATTTCTTGTAAATATTTTATCATTTTTCAAAAGCTGATCTGGTTTTTAAAATGGTTCCCACTTACAGCCGTATTAGGTTGTCCGTGTTGATCTTCGTCAATGTAATGTAGTCTGCGTGGTACCACCCATTGTCACCAGTACGTTTACTAATTTCAGTATTTTTTTTATAGTGATAACATTTTGTTTACATGACTAAGAACTACCTGATTTTCTGCATAACCTCTCTGTCGCAATTTTTCTCAAGAAATACAGTACTATGTCAATTCATTTGTCTTATTTAGTAAAATGTAACAAATTGTCCAGGCTTTATAGATTTTTTACATTGTAATACGTACGAATGTAAATTAAAATAGTAAATATTTAATTTCAACAAAGTCAGTAAGTACCATCCATGTACCATCCAATGAGTTTCATTGAATCGAAAATAAATAACAGCAATTAAATTATAAAGCTGATCAAAATGTAAACAATTATGTTCTTCATAAGGATAACATGGGAACTTTAACAGCCACTGGGGCAGAGTCCAAGGGAATTTTTCAAAAATGTAAGGTCAGTTTACAAATCTACGCGACACGCTCTTTCCAATGAGACGTCAATGGATAAAATCGGTTAAGAAATGGCGAAGGAGTTCAACCGACAAAGTTTCATGTAGCGTATTAATTATATAGATATTTGACGTCCCATTTGTTATTTGACCATTCGGTGTAATAGAAGATGTCCTATTTGTTATCTGGCCATTGCAAGTGTAGTGGGAGATGTCCTATTTGTTATTAGGCCATTTTCAGTGTCTATTCGGATACGTCCATTTTCAGTGTAATAGAATATGTCCTATTTGTTATCTGGCCATTGCAAGTGGAAGATGTCATATTTGGCCATTTTGGTCTATTGTGATCTGGCCATTTTCAGTGTAATAGAAGATCGATGTAATATTTGTAATTTGGCCAGGATTTTAAGCTAGTTTTATGGTAGACCTGTGTAAACTAGGTATATTCAACATAAGAAACCTTCCCTAATGGTTATGTGTTGTATAATATTCAATTTTGCCTTTTATTCATTGAAAGTTTGTCCGTTTCCCACAGACCCGACGCTATATAAGCTATAGTATCTAGCCAGTAGCCATATAACGGCACTGTTGCGAGTTGCCACATTACCGGGCGGAACTGGCCAAATCAGAGGGGAAAAGCGTAACTGATGTGATACTGTCAGCTCTTAGTAAACTTGGCGGCCGGAACACACAACACGCTACTGGTTTAGTTGTCCACTGCAACTGATAGTCAATTCGAGTTGTCAATTTGTATGGTCATGTGTAATTAACGTTTAAAGTATTATGAAACATATTTAATAACGAGAAAATTTGATTATTTTAAGCACGATAATGTACAATAATAATCTTACAATGTATAATTTCGATTCAACTATTCTCAAACCAAACACAACTTGAGTGAATCCGGTTGCTGGTACATACATTGTGCAAGTAGCATAAAGTGAAAGTTTGTGAATAAAAACAATGGTCTCGACCCTGTGGAAAGTTACTGTAACATTGGGCCATAGTTACAACACGTGACGGGGAATACACGCGGGTTACACGCGTGTGTGCGTGTGTAGGAGTGCGTATGTGTTAGTGAGAGGCCAATTATCCGGCGAGAGACCAGGGAAAGTGAGTGAAAGTAGTGTGGACACATACAGATACAGGAATGGTGTCAGTTAGGCAAGCAAGCCTTGGACTTGGAGTTGCATCATGTCCACGAAAATGTGCTCAAAACGTGAGAGATGTGCACGACGTGGACCATCGTGGTACACTTCCATCTGTGGTTGGAGGTAGCGGTGAGTGAGTGTTGTGTGAGAAGGAAGAGGTTCTGGCGAGGACGGGTGGGAGTTAGATTTGCGTGGTGGAAGAGTACAAAATAGTCTAGTAATATGTGGTATTTAATAGAGTGGTTTCTGTATGCCTGTGTACCGTATGTGTTTTCCTGGCGATCGCAAACCCCTAGGAATGTCACATTGATTATAAAAATGTGGGTATCGAATACTTAAACGATTATTTTTATTTTTTGTATGTTTTGAATTTTTACGTTCCTTTAGTAAACAAATACACAAAATCCTGTACTGTGAGATGGTTATACGGTAATAAATACAATAATACAATACAGCCTAAATTACAGACCAATAAATATTTACAAAAAAATCCTCTCAATAAATGTATTGGATGTGTCAAATTGGTGTGTGCATTGGAAAAGTAAGCAAGTAATTAGGAAGATGAGGTGATTTTATTAGCATTGAAAAAGTTGAAACCAATCTGAATCACCATTGTGGAAAGTTTCCTTGTTCAATCACTTGGATTGACCAACATCGCACTGTCTACTGAGACGCGTGTAATTTAAATCCAACTTTAAAATCTGTTACACAATAGAATAAAGTACATCATAATTAATTATCTCAATCACACGTATTTAAAAATCAGTACAATTCAAAAATTAAAACAAGTCATGTCAAATGAAATCCTAAGTAAATTGACTTGCTAGTCTCACGGAATTGTAAATATTGAATGGGCGGCGCTACACATTGTGTTGTACTCTGAGAGAAATATTTAATGGAGGTGACAACAAGAGAAGAGCCGGGGGTTAATAATAGCGGCCGGGTTAAAATATCCAAGGACGAAATCGGCCCCCACCATCGCCATGTGTACGTAGTAGCATAGATAAAAGGAGTATAAGTAGTAGATCATTAGTCTCGGGATATAATCAAAACAAAAAAGACTACACGAAAAATACAATCGTCGGATCTATCTAATACTATGTACATTTTTAAATACCATCTTCAAAACCTAACAGAATTCTTTATAGAATTGACTTTGAAGAGTACAAGTCACCTATAATGCTATTGTTAAATCTAAAAAAAATTATGCGTTGTTTATGTTGAACGCTGATGACGTAAATGTTTCTAAGTTAGATTTTGCGATCTTAACTTAACTTGTTATAAAATCATAGGCCAAACTAGGAAGGAAATTCACAAAAATCAGCTGTGACGTACGCAACCCAAACCAACATAAACAATTGCGTGTAAAAAGGCCATGTAAGACATTGAGCAGAAACAACTACGGAAACAGCTTTATTTATAACCGTGGCAAAACAAATAATGTCCGTACTCCGGGAGGCAACGTCAACGCGAGCAGATACATATTTTGTATGAACTCGGCGATAAATTGAAATGCGACCCAAAACAGTGACACTCAAAATCTGGGGACGCGATCACATAAATCTGCGGCCACGAATAGCGTCGACCCTCCGGACTTAAGTTACGGCTAACCTAATAACACCAATAACATACTGCGATGTGGACAATGATGTCTACTACGTTGTTTTGGAGATGGCCTTCGTAGATGATTTTACACATAATTGTAAACAAAGGTTAGTAGTTAGAATTACAATGGATAATTTTAAGTTATAGAAATAGTTTTACAGTCCAAGGATCCAAAATGGAGTAATTAAGAGTCGCATCTAATTTGGATCAAAATTTGCTACATTGTGCTAGGTTGGAAGCTCAATATAAATTCAAGATGAGTGCAGAATTGTGTGGCTCTACTATTGACTAAAACCAGAGTTTTCCCCAGCAGGCCTACCATTTATTGAAGCTAAATAATCAAAGACAGCCGGACCCAGTTTCGAACCATAAAAAACAACTGAGTGAAATCTCAGGATAAAACCGTCGACCTTTTGACTGTAAGGCGAAAACTACTACTCAACTACTCCATGCACAAAGTAAAAGAGTTGCAGCAAAGATTGCGTAATTTGTGGTTGTGCCTACAATACAATGGGTATGGATTTTAATAAACCAATTTCTATAGAGTACGCTCTACAGAAATTGGTTTATTGAAATCCAATATAGATTTATATTTTGTTATCCGCCTATTATATTTTGTTATCAAAACGGTACTGTGAGTTGTTAGAGAGGATAACAAATATGAATTTTGCTAGTCTAACATCTAGCATAGCCAGTAATGTAATAGAATAGAAACGAAGCAGCAAGGACTATGCAAGGCCAAGGTTTAGCCTCTAAACACTACGTCATTGCGACTAAGTGAACACTGACGAACTGCCTTGCAAATTGACAGAGTCACTACAAAGGAAACTGTCTAACTTTGGGTCTCTAAACACTACGTCATTGCGACTAAGTGCAACACTGACGAACAGCCTTTCAAATTGACAGAGTCACTACACAGGAAACTGTCTAACTTTGGGTCTCTAAACACACTTCATTAAGTGCGACACTGACGACCTGCCTTGCAAATTGACAGAGTCACTACACAGGAAACTGTCTAACTTTGGGTCTCTAAACACTACGTCATTGCGACTAAGTGCGACACTGACGAACTGCCTTGCAAATTGACAGAGTCACTACACAGGAAACTGTCTAACTTTGGGCCTCTAAACACTACGTCATTGCGACTAAGTGCGACACTGACGAAGAGCCTTTAAGTTGACAGAGAGTCACTACACAGGAAGCTGTCTAACTTTGGGCCTCTAAACGTCATTGCGACTAAGTGCGACATTGACGAACTGCCTTGCAAATTGACAGAGTCACTACACAGGAAACTGTCTAACTTTGGGCCTCCAAAGACTACACCATTGCACTTAGTCAATTATCAATTATGTCAATTATTACCTTAGTGATTGAAACCTAAATATCTAATGATATAACATGGAACCACCATTAAGCCAATATGACCTTGCCAGTGTCCAATGTCATGAAAGGTACTTTCGCCGCAAAGTAGGCCACCCCCCTCCCCCCTACACTCGAGGACTTTCGCTTTCCATCGTTGAAAAGCCGATAAATCTTATATGAACTCTTCCTTCGCCACGAGTTATCATCCCTGACGCATGAGTGGTTCTAAGTTGTTGATTTCAATCTATATAGGCCTACCCTGTACTTTCTAAGCGGTATTTTTGTGGAAACTACAGGTTTAATATTTGATAATTTGCTAAAAAGGGCAACGAATTTTCGGTATAACTGACTTAATTACCAACATCTTAAATTTAGATTCGACAACATACTCCAAAACGTCACGTCAAAACTATTGGACAAGGGCAAAACCTTCCTAAAATCCAAAAGTATACAAGAAGTCTAAAACACGAGACATTTTGAACGTCACTGCCATAGCAAGTCATATCATATATAAAAACGTATGGTCAAACTACAGTAGCCAAACTAAGTTTACCTATAAATAAAAAAATATTAGAATAGTTCTTTACCCCTCCAGTTTTCTAGCTTGGCTAGAGCCTTGGTTGTCAAGGAAGACACTTCGCTCGCATTGCTGGGATACCGTTGATTTATTAATTAGATCCTCGTCGCGGCCCACGCTCAGAAGCAACTACTACTCACTGCCAAACTAGAAACATGGCGAACAGGAAGAAGACACGGTACGTGGCCAATCCGTAGAATATGTATTAATTATCACACACCAATGATAAAAAGCTGTATACGTTATCCGAAAGAGGTTTAAACAATATCATAATACAATGATAAAGAAAATACAATAACCTAACCAACCTAACCAAACTTCTAAATGCGGATTGAGGACCAGAGGTGGCCGGTTCTCCGTTTCCCGAATTTCTGGATTCATTGGGCAAAAACGTGTTAATCCAGACAGAGATTTGCTTACATAAGACCTCGGTTGCGGCCTCGGGCCATCGCGGTGAGATACGAGGCTAACAGTTAAGGACAAGGTTACAGGCATGCCAACCTCTACACAAGGCACTGTCAAAATCAGCTGACTGCTGCATGGCTGGAAATATCAGCTGACTGCTGACATCGCTGTCAAAATCAGCTGACTTTTACAACGCAGAAACTGCATATGCTCATGTCCTTTTTTTGCACATTAAAGGCTGATAGCTAAACCAAATATCTGAATATAAGAAAGTAGGACTTTTAGTAGTTTTAAAGTAGTAGTTTTAAAGTAGGAAACTCCCTCTAACAGGTGTGGATTAAAATTACACATAACTCGATTCACTATGGTTCCTTACCATAATTTTGATTGTGTTACTATTTCCTAAACTGTATTTAGTTCCAATATTATTATTGTTGTATAAACAAGTCTTTAAGAATTTGAATAAATTTAAAGCGTCGAAATGTGGTTTTAGTTATACATAATTTACCGTTTTAAATATTTGTTTTTTATTTACCACAAATTATTAGACTACTGTAAGGTTCCTCGCCAGTGATCGTTAAAAATACTCCAACACACAAACTACAAGTGGTAGCGTTTTAACAAAATGCTATACCGAACGAGTGTAATTGTTCGACCAATTTGATCGGCTCAATTAATGCCCCCGGCCAGCGAAAGTAAGCCAGTACCAACTACCAAGCCGGGGACATTCTTGTGAAGGTGAACGGGTGGCTCGGTTCCGGGTCGGCCCGGCCTACTGACGCCTACCAACAGATAAGCCTAACACCTACCAAACAAAACTATTTTACTTAAAAAATCCGGATAACACTAGAAAAGTGTGCAGTGCAATTTTCGTAAACATGAACCCTCCCAGCTTATTTCTGGATTTTGTATACAGTACATACAGGTAGACCTAGTGTATTTAGATCGTTTATTGAGTTTAAAAGACTTTTCACCTTTCGTCATTTTAATTGTAGCTGAACTAGCATATAAAAACTCTGACACAAACTAAAGGAAAGAACGACCTACGAAAATCGATAATGATAATGGAGATACCAGCTGCAAGTATGTTTCAGTGCATCAGTTATAACATGTATTCACAAAATATACAATTTTTATGATAGTCAAGAGAAAAAAGTTTTACAAAGGTCAAAAGCAACTCGAAACAGATCATACATTTAATAGGTTTGGTTTGACGGAGCGCGCCTTCAAAAAAGTACAGCAAAAACGCAGTCCACACGTGCAAAACGGTCGGTATCTCCCTTATCACTAAAAACGTGCCAGAGCGTTGATTATTTCACAATAACAGTAATCGCTTCTCGCAAACTATACTATAAACAGAGAGCGGTAAAATGTAGCCTATATGCTACACTTTGTTAGTCTGTATACATGTTATTGCACACATCTTTCGGGAGATAATTATCTAAACAAATTCGAAAAAAACGTAGAAGTATTTTCTGTAAAATTTACAATTTAATAGTGATTACGAAGGGGTAAAATCAGTTAACTGCTTTAAAATTAATTAAATTCATGTAGGGACAGGAGTATTTATAAGTATTTATAATGGCTACCATTTCATTTCATGTAGCTGAGTATGTTAAACACCCTAATACTAATATTGTTTTGAAGTTGTAGGCTACAAATAAACATAATAAAATAACCATCATCCTAATCCGACTCAACTTGCACTAAGAACAGTCTAAAACTATTGTATGTGTAAACAAACACAACAAACCCCTAATATTTGCATACAAAATAAACCGATAACAAAAATTCAAGTACGCCAAACTAGTGCAACACTAGGAAAAAGTCCAAGGTTTAATCTATAGCCGTGTGAGTGTTAACGGTGTCGTGCCAGAAGCGACCGTGCCAGAAGCGACCCGTGCCGCTAGCGACCCACCAATTTTCTACCGTGCCGCTAGCGACCCAAGAATTTGGTGCGGAAGGCGAGTAATGAATTAACGCCGA
This sequence comes from Macrosteles quadrilineatus, assembly GCF_028750875.1. Taxonomy (NCBI): domain Eukaryota; kingdom Metazoa; phylum Arthropoda; class Insecta; order Hemiptera; family Cicadellidae; genus Macrosteles; species Macrosteles quadrilineatus. The sequence goes on from NW_026542601.1 coordinate 78,454,493, forward strand.
TTCAACTTATATTCTTAACAAAAACTAAACAGAATTTCACTGTAAAACCATTAAAACTATTTGCTGTCACATTAAATACATAACAAAATACTCCCGCCGCAGCAGTCCTGCAGACTAAATTTATTCCCACTTGGGGAAGAAAAAATATTGTTTTTATGTAAATTGTATCGTATAATTCATACGAGTATACATTTACCAACACATATCCATAAATAAAATAAGCAAACTATAACAGTATGTAGACTCCAGCTAGGTGCATTTATTGTAATAGGCCTATTTTTTTATTCGTTCGTGTATGTGTGTGTAAAAGTTTATGGACATAAGTAAACAATGATAAGTATTTTTTTCCAACTGCAATGTTTTGACAATGGCTGATACAAGCCGAAACATGTAAACAACCTACTATTTGAGCTGTTTGTCGGATTATAAGGTATGTAACCCTATTTATCACATTTAATATAACAGCTCAGGAGCTAGAATGGAAATGAATTATAACCAAATTACTTAAATTACCAATTACATATATTTTTACGAATGGTGTTTTTGCTTCTAGGGGCATCAAAACGAAAAATGAAATAGGTCCCGGGTCTAGGTCTTTCAATGAGACCTACGGAAATAGCTTATTCCCTATATGGAAAAGAGTATTCTAGCACAACTAAATAAAGAAGATTTTGAGGTTTCTATTCTAGTCACGGCAGCTTACAACCCCTGATGTTGTTGACCTGCTATCACAAAAAATGACTAAGACGTCTCTACTAACTCAAAAATAATAGGCCAACTATAAGGCAAGAAAAGGGTAAGAATTCATTGTATATACTGTATATATTTATAATGACGAAGCTATCTATCCATCTGATGATTTAGCTAAAAAAATCCCAAAAAAATTTAAAACGCTTGTAAAAATTGTGGCTTTTGTTAGGCCTATAATCCCGGTTATGTCACAATTATTGTAGCTTTTGCACCTGCTATATGTTGTGGTAAACGTACGATTTGTATATTTGTAAATAATTTCTTTTGTTATTATTTAAACCATACAGCTTATTTTTATTAATTATTTTTATATTTTTGAACTGTTATGTGTAGGTCAATAAATCTATTGCATTGTTATTAATTATCTGTCATAGGCTATATATATGTTATAGGCTGAACTGAAATGTGTATTTCCTAAAGATCAATTTCAGTATTTCATTTCAGTTTCGAGATTTGGAAATACAATTACTTATCTATTATGCAGTAAATTTGGGGGAAGGGGAGGAATTATTTATAAATATCGGAGGGCCATTTTAAACGCAATGAAAAAAGAAAAAAATAATTAAATGAAAACAAGCCGTTGTAATTATTCGTATGCTTTGCAACGGACAGGACGTTGAAGAAAGAGTCCAAGTATCTATTTCAAATAATAATCCAAACATAATATGTTAACAATTGTTAATACATCAACTTCATTAAATTCTAAAAAGCTTAGAAGCTACTATCTCCAAACAGGCTAGTAGTAAAAATCCAAAGTTTGACGATTCGAATGGTTTCTGCTTTTTGAATTTTGTCTGGATTTTATTAGTCCAAGTTGCACTAACTATCCAAATAATAAAACTTTATACCCGGTATTTTGTATACCTTTATTTTTTATTGTAGTTATTATTTATTTTTTTCTTTCAACCAAATTATTACCAATTAACTGTCATGTCATGTTTTATAAATATCTGTTTTTTTTTTAATTTAGAATATTTATTTACTGATAGAGGAAACTTCTCACGCACGGGCCTATGTGAGAGGGATTTCATAATCAACGACTAGGCCTATGTCAGTATGTTATTACATAACTAAGGCATAATTATTAAATTTGTACTGACAAAGTATTGTAACATAGTATTTTACCTACTGAAATAAACATTATTTTGATTATATTTGACAAACTACCTCCATGTGAAGTTTTATTTAGATCTTTTGAGTGGTTCCCGTGCGATTAAGTAGTATACAAACACACATCCACCATCCCATATTTACATATTTAGATAATAAATTGAAAAATAAAGAAAAGATAAGTTAATTGATTATATTGGCTCTTATAAAATGAAAAAAATTCAAGATAAATTGATTGATTAAGTTACCACACATAACTTGAGTCTATGCTAGCAGCTGGGAACTAGAGATGCTAAAACACCTCTTTAGGCGAATATTGGGCTCTTCCAGGTGGTACATATTACTATAACAAGAATAGGATTTGTTTATAAGCCATTAACACCGATTTGAACAAAACATTGTAAAATCCTTTATCAAACAATGGGTCGCTAGTGGCACTCACGCTACTACCAGGGTCGCTTCTGGCACGATTTTGGCTGGGTCGCTTCTGGCACGGTCGCTTCCGGCACGTAATCGTGTTAACTCTTGCCCCCTCCACGTCGCCCAATAGTGGGTCAAATATCAACCTCAACCGAGACGCAACATGGACGCAACTCACTGTTTACTCTATGTGAATTGGCGCAGCAAAACATGTGATCAACATTGCACGTCATGCAGTAAACAAACATGTTTACAAGTCAATTGTCTCATAGGTTAACATGGAATAATGTCATGAAATTGCTTTGTTTTCAGTTGAATAAACCTGCTACGAGTCAATTTCGTCGAATATTTTTTAACAACAGCCAAAAGCTTGTGGTGTATGAGGGATAAAAGTTAATTAAGTAAGTAACTTTACATAACACTGTTTGATGAGTGCAATTCAATTATTGTTTGAAGAAATAATTACGTTGAACTCAATAACAAGCAAGTTGGGCCAAGTTAAAGTAGAATATTTAATTTTAAGCATTAAAACATCCAGTATCGAATAATTCCCTAATCTAATCCTGTCCTAAAAGTAATTCGGAATAAATATCCGACGAAATTTTATCAACTTAAAATTTGAAATCAGTTGTTAAAACTATCTAATTAGCCAATTAGAATATATATAGATAATGTTTATTAAAATAGTAATAAAATTCATTCCAAGTTAAATTTGATTAAACATATTCTGAAGGTCAATAATTGAATACAGTACCACTATGTTTTTCTAACCGTTTAGAACGAGTTGGAATGAACATGAATGTTACGTTTACAGATAGGCCTAAAATTTACATACTACTTCATGCAGTCTCCATGCCCCACAAGTGATTCTACAATTATCCTTACCTTTTTCACGTCTCCTACTTTTGAAGTAGTTGCTATCCTCACTACAGTCGCTGATGGTTACATCACAATCATTGTTGTTACTTGACACTTCACTCACACTTCTATCATCTCCTTGTTTCTTCACTCTCACATATTCCTCGTCCTCTATGTCCTCTTCCTCTTCGAAATACCCGCTCTCGTGCTCGGTAGTCTTTTCTATACCCATGTCCGCCGCACACACTTCTACCATAGATTTTGAAATTGGTCAAATCAAATCATCACGGAAGGCACTAATAATCACTATAGATCTACAAGTATTTTTGGTTATTTTAGGTTATGTGTCAAACGTATCGAGGTTAAACAATAAAGTAGGTCACCTGATTTAGACAGTCCTCGCTCACTTTGTACCGTTTACAACTCAGAAACTAATTAGAACCTAATTAAAAACAATTTATTGTCCACAATGTGTAATAGAGTGACAAAGTCCACTAATCAATACACAAACACGACTTCACTATTTCCTCCAAATTTAAAACGCTCGCGGAAACAGAAGTAGCACAACACTTTGTAGAGTAATATCACAAATAATTTCACAGCACTGAAATATTTAAACCACAAATATAATCAAGAACAATATCGTTGTGTATTCTAACGCGAGCGTTCGTCGACTGACAAATAATCGTCGTCGGCTGTCGGCTGCTCCCCCTTCCTTCGATCCCTCCCACCACCAGCTGTAAACCGTTCCTCGATCAGCTGTTTCTTGCGCACGCGCACGCTGCAGTGATGCCAACTATTTAGCAATACGTTGCAATCATAATTAGGCCCACGTGTCCAACCTGCTTATTTTTAGAGTTTACGATCAGCTGTTTTCACGCTACCCCACAGAAGATGCGAACTGCTAAGTCGACAGAACAGATGATTAGCATTGCAATTGTTGAAAATGAATTATTTTACCCGTGGCAATGATAAAAGGGTAATTCGCACAGCACTAGAAAGGTCTTATTGAATCTTAAAATAATATAGCACTGTAACGGTATTAAATGGGATCGCTAATCCTGTGGAGACATTGAGCACCTTCAGGTGGATGAGGACGATACTTATGTCCTAATTGCTAAGGAATGCAACTCCCAGCAATCGCTAATTCGTGCAATAACCTAATAATAAAAATAATTTCTGACGCTTATAAGTTTAAACCTAGTGACACAAAAGTTTAAGTAGCACATCACTTTGTTAAAGAAACGTTTACAAAATGCACGGCTCTTAAGATGTGTTTGAAAATAATTGTTTTAGAAATATTAAAAAAGAAAAAGTTAAAACCATTATTGCCACTTTGGTGCGTGCTCAAAAGAAATACTCCCGATCGATATAACTATGTTAAATGTGTGAAAAGTTAATCCTTCTAAAGAAAAAAATCAATGGATAGGTAGAATAAAATAACTACTTTTGAAAGTAAATGGAAGAAATATAAGTTGTTTTCATAGGGTGCACAGGAATATTACAGGGAAAACTATTATTGTATTAAGTATGACAAATTACAATTAAGGAGTGCAAACGGCTGAGCCAGAAAACCTTACGGTCTGAGATATAACAAAGTAATTACATTAACGTTCGGCAAATCAATATAACTGAACCAGCCAGTTTCCGAACATCACAGCTGCCCAAACTTGCAATATTATATTAATATATGAAATGTTTCAAATCAGAATGTTAACAAGACAGAATAGCCCGACCTAAAGGTATTCTGGTTCTCGTTCCAAGATCGTCTCCGCGATGAGGACTAAGTCGCCATTAGTGCGGATAACGGAGGGGTTATTAACACAGTTTAAAGCCTTGTTTTGTACAAACTACAGTCAAAATAGGGACGGAAAGGTACGCAACTTTCCCCAAAATGACGCCAAACGTGGTGGATCACGTCTGTTGAACGCTTGTCCAAATTTGTGCATGAAAGCACAAAAAATACGTCACATAACACTTATAATAATATATTTACACTTATATTGTTTACAAACAAGACGGTAAATACATATAAAAGATGGTAAGTGGTTTATGTGTATTTACCGTCTTGTGAGTAAACAGTATAAGTGTAAATATATCCATCTATAAATCCCAAAGTACCCATGAACTTTTGAGAAAACTAAAAGTCACACCCCCATAAATCATAAACTTAAAATGTTTTCAATTAGTTACAAAAGCTTTGAGTCTTTTAAACTGATCGAAAATTATGACTGTTATTACTGCAGTTTTAAATAACGCCTGTATAATAACGGTACTTGACAATTGCTCAATTTTGATCACTCATAGAAGATGATTGTTATTTTTTTAATAACTCCTGTTTGATACCGGTACTTGACAATTGTTCGATTTCGAGCAAAAGCACACTAGTTTACTTAAAATGTTCGTCATGGCGAGAAACCTTCTTTCATAAATTGTCCTCAAAGGTCGTAATTCCTTTCTAAATGGAACTTCCCATATACCTAATGGTAATAATACCTCAGCTGTACTTATTTGTTTGTATTACTGTACTCTGTTTTGTTTATTTCAGCCTAACTTAACCAACCAATCTATAATATTAAAATGAAACAGTGTTTTTTTATTTCACTATTCTGAATCAACCACTCGACGGATTTTCATGATTTTTGTGTTGAAAGAAAGATAATTTTGAGAATTAGGGAATGTCAAAGCCATAATTTTAGTTTAGGGTTTTAGTTTTTTAGAAATTAAGTTTTAATTTTTAAAAAGTCTAGCAGCCGACGCTAAGATTCTAAACTAGCTTTTCGCATAAAATAATTTGCTTAACATAACAGCTGTAAACATTCAGCTTTTGTGTCAGAAATTCAGCATTTGGATAATAATTACATGCTTAGGGTTGACTTATTTATACTATGTGTAATGCTATGCTCATTGTACGTCCATTTTATGGGTAAGAGGATGACAGACTATTTAAATATTTATGGTTTAATGATAGATGTTCTAATTTATTTTTTAGAGCAATCTTTACAATTTTAAGTTTGTTTTAGTGCAATATAATTTGTTTTAACTAACAGCTGGAGGAATATAAAAGTTGTCTTTCAAACTAACAGGTTAGTTTATTATTCTGTGATGTTGGCATTGAATATAGAAAATAAGTAAGATTCAAGATTCTATAACGACTGATGTATACAAATCGAGGCTCTGCCCCCCGAGTATTCAAAGGAAAAATTATGCAAATTATTTTTCTGTTCGACTTTTTGAGGAAAGAATAGGAAAATGTGTACATGTTTTAGTTCATCTTGGAAGCTTTTTGTTTTCAGGAAATGGTTAACTGCTTGAACTTTGCTTGGATTAGAAATGGAAATATTAATATAATTTCAGTTTTTGTTGACTTCTCAATCCCGTACGTAGGACGGGCCAACAGCTCGTATAGTTTTATTAATATTTATGAAGTCAAATGGGGTGAAGCCCGTGGGAAACAGCTGTTATTATAAATGTTATTTGACGTAACACGTACGAAGCTGATCAAGAAGTTTTTTAAATAGTAAGTTGAATGTTTCAACATTTTGATTTTTTTCCCAAATATCTGTATCCCTAGAAAATGCATAAAGGAGGCAAGGACGAACTAGTATAATATAATACAAACCAATATCACTTCTATTAGTTCTTCTATAATATAACTCTCCACTCTATGTTTGTGAGATTCGTAGAAAAATCAATCAATTATGTATTATTAAAGTGACAGAGTCAAATTTGTGGTCATCATTTAAGGCCATTTCCCCTATAATGTAGGAATATAACCCACCAAAATGTGTGAAAAGACAACAAAGTTATGTTTATTTCTTGGTTACTTCACCACTTCCTGCTAATATGTGGCGGGATGTTGAGGTCCCTTGGTTACTTTGAGTATTTGTAAATAGATAAAAAAATGTAGTAGGTCCTAGATTTGACAGTGAAATATTATAACGTCGAGGAGTCGTTCTATAACGTCAGGAGACTCAGAGCTATCTATAGATGTGGCAACGTCGCTAACCTTGGTAGTACAACCTGTAGCTTTGTCAGGCTGATTGTTAAATTCAACGTTATTTAGCACCCATCTGAGGACTTCAGTTGTGTTTATGGCTACTATCACAAAGAAAGTCCAATATATATTAATTTACAGTAACAAGTAAATTTTGAAACTATTAAAATCAATTAATTGGGAACTGTTTTGAGAACAAATGAAGTGTGCTCTTAGAACACAGGGGGGTCAAAATAAATATTTTGCATGAAATGTACAAAATTATTAGTAAATTTAATGTACAAATACATTTTTCTGAAATGTTAAAAAACATTTGAATAATAACATTTGAATATATAATAGTCTTGTGGGGTCACATAAAACTACCTCAGGTGGGGTCAGATGTTGAACAGTTGTTTGATTTCAAGCTCTTTAGAAACTCCCCCTTGATCGGTAAGGGCCACTGTAAATTACGAAAAGTGAGATTCCTTGTGCCATACAATCTCCAAGGAGCGACGATGATTCACCAATTCAGGAGAGAGTAGAGATGTTGGAAATTGGGGAAAAGATTGAGGACAATAACATCCGTACAACGCATGAAGACAATGGAGAGGTCAGAATTGGGGCACGTGTAGATGGTAAAGTGATGAACATTTTAAAAAACATAGACATATCGTTCTTAAGTTGAATGCCAATTTTGGGGCAGAAACAAACATTGTTTATTCAAACAAATACCCTGTACTATACACAGAATATACTTCCCATGTAATGTTAAAACATTTGAAGCCAAGAAAATAGATGTGAAGTTCAGGTACATCTCAACAGAGGTTACTAGTGTATTGGGTTAAATATTAATTCAAATCAATTCAAATCAAACAACTGATTGATTTATCATCATTTATCATTATTACACATCATTACATCATTACATCATTGATTTATTATCATTTTTACACAGAATATTTTCATTAGTTGGTGACCATCTCAACAGACTGCACCACGTGTTTTAAGCTTACAAATTTTATATTACTTCCTGTACCAACCACCGGCATAGTTTAATAACTATTTTATGTATTACAGTATAGTTGTGTTTTGTGTGTGTTCGTTGTATGTATGGGGGTGTAAAAGGCGCGTTTACACCAAAGTTGACAAATAAAAGTTTCTCTTGACAAATTTGAGCAACTAGTGTACTATTTTCTATGGAAAACTAACTGTACACTGTTCATTGCGTCGTGGGGTGAGTAGGTCAGGAGAGGAACAGTTCTCTATTAATGTTCTACAAGTTGATTGCGCAAAGCGCGTTGTAACTATTCTTCTACTTTTAGTTCTCAACTTTCTTTGATCTTTACCTACACTACGCGGGAAACCAAAATTTAGTGGAACACCACAATACAGAGTTGCTGTATTTTGTAGGAAAATCAACTAATTGCCGCAACTAGTGGAAAACTTTATGGAAGACTTTGATGTGCACGGCTAGACTGTTGACGACCTCCGAGAGAAAATTTTACGTGCTTCCTCAATATGACAGCTACTGTAGTGTCGAAACTGGTCACCATTGACTCTGGTATTACTTTAGAAAGGTAATATGGCCTCTCATTAATTGGGTTATTTTTACTCCGATTCATACCCAAATATAATTTTTAGCCTCGATCAGTCGAGTAAACACTTAATAAATTTACACTCGATCGAGTGCTTCAACTGGAAGTTGGACACTCTTTAGCTTCACGTGTTTCGTCGTATCTAATGGTTGTCAATTAACAGGCCATTACGAGTGGCTAATAGTCTAATGGCTACCACAGGAGTCCTGGTCCTCGCATGAGACGAGGTCAATGGCCAACGCGGACTGAGCAGAAACTACCGTGAACTGGGACCCGTTACTGGGATAATCCACACACCATTCATACTGACAGAAAAATCACAGTGTGTTATGTTGAAATGTCATTGGTTGAATTGGAAGTTGTGGTAAATTAATCATTTAGTTGAGTTATGGGTGCAAGTGTATCGTTTATGTCGGAGTAAAAAGATGGTCTCTCCTTAGTCAAAAGGTACAACCTAAGTCAATGGTACAACTGATGTACTCCAAATGGAAGTTATAGGAAATAAATCATTTAAATGCGTTAATGGGTACAGTGTATCGTTTCGGAGTAAAAAGATGGTCAGTCCTTAGTCAAAAGGTACAACCTAAGTCAATGGTACAACTGATGTACTCCAAATGGTAGTATTTAATGTTGAATATAATTATTGAGGAAATAAATAAGAATTTGTAGTAGACAAATAGATAATCTGGAAGCTGTAATAATGGACCAAGTGTGCTTAAATGTGTGCCAAGAAAGATGGTAACTATTCAATCAGAAACCCAATTCGATGTATTATGTATTGTATTGTATGTATTTTATATGTATTAATCTATTGATGGTTTATCGAGAGAAAAACAATCAGTTGTGGTAGATACAAGCTACAAAACGGAAGGACTATGTATTAGTTTTATAAAATGAGGATGAAGGTCACTCTTTAGTCAGAAATTTAAACTGGTGATGATGACTGTTCAAAGGTTAATAAAAAATAAAAAAATAATAGTGCTGTAATTAAGTCATTTTAATCTTATTTTCACAAAACATTTACTGTCTGAATTGGGGATCATGTTTTCGAAGCTTTAATTATATATTAAAATAACTGATACATTTGCAGAAGAGAAAGAATTAGTGATTATTGACCACGGTCACAAATTTAGACAGTTAACGCTTTGTCAAAAACAACTATTCAAAATGTTGTTTTATTTTTATAAACTTGTAAACGTATTCGGTTAAACTATCTTGTCCTATAACATACGTAAACTCAATATGCAAACTTAATTGAAGTTAATCTCGACAATGCATCCAAAACAAGAGTGAATTGTATTTGTACCTTTAACGAAACTAGAAACGACATTTCTTTAAACAAGTCAAACAGAACTTGTTAGCTAATTATCTTGTTAAAGAACTATAACAGGAGGAAAACTGTCTGCTTTGGTTAGAAAGTAAGCACTACTATACAAGGAAGTGAGAGGTATGACTAGAAACAGAGAATTAATTACATTGTTTAAGGTTAACATTACACTAGTGTACCTGTTGCTCGAATTCGAGCAATTGCGAAGCATTACAGGCGACTCAAAGATTATAGAAATACTCACGATCTACATAACAGTTAGATATAATCAAAATATTTTGTAAATGTCTTATAAGTAGTGTAGAATTATGCATATGGTCGTAATATAAACACATCTGAAGAGACAACTTTAAAGGCTTCTGGGGCAGAGCCCCAAGGGAATTTACCTATTTCCTCTTTTGATGGCTCATCTACAAACCAAGACCCTTCTTTAGAGACCCCTACCAAGTTTCTACGCCCAGCCGTTCTCTCAAATTAGCTGTGACAAAACCCCAGTTTTCCTCCATAAGAATAACATGGGATGGGAATTTAAAGTCCACGGGGGCAGAGCCCCAAGGGAATTCACGACCTTTCTTTAGACACTTCTACCGAGTTTCTACGCCGGGGATGCGGAATACTATCCCCCGGAAAACTACCCCCCCAGGTGAAACGTGACGTAACAAAATCTGCTAACTAACCAATATGGAAGCCGTGTCCGCGACTGGAATACTACCCCCCCCCCTAGACAAATCATGCTATGTAATTTTAATTTTAATTCGAGTAATTCCGTTGGATAATAGAAAAGGCATGTGGTGAATATAAAACAGATTTTCGAAATTTTACAGCAAGTTTGGTTGGTTAGGTTAGGTTAGATTAGAACTGTTTGACAACTAAATTTGAGTGTCCGTGACTGGAAAACTGCCCCCCCCCCCCGGTCTCTGACGTCAATATGACGTAGGAACCTGCTTGGGGGGGTAGTTTTCCGGGGGGCAGTCATCCGGCGACCCTCTACGCCCAGCCGTTCTCTCAAAATAGCTGTGACAAAGAAAAACAGTTTCAAATTAATATATAGATTTCGGATCAGCTGATTATTTTAGTGTTGCATTGTTGCGGTTTAAGTGTTGTTTTACAATATGTTTCTGATTAGCTAACCTCACAAAAATAATGTATTACAGTAGTGCCAAAAGTGCCAGTAAATAATTGAGAATTTTACTGAAACACAAACAAAAAACAAATGCTTATAAAGAAAAATATTATTTAAATAGGAAATACTATACGTCGGAAAATTTGTTGTGAATATTTAGTGAAAATACAACCAGGTGAATAAGAATTTATTTTGTCTACAGGTATGAGAAATTGTCATTTTTATTTTTTAAGTAAAACATTTAGCACAATCGATTTACGGAAAGTTAAAAAAACTCTATGACACTGTTTCAATTGCATGACCGTAATGTAAAGATTATATCTGCACTACACATCTATGCAAAATTTCATAAAAATCTGTTTGGCTTCTGGAGACCAGGAATGAAAAAGTTAATTGGTCCCGGGTTAAGGTCTTACCATGTCACATTTCGTAAAAGCTTCTTCCCTTTAGATGACATTCGCTAAATGACAAAAAAAGAAAATATTGAACAATATAAATTGTTATACAAAATACACACACAAACAACAATTAACATAGTGTTCTTTATTTAATATTTTCCATGACTGTTTTTAACACTTAGTAAAAATTTTATTCTATATCCTTAAAAAGCACCAGTCATTATAAACAATAAAATTCCTGTGGTTTTATATTCTAATTATACTTATAAAGTATAAAGTTATCTAATTAGAATTATAAAAGCAAGACGAATCACAAAGAAAATGTTCATGTAATACAGTGACCGACTTATACTATTTATTTTGCCAAATTGCCATTAGTGAATTGGTTCAAGAAATGAGGTTAAGGATAAAGATTAAAATTGAGTCATTATTGGGAAAAAGAGAACACTCGTTAAATGATTAATGCTATGTCAATATTGACTGCGGCCATTTTACAGTTTATATTATCTACTGAGACAATGTTGGACACCATCAACTCGTATTTGGATCGACTTTGAGAAATATTTTTTTTTTATCGATTACAATAATTATTATTTTCCCATAGCCCAGTTTGATTGTAAATCTTTCTTAATTGTGGGGTTTTGATAAAAAAATCTAAGCAAGAACCTCTTTTTCGAATAATTTAAAACACACAATAACAACTTTAAAATATTAATTTCTATTTGATTATGTATTGTTATTGGTGAAAAATAAATATAGTGACTTTACTAACTGCACAATGCCATTTAATTTGGTTTCAGTACCACATTTTAAATTCTGTTGTAAATTCTGAGACATTTTAAAAGTCTGTTTGTCAGTTGCGTGTGATTCAAACTTATTCTCTCAGTAATTTTAGCATATGTAGTCATTGACACAATACAAGATAAAGCAATAGTTTACAAACAAATCATTTTTGTTTGATTAATAATTTGTTGGTGAAATAAGAAAAAAATTCCACATATTTATTTATTTATTTTTATTCCAACGGATACACCATTTACAAAATAATATATAGCACATGATTAGAATGGAAAGATAAAAATTGCATTTGAAGTAATAAGAGAAGTTGCATATACCATTGATCAAAACATCATTGCAACAAAAAGTAATAACAACAAGATAGCAACGTAAAAACAATAACAGATAAAACATTAGCAAAGTATAATAACAACAAACAGACAGCATAACAGATAACAGATAATAACAACAAAATATTTAATATTAATTTGGATTTCAGAAAATGCATGTAGACTTTGAAAGTATACCAATAACAGATATCTCCTGAAGATTTAACAATGTACGATACATGCCACACTAACGTTTTTAACTGATCAATAAGAATTCTTCATCTATACTTACGAGAAGATAAGGATTAATAATAGGTTTTCGCACTATTTTATTCCGCTCGTCTAATGACGTCATCAATAACCACCAGAGTTACACGGAATGTCTTTGTCCCATATGACCCCATTGTGTCAAGTTGGCTCATTAGTTGTCAGATAACACCACTTTAGCAGTTTTAAATCGTCGTTTCCGGTTCCTCAGGGCTCAGGGCTCAGGGTTTAGTTGCGGTTGGACTTTGTCTCGTACAGTATGAGTCAGGACTCGTCCAAAACACAATTTATGGAGGATGACGAATTTTAAACACCGGATTATTTATAGAAAGTACAGTAATATTGTTTAAGTCAGAATAAATTTAGAACCTTAAGGAATTAATTTGTTTAAATGCTATAAAAGAGGCTTTTAAAAATGTCACTGCTGTATTATTGTTAACAAACATATTTTTAAAACAACTTGGGACACAAATGTCAATTTATCCTTATTTTCACTACAAACACAAATACGTGAACAAAATAACAATAAAGAACAGTTTCCGTTAGAAAATAATAGCGATTAGTGTAGACGAATGTGAAACTTCTGTGCTTTTTCCAATGGCATATAAATTAAACTTGGTCAATTTATTTGTCAGTTTCAAACGATAAACATACCAATTTGGCTCTTTCATTATAAAACACGCTGTACAAATTTATGTCCAATTTGTTGAAGGATATTATTTCTGGATATCGATTGGACCTCGCTTAATTTGGCAGTGTTTCTGGTGTTATATCATTGATTAAATATGTTTGAATTCAGAATATATATTTTAAATCAACATTCTTTAAACAAAATGCCTCTTTGAGGAGGTTTGTATACTGAGTTGGCACTAGTTTTGCGATCTGCAGTTTATTATGGCTGTTTGTTTGTATTTTGGATAGGATGAAGCCAAAGTCTTCTCCCAGTCCAGCATGTTAAATCAAAGGGCTTAGTTCAGCTTCCTTCGCTTCCCGAATGTTTTAACAGTCAATATATTAAACTAGCAAGGAACTTTCTACAAGTCATAATTCAAACACTGCTAAGACTTTTTCGTAATTACATATCATTCTATGTTTAAGATTATTTGTCTTAGTTTTTTATTGTATTAGTTACGTTGTAAAACGTATCTTTTATTTGTGTAGGTAAACATTGGAAAAATTTTCCTGGAAGTTAAATCCCAAAATAGACACTGAGCTAATAAACAGACATGTAGGCCTATATATATTGAATTCTACCATCCTTATTTGTTTGATCTACTAGAAACTTTGTACAAAGCTCAATCTATAACAGCTATTCAATAACATGAAAATCCAATTTTATAAACCTAGTAATTTGTGACTGTTGATTAATTACTGTAAATCCAAAACTTTTTCAAAACTTTTCATGTAAACTGAGTGTCATTTTTCCTGCAAATCAACTTCAATAATGCTGACAAGTTTTGTTTAACTTTGTTAGGCCATAGTGTCTTTTTGTGGACAATTGGGCTATATTTAAATTAGGAATTTGGATTTCAAGCAGATTTTGCAAGAGAAATTAAAAATAGCCTCTTTGAGAGTCGCAAAAAATAATTTGGCATTGCAATTCAGACACGTGTCTCGTTGATCTCAAATAAATTTTCAAGCTTTACGTTTTGGGCCGGATTAGGCCAAAGTCCAAGCTCTCCCAGTCAGTAGCTATCACTAAATAGGTTCCTTGGCATCAAACAGTCAATACAACTAGAGGGGGTTTCTACATTACTCATCATTGGCCACTATGTAAATATGGCTGACACTATTTTCGTAATCGCATATAATTCTAAGATTAAGATTACTTACGATAATGTTTATTTAATGACTTGTAAAAGTAAAAAAATAGTTTGTTTAACAAATAGGTTTGAGTATAAACATAAATTTATTTACACTCCGTCCACTTAATTTATAGAATTAATATGCAAAACGTTCGGGTTTAATAAATTACACTTAAAAAGTGTTTCAAACACTTGATTATTTATGCTAAACAAAACCATTTGGAAGATCTGTAAATGGATAATATTAAGTCTGGGGCTTATTTATGTTCATGACAAAAATTTGAACGATTGTCTAATGTAGTTGGATATACTTAACAAGTTTGGATAATGTTTGTTTTGCTAACTATTTACTTATAAGATGAAATTATGCTTGAAGTAGAATCAAACCTAAATTTCCATTAATTATGTTACTGTCCCATAACAACAGACCTCATATAAACAGAAAATATGTTGTTTATAAGTAAATAAAAAAAACTGTTTGCTTCATTCAAGTCCTATTACAGGTATTTTAATAACTTATTTTATTAATCAATTATTTTAAAATGTATATTTGCGAATAATTAAGTATGAATTGCCCGTAATTGGTTGCTAAAATTTAATCATAATTATAATTTTTGATGATTATGAATCATAACAATGATTATGAACACATTTTAAAGAAGCTTTTGTTTGTTTCATTCAAGTGCTAGTAAAGGTATATTAATAAATTGTTTCATTAATTAACTATTTAAATGTATATATTTGCGAACAAGTAAATGAACAGGAGAACAATTTACAATTATTATTGGTTTGGATTTACTTTACAAATAAACTAACACAATCAACCATTATGATTTAAATGGTATTTATAACAACAACAACAATATATTTAATCAAGTTTTTACAAAAATGTCCATTATTTCTTTGCATAACATAGATTAACCTTGATAATCAAGCTATCTGATCGTGTAAAACTCAAATACAGAAATACGTTGGTGGAATACGACAATTTTGTGATCCTAATATCACTTTTACTCATGTACTTATTCACTATATAAATATTGACATATTAACAAATACCCTACCAACCGTAATATTCTCCTGTATCTGTGCACTGAGTATAGTTAGTAGCTAATGTGTTAAATACCTTCGTAACTATTTGTTTGACTTATCAGATAAAGGCTTGATATAGAAAAGCACGATTAACTGAATTACAAGAAAATCAAACAACACAATTGAACGATTGAAAATTGTAAAAAAAACCTGTCCATTTAAAAGGTCCAATTTTATAAATATAGCCTGTTAGAAAAAGTTTCTTTAATACTCTGTGGCCGTACAGTGTAGGCCTATATTGAGTATATTTTTGCTGCAAGTTGTTATTCTGTGTAAAACCTACAACTATCATTATTATTATAATAATAAATTTATGTACAACTCATACAAAATGAAACAATCTTGAGACTTATTTTGTGAGAACAAGTTTAAGAACGCCCTGTTTTGCGTGACAAAACCTTATTTGTGCTAATGTAAAACTTGTAAAGGAAAATATTAACATAGATTTACGTAATTATTAAAAACGAACTAAAATTTACTAAATATTTCACTTGAATGTAGATACATGATTGTATACCATAAACTAAGGAAAGTGTTTTAAAAATATCGTTGAAACTTGTTTAAAATAACGGAAAAAATCGTTCGACAGAAGCTCAAAAATACCATGTCAGCAAAATTAATCACATTGGATCAATAAATACTCTTCCATCAAAACAAAGCACCAATTTGAAATTTTATCAATTTAAGTAACGTCAATAAGATGAAACCTTTATCTTTAAGAAACACAAAAACAACAGTGGATGAACTATCGCCGACTGCAGATACACTCGAGTTAATATCGTTGTTCCAAGATTTCCGTACACTTTTATTTTTTTCTTTGTAGACGTCTAAACTATCTTCTATTCTTTCCAATGTTTCTTTTACTTCTCTCACTTCAGCCAATAGCAAGAACACTGCCTCTTCTAACTTGTCCGTACTTTTTCTTCTTTTAAAATAAATTCTTCCAACAATTATAACAGAAACTAAACCCACACCTACCCCTAAGATCTTAGAGAAACTGACGTCCAAAACTGGTACACAAACTTTAGCAGAACACTTCACCCCGATGTGGAAAGAATCCAGTTTTGGACACAATTGGAGTAATCTGTTGCACATTTCTAGGGTTTTTTAACTTCCGATAGTTGTATACAATTTTATATAAAGGTTAATATTGATGTAAATATTGTATAATGACTGTATGCCTTAGAAATAAATAAATAAAATTTTGAGGTTAACAATTTTAGAAAACAAACGTGCACAAAGTTCGCAATCCGATAAGAAACTAAACAAAATCCACATTTGGTTTGGAATATATTCACCAACATGACTTCATCGGATATGATTATCGATGTTTTAATGAATTAAATTTATCAATGATCTATTTCACTCGTTCGAGTTTGTAAGGTTACCTAACGTGGAATTTTTAGTCAGCTGTAATGACGTAAGTTCTAAAATTGGACAAAAAATGTGGATAAACAAATGTGATATTGGTTAGACTTATTTATAGAATTTATCTGAAATGAAAGATATGCTATCAGTGACGCATAGTTAAAGCGCTTCCTTCGAAAAATATTGTTATGGAAAATATTTTACCGTAAATTTTTCAACAAGAGTTGAATGTATGAAAATCTGAAATAATTGAATAGTGAAAATATGAAAGTGTTAAATAATTTTAAATTTTACAATTAGGCGTTTTTCCACTAGTTTTTTATTTGTTGTCGAACATTTAGTGATAAAATATAAAATCTCGTATATTCTAACAAGTTATAGTATTTATGAACTTGCTGCACTATTAAATTATAGGTACTATGGCCTACTTTATTATTATTATTATTATTTACTGGGTAGTAGAAGGGAAATAGAACTTTTTAATGTTCGATCATTATATTTCTATAGGTAACTACTGTAAGTCTTTGGACATACTAATGAGAAATCATACAAATATTCTAAACAAATGATGTCACTGGTACGAAAGTAAACATCTCATACAGCATTTGGGCCAGTAACGTAATTTGTTTATGTTTATGATCCATACCGTTTCTGTTCTAATATTAGTGGGAAAACAATGTTGAAAAAGAGAAGGTATACATAAAACGTATAATTCATATTTTATCATTTATCAACACAACCCTTTAAATTTTTCTTAGTTATTACAGTTAATAATAGTTTTATAATTATATTATAGTTGATTACAGATCAAAATGTGCTTTTTGCAAAGTCTTAAAAAGACTAAATCTGTACTACCCAGTAGTACAGATTATTGGGCAAAACTACGTAATTTAAATATCTCCTCGTATACAGTCGACACCAACTTATATCATAACCTGAGCCTATATCTTTAACACAAAGAACCTCACGCACGATTCCATTGCTAAAAGTCTCCTCATTACTTTCAATGAAAGTTTGGTCAGTTCTGAACGAATGTAGTTGGATTTGTAATTTTTTTAGTGAAGAATGAAGATCTGTCCTAACCTAACCAAACTTAACTTGCATCTAATAAAGTTGTGGGCAGCTAAATAATTTAGACTATTGTTCGATCCAAACCAGAAGTTTTTAGATGATTCAAACCCGTACCCAACTGATCTTTAAATGTTGAGCTTTTTAATGGTCACTGCTATAACCTGATCCTATTCAGTAACAAAACTAAATAATTTACAGGAAGTAGCTAAGTAACAGTAAGTACTAAGTAGCTTCTTCATCTCGCTCAACTCAAAACTCATCCTGCATTTAAATCCGGCTTAAAATACGACCACAAAGTACAGGACTTAGTAATGTGATTAATTAATAATTTTAAAATAGAGTTTAGTATAGATTATATTAGAAAAATACTGTATACAGATCACATATTCCCATGAGAGAGAAGGCTTTTTGCTCGTGCCTTGCCACGATCAGACGAAGCACGGCAACAGCTGTGGCCACTATGGCTGTAATGGTGAATGGTGATATCCAATGGATTTAAGTCTCTGAGATTTGCCAACGGACTAATGGATGGCCTCACTGACGCAGACGTTTTCTGTGAATTTACAATGTCACGTTTTGGTTTTGGTTTCGTGGGTTCCAACTTTCCCTCCAAATGTCACGGAGGAGGACAAAACCGCGGGAATTTAATACTGTCTGGATCAAAATGCAGTAGCCGTTGATTCTAGGAGAGTACAAATTGAATCAAATGTTGACTTCATATATACGAGATTGTTTTGTATGAGAGAAGAAGAATCAAACCATACAAGAAGAAAACATACTCCTTGATAGGTTTATCATCCTAGCATAACAATACTGTTAGGAAGTATGTTTCATCTACTGTTTAAACTACTTATTTAAAAAAACTTAGCAATACGAGCTGATTTTATAGAAAAAATGTAAAGGTTGCGGGAATAAAGTTTCAATAAAATATTATTGAAAATTCCAGGCTAATCTGGAGGCTTTAATGTTTCCAATAGTTTTTTTGGCTTCATGATACATAAAACATGATAATCACGAAGAAGGAGAATGGAGATCAATCGGTTTGTTCAATACGCAAAACGATATAAACCAAATGCTTTCCGTCGCCAAATAAAAACACAGTAGGCTTAAGACACATACAATATAATACTTTAATTTACATTGGTTTACATTGTCTGTGCTTAAGATTTTTACATTTGAATTTCCAAAAAATATTTCTTATTATAGTCACTTCAGAAGTTATCATTATGATCAAAAAAATGTAAAGTCTCAAACACTATAGAAATGTTGTGAAAACATTTAGTTAGTATGAAGGAACCACCTGATTTTCACAAACAGTTTAGCTAATTAAAATATAACCATTTTATGTACATTAAGTAATCTTACTACTTAACACATCAGTTGCTAATCAAACAACACCAACTCGTTATTTAAATGTGTCTCGTTAACCAAATGGGAATGTTCCAAAATTGAGAAGTGCATCCGTTCAAAATTTCACGAAAACAAATTAGAATGTAACAAAGCCCAAACGACATCCTCTTACAAACGACCTAAGAATATTCCTCGACCACCGGAAATGGCGCTTAGAATCCTTCATACGACATCCGGTTGTATATATTCCCCAAATATTTTTTTGAGTGGCTTGGAGAATGAACATGTGTAAATTATAGTTGCAATTCAGGAATGATTAGCATAAACGCCAGTAGGTCTATGAATAATAGATTGGATTGTGAACTTAAGTCTTAAACTTAAACGATGGTGTTTAAAAGCTTTCTTAATTTAATACATTTTATTGTAAACAATAAAAAAAATATAACAAATATAGGTTGTGAAATTTCATTAATGGAAAACATCAACATAAAAAATGCCACAGAAAATACATAAACTGTTAAAATATGTTTTACAGATTTTAATTTGTATCCCATCATACATTGAATAAAACAAGTAAGATTTTTTGACAGTATTTCACTTGTTTTTTTAAAGTAACCATTATACTAACCATTTAGTTAGAACAAAGTTAAACATCAGGAATAAAACATCTCAAATAACAATTAAAAAAAATGTATGTCATATATTTTGAAATAAAATATGTACAAAATAAATAGTAAAGTAAAGCAAAAAAGTAAAAATAGTTTTCAGTAAAAATTGTTACGGTTAAAAATTGAATATGATCGGCACATAATGCGATAGTTCATAAAACAATAACTACACAATAACAATACTAACAACAACAACAACAACAACAAAAAAACCAAAACAACAATACAATGACAACACAACACAAACAACACAATGACAATACAATAACTATGTAGGCCTACTAAATTATAATAGATTTTAAACGTACCATTAAAAATAATGTAAAATCTAAATATTCATTTTTATTTTATTCAATTGTTTATGTTTTAACTGCTATGACATTTAGTAAACAAAAATAAATATGTGCCGTAACATGAGAAATGTGACCATAAAAATAACAATGTTTCAATATTTTATGAAACTTAAAATATTAAAACATTATACACACGCAACTGGATTAAAATCCACCTGTCCGTATACTAATTTGCAATTTTCACCAAATTTGCCTGAACGTGAATTAAAAATACTATCCATAACACAACTTGGTATAATATATCTGGTTACCACACAAATACTGTTTTATAACATTAATTTGATATTATTATATAAACCATATTATAATGCAGTAATTACATGTATCTGTTATATAAGTGATGTTGACTCTAACATGTTACTTTTGACACAGTATTATATAACATGAATTACAATACCAAAACAATACAATACAGTTGCCCGGTTACGTAATGTGTTATCATGTGAATAACTGTAGAATTGGATATGCTGTCATTCGGAGATGTGGAATATCAAAAATTATGTAATAAGCTGATAGAATCATAAATAATTTCAACTAACCAAAAATATATTTTCAACCTTTTTTGTGATAATATGTTGTAGGCTATTAATATTCAAAGATACTATCCATATA
Source organism: Macrosteles quadrilineatus (assembly GCF_028750875.1). Lineage (NCBI taxonomy): Eukaryota > Metazoa > Arthropoda > Insecta > Hemiptera > Cicadellidae > Macrosteles > Macrosteles quadrilineatus. The sequence goes on from NW_026542601.1 coordinate 78,475,745, forward strand.
TTATTAAAGTTATAAAGTCAAATTTGTGGTCATCGTGTAAGACCATTAACCAAATATAAATATAAGCATTTACATCAAAATGAAGCTCAGAGTGAGTATTTTTGCCTAAAAGAATTCGTATGAGCAAATTATTTAAGTATTCTGCCCCACAAGTTCATTTCCAATAGGCATTAAATGATATTTAGTTCTCAAAGTTAAATTAAAGATTAACAAATTAACAATTTAGTTAGTTAATTGATGAAATTAACAACAGCTGATCGATACAACTAATGGCCTGTTTATTTATTTACTTGAAAGGGGTTTTGATGGTTCTTTATTTACTTTGTGGAAATTTGTGAGTAATTCAGTAAGAGGGTTGTGTTTGGTAAAGGTGGTAAAAAGGTTTTGTGAAAGTTTGCTCATAGTTTTATTTTTAATTAATATAATAAAGTACAGCTGAGCATGCGAAAACGCTAGACTAAAAATTGTCCAAAAAACAATTGACTAAAAAACTTTATCAACTTATCAACACTATCAAGTAATTGATTTTATTGCCACACTAATGTTGTTAGATTCTTACAGATCTATTTACTTAAAATATAAGTATTATTATAAAATTAAGTATGTCTAAAATTTTAAATAAGTTGTTACTTTTTAAATGAAATCATAGGGTTAAAGCAATTTTAAACATCATCTACATAAAACGTACTCCCATAAAACTATCTTTCCAATTACAATTTATAAAGTGCATTTTTTTAAATAGATAAAAATGTAAATTTGACATCATATTTGTTTAAAATGTCAATGGGACTAAATTCCGAAGTATTTAAACCGTTTAATGTGAATAGTACTATTCCAGTCCAATGTCAAAGATAAAGCCAATTTTAGAATATATAAATTTAATCTCGAACAGTGCGCTTTTGTTTATTATTGGTTTTGTGGTACGCACGAATACTAGAAAAATGCCGGTATGGATCATAAACATAAACAAATTACGTTGTTGGCCCGAATCCTATACTAATAGCATTGAACATATGTTTTGGCTGTTCCATTTAAGCAAAGTTAAATAATATTTATTTTTGGGCCAAAAACGTCATTTGTTTATGCTAATGATCCATACCGGTATTTTTCTAGTATTCGTGGTGGTACGCACCAAAATAATGATCAGACATAATCGAAAGCTCAACTTATTGTAAAATAAAAATAGAAAATTTGGCCTGACACATTAATATTTTATACAATTAATTTGTGAACAAAATCTTGGATATTAGTCCTTAAATAGATGGATGTTTAAATATTCAAACATTTACTTCAACAAACAGCAAGAAAGTCAAATTGATAAACATGTTTATCTGTTTCATTTCCATTTACCGTATATGTTTTATTATAATCAGAAAAAAAATAATGTTTCCAATAATAAATCGTTGAGGTGTAATATCTTCAAAACAGCTGTTTCTGTATTATCAATCAGCTGATAATAATGTTTCGTTGTAATAGTTTACATTTTATTATACAAGATGTTAAGCTCAGTAAGAAATATTATTATACAATAATAGCTGTGATTGTTCCAAAAGGTGTACCTATTTAAAAAAAACCCAGTCTTTTTATATTGCATTGTGAATCTTTGCTGAGCAACTACTGTTCATCCGTTATCTATTGCTGACACCGTGTGCTGATCCGCTATTTCTAAACACACATATTCTACTCGACGTTATTTTTTTTTAGCGGGGTTTGCTACAGTGTGCATTATTCTCTATGAAGTTCTTTGACGAAATAATAATCTGCAGTTTTAATACTACTTTTCTAATACAAGTTAACATGTTAAAAGTGTTAAGGCCCAATTGATATAATCAACCCTATGCACTTTCATATTATACTGTAAAGAGAAGAAATAGAAACATATGTTAAAAGAACAACAAAAACAATGACACAAGAATATATTGTAAAAAATAAAGAATTGAAAATGAAGTGAGTGTTACATTTATATCTAACAAAAGTGTATTTAAAATCAAATTATCAAAAACATTAAAAAGGTAACTTTTATTTTTATCCAAACGAAAACTGTTAATAAAGTTAATTAATCAAGATTTGACTTACGAGCATATTTTATGTCAAAACTACTACAAAAGTTTAACGTTAAATTGAATTTATTATACGGAATAAGATTTGTGTAAAAAGTAAATATAATGAAAAGTTAATATTCATAATAATTATGCAAAAATGTTCACGTACAAATATTGAAAGTATGCGTTATTAATGCAGTCAGAGAGGTAGATTATGAAATGTCAGTTTAAATAAACGAGAATGTTGATTATAATTAATTATTTTTCCCAGAAACAAAAAGTTAGATTATAAATTACATTATTATTACTGCATTTACACCAGGCTTTGTAGAAAAATATTAAAACAGGTTTAGAGAGAGCATGTTCAATGCAAGCAATATGACGTAAATTAATTTTAATGCATGTAAATATTTTTAACGATGAAATAAACAGTTAAGATTCATCATCGTCTAGCAATAAATCATTTTAATTTTTGTGTGTGATGTAATGCTAAAAAAATACCGTTAATCACTTTTAAATCTGTTTAGATAATCCAAATATTAATAAAACTGTAGCTAAAGCTAACCAATTAATTGGTTTCTGATTCCGAAACAATACCTAACGAGACAGACGTTGGTTTCGTAGCCAACTTCAGTTCTGAGAATCCCCGCACAGCAGCACCTTCCAACCCCCCCCTTGGTTGTGGGGGGGTATTTGCTGTTTGCCCCATTATCGTAATTCAATTACCTCGTTCTGAACGTTCTGCTTGGCTGTAGGGAAATCCACTCTTCTTCGAACATCGTTTCATTTATTGCATCCTTCCAACTACTGCTTGATGTTTCGGGTCCCAAGTACTGTTCGCAGCTCTTGGAAATCGTAATTATTCATGTTTTTCCAGGGATATTGCTTGAATGAGAAAATAACAACTATTGATGTTGAGTTATGAAAGACTTATCATCCTACTGTAGAGTCTCAAGAACGGTTTGATATTTTGATTTCTGTTACATTAGAGTGCGATAAAAATCGACTAAAAGATTTCTCATCTTTCAAGAATAATTTAACAACTGTTGCTTTACTCTAGGCCGTACAGTAAAATCAAAGCACGAGAATGAGTGGTAATTTACAAATGAGTAGATTATTTTTTTAAAGTTGGTTAAATAACAAGAAAAAAATAGTAAGCAATTCAATGCTCTCTACAATACTGAATAAACACATAACCTAAAACCCAACGTCCAGAACGTATTTAATAGGGCTAACATTCTACAACAGTTTAATTTGATGTATAGGTAAATATTTATTTGCCGTACATTATTGTCTTTGCCTGGTATATAAGGAGAATATTTGAAAAAGAGTGATACAATTTTATTTAACATTTAAAAAACATAATACAATAAACATTTTACAACTTTTCTCCATTAACTGATCCTCTTGAGTTCTTAGAAAAATACACAAAACACAGTTAGGGAAAATTCATTTGTTATGCTCAATAAATCAGTCATGAGAGTAAGACGTGATAAAAAATACTTTTGAGACATTACAATAAGTACCGTACTACCTGAACCGAAAATAAATATAAAAAATACAAAACCATGAAATAAAATGGTACAATTAAATGTGTGTTAAATGTGTGTTAAATGTGTGTTGTGACACTGACAACACTGAATTTTCTTTTTGAATAAACAAACGGACAGTGAAATAGCCCAAGGAATTTATCAACCCGTGACATATTTAATAACATCACTATCTACCTCGAGGGAATTTAATTATTTATAATTGAAGTAATTAATAATAATCATCGGTGCGATTGCGTGTGCCATTTCAAGCTCGTGTCGTTGCAAATATGACTTCTATTCATACATATTTTTACTTGTAAGTGAAATAAAAATACATTTATGATTTATAATTTACTTAATTGTAATTTGGTAATTTAACTGAAACCAGAAGATGCTATTTCATAGCGGTTTTATTTTAGAACAAAACAAAATATCAGTAGAATTTTTAAGTCAATTTTCACCTGGGTCAACCAACACAAGATTTCGTTTTTAGTCACATGATTTAATAACAAAAAATGGATACATTTTTTCAATTTTCAACTTACTCGTAATAGGATAGATTAAAAGTTCCTATTGATCGGGTTGGTATTTAAGAATTGACTTCCCTGTTTTTTTTCTGTATAAGGGGTTTAGTAGTATAAGACATGCAAAGTGTACTCAATTTTAGTTGTTCTTTTCGTTTGCACATTGCAACTTTTTTAAACGAGCAGCTATAATGATCCCTTTGTTTATATTTTTGTAAGATATTGGACTATGATTTTTGTTTCTTATATTTCTCAACACAACAAGTAATACAGTAATTGATCTAATGTATAGTATTGTATTGTACTAATATTTATGCTGAGGATAATAGATAACCGAATTTTAACATAATAAACCCTGATTTCTTGTAAAATAATACTACTTACGATAAGCGAGACGTATGCATGGACGTTTTACCTGAAAAAGATAAACACTATTTTAGTCGTCTTAGTCTTGTATATATTTTTATTCCAAACTTACAATTACGTATGCACTTAACTCCTATACACGATTTTCTTTACAGTCATTCAATAAGTTGCAAACATAACGTTTTATTTCATTGATTATTTTCGTTACATTTTCACATGTATAAAATAAATTTCCATTGCACAAAATGTGGAGAAATAATCAATTCTTGAAATTTTGACATATTTCACGTCTTGGGAATTGTACATAAACTTATAGGTTAGGAAATGTTAAAATTTCGTAGCTAGCTTTTATGTTACATCATTTATTTTTCCACGAATATTATTTTAGTCTTCGAATAACAATTAGGATGAGAACTTATCAAAAATACTTTTCAAGGTCAACAATTTTGTTTATAACAAAACATGTTTATGGCCAATCGAATATAGGACCCTTAACCCACCCCAATACTGTATATTTAAACGTATTGTTCCAATTAGCAAAGAGATTTCTACTGTAATAATCATGTAAACTTAACTAACAGTCTCTCCCTGGAACTTGACTGTTATCAACAAGTGATAAGAACACAGTATCAGCACACGTGTCTAAACTAGCAATACTGCTCTCTTGTGTACATTCGGTTAACTAAACAATGCACGCTTCATCCCAACACATTGCTCCATCTATTGGTGAAATCTTGGACTATAACTACTACTAGAAGAAGACATTCTATTCCTATAGAGAAATACCTGTAGCCAGTTTCACAGAAATAAACGTTATCAGTAATTTGACAGATAATCCTCTCCTATTAGCTTGACATAAAAATTGGACGTTGCTAAATGGAGTTTTAAACAATTGTTTTATGGGGGAAATCACAAAAATTACGATAACTTTTGAACCCTAGCTAAAAATATTAGGGGATGTGCCATTTTGTTCAAGCCTACAACGAGATATGCTGAATTTTAATTAAAACAATCGTTGAAGTAGTTTTTGAGAAAATCTGAGTTTTCGTAATTTTGGGTGGGTTTAAAATATAGGAAAATTGCCATGAAAAAAATAAATAAAAAATAGAGAAGCATTGAAATACTATTGATTAGTTTAGTACCCAAATATCAAATATAAAATCTGACTACAGGTGCCTGTAGATGTACATACATCCACTGCACACGTACAAACATAACTTCGAAAACCAAGGATTTTCTGGTTTTGGGTTCAGGTGGTCTCAAAACCATATATATATATTCAATCATAGGATATAAAAATGTACGTCCGTAAGTAGAAGTGAACTTATGTTAAGTGCTGGTTTTTAATGTGCAATATTTTTTTACCAAGTCAAATTAAGACAACTAATTTTAAGCATCTATCGTCTACACCTATTTCGATGATTAATTATTCACATTATCACATTAAATCACCAATCAAATATTGATGGAGAACGGATAGAATTTTGAAAGTAGCACATTCAACTAGCTCAATCAACTTAGTAATATCTAAGAGTAATAATACATACTGTTATGCATGGTATTATATATGTATTATGTATTATTACTCTGAGGTAATACGAATGAAATATGTGCTGTAGCTGGTGCATTTGGATGGGTTTCTACTTAAAAAAAAATCCTCAGACAAACATTGTTGTCACTACAGATAACGCTAAATATGATATGATGTAGGGGCCTACAACCCTTCCAATAAAATAGGACTTTATTTTATATACAGGGTGTCTTGCAACCATGTGAACAAACTTTGTCACGCTATTCAGCAAAAAAATAAAAAAATACGTAATACAACATGTTATCTCAATCCGTTTTTCGGTATAACTTATATCTGTCTGTATGTGATTTTTACAATAACATTCATAACTCCTTAACTGTTTGAGTTACATCGTTGAAATTCTGTAAAAATATTTATCTTATTGACCACTATGTTTGTGCAAAAAGAATCAATACTCTTGAACTATTTAAAAATGGCGGCTTTTAAAAATATCGATGCAAAATTCCATGAAAACCCGTTAATTTTACAAAATTGATTTTTTCTTGCCAAACCTACAGTAGTTTTCTTCATTTAAACAATGTTACATTTTATAAAACTACTTTTTAACAGTGTTTTAATCTTATAAGATATAGTTGTAATCTGCATGAAAATTACTGTATTAGATTTTACAAACTGTATTTTATTAACTGTATTTTTATTTATTAACTTTACTGTATCTTCTGCAAAAAAATTGTAAAATTAACTGTTTTCATGGAATTTGGCATCATATATAAAAAAAACTGTTTTTTTTAAATGGTTCAAGGGGTTTTATTCGATTTTTGCACAGACATAGGGGTTAATAACGTAAACATTTTTACTGAGTTTCAATGATGTAGCTCAAACAGTTAAGGCGTTATGAATGTTTTTTGTAAAAATCACATACAGACAGATAGACCAAAAACAGAATGAGATAGGACACATGTTATGTTACATTTTTTGTTTCTTTTGACATGCTGAATAACGCGACAAAGTTTGTTAAAATGGTTGCAAAACACCCTGTATCTATTACAATTATAAAGAAGCGGTGGTTTTTTGTTTGTTTTTGTTCCTTGAAACACATATCTCTGATTACCAAGGTAAGGCAATTATGTCATATTACTAATTAAATAATGTAATTTGAACGAAATCACTCAATTTGTAAGTTTTAGTTTTATTAGCTGTTCTGTTAAGTTGAAATAATGAAGGTTAAGTTTAAGGACTTTACAATCTTAAATACCATTCATTCTCTCAAGTGCCGTTATCAAAAATAGCACACTTAGATTTATAACAGCAACAAAATGTGCGTAAACTAAAAGACTGTTGTATATTGCTTGAATAATTTCCACGAAATCATCTGTGTAATAGTGTGTAAAAAAACTGTTCTAAAAAAACCAAACAAATGTATACTATTGAGCATTGAGCTTCGAAACAGAGTTTTCACAGACTGAAACCAATTTAAAATAGATAACACAAAATATTTGTGAAACAGTGATACATCAACACATTCGGATGACGCACTTATGACCTCATTTGTGTTTACGTATCCCGACGTACGTCATAAAAACGTATACATTTACATTTTGCGAATGCGTTCACGCAGCCGGGACGAATTATTTGACAAAACCATTGTTGTCAAGCCTTGTTTTCCTTTTACGACAGAAAGTATGTATATAAGAGCTTTGAAAGGGTTCTTAAATGGTAAGAATTATTAATAAAAACTCAACTCGCACTGTCTGACACTTAGATCACCTCGCACGGTCCATTGTGTAGTCCACTTTCTCCTTCAGTATCTGCAGTCATCTTCACGGTGTGGGTCTGAGCCTGGAGATATCTGTCGACCACTGGACCAGTAATCAGTCCAGGGAAGTGTGAAAACAGCTCAAAATATAACATAAAAGTTAAAATCTTGATTTTGGACCCTATTGCGAAAATAGGTTATTATTCCAAGTTGCTATAAGCAGTTAGCATCTCTAATTATAGTAAAAGTTTACGTATTTTATTATTATTTGTGCAGTAGCATCGTTACAGAATCTTTAATTAGGCAAGCATGTTTATTTAAAACCTTTTTTCTCAGCTCGTGAGCATCGGAGGGAAAATCTACTCATACTGTTAGAAAGATATTTTCCTGTAGATGTGCAGAATCCCTTTATAAATTAAAACAGGCTAAAAAACAATCACAAAAAGTTAATATAAAAATTATAAAAATTATCATGAGAATGACACATGAACAGAAAAATAAAATAAATGGAAGAAATTCCAATCACATGCTTTATTTACAGCGTGTGGTGAAATAAGAGAAGTTTGCATAATGCATATTTTTTGTCCAATTTTCGACCACTGGATGACCTATAGTTTATTCTTATTGTATAGTTTTACAAATAAATTATTACTTTCAAAAAGCTGTAAAATATAAGCATTTGGAAAATTTAAATGAAATAAAATACAAATTCTGCAGTTTGCTACAATTTTGTAATCTCTCTTCCTATTGATTAATCAATCAATAATCCTGTTTGAAAAACAGCTGTTCTAAGCAAATAAAACAAAGCTCCAGTCTACATTCATTTTTGTATCCGAAATTACTTCTTTAGCTAGGACCATTTATCCAAAGCATGATCGGGGACAACTTGGCCAGTTTTCATCAAAAGCAGTTTTCTCAGGATCAAAATGGCAACATTCTGATAGTTTGAGCACAGCAACCACTCAGCAACACAACTTTCACTTGGAACAGATACTCCAAACACGATAACTTTCGTTGTAATATAATATAGATGTATAAACAAACATAGATTACAATTACAACGATTTCAACTACTATTCCAACTGTCACCAGAATCACTTCATTGCAGATGGTTACAGATGGTTTAAGCAATGGTTTTTTGACATTGTCAAATCAGCTGATGCTGTTTATTCTCCACTATCGAATGCAGTCGACGCCATGCATGTCTGGACTTGTCTGATGAAATCAGCTGTTTGACTCATCACGAGGGGTGACCTGCTTGTCTTTCTCTGTCCTTGCTGTACCGTTGGAACAAGATCGTACGTGCAGATCCGCACAACACACGCTACAACCTGCTTGGTTCTGGCTGCTACATTTTCTCTGTCCGGATTATTTTGTCTCTCCGATTACCTTACGATTTTTAAGGTAATTGAGAAATTGTGCTGAAAAATTAGAGGTTGGATGAAATGTCAGTGGACGAAATTTGTTTGCAAGGGGTCCTTAAAAGTAATACGTGTTTTGGTGAAGACTGTAGTTCTTGAAAATATAAATTGTAGTAATTGCAACATAATTTAGAGAAAGTTGGACGAAAAATAATGGATTGGTATTTCTGATTCAGTAAAAATATTCAAACATGGTAAAATCAGATTAAGTAATTTCCAACAATAAATTGAGCTTTGTAAATTATTTATTCAAAATATTTTGCAGTTTTGATTTTTAGGTGTGCATTTTTAGTGGTATTTATTAATTACCGTAGTCCATTAAAAGTACAAGTAGAAGCGCGATTGGTCTATAGTAGTTTAATCTACTTATGCACTGATGACCCGAAATCTAATTTTATCAACCATCAATAGTTTGTCCATGTGATGTTCACACAATCCAAATTCAATTCCAAGTCAAATTTAGTTTTGAGTCAAACATTAGGCGCAGTTTTGCGTATACGGAAGCAATTGCACGTTTTCGAAGGAAGCAGAAATTTCGCTGTGTTTGAAAGCTCCTCTACAAAAAACTTATTTTCTTTAAAAAGTCAATTTCTAGTGGAGGTGAGTGATAGTACAATAGTTATTTGTGTGACTGCACTTGCACTCGTGTTACAAAAAAATTTTCCTACAGTTATAACTACAGTTTACTATAAAGCATAGTCTTCCAAACACTAGGTTAAATCCAAACGTTGAACGAAATGGGAAACGCTGCACAAGCTGATCGTAGTTGCAGTATCTTTAAGTGTTGCCAACTTATTTTCAAGCTACTATTCTCAAGAATCGTGTGCCTAATAAAAGCACAATGTTTTTGTTGTTTGGTTGGAATACTGGATACTGGACTGCGACAAAAAATTAGTTTGGCAAAAGTAAGTAAATGCAGGAATTAGCTACTTTGCGTGCTGTAATCAGTACAAGAAACCCAGCTTTGTCAGTTAACTGCAAGAAAAATAAGTAAAAGTTGATTGTCGCACACTCCATTCGTGCTTGGTTGCACGTTTGCCGCTTGTTTCTGTTGGTCAGCTGTTCTGATTGTCCACACTCATCACTCGGGTCCTGTTTCATCCATCATTCACCGTCATCACAGCTGATTTCTGTGTAATGTCTTGTCTATCAGTTGACTAAATCTATTTTTAGAATATTACGTAATCATTCAGTAAACTTGATTCTGATTTCATTATATTGTACTGTATACAATGCAAACAAAGTGGGTGGGTAAGCCCTCATAATTTGGACACTGTTAATACGTACTTTGCTTAATCCGGACAGCTATTTGAAAGGAGTTGGTAAACATGTTATAAATTGGGAATGCACCAACAATTGCATTTTTTTTTGTAAAGTTTACAGTGCTTCAGTAAATGTTTGTGTATATTTATTGATTTCAGTCGTCATGCTGGTCGTACAATGATAAAATAAATCTTCTCCTACCAACCCAATCCCAAGGAATAGCGTAAAAATATTTAAAATGTTATTTGAACACAGCATGTTCCAATATCTGGTGTTCACTTGTTCGGTTCTCACAATTGCAATTGCATACAAACAAAATTATAACGTTACAGGTTAATTATAACATGGTCACAGCATTTAATATCATGACAAACATAGTTTTTAAGTATTTTTTTATATTTTAAAAATGATGGTGGAATTATTATTTGTTTCAAAATGGTGACTCTCTTTGTGGGAAAATGTATAATTGAATACCCTGTATTTTTCTTGAAAATACAAATATATATTAAATCAATACTGGACTCCTTATGAGATTCACTCTGTATACAAGGGGTATCAAAACAATTCCAAAATGCCATTTTATTTCTTAATTGTTAAGTTTATTTTATCGGGACATTTTAATAAGGACGCCTTGGATACCCAATTAATTTTGATTATTCGGGTTTAATACACCTATGTTTGCCATAAGCTGCACAATTTTCATCCACGAACCCAAAATTCGTTTCTACTTGTGGAAGAGAAAACTAAATGTTTTGATATCTTACCTCATGTTATTGTGTACTATTCCGCGCTCTATATTGTACCAGCTTACCAATTCAAATTTGCTTACATAACGGCAGATTCAACAGTTCGCACTTTCCAGATTGGAACCGTAGAGAAAGTAAGACTTGTATGTTTGTTTGAATCTTTCAATATCTAGTTACGCTCGTCCAACAGTATCATGTAGGCTAAGAGTAAAACAGAGGAGATTTAAATAAACTTGAGTTATGAGAAAATGTGTAAGAAATAATGGGAGCAAAAACCTTATGCAACTACTTCACTAATTGTATTAAATTAGAGTAATTACTTGTTGTTATTTTATACATCCAGGATGTATTACATAGTAAATATAAAAAAAATTCAAAGAAAATATTAAGATTTAATTTCTAGCCGTCTTGACATGCACTCCATTTATAAAAGTACCATAATGCCTTAGCTGAATTCAGGCGTCAGCTAGTAATCTAATAATAACCAATACACCCAAATTTTTCACCGTAAATCAGCTTAATACTTTTAATAAACCATTATTTTGATTCATTTATTTTATTTTGTTAAATCTATGCCGGTGGAATTTGTTAGTCGACGTTTTATTCTAAGGAAATAATGCAAATGCTTGTTTTGTAACCATCTGAAACAGCTGATCTTAGTAAGTAACAAAGCTATACAGATCATCTTACTCCATTCTACACTCATCCTTCACTCATATTTGGGTTGAAATACGCACCTAGGTGGTGGCGTCCTCGTCTAAATTTGATAATTGATAATTGACTTTACAAGTTTTACAAATCATGACTTTTCCTACAGACTAATCTACTAGATAGATACGTCTTTAACCAAACGGATGTTCGAATCACTGAGCTAGCTGCTATAGATGCGCATTCTAATGACAGTAAAAGTAAGTGTCCCGTCGGGTCTCATATTCGAAATGCAATGTTAATTTCCACTCCACGTGGCCGCCATCTTGGACCTCGTGACCATCACGTAACGGAAATATACACCATCCAAAGCTCATTAATGTGTGTCACGTAAATGTTTGATATGTGACTTATTGGCTCAAGAAAATAAAATTGCTGGTGAATGAAATTTATTGTAAATCGCTATTGACTACTGGAATTCATTTTATACTGTACACAGACAACTGAGTTCACAGTATAAAATTGTTAGTAAATCGTCACAAATGAATTCACGAATTTATACTTTGATGAATGTTTTAAACCCTCGGATAAAAGGTATGTAGATGAATACAAATGTTTCTAAGCACATTAATTTGTTACTTGACAAATCAATGGAAATATAATTTGCTATCGTACACAATTTCTAAGGGTGATTTTCAATGGTGACTTTTTCCCTCTTTCAATAGGTAAATCCATGTTTTCTTGTTTGTCATTATTTCAATACATGCTAAGCTAAAACTATCAGTTTGAATAGTATACAAGCCAAACATTATACTGTATATTAGGACCTTATAGTTCTTGGTCATAAATACTCAATACAACTTTTTATCTTTACTTGACGTATTAGTATTGACTGAGTAGAGGCTATAAACTTCCTAATATTTCAAACAAGTCAAGATAGTACGCATATATTGATAAATCGCATCATGTTTTAACCACAGATATCAGTCTCAGTTTATTTTGGTTCCAAGATATTGAAGACATTCTACACACATTTTACATAAATATTATATTTAATTACTATTACTAGCACACTCGAGTTTCGTGTGTGGGACAAAGCCGAGCACAGGAACACTGAATTTCACTTGCGAAACTAAGTGCTGTAAGTACTGAAAAATTACTTAACCAAAAGCACAGCAAGTAGTTATGAGTGATAATCCTATACTCTAATACGAGCAAAGTTTGCTTGTATGTATGTATGTATGTATGTATGTATGCTTGCACCAAGATCTCGAAAACGGCTCCGACGATTTTCTTCAAATGTTGTATATAGTTTATTTCTGGCCTAAAAACGAGTTTACTGCAAATAGAACTGCCAACAAAAATCTAATTACATAGAAAAATGAAACTGAAAATCACATTTTTTTAACATTAGTCTTATGGGTTGCTAGGTAACCATGTTGGCTGAATTAAATAACAAGGAAAAAGTAAACAAAAGACTTGTAATTTGTCTATCCACAGTATACTAGCAAAACAAAATACAGTACAAAAGGAAAAACATCAGTTGTTACTATTGAGCAAAGATTATACTGAAGATTACTCGATTCTATAGTCAAGGGTAGCAGTGTGGAGTGTGGGATTTGTTTATGACGATTAGATTACGGTATCTGCAATCCTTAAATGCTATGGAAAGGGAGGAAATAGGTCCACGACATAGGAAGTGGTGAAGGAAGTAGTAAAGGTGAGCAGTCTGGAGTGTGGGAACTGTTTTTAAGGTAATCTGCAATCCTAAAATGTAATGGGAAGGGAAGAAAACAGGTCCATGACGTAGAAAATGAGGAAGGAAGTTGTAAGGCTAGCAGTGCAGAGTGTGGGAACCGTCTGCGGCATTTATGTATCTGCAATTCTAAAATAGTATAAGGAAGGAGGGCAAACAGGTCTACGACATAGGGAGTGGTGAAGGAAGTAGTAAGGGTGAGTTGTCCGGAGTGTGGGAATTGTTAATAACGATTAGATCAAGTTATCTACAATCCTAAAATGCTATGGGAAGGGAGGGAATCAGGTCCGCGACGTAGGAAGTGGTGAAGGAAGTAGTAAAGGCGAGCAGTCTGGAGTGTGGAAACTGTTTATGACGATTAGATCAAGTTATCTACAATCCTAAAATGCCGTGGGAAGGGAGGGAAGGAGGTCTGCGACATAGGAAGTGGTCAAGGAAGTAGTAAATGCGAGCAGTCTGGAGTGTGAAAACCTTTTATGACGATTAGATTAAGGAATCTACAATCCTAAAATCCTATGGGAAGGGATGGAAAGAGGTCTGCGACATAGGAAGTGGTGAAGGAAGTAGTAAAGGTGAGAAGTCCCGAGTGTGGGAAATGTTTATGACGATTAGATTAAGGTATCTACAATCCTAAAATGCTATGGGAATGGAGGAAAACAGGCCTGCGACGTAGGGAGTGGTGAAGGAAGTAGTAAAGGTGAGCAGTCCGGAGTGTAGGAACTGTTAATAACGATTAGTTCAAGTTATCTACAATCCAAAAATGCTATGGGAAGGGAGGGAAAGAGGTCTGCGACATAGGAAGTTGTAAAGGAAGTAGTAAAGGCGAGCAGTCTGGAGTGTGGAAACCGTTTATGGCGATTAGATTAAGGTATCTACAATCCGAAAATGCTATGGGAATGGATGGAAAGAGGTCTGCGACGTAGGGAGAGGTGAAGGAAGTAGTAAAGGTGAGCAGTCCGGAGTGTGAAAACTGTTAATGACGATTAGATCAAGTTATCTACAATCCTAAAATGCTATGGGAAGGGAGGGAAAGAGGTCTGCGACATAGGAAGTGGTCAAGGAAGTAGTAAAGGTGAGCAGTCTGGAGTGTGGAAACCGTTTATGACGATTAGATTAAGGAATCTACAATCCTAAAATCTTTTGGGAAGGGATGGAAAGAGGTCTGCGACATAGGAAGTGGTGAAGGAAGTAGTAAAGGCGAGATGTCCGGAGTGTGGGAAATGTTTATGACGATTAGATTAAGGTATCTACAATCCTAAAATGCTATGGGAATGGAGGGAAACAGGTCTGCGACGTAGGAAGAGGTGAAGGAAGTAGTAAAGACAAGCAGCCCGGAGTGATGGATCTGTTAATGACGATTAGATTAGGGTATCTGCAATCCTAAAATGCCGTTGGAAGAGAGAGAAACAGGTCCGTGACGTAGGAAGTGGTGAAGGAAGTAGTAAAGGTGAGCAGTCTGGAGTCTGGGAACTGTTTTTGGGAATTACATTAAGTTATCTACAATCCTAAAATGCTACGAGAAGGGAGGAAAACAGGTCCATGACGTAGGAAACGGTGAAGTAAGTAGTAAAGCTAGCAGTGCAGAGTGTGGGAACTGTCTGTGGCATTTATGTATCTGCAATTGTAAAATGGTATAGGGAAGGAGGGCAAACAGGTCCACGACGTAGGGAGTTGTGAAGTAAATAGTGAAGGTGAGCAGTGTGGAGATTGAGAGTGGATTAATGAATCTGCAATACTTTTCAGAGTAATCTAATAATTTTCCCCGAGCAAAGCTCGTTCCCCAGGTACTTTTCATAAAGACGCAATTATGCCTATTTCTGTTTACAGTTTAGATTGATCAACAATGAAAACAGTCGATTAATATTACTATCAGCTGATAGTTTTTCTCTTGCTCTTATTAGGGCTTGGGAAAGAAATATTTTATTTGCTGTCAGCTGTTGTAGAAAATGCCTAATTTCTTTTCGGAGTGATGAAAAAGGTTTGCCTTTAGTGATGCTCAAAGGAGTACAAACTGGGTGAGCTGGTTTTGGCCAAGAAACTACTTGTCTCAGTTTAATGAATTTCTGTATCAATAGTAAACTCAAAGGTTAGTCCCTTCCTCTACTGTATTGCTGTAGAGGTACCATTGCCCCCCTCTGCGAACCCTGCACCCTGCCCTGTTGATCTATCGTGTCCTTGTTTGTTTGCCCGTGTTTGTTTTGAGTCAAAGTAGATTTTTCTCGCAGGACAATGAACTAATTCGAAACTGGAACTCATATCGAAATTCAAATTCGAAATGTGTTGTTGAAACGTATTTTGCTTTCACAATGTTTACGTGTGCAAATTTATATGAGATTGAAGGTGATTTCAATAATGTGGTTTATCGAGTTGCTTAACTGTAGGGAATGGTTGTGAAATTCGTGTATATAGTTATACAAGTTGATAGTTGCTTATTTGATATTGGGATGATCGATTCAGGAGCGAATAATTACTTCTCATTTTGCTATCAAGTGTCACAACAACTTAATCAAGGTTTCTAAGAACAGGTTGACGTTTGTTAGTTGGCTTTGGACCGTTTTCTAATAAACTACGTTATATAAATTGCCTGTGACGTTGTGAAGTCATTACAAAGAAATAACCATACTAATTTAACTAATTTGGTATTTTTAAGATTTTAAAATGCAAAGAGGTAATGTATTTAATCATGAGAAATCACGTATTTGGCTAAATATTTTGTAGATGACAAGAAAACAATTCAAGTGATTATAACTATATTCGGGTAAAATTAATTAAATTCTTCAAAATAATATATTTTAGCTACGGAGTTTTTTTAGTTGTATTTATAATATAAAATATATATCTCAATTTTTAATATAGATATGTTTTAGAATAAGCTATCTCTTTTATAGACCATCATTGTACAAAATATTTTAGTTTAAGGTCCCAGTAAATGCATTTTTAATTACCATCCATTAAAAAGTTCCAAAATCCCAGAGTCACATTATACTTTTGATAAATCTTACACCTAAAATTGCACTTATTAGGGAATCAATTGAACATGTCTACTAAGTATGCAAGTTTCCCCTCTTTAGGATTTTAATATTTATTGTTATTTTCAAATGTGATTCTAGATATGTCTAACGTAAGATGAGAAAAACTCAAATACTTCAAGTTGGTTTACTAGTATACAAATTAATTAAACGTTAATTGAATTAGCTTTGTCACAATCCCAAATATTATTCATAAACACAAGTGGAAAAGTAGACGGTTTCAAAAAGTCAAGAATACTTACTGAAACAAAACAACAAAGACATAAGGATTAAAATTGCATTGCACAAAGTATTATTCATTAAGCGGTGTTGCCACTTTTCTTTATAATGAAACTTGTTTATATTCATCCAGTCATCTCATTAGTCACTCGTTACTTCATCTTGCATAAACGGTATGACACAAGACCATAGTATAGACTAAACCTGTGTGGAAAGATATCCACTGTTTTGTTGTTGATTCGTTTACTCTCGCGTGTCATCTACCACAATATTGTATTATACACAATGTATTATAAATTGTATAAACCATAAACATACCAACACAAGTAGACCTCATCTCATTGTTAATTTTGAGCTCCTTTTTCGTGTCTAGTTCATGTCCGGCCACACTTATAGTGTCGTCGATATTTTGTGTCCATTATATTTTAGGGTTAATTTCATATGAGTTTTACTGTTTGGTTATACTATAACTATGGGAGAAATTATTTACAGTTAGATAGTTTTATTTGACTGAAATAACCGGAAATTGTAAACAAAACATGACCTCTACAGTGCACCGGACAGAACTAACAATAAAATTAACTTCAGCTGATCCATAAGGATGAGAAAATCTACTAAGGGTGTGTGTTCCTTGGCACAAATAATATTATGAGGCTAAAGTTTTTAAAAATTGAAGTTGATTGAACGTGTGTAATTGTGTATTGCCTGTTATGGCTTTTCAGGAGATAAAAACAAAAATTAATTATAACCCTGGATTTCATAAAACTATGAAATTACAGTCACAATAATAAAATTTAAAATTACAAATTGTAAAAATCACTACTCATATGTAATCCCAAGATTAGCTCGCCCAAAAATATATATTTCTTGATGGCATTCTTAAAAAAAATTAATTTGAATAAAGTATTTCTTTAGTAAGTAGTATTTATTTCAAATAAATGAATCTTTCCAATTCACTGAGGCAAGTGAGGGCATTAGCTACCCCCAACCACTGACTATGTTACAACCCCAATAAATTCAATTCGGGATGGGTCAGTGTCAGACCAGGATAGTTATTTCCTTCACTTTTTATGTATTTTGAAGAGGAAATACAAAACATTTTCAAGATAAAAATTAACTTGGCCTATCCTTATTTGACCTCACTTGTATTTAAATAAGTTTCCAGCCTTGGGGTATTAATGACACGAGTAGAAATTTAAGGTACGAGCCTTGGCGATACTCTAACTACGACCGTTTTTTACTATTACTAACAATCACTACCGTACTCATAACTTCTAAGAGAGGTTATGTTTTTGTTTATAGCCTCTCATTGCCACTGACAGAGATGCAACGAAACATTGTACCAATCACTAATTGCACCTATCAACTAAATTTGTAAACAGCTGATTAGTTGAAGTTTGAAGCATTAAAATTTTACTTATTTTCCCTCAATCCTTGAACCTTATACTCGTGCTGTTATGTAAAACAATGCTGTTATGTAAAACAATGCTGTTATGTAAAACAATGCTGTTAATTAAACAATGCTGTTCAGTGAATGTTTTCAATTCCAGCTGATACTGCTAGTTTAAAAAACGGCCGTAGGTCGTAGGTAAAATCGTTAAAAGAGCTGAGACTCCTAATTCTTTAATTAGAATTTGTAATGGCCTTTACCATTACAAAATCTCTTTTTACAGCTTATTTTAAATTTAATCTATAAAATACGATACTTTAAAATAATTGGCGATTTCTAGACAATTCGTTACATTTTGCATCACGCATCAGTGGCCTTGAGTTAGAGATAACAAAGATTACATAAAAGCCGAACAACACTTTGTACTATTTGTCTGGGTGCTTCTATATCCGGAATCTTCGACTCGTTTGTGATATCACTAAGTTATCTTGTAGAATATTATCACTTGTGATACCAATGAGTAATTGCTTCTCGTTTAGTTGGCTAGAATATTTCAACGTTCCTTACCCACTCGTTTAGAATGTTGTCTTTCTTTTTATCAAAATCTTTTTTTTTCTACTTCCTCATAAATTAGATATATTTTTATTTTTGCTAAAACCATCTGATACTGAGTAAGAAACACATTATTTGATTTGTTTTTGGTCCTGGAGAATGCTTAAGTCGAAATGTATCGGTCTTTTTTTGTTAAAAAAGTGTGTTAATAGTTTAATCATTTTTTATAATGTAAATACCAGTTTGGTAATACCATAGACAAAAAGAATTGTAACACTATGACGAAACTAAGATTAAGTATTGAGTTTGTTTAGCCCTCGCATTAAGGGTTTGGGCTTAGAATTTATTTAATTTACATAACATGAGTTTAGATTTAGAATATGTTTAGCGTTTACTACTAAGATTTAGGTTTAGAATTGCTTATCGTTCAAAATTTAAGTTTATATTTAGAGTTTGTAGCTTTCACAATTTCCTGTTTAGATGTAGAGGGTTTTTTGCGTTCAAAATTAAACTCATTCATGACGTACTAAATGTTTTAAAATGTTAGATATTATTTGAAATTCTGTCATAAATTGTGTTTATTTATAACATGCTGTGGAAAACTATACAAATCCGTAACAAACATAAATGATGAAAAACTGGTTCAGTTTATGCACACTTTAAACATTTTATGTTTAGCTCTTCTGTAGTAGTTTTGAGTGGAGATGCACGATGCACGTTTGTCGTCATTGTAGTGTAGAGAGGGGGGAAGATAGAGAGAGGGGGTGGGAGAGAGAGAGAGATGTATTAGCGGGCTTCCCCTCTTTACCACGACCTTGTGCTTGCTTTGTTATTGACTGTTGGTTGTATATAGCTCAAACTCAACACGTGACTTTAAAATAGCTTACTGAACTATTTGTGAAATTCTCGTACCACTGTAAATTATGTTTATGGAGATTTTATCAAATTCTAGAGGCTATTTAAATTGTTACACATACTCCTGATGCAATTTAAAATGTGCTACTGCAATATGTAATTTCCTAATCAATTCTGTGTGCATGAAAGTGTCGAAAATGCTTAACCTAAAAAAACACTTATTCGTAAAATTAAAAATATACTAAATAATATAATTGACAAAACAAGTAGACTTTCCATGAAATGTAAAATTTTAAAGCCAAAAAACGTGGTGCAATCTGTTGAGATGGTCTACCAAGGGCAATATTCTGTGTCAAAATACCTAGGTAGTAGTAGTAAAAGGAAACCTTCGGTATATCTTTTAAATGCCTAAGCATCTCGATGATAGAATTAACGGTTTGGCCATGGATAAAGGTCATACAGACTCACATTGACGTGTGCCTAACTGGTTATAGCTTAACATATCTAAAACTCAACATATCTTTAAACCTAACATTTGCTGAAGGACTGTTTTTATTTATTTCTGAAAGACTTTTTTGCCTTATTTAAATTTATAGTCATGTGTTGAATTGTTTGAAATACAAATCAAGTTTAGTTTTGTTGTTTTACCTTGTGAAGAACGAAAAAACTATGAGGTTTACCAACAGGGTGCAGCACTATTATTCTTTTGCATTTACAAGAGCTAATTTGAACCAACTAGCAACAAAAAACTGTGGTACACAATGAGAACTTTACTTTTTTCTAACGGTTTAGGTGCAGTGATATACCATTATGGCTATGGTAGATGTGCTATACTATAGCATACAGTATAAATTAACAGAACCAAATTTTCTGAAACCGTGTCCTCTCCCATAACTGCAATAAGCATTTTGTACTTATATGCCAACCCCGTAAGAAGGACGGGTACCCTGCTAGTTATCTATGTAAATCTATAAAAAATCATTGAATACTCCATAACACGGAGTTTAATCATTGCCTTTATTACATCTCAATTATCTGTAGTCTTTTATAATAATTTCTAATGTCACTCCAAGTACTCTCCACCTTAACATTGTTCAATATAGTTACCACACAATATATGGTATCAATCTGTACCTAATTATCTATATACCGACTTCATGAAATTTGAGTATTTATTTTATATATGCATAATATTATGTATAGACTTGTTGTTTTGTTTTTGTATGAAAACCCTATTTCAAAACAACTTATCGACATTTTCATTTACATTTTTATGAAGATTTTATAAAGAAAATCAGTATATTAGGTAAACTTGTTATCCAATACTTACTAACTAAAATATTAAGTTTTTAAAATAAAATTTCAAGACCTCAGCCACAGACAATATAATACTTTAATGTTTATTACTTTATACTTTATACTTTAGGTTTATTCCATTGTCTGTGCCTCAGCCTTATTTAGGAGCTACAAACATTGATATACATATATGCTGTGTAGTTTTCACAACTACTTCATCATTGGTCGGCTCAAACATTTGTTTTCGACTGGTAGAGCATACACCTCATGTCCAAGGCCATCAGCTGTTTTCTTGATCAGCTGTTTGAGCAACAATGTACAATGGCCTTCAGCATTGTAAACAAGCATCACATGTGAACACGTTTATAAACACAGCTTTGCGACACTGCACAGTGCGCACTTTAAACTTGGTAGAAGTCACGACAGAGTTGAAATAAAATAAATATATACAGGGTGATTTGTACTCAGTGTGACAAAATTTTTTTGGCGTAAGTACAAAGTAAATGAAGTGTGATGATGCATATCAAATGTTCCAGGTCTCAAAATTAGCTTCCCAAAAAATTATTTTATGTTTTTCAAAAATAACCATGCTTTTAAACTTAATACAGCGATATCTCAATTACCTGTATATGGATTTGAGTAGATGATGTCATTTTCGTGTTCTACATTAAATTTTGAACAAGAATAATGGAAAATGACGGAGGATCAGTTGTACAAACTCCATTGTAAATAGATTCAAAGATAAAAATTAAGATATTTGATAAAAATTGTAAAAACAATGGTCTATTGCATTTTTCACACCCTGTATACAAGAAAGTGTCGGAATAAGTTAAAAACTGCGCCATTTTATAAGCTTTCCAACCATATGCTACACTATTGAGGTTTATGCTTGCTTATGTACGCATTAATGGTTTGAAGACTACAAAGCATGGTGTCTTTAACATTTGAAACATAGAAAGTCGGCATGTATTAAGCAAAAGTTGTATTTTTGTTTCAGCTTGAACAGTAAAAACGGTAAAAAAGTTCCCTGTTTTCTGGTATTCAAACCACTAAAACAAACAAAAAAATATCTAAACCTCAATAGTGAAGCATATAGTTGGAAAGCTTATAAAATGGCGCAGTTTTTAACTTATTCCGACACTTTCTTGTATACAGGGTGTGAAAAATGCAATAGACCATTGTTTTTACAATTTTTATCAAATATCTTAATTTTTATCTTTGAATCTATTTACAATGGAGTTTTTGCAACTGTTCCTCCGTCATTTTCCATTATTCTTGTTCAAAATTTAATGTAGAACACGAAAATGACATTATCTACTCAAATCCATATACAGGTAATTGAGAAATCGCTGTATTAAGTTTAAAAGCATGGTTATTTTTGAAAAACGTCAAATAATTTTTTGGGAAGCTAATTTTGAGACTTGGAACATTTGATATGCATCATCACACTTCATTTACTTTGTACTCACACCAAACAATTTTTGTCACACTGAGTACAAATCACCCTGTATAAATAAACTTTTCGCCTACAAAATTTATAGAACTGTTACAGTTCCGTTTACGCAGTAAATTAAATTTGCCAAAAGAAGGGTTTGTAGGAGGGCAATGTTTTATTATGACAACAAGTTTATTTTAAACAGTATTTTATTAGTTGTAATGATTTTAATGACTAGTTTACTTTTATATTTTTTTACAAATAAAGTGATAAGCAAAATGTTAATTATCATAAAACACTCTTTATTATTCCGACAGCAATAAAACTATCCCTGCCTATAATTAGAGATAACGAATCTATATGGGATATTTTTTTATTAATGGTGGAATTTATCATTGGTAAAAGAAAAAAAAACAAAAGAAAAACAATTGTAAAAAAACCTAAAAAATTTGTCTACGTAATCCCTTTTACATAGGAAGTGTGCGTGTTTTTATTCGGGAAAGCTGCAATTTCACCACATTTAGTTGGCCAATCAACATGATATTTATTGTCAGAGGTAATGGGATTGAATTTCACAACTTTTTTGTCTCTTGTATTTTTGTAATTTATGGGTTTTTAAGAGATTTAGCCTTGAAAAAAAATGGTCTCCATTTAGAAATGGTAAAATGTAGAAACTTGATACTCTATACCGAAATACATTTCGCTATTCCACATGCACATACTAAGTTTAAATTTAATAAGGTTCGTAAGATATGATAGGCGTAATTTAAGATAGGCACTCAACTAGGCGTATTCGAAAATGGATGTAAAATCAGCGTATAAACAAGAAAGCTAGTTTATTCTGTGAGTCATACTAGTGTTCTAAGATCCAGAGTCGATTCCAGCTTGTGTTGCATGATGAGTCACAGGTCGTCGTAGGGAAGGTTATGGTGAATCATCTACAGGGTTGAAACCCACACCCTTATCTTGAGGATTGGGCTCATTTCATAATTTGATAATAGTAGTTTACGCAACGATTAGGAAAATTTAAGGTACGAGCCTTGGTGAGTGCCATTTACGCGAGTTGCTACTTTACCTACGACAGTGTTTTAATTACTAAAAATCCCTACTTTACTTTTAATACTTTATACTTTAATAAATTTCAATGAAATGGCTCATAACTTCTAAGAGAGGTTATGTTTTCGTTGATAACCTTTAATTGCCACTGACAGTGATGCAACGAAACATTGTACCAAACACTAATGCACTCATTAACAAATAAATTGGCCTGAACAGCTGATTAGTTGAAGTTCGAAGCATTACAATTTACTTCTTTTCTCTCAATTTTTTGAACCTCATTGGTCCGTTACCCGTGTTGTTAAGTAAAACTATGTGTTATGAAAGTACGGAAAGTAAATAAAAGAAACGTCTTATAACACTTAAAACATTTACAAGTTTTTCGTGTGCGGTAGGCCTACTCTTCAACACAGAATCAACCATGACAACCTGTTCTTGATCGTTAGGTTATAAATAAATGTTCTTGGTTAAGTAAACCGCTTACATCAGTTCTAGCATCTTTCTACCCATTCCCTTGTCAGTTATATTTAGGTAAAAATACGCATTAAATATCACTATGTCCCTGCCGAGATGTAATTATTATGATATTTTAGAAATTCTAAATCAATTGATATACAATAGTTACCAGAACTTATTCGAACTGAGAAAAAATAACATTTTAATGATGTTAACTGATGTGTAATTAGTCTGAACATTATATATTGGTTAGTTTATTATAAAACGTTTTCTGTGAACTTTCAACTACACAAATTGATTTTGTTAGCTTAATTGTTATTTAAACTCGTGTCTTCTTAGCTTGAAACATTGTGAGACAAATAACATATGAAATATTTCAATTTACGTATAATTTTCCAGTGTTGACGTGCTGTTGGAAATAGAGTTATTAACTAAGAGATTAACTAGATGACCAGTCTATGTTTACAAAGATGAGACGTTTGTAGATGCAAAGTAAGGCAATTAGGTATTAACTGGTATGGAGAGAGTGAAGGATGGGAAACAGCGGGGAGAAAGTGGGGATTTAACGGCATGAGGAATAAATGGTGCTCTGGAGTAAATCGGTTAGTGAGGAATGTAGTAAAAACATTGCATTGTTTAGATGAAGTGGTTTATATATTGTGTGTGAGTGTGTATATTTACGGATGAACGCAGAAACTACTGCTCCGATTATGCTGAAATTTTGCACAAAGTAGACAATAAACCTGGCACACTTATTATTATTAAATAAGCTTGCATTTATTTACTTTATGACGTTTTCAAGGATATGACCTCTAGGGTAGGATTAAAAGCTACATATTAGACTATTTATTAAATTAAGGACAACTAGGTACAGTTTCAAATCACTAGCACATTCTGTGACTGGCTAACAAAACTATGTAATTTATAATACAAAATTTGTGACAGCTGGTCCATATAGATGGGAGTCTACTTCAGCATAAAAAAGTCAATGATGATATTTTAAAAGATTTTGTAGAATATCATTTATAACATTTAAACATCCAAAAATCGTACTTAGGTCCTCCTACCAAATCAGCCCCTATCCCTCCCGAAAACATATTTCCTACGTTAAAAACAAAGATCCAACACACCTCCTTGTGATCTTCCAGCAGTGAAGGTGAAGAGAAGAAGAAAGTGAGAGTTGAAAGTGACTAGGGAGAGGAAGACAGGGTTTAGTGAGTGGAAGGTTACTGTTGCTATGTACCTGGTAATATAACACTTAACGTTTGACGAACATTGTAACCGCATTTGTAACATGGGATGGATGGGCATCTCTGACAACCGTTCTTTCCCTCAGTTGCAATACTTCTGCTTTCACTCCATGTGAAATCTAGTCAAATTCTGTCAGTTGCAAAACTCCTTTAAATTCAATTTGGGCCTGATAAAATTACTTTATGATAATAGTTTTCATCAATAAACTTCATGTATTTCAGCCCATATTTGCATGTATGAATACACAATTGAAGTTTTAGGTTATGCCTCGGTTCTAACCTAACCTAACCTAACCTAACCTAACAACCGCATGTACGGACCACTGCAAATATAAACCTAACCTAAAATAACCTAACACCAAACAGTATTTGTAGATAATTATGGCGTTTTATTATATACAAAAAAAACATGGTGATAGTCGTTCAACGGAAAAGGTTAAAATACACATAGATATCAAATCGAATAAATATCCTTGTCCGGCCAAACATTTAACATAGGCCTAATCAAGTTGTATCAACATAGTTTCAAAATATATTTATTTAAATTAAACAGTACTTTTTCTGTAAATAATGTGTCAACATTTACTTAAAAAAACACTGCCACTGAGGCCATAGAGACAAATTACGTTTATTTATGTAGATTATCAATTTTTAATACATAGTGTACGGCGTTGTTTTGCTTATTTTGTAAAACCTTGTGGTAAGTTTACTAACAAGTTTAAGAAAAAGTTGTGCAACTTCCTAATCCCTATAGTTTATGGCCATTTAAAAATTTTATGTTTACACTTGGTTGCAAAACATTCAATAATTGCTTATTCTTTATTATTACACACAACTCAAGGCCACATTGCCTACAAAGCTTTATAAAACAGAAAGCACGTTTAATCAGCAGACTCCGGTTATCAATCCACTGTCAATACTATCAGTAAAACGCACTTCTGGTTTACTCTCCATTGTGTGAAGGTTGTAAAACAGTAAAACTTATAATTTGTATGAGATACACGCCATCAAAACGTTTCAACTGAATCATAAATAGTTTCATAGTTAATAGCACACGCGCTGCTGCGAGACAAAGAAGTCGCCATCGATGGTACTTCCCTATTGCTTTCCTCTATTTTGAACAGCTTTGTGTTTTAATCTTTTACAATTTCAATAGAAAATTCTATAAAAAATCCTTTATTTGCGTTGTAAATACATGCATGTGCCATCGATAAACGAAGCATAGATTTAACATTTTGTAAAAACAAAATATATAGTTTTCTTAATTTTAATAATATTTTCTAAATCAGACTATTGAAAATTGACTACCAAATAAATGTGGAATGGGCCTACTATGGCATGAAAGTACTTAGCTAAGTAAGATTCGTTGGGGGGCGAGCTGGTCTAGTGGTAGAGGTCAGGGCTTTGGACCCCGAGTTCCCGGGTTCAATTCCCGCCAATCACCAATGGATTGTATCCATGTGATAATATTTAAAAAAAATACACTTTATTTGTTTCCTTGTAGCAGCAAACCTAGGTACTCGTTAAACCTAATGTTATTTAAATAGATTTAATTGAAAATTAATTCAGACAAACGGAAATTCGCTTAGTCGGCAGGTTTTTCTGCAGCATAGGTATTTATACTTTAATCAATTAGTTTGATGTGTAGAAATAAGTATAGAATGCTTACACCTACTTAGTGTAGTTAAGTTACCAATAAAAACTGGTTTTGGGATGTTTAATCTCAGACATTACCATTATCGTTGCTCAAGGCCTTCATTTACTCAATGCTATCTATTTAATAAATAATTATTGGTAAATAAAGTTATTTGTTTGGATTGAAATTGACTTTTGACCATTCCCAAATTAGTTACGAATTGTTTATTCAATTGTAAACTAAATGTTTAGAAGTCAAATGTTTTATTAACCACTTTGTGTGATAAAAATTGCTCATTTTACATGGAAAAGTGACTTTTCTTGGTTCCATTTTCAATCAAACTACATCATAATTATATCAGCATATTTCTTTACTCATATTTTTTCCCAGCAGCTAAAAAAATATGAGTAAAAAATTTTCCAGTGCCTGCTCATAGATTCATGCAATCAACGTTTTGAGTTTAAGCTAATAACTTTTATCTAGTAAGGATTTGTTTGTCGTTGTGATTTTTCTGTTTTTCTGTTTGCCGTAGAGGCCAATCAATATTTACTTCCTAAAGTTCCTCGAATCTTGGTTCACTTGTCGTAATCCGAGGGAACTTTAATATAGGTATAGGTATATCTTTTCTGTAAACCTAAACTGTCCTTTGTGTGAAATATTAACTCAGCCGGTTCAGTAGTTTTATTAGGGTAGAGGTCGACATTTTATCGTCCGTTAGTTCATCAGTACATGAAAACATAAAATTTGTCAGCAAAAACAGCCTTTTCAAAACTAGTGTTTCGGGTGTAAAGTAGCTCTTTTACTCCCTAGGATGTATAAGTCAGCTGTTGTAAACTTTGATTTAACTTTAAGCAATCGCATGTATCGAAACTATATTGGTTGTAGCTCTATTGTAATGTAATATATTATTTTAATAAAGGATACTACAAAACCAGTCGACGAATTTACATTTTAAATTGCTTTAGTTGAGGGAAATATTAAAAAAATATACTAATATAGGAAATTTAAGTCCTAACAACAATATTGTAATTTTTAATTTGAGTTAGAAAGATTCAGTCAAGATGTTTTATCCCAGTGTTTCATATTGTAATTTCCCTAGGGTAAATCTAGTAATGACAGTTAACCAGTTTGACCGTCCATACTTTTAGTCATAAAAAAACCTATAAAGTACGTTGCATAACCAGAGTGCAAGTGGTTTTCAAACTTGAATTGCAATTGTTATTTGTAAGATATTTTTTACAAAATCAATTAAAGTGGCCATGATTTAATAAAATACAGTATACACATACTAGTTGACACAAGGGTTTTTATAAAACCTAGTTGTACAACGATTGTTTTAAAGAATAGTGTGGGAATCCTTGTTTTATACAGAAGGCATAAGTTAATAATTTGGTTCAATAAAGTTAATCATTTTACAATACCATAAAGTTTGGTTGAATTAAAGAAAGATCATTTTACAACCCTAGTTGTATAGTCAAGTCGCGATTCTAGAATCTAGAGTGTTTTGCTACTTTATAGAGTGTATATAAATAACAATATTTTTTCCTGTGTCTTCACCATATTGCGAAACACGGGTAAAAAGCAGCTAGTTTAAAATGCAAGTCAGATAATCAACTGTAGATAGACATTATTTGAGGCAATATGTATGAGTGATTTTCGTGTAGTTTGTTTTAGACGGTTCTCTAAGTAGAGAAAGCTCTCATAACCTAAGAAACCGGTGTTATTTTAATCCATAAATGGATCTACAACTCAAGTTGGTCACGAACCCCCGTGCAAAAACATCAAATGTAAAAAATCATTGATTGTCTTGGTTCGAACCCGGGCCCCAAGACAGAAATCCCGCAAACCACTATATTCATGGACCTAATAAGGAATTCAAAGCATTTATACGAGAACAGCTGAGCGGAGTCGTCTATGTTGAACCGCCTTCAATGTTTCTCTAGGCAAAACCAACCCTGCACCTGGTTTGCCTATCTGCGCCTTGCTGTTCTTGCTCACGGGGAGTTACACGTGAAGCAATGACACTAATCATTCCCGACACATTCATATAACTAAGTTATTGCTTCCTTCGTCTCATAACTTCAAAATGTCGAGTCCCGTAGTGAATCTGACAGCTATTAGCTTCCTAAATATACGTTTCGGCGTATTATTTACCCGTTACGTAAATACGTAAGTTATTCTTACCATTCGCGTAGGACAATTTCTGAGATTGGGTCGGAAAAATGTGTTGTGAATATTTTCGAAATTGTTTTTTTTTCTGTGCTTAACCATATGTTACGTTTATTACTCTACAGTTATAACATCGTTATAAACAAAGTTATGCTTTAAGCAGATAATATGATAAGACTATTAGCACCATTTTAAAACGGTAATCAACAACTACAATCGTTTATCAAAAACTCAATTTAAATTTTATCCGGATAATACAAATCCTCCTAGGGATACTTCAATTTCAAATAGAATTTAAATTTGTAAAATACTCAATGCAAAAGTAAACAAAACTAATGGGTACTTATGAGAAGGTCGGACACAAAAGTGTTAAAATCAAAATAGTTTACATTATACAATACATACAAATTTAAATGAATAAGCAGCAATGGAAACCCAACGAGGTAATAATTTAAACTGCAACAATATACAGAATGTCCCGGAATTATCTACGAAAGTTTTAGGGCATTTTTTCTGAGTAAGAAACATATCTAAATATCATATTTAAATTGTTCGGAAGTAATTAGTTACTCACACAGCCACCATTTAGATTTTTCCACTTATTATTTTTTTATGAATGGTTAAACGTACGAAATGGAATCTTTGCACAGACATTTATGACCACTAGACAAAACTACCTTAAAATTATGAAGTTTTTTCAAATTCATAAAACAAAATGAAGGTAGTTGCAACTAACCTTCAGCGGTCACGTATCACTAAAGCTGCCATATCTCAGTTAATATTAGGTCAATAAAAAAATGTGTCAATCAATTTGTAATAAAAGTGCCTTAAAAAGTTATTTTTGTAAAATATTTATAAAATCAACGGGTTTTGAGCTATTTAACAACATTTTAAATGGCCACCATTTTGTTTTATGAATTTTACAAATTGTCTAATCTTTGTGCAAAGCTTCCATTTCGTATAACCATTCTTTAGAAAACAGTTAATACGTGAAAAAACCAAATGGTGCATGTGTGAGTAAATAAGGACTTCCGGACAATTTAAATATGGTATTTAGATATGTTTATTACTCAGGGAAAATTCTCTTAACATTTTTGTAGAGAGATCCGCAACACCCTGTATAGATAACATATAATACAAACTGTACCCACCTGTACCCGAACTCTCTACCAACCTTAAGGTGTCAATCCTGGACCAAAGACAAATTAAAATACGTAGTATATACAAAGTTTCCAAAACTCAAAATTTACCTGTTAGTTTAGTCCACAAATGATTTCTTAAAAGGTCGGTAGAAAGTTCTAGAACACACTGTATGAAAAACTATAGGTTATCCATTTTGCTTCTTTGTGGTGAATACTAATATTAAATGTTCATGTTCACAGCTTGTAAAGGGTTAAGCAGGGTTAGAAGGAACAACAATGACATCTCTAAAACAGTATCGGCTATGTGAGATATCTACTGATAACGAGCGGAGTGAACGAACGTTTCAAGTTTGACCTTGAATTGATAACGTAGGCAGAGTTATCAGTATGGCTTCGGCGCCCGTCGCTGCGATTACATGCATCACAACTAACAACTGCATCACAACTGCTTTACAACTTAGATTTTATAAGATTCAAATCACGATGTAGATATATTGATAAATACATTTGTTTATTAAAATTTTCTTGATTCTGTCAACCTAACTAAGTTCTTATCTTCTTAAAGTGGCTACAAATGGAGCGAAAGAATATAATTTCTACTCCGAAGTACTGTTTACATAGTAAAACTGTTTATCAATTAATTGTGCTTTTATAGGTGTAATTATTGACTGTGTAAATTCTGAAATTGATAAATTAATGTTAATACATTTTTTATTATTGCAATGGAGATTACAAACTAAACAATGAAACGAAAAACTGAGCAATAAAATATTTTATAATTTTTTTTGTCAGCGTTATTTTTATTATTAAATAACCGAGAATTTTATTTTTGCATTATTATTCTCAAATACTAAAACAAGTATGGTAGCATAGGTATTCTTACATTCGCTTACATTCGAAATTAGTCAACAATGAAATTAGTAGTTTCGTTGCAGCACAGTATTAAAATGGAAAATAAAAACGAATAAATACACGAAATCGAACGTAATTAGAAACCGCGATTTAGTATATGGAACATTTGGAGTGATGGACGTAAGCATATGTTATCATAAAATTCAAGGGGAATGAAATTGATTGTTACATGTATGTCAGTTCCGTGTTGAATAAATCAAACAATTTATAACATCAATATTTTATGTCACGTCAACAAAGCATAAAAACTTAAGTCCAAATAAATGCTTTTTCAAAGATGTTCCGTTTGCATTGAAAATTTGATACAGCTGAACCATAAATGAAATCTAGGCTACTTCATCATCTAAAAGTCACTGAAAACTTTCCAAACCTAAAAGTTGTAACAAGAACAAACGAAGAATGAGATTAATAGCAGTATAAACAGTCAGCCAGGTTATAATAGCCGTTGGCTTTGGATTTTCGCCGAATAATTAATTGTAATTAATTACCCACTACAGTTTGACACGTGATACGGTCGCGTCTGCTACCTAGCGGCGATAGTTCGAACTATAGACACAGGTGCTGCTACTAGCGGCGCGGCAGTGAACTACATGTGCTGCATTACCGACGTCAATGTGACTAAGTTCACACTTCTATTCACGTTAGCAATTTTCCGAGTGTTACCAGGACCCAAGACGGATATTGTGATTTCAAGATAAAGCTTGAACATTTTCCTTTTGCTTTTGACATAGTTGAGTTAAAATAATATATTATAAACAAAATACTGCAAAATCGTTGACAATATTATTTAAGTTGGTCCAAGGTAATTGTAAGAAAAGAAAATGATGTCGATCCATACAATTATTAAGAAACTATATGTAGTTTCAAGGGAACATTAAGTTTTCAATGTTTCTAACAGGACTTCAACCTTTCGAAAACTAATCCTCTTTCAATAAGGGTTAAAGGGTTTATACGAAATTATTATTACTAAGCCCCATTGACCAAGAAATTTGACGTTTGTTAGTGAATGATTAATGTTATTAGAGTATATTATGTAAACATCTGTATACAAATATTTTTTTTTGTGATTTGTTTTCTTATTTTTACTAAATTACCACCAAACGTATATTTATTCTATGCTGAAGCAGCTTAGTACAAAAAGAACCGCAGTAATTTTGGGTTGTACATTTTTGAGTTGAGTATTTATTTATTTAATACTTCATAACGTCTATGTTAACTTAATCTGAAAATCAGAAATTGTTTTAATTGAAAAAAAGTATTGTTTTTAATAACAAATATACTTTTCAATTCACCTAAATCGTACAAAAGTTTATTAACAACCAACCGATTTTTACGTCCCTCTCATAATAAAAATTTTTCAAGAAAGATTCATGCCTATAAAAAGTATTGTATTTGCTAGTGTGTGATCAATAGTGTGAGAAACAAACTTCTTAATCTGCATTACCGACACACGTGCACCCTGTAGGTGCTGCTGCAGCCGGCACGGTGCTGACAGGAACTACTTGTACTACTTTACCGACACACCCATGACCCTCAAGGTGGACCGATGACCTTGGCAACACTTCTCTGCCAACAAGATTGTCATTATCTATACACATTCCCTGCTCAACCGCTGTGTTTACCCATAGTGCAATGCAATAGTATCAATCCTTCATACTCGATCACACATTTATTAATTTTGTTTCGATAACTTAATCAATGACGTTATATCACTCGTACTCCTGGCTTTTACAGATACTATCACGAAGTTAGATCATAAACAAGAGAGTTAGTTACTTTCCCAGCGTTTACAGTTTTCACTATCTTAGTCTACAGTGTACAGTATTTCAGAAATCAAATGTAATTTGAACACGACACGCGTGGTTTAAGTGCCCATGGTAAAATACTTTTACTTCACATTACTTGCACTTCATATAAGTTTTTTACAATTTTAAGAAAAATGAGTTGTTTTTTTTCACTACACTGCTTTAATTTTGGCTATGGAGAATATCACTAAATGTACGCAATACACTTTTGCTTCTAAAATCAATTATCTGTAACTGTGTTTCTTTACTCAATGGTTAGTGTGTAAATTAATGTAAATACAATGAACTATTGAACGAGTAAAAATTTGAACTATTATGTATTATATGTTGATTTCTTAAATACATTGCTGAAATATATGCCCTGATAATAATAATAGGCGTTGGCTTTCTAATAAAAGGTAATACAAGTTTTCCGTGGTTTTATTTTTCTTATCGTGATACATACACACTGAGCTGCAGGTAAAGATTCCTTACAAAAGTTTAGTAGTTAGGGTAAAACATATAAATTTTAATTTAAATCAATATAAACTGTTTCTTTGCTTTACTACAGTACCCTATGTCGTGCGATTATTTTTACCTATTGACTTTATATGTACGTTTTAAGCCTTAATAAACGTTTAAGTAAGCCTATCATTTGAAAATTAAATCGTATGGACATAGAATAAACAGCATCAATCATAATGTTATTTTATTCTATGGTATGGGTAGCATACATGCATCAGCGTCTCACGTACTAGTAAGCCTTATAATCTAGACTAGCTTTAAAGAAAGATATTTTCAGACGAGGTCCAATTGGATTTTGTTTCTGAAACTAAAGTGGGGTTTGTAAATATTTTAGACAACATATTTAAAGATCAAATTTTCCTCTTCAGTGCGCCTGCAGCAGCTAGTATAAAATAAATATATAGAACTAGATGCTTCTTTTTTACAAAAGAAGACATAAAACTGGCATCAATGAACTGAATATATAAACTAAAACTGTGTAGAAACACATATTAATTAATTTCCGTATACAATATCTGACAACTCCGAACGAAGGACAAACATGCATAAGAACATTAGCATTACAGATGCTGCAGTTGCCATGGTAACTGAAACTGAAAGCAGGTTTTTGTTACTTTTTGTGATGCAACGTTTTGTAGACTCACACGTGTATCATACACTGAAAAGTATTACGAGAGGAAATGTATAATCTTTGAGATTGAAACGTTTATAAGTTTATTATCTTCTTAGATACATAAGAGAGTTTTTGAAGTGTGTAAAAGTATTCTTTTGGTTATTTTTGTAGAAAATGTTTGTAGCATTAGAAATGGTGATGTAAAAGATTGGGGAATTTGAAAATTGCCTAGTTTTGAAACAAGTGGTTGTATGAACTAACTGTACAATCATTTATTGACTAAGGGTACTTAACTCGCATGTAATTAATATTTTTACTTACAAATGGAATGCAATAAGGTGCGTTGGAAATAAAATTTCCGCGTGCCAAAAATTTTATTACCTGAAACATAAATTGCCATTAATATTAAAAAACAAAGTTTTACGAAAAATAATGTTATAAACATTTACTTTAAATATCGTAATACATAATAGGTTTAGAAAGCAGAAGTTAATACATTATAAAAGCACAACTCAAACGTAAAAAACATTCAATCATTTAAAGGCTGTTTAGTGTTTATTACCCATGGAGCTTTACATAATATTATACAACAACACTCAAGTTTAAAAGTGCTAACTAATCATATAGACAAGGCCTCTAGTTCAACCCCGAGAAAAGCCAATAGCTTTTTGAGATATCGAATTAAAACAAAACCCAGCTGTCCTTAACGTTGGGTTTTATATTTGTCCTGGCTAAATCCTCCTTCATTCATATTTGGCTTTAAATACGCGCAGTAGCACCTCCATCTTAATTAATAATAATATCTATACTTATTTAATACGCAAGCAGGTTTTTTGTGACAATTACTCCTCCAAAACTACTGAAGAGATTGACATGTTCTTGGTGTCATTGGAAAGAGCATAACGTGAAGATGAGCATGAAACTTTCTTTTTAGTGAAATAATTAGCGAGTGAGGCCCTGGGACCCTTTAAAGTTTCGTATTTCTCCATAAGATTAACATGGGAAACAAATATTGTTATGAAACTCCAGCTGTTGTCAGAAATTAAAAGTGAGAAGAACAACATACGTTAATTTTAAACAGTCAACAATTTTGCTAATTTAACAGTTTGCTACAAACATTTGTTGACTTGGTTGAAACGACATATTTACTTTTTGAATTTGGGTTGGCATAAATATTACGATGGAAAAAGCGAGAGAGCCTGGATAGTGGATACTAAAAAGAAAACTGAATTAACACTGGGCTGCATTTCTTAGTAAAAATTGAAATAGCCGATTTCCAAACTATGGAAACATAGGAAAGTCATAGAACACCACCAAGGAGAAGAAATAGAAACAATGTGTTTTTTTTAATATTTATAATCGTTATTAAGGACAACCTAATGCGGGTATAAGTAAGGCTATTCGTAGAAAATACTAAAAAACAAGATCAGCTTTTGAAAAATGATAAGATATTTACAAGAAATGATGATTACATCGATCTGTTATGTACATATTGAGTATTCCATAATCTTTGAGTCAAATCTTTTAAAGTAATCAAAAATTATGACGGTTATTCGTTTAAAATAACGCCTGTAATACTTAGCAATTGCTCGATTTCGAGCAACAGGGACACTAGTTAATATAATAGGTCTAATTAATAATAACCATAAAAACAAAAAAACAAAACTTTAACTGTAAAATTTGCGTTCATAAACTTAAAAGGAAAATGTTAAGTTTTGAGATAAGTTTCTGAACATAGAAAGTTTCAACGGGACAACAACGATAACACAACAGGTAATGTTTACCATATAACAGTTACAACGGAAAAACCACCAGCACCGTTTTCCCGTTTCACAATTAGTTGTTACAGAAAAAAAACCTCAGAGCATTGTTTATTTATTTAACCTCTTGATATTTTTACTGTGTGCTTCATGTGTTTGTTGTCCTTTATATAAAATCAACGTATTCAGGCTGTAAAAATTGTAGAATAACGTAGACTTTTGTACCATATATACAAACATTTAATGCTGGAAATAAAAACTATTATTGGAACTATAGCTGTTACCCACGGGCTTCATCCCGTTTGACTTCATAAGTATTAATACAACTATTGATTGGTTAAGTTAGGATAAAACAAACAAAACAGAATACAGAAAAACAAACAAATAATCTCACCTTATTTTAATAAGGTAATAAATTGAAAGAATAACATACAAATAAGTATAGCTGAGGTATTTTCAACATTAGGTGTATGGAAAGTTCCCTTTAGAAGGAATTACAACCTTAAAGAGCAATTTATGAAATAATGGATAGTATGAAAACGTTAAATTATAAATCACTGTTGATTAATTTAATTTAAAACTTGTATATTTATTTTTTGTTATATAACTTTTGACGATGTACCTGATACAAAATAAATTAAAGCTCAAATAGTGTACGCCATAGGTAGTTTTGTTGTTAAAACAAATCCCCCTCTAAAATATTTATGAAAAAAGTCAAAGAGTGGGATTAAAGCAGAATTTGCGATTGCTTAATTACGTAAAAACACTCTCAAAGGAATTCAAATGTCAAAGATGAATTAATTTTCGACAGATTGTTTCTAGTCTTTTGGAACAACGTTTCTCAGAAAATTGAATAAATTATGCCAATGTGAATAAGAATATTTCAGTTAACAAGGTCTTCATTATCATTACTAGAATTGGAGTGCTCAAGTATCTCTGAGGAGCTACTTAAAGGTTATAAAAGAATTGATTAGATTTGCCCTATGCAGTGACCCTTTCTAGGCAAAACTGAATCTAAGTGAAAATGTTATCTATAAACTAAAAATGTACTCATGAATAAGTTATACATACTTTTAAAGCATTAACATAAATGTAAATATTTAGAACATTATCGACTCGGGTATTTACTTTAAACCTGAGTCATGTTTGACATGAAATAAGTAAGTTTTCATTTACAGCAATGTTACAGTTTAGTAGCCTATTTTTAACATTTTATAGTTATGAAAAAGGGGTTTCTTTTTTCTTACCATCACAATCGATAGCATATTGATGCAATATTATCAATAACAGTATTATTATAGAGTCAAATTTTAAAATTCTTAGTTGACATCACATAGAATTAACATACTGTATACTGTATAATTCTACATACTACTTAGTCAGTCTTCATGAAAAAAGT
This sequence comes from Macrosteles quadrilineatus, assembly GCF_028750875.1. NCBI lineage: Eukaryota > Metazoa > Arthropoda > Insecta > Hemiptera > Cicadellidae > Macrosteles > Macrosteles quadrilineatus. The sequence continues at coordinate 78,512,808 of NW_026542601.1, forward strand.
ATTGTATTAATAATGATTATTTACATAATTTATGTAGTTTTCACAAAATAGACAACTATGTTTCAATATTAATGAATAATACAAACATGTAAGTTGTATATAAAAATCACACATAGTGTGTTTTATGTATTGCGCTTAGGCCTATACATTTTCTAAACAAATTCAAACCATTTTCAAATCCTTGGAAATTTAATTTTATAACCATAATTTTCGGAAAACCAACCCGTGTAGCTGAAAGAAGAAGAGTTCCCCGATGGAAAAAATACTCAATTTATGATACATTGGAAACTGAAAGCAGGGAAGAAATATGACAAGAGACACATAAGGGCGGGGGTGGAGAAGGGGTCAAGTAAGGGAGGGGGGAGGGGGGAACTTTAAACTGCTATTGATCTCAACAACCTGTTGAAGATTTGCTCGCATAACTTTGCTTTGATAAATTCCAAACGCACTTTCGGTAACCAGCTGTTATTAGTCAATACTTAATTACTTTCCATGTTGATATTTGTTCTGAAACCATAAACGTGGGTAAAAAAACTATTCTAGTGGAGGTTGAAAATAATTGTTATGAAAAATAGGATTACATTATTTATACAAATATTTTGTCCCATAGAAGTAGAAAACTAACGTTAAAGAGTGTAGTAATGAAATTAAGCACGTGGAACTATTCAAAATGTAAAAAGTTTAACATATTGCAAATGTAAATACCGAATGTTTCTGTTATTTAACCAATGACCGCGTTTGTTATTTCTGGCTTGCAAAAATAACTAAAAGCACAACGAAATTTTAACTAAATATTTTATTTATAATTTCATTATAAAAGTTTGTAGTATTTGAAAATGTAAAATACAAGTATATTTGTGTATTATCATACAATTACCAAATTATAGACACAAATAATTTAACGGGGACATTTCAATACTACAGACAGTTTACATAGGACTTGTGTATAAAAATTCGATGTAAAAAATCGACGAAGATATATAATATGATGTTTTCAAAAGCCGTTACATAAAATATGACAGGGTCGATAACATTTTCTAAGGGAAATCTGATACGCCTTATCCATTATAGTATCTTGAAATCCATCTTTGGTCCTTGCTTTTTATATAACTAAGGATAAGCTGTAATGCCGAAGAGGCTAAGGATGACGTTGTATGTAATGTCAAAACGGATGTAACACAAGTCGAGCAGTTAACAAAGGTAAGGCCTGTTAGCGAATTTCCAATATAAGGAATAAGCTTTTACCGTAGGTCTCAATGTAAGACCTAAACTCGGGAACTATTATTTTCGTTTTGATGCTTTCAGAGGTCCAAACACCATTCGTTCGAATTAATATATTTATATAAAAATATTTTGTGTATCAGTTAGCACGATAACTCGAGCAAAATTTATCCAATTTTGATGAGTTCTCAAATCAGCATGATCGGACTATAGGAAAGAGGTTTTATGGGGTGGAAATAATGCTTTAATTTTTTACACCCCTAAACATAACATTTTGTGAGTTATTTTCAACATAATGTTGTAGAGATTAAAACTAATAATTTAATACATTGAAGCGTTGTTGTACGTTTAATGATTACAAAGAAAAAAACTGAATATTAAAAATTCCCATGTTATTCTTATATGAATACGTAAACTGTTATGTTTGCTTGTTTATGGATAGATTTCGATAGCCCTAAACTCTGGCAAATTTATTTATTTAATTCAAAGCTATGCATTCTAGCATTTCACTAAAAACATACTTAATTATATTCCCTGTAGCAGCAAACCTAATTTTATTTCAATAGGTATTACTGTAAATATCTTTAGGAAATATACTAATAAAATCCAACCAGGATAATGGGAATTCGCTTAGATAGCAGGTTTGCTGCAGCAAGGGTATTTTTACTCACAGTATTTTTTTTTGTTTATGACATTTTTAGAATTTAAAGTAGTATTTGAAATTAAAATTAAATGAAAAATTATTTATTTAAACAGGCAAAGTAAGATTTTTTCAGTCTATATAGATTATGACCGGTTGCGTGCTACCCGTGCTTCAAATACTCGTTTTAGTATTTTATTTTACAATGACCAAACTTCCTAAATGAATGAATCTAAGGTGTTTAGAAAATATTAAAACATTATCATAATAGCCTAAATATAATTAGTAAAATAAGGAAACAAGTACTGTAGCTTTACCAATGCTTTGCAAGAGGTCACATAAAACAGTGGCGTAGTTCTTTGAATTTAATTGTAAAAACCACACAAAAATAAAAACCAAACACGTCCGTAATCAGAAAACCAATTCCATTGCAGCACTTTAATAAGGTTTTTGTCCGTTTAGTTCAATCAACGGAAAATGAAATTAATAACTGTATTGAAATGTAAACAAAATAAATGAAATTAGAGCAAATACAAACATCGAGGTTTTTTGTTGCCATGGAGACAGATCATTGTATACTTTTTCCAATTACCCACCTAAAAGATATAATAATAACTATTATTGCCATGAGTGGGCTGAACTCATTATCTAATTTTGTTAACGTTTTATTCCAGCTGGTTTAAAAGATTTTTCACCACACTACGATGTTTTTAGCTGTTAATACGTGTTTTAGCACGTTAATAATTGGTGGCTGAAAGCTACGTATTGCTGTCCATGACAGTTGTCATCGTCATTTGGGGACCGAGCGGAGTTTTACATCCCTAGGGCCGAAAATCAGCTGTTCGCTTATTTATTTACTTAAAATATTAATGCATATTAAATACACAAGCAGAATCTATCTATATGCATTGCAATGGACTTGTTTTATTGTCACCGCTGCCTAGCAACTATTTATTATTATTCCTTCTGATTCCTTTAAATATTTCTTCACATGACCTTGCAGACTATTAGTGTGCGTTTATTCTATATATTTTCTTAATTTTGTGAAAAATGGTGTTCGAAACACGAGCCTAAAATGAGGTATTGCCGGATCGAGATCATTTTTTGAAACGATCGAGAGCTGCAAAACCCCCCTGAAATTTACTATTGCGTTTGCCATAAAGAGTTAGATACACAAACACACAAACAGATCCCATTTCTATTTTACACAGATAAGTACGGGAAGCGTTGAACGTTAAATGGACCTGCATGATACTTTTACCAAGGACAATATATAGCAAAGCATTGTTTCAAATTTTAAAGGAAACTACCACCATCGAGGGTGAAACAATAGACTCGGCGTTGTTCTTGATGTTACAACCGAAACTTGGCAAGAAGCTTTGAAACGGAGATCAATAATGTGCTTTAGTATTCGTTGGTTTTGACATCATTTCATGGTTTTATTTTGACGGAAACTAATAATACAGGACAAATAAAATTTTTCCTACAGTTACCTGACAAAGTTGTCTTCCTTGCACTGATTAAAGCTCGCCAAGTGGCTAATTACTGCATTTAATTACTTTTTCCTACAGTTACCTAACAATGTACATGTTCTCTCACTGATTTGAGGAAGCAAAGTGGCCAATTCACTCATCAGTGAGACAATGTTAACATTGTCTCACTCTAATTACTTTGTCTCACTCTAGATTTGCAACATGAAGGCACGAAATAGTGAGCGCGTAACATGCAGACAAGGTCGTGTGCGCGCGAAATACGTTGGCAGCACTGGCTGTAAATCAGCTGGTCAGCTGTTATTTGTCACTTCACATTAAATGTCATATTAAAATTTCACTTCTGTGTAAAAATATGTCACGTTTCTTTACCAATTTATTTGTTTTATGATAACTGTATGGAAAATATAATGTGCAACTCAAGTGCAAAGTGCAATTGCCTCACTCGAGACATATTTTTCATACAGTTACCATAAAACAAATAAATTTGTAAAGAAACGTGACATATTTTTACACCGAAGTGAAATTTTAATATGACTCACTTTGCTCACTAGTTGCACAAATAACTATTTCGCACTATTTTTTTTTGCCGCACTCCTACACTTGCACACAATACTGCTATGTACAGACTGTAGGCAAGCCAAGCTCGGTTACCGTGTATACACATAACAGTCTGAGACTGTCAGTTGGTTGTCATGACAACCTCTAGACGGATGACGCCACTGGAGGTAGCTGTCATCTCCAACAGACAATATTGCTATGACAGACTGTAGGCAAGCCAAGCTCGGTTACCGTAAAAGCACATGTCAGTCTGAGACTGTCGGCTGGTTGTCATGACAACCTCTAGACGGATGACGTCACTAGAGGTAACTGTCATCTCCAACAGACAATACTGCAACGTACAGACTGTAGGTAAGCCAAGCTCGGTCACCGTGATACTCATGTCAGTCTCAGCTGGTTGTCATGACAACCTCTAGACGGATGACGTCACTAGAGGTAACTGTCATCTCCAACAGACAATACTGCTATGTACAGACTGTAAGCAAGCCAAGCTCGGTTACCGTGTATACACATAACAGTCTGAGACTGTCAGCTGGTTGTCATGACAACCTCTACATTGATGACGCCACTAGAGGTAACTGTCATCTCCAACAGACAATACTGCTATGTACAGACTGTAGGCAAGCCAAGCTCGGTTACCGTGTATACACATAACAGTCTGAGACTGTCAGCTGGTTGTCATGACAACCTCTAGACGGATGACGCCACTGGAGGTAACTGTCATCTCCAACAGACAATACTGCTATGTACAGCTGTAGGGGAGCCAAGCTCGGTTACCGTGTATACACATAACAGTCTGAGACTGTCAGCTGGTTTTCATGACAACCTCTACATTGATGACGCCACTAGAGGTAACTGTCATCTCCAACAGACAATACTGCTATGTACAGACTGTAGGCAAGCCAAGCTCGGTTACCATGTATACACATAACAGTCTGAGACTGTCATCTGGTTGTCATGACAACCTCTAGACGGATGACGCCACTGGAGGTAACTGTCATCTCCAACAGACAATACTGCTATGTACAGACTGTAGGCAAGCCAAGCTCGGTTACCGTGAAAACACATGTCAGTCTGAGACTGTCAGTTGGTTGTCATGACAACCTCTAGACGGATGACGCCACTGGAGGTAACTGTCATCTCCAACAGACAATACTGCTATGTACAGACTGTAGGCAAGCCAAGCTCGGTTACCGTGTATACACATAACAGTCTGAGACTGTCAGCTGGTTGTCATGACAACCTCTAGACGGATGACGCCACTGGAGGTAGCTGTTATCTCCAACAGACAATATTGCTATGTACAGACTGTAGCAAGCCAAGCTTGGTTACCGTATATACACATGTCAATCTGAGACTGTCAGCTGGTTGTCATGACAACCTCTAGACGGATGACGCCACTGGAGGTAGCTGTCATCTCCAACAGACAATATTGCTATGTACAGACTGTACGCAAGCCAAGCTTGGTTACCGTATATACACATGTCAGTCTGAGACTGTCAGTTGGTTGTCATGACAACCTCTAGACGGATGACATCACTAGAGGTAACTGTCATCACAGACCCACAATGCTGCAATATGCTGACAGTGAACTAGTAAATGGTTATTTTTAGTTTGTACGAACTCTTTAAACTCACTTTCTTTGCATTTAGAAATCATGCAATATTATTGTTGTATAATATCATCGAGAAATGCAAACCATTCGCCCAATATGCACCCATTCCTCCATTTTTATACGTTAATTGTAGGAGAAATAATAAGTGTTTTTTTTTCATTTCTTATACCAAATAGTATAACTTATTAACGGACAAAATATTGCTAGGTTTTTTACATGGTGGTGAATATGTTCAAACTTCAGTTATGTTATTTTATAAGACAAGTTATCTTAAAAATTCTTCTCTCGGTAAACTATATTAGTGTTAGTATAAAACACTATCGCGAGTATAGAAACACATGGTACCAGAAACACGCCAATCAAATGAAATCCTTGATTGTTTACAATCATTGTATTCTGGAAAACAATCTGGGTTGTAACAATACGTGATGGAAGTTTCATTTAACTCCAAACAAAAAATTAATCGCCCTTAGCACCACTGAGCTTGTTGTAAAACTTGGACATACCAATTTACCTTTCCAACTTAAAAGTTTACAGCGTTAAGCTACAATGGTCGCCAAGGCAACGGAACTCTCTCTGTGTAATTAACTTTCAACTCTACAAAGTTGACGATCTGCAGCTAAGACTGTAATGCAAATGTTACTTGAAACATGAATTTAGATTGGGTAAATTTAGATGATCTCGAATATTAAAATTTGTTTTGTTACGCAAATAAAAAACCCCAACACTTTCTTTCTTGGCTTCAGGCCAGGCGGGCAGGTTGGCTACTATGCCACTGACCAACAAGACATAAACAATAATAATACACGTCACTTTGGAAACACGACCAAATGTGTCACATATGTAATATTGTATTCAACTATATCTGTACAAAAAGTTAAACGATTTTATAAAATTCGGAGGAGAACCATAAGTAAGTTACGTTTTATTACTTAATTTTCCTGAACCTAAGCACTTGACAAATTCCAAAATACAGGTCGGCCTACTCCACAGAAGCTTGGAATAGAACATTAGTTGTAGTTGTAATAATTATACAAACACATTTAATCGTGACACAAAGCGCACAAATTAACCATTAAATTAACCTTAAAGCATATCAGTTTACAAACAGTTCAAATAACACATTAACATTAATCAGTAATCATTACCAATCTCTATAGAGTTAGCTGATGGAATAACCAATGATTATACGGAACCAAACCTAAAGTTGTCATGGCAACAAACAACATACACATGGCGGAAAAAGATTATTAATTTTTTTCTATGATATACGTTGATATTAATTTTATTATAATAATGAAAACATTATGATACTGCTTTTCTGTTAATTTATGATTAAGATACGCATTGGTTGTAATGCTGTTGGTAAACGTGCCTTTCCATAACCATGTACTTTTAGACTATGAGATTTACATAAGAGTAGGCCTATTAATAAAACCAATCATAATTGTTCATCAATTAACCCCTTTACTTTACAAACGAATACAGGGTGATTTTTCCATAAAGACTAGCTGAGGAAACTGGAAGATACATATACTGAAATGCACGCACGCCAAAAAGATCGATGCACTCTTAAAATAAAATAAAAACTTTTAAAATAATTCGGAAATTTTATAAAACAAGAAGTTGACATATTAACATAACAGATGCAATGTTTTATGAGAAAAAGAATTTACTTAGAGTTTATTTGACTCCGAAGAATATAAATATTTATTTACTAAGAAAATACAATATCCTGTTTAACAAACTGCTTTAACAGCGATTCTCTCTTAGTATGCGTACTCCTACCTTTGAGTAAAATCCTGTAATTAATAAATGAACGTTTACGTTCAATAACTTCCAACATACCATTGATTGGAACGAACCTCTATCATCCAAACTTGATGAATCACGTTTATTGGGGTCAAAGTTCACCAGTGACAACCACGGGTCATCTTAACTCACACGGTGACACAGCCTAACAGCTGACTGCCCAACACGTGGTAAATCTGTTACCCAGAGTTCATCAGCCTCGACTACAAATGCAACACGTGGGTTTTTATTCCAAATTCGACTAAAATATTCCAACGCATTTGTTTGGACATGGATTTACAAACAGGTGTGTGAGGAGTCTTTACTTTGTCTGCTTTGTGTGCCGTAAAATATTCTTGCAACCTTACTATGTAATCAAAGAATCTTTACTCATTGTGATAAATGCCTTACTAAAGGACTATAGTTAAACATTGCTGATGGAAAATATATTTTGTAAAATTAAATTGTGTTACCTCATAACCAACTAGACATACTGGGCGTATTTAAACACAAAAATATGAATCTTTAAAATGGAGTGAGATGATCTGTGTAGCTGTGTTAAGAGCAGGTATTTATTTAGCCAGAACCACTTGTACAGGCTCCCCAAACCCTATGTTCAAGAAAATTTAGTCTAAATCGAATCTACAAGGGCAGTTAAGTTAAGTTACGAGAAGTAAACTTACTTAAAACAAACTTTTGCGTAGATTATGGCACAAATAATGAAGGGCGAGAGTAAAATAATAAAGATTTTATACTAACAGAGATTGGACGATTCTTCAGTCATTCGAAATTTACGAATAAGCAGTAAATAACATTGGGACCACTTTCGATTCCTCAAAAAGTGTTTCTAACTAAAAACTGGATTCTGCATATTTTTGTTTTAATTTGAGATACTGTAATTAGTTCAGCATGGTTATAACTTATTAGTTTAATCTCAGAGATTGACCGTGCTAGCCCAAGGTTTATCCCCACAAGACGTGCAGCCAGGCCGAGATAGCAATGGCTGCAGGAAATGCAGATGCTCACGGCCAAAAAAGGAGAGTGAGATTATAAATGCCGCGACCGGTCCTCCTACAGCAACAGGTATTTGGGAACGCGAATCAACTGTCTCTAGACAACTGTCTTCATTGAACTGTCTGCTGTAAACTGTAGCAATAGTAGACTGTCTGCTGTAAACTGCAGCAATAGTAGACTGTCTGCTGTAAACTGCAGCAATGTAGACTGTAAACTGTAGCAATAGTAGACTGTCTGATATAAACTGCAGCAATAGTAAACTGTCTACTGTAAACTGCAGCAATAGTAGACTGTCTGCTGTAAACTGTAGTAATAGTAGACTGTCTGCTGTAAACTGAAGCAATAGTAGACTGTCTGCTGTAAACTGTAGCAATAGGAGACTGTCCGCTGTAAACTGTAGCAATAGGAGACTGTCTGATGTAAACTGCAGCAATAGTAGCCTTTCGGTTGTAGAGCTAACTGTAGCTAGTCAACTGTCTTCATTGACTGTCTGCGGTAAACTGTAGCAATAGTAGCCTTCGGTTGTAGAGCTAACTGTAGCAATAGTCAACTGTCTTCATTGAACTGTCTGCTGTAGTAGCAATAGTAGCCTTTCTGTTGTAGAGCTAATTGTAGCAATAGTCAACTGTCTTCATTGAACTGTCTGCTGTAAACTGTAGCAATAGTAGCCTTAGTTTGTAGAGCTAACTGTAACAATAGTCAATTGTGCAGTTATCTGTGTGGAAGGAACTAAATAATCAACTACAGTACATGTATGTGTAACTACTGACAGCAATTGACTATTTTTCCATCGTATTTAAACCACAATCTTCGCTTCAAAACTAATCTGTTAACTCTGTAAAGCAGGCCACTGTGTCGCCGTCTGGTCTAGAGTTGTTTGCAGCACTCTCAGGTCTCCGCTCATTGGTTAATGACACCACAACTGCTCTGTTCTCGCTCTGTCCTCGATATGTAGCCATCACAGAACAGTTTGGCACCTTCCGATAAAGACAAAGTGTTTCTGGTCGCCAGCGAAGCTATATTTAACAATAACAGGCCCTCACCTTTCACCGTTCGCAAACATGCGGTCGCCCGTTCAGTGACTTTTGAAATAAGAAATTGATGGAAATATGTGACTTTCCACGTCAGTGTTTATAAATCAATTAAATTCTTTAAGTCAGCGAGACACACTTGATGCATATTTTAAGAGTGGAAAGTGAGTGTAGAATGGGTTGAGATTATTGTGTAGCTTTGTTGCTGACTAAGATCATCTGTGTCGTTAGCCAGAACCATACATGAAAAGCACAATGATCAAGGACATCTCTTCTTTTCATCAAAACTAACTTTTCTCGGGATCGACTCTTTTGATTACCAGGCTACCAGCATAAAGCACTACCGATTCATCCAATACCGAAATATATCAATCACCATGCAAATTTAGGTTTTTTTTGACATGATATTATGGTAGTCGTTGAAAAGAAATACTACTGATAAATCATCTGTTTACGAAATATTCGTGTTTGAATTTGTGTAGGGTCCCCGCAATGTTTTGATGTTTTGGCTTGGTAATACTCGTCAAGTTAGTTGACAGAGCTGGTTGCTTTTGGCCAATGTAGTATGTATCGACAACACAGCAAATTCAACTGTTCGACGTTACCAGCTGAGTTTCAGCCCTGGCGAGACTCCGAGATATGAAGGTAATGAGAGTCACACACTTGGCACACGAGACTACACAGGTGGAGTACGAGCAGACCTTGGACATGGAACTGGGGCAAGCAAGACGGACAAAACGTCTAGAAGAATGCTAGGAATAAAATTTATAAATTTGATATTGTAAGCTTTGATTATAGTGATACATGCAATTTCATTCCAATGTGTAAGTTGTTGGCAGTTTGGAGGCTGTTTAAGGAGAGCTGATAAAATGTGGCCTATGAAGGTGATTTAAAATGAGAAAAGTCAATGCATATATAACTGATAGCTTTACTCTTGACTTTTAGTTAAAAGTTTTACTTACATTTCGTAAGGGAACACACCTTACCCGTTTCCCTTCCCATCAATCGTAAACGATAACCTGTGGTTCACGTGGAGATAACCGCCCTTACCAAATATAACCTAACAGAACTAACATAAAGTAGGATAACCTAACCTAACCCAACTTAACCTGGAAGGAAAGGAAGAAAATGTTAGGAATGTTATTGCACATTATTTCTTCGTAGTACAGTACTGTACTGTTGAGGCTAACCAGATATCTATTTGTAAACAGGTTGAATAAGGAAAGAGTGAATCATCAACAACTTTTAGAGACGGGTCGATTAAAACAATAATTTGTATATTTTCCTCATTTTGAAATCGTAAAGAGACTTTTTAATGCATAATCACAGCTACGCACGATTATGCATTCATATTAGGCCAACTTTATAAGTTTATGTTGAAGTGGCACTCGATTTGTTATCATTCATTTTCTCCAGAGTCGCGATTTAAATCTTCAATTAAATTATTTAGGATTGTATTTAACAACTAAATATCGTTGAACACACAATAAAACCTCTAACCATTATTTTCAACTTGTGGTACGATAACTATGATGTGTAAAGTTGAAGACTTCAAGACATGATTAATTTGTTATATTTTCAAGTCCCGTTTCCTGTCTACACCAATCTCTTTATGATAACTTTGGCGAGAAGACAACTTTAATGTATACTAGAGGTCGTCCAGTGGTCAAAAACTCGACCAAAATATGTAATGTGTATTGTGTTATATGTTTGATAAGTTGATAACAATTGGAGAAATTTCAGTATAAAAAGTACTGTGTAATAATTGAGCCAAGCGAACTGACCTTGGTAAACCAGATTGAATGTTTATCGTATAGGATGGAGTGTTTGAGATTAAAATTTCCAAAGCAAGCTGAGCGTTGATAGATTGTTAGAGAAAAGCAGACGTTATCAGGAGTTGTTGATATCTTAACAGAGAAGTGATAAAATGAAGCATACCAGTTTGGCATTGAATCTGGCGAATTTTATTTACACTATTCACAAGTGCCCAATACATCAGTAATGAACCTACCACATTTAAAATGAATTCGAAAACATCCTACTAATATTATAAGTGAGAAGGTTTTGGATGGATGGATGGATGAATGTTTGTGACAAGTAAACGCGAAAAATACTAAACCGACAAGGTTGAAATTTGGTATGATGATAGCTCACATCTCACTTTCCCGATTAACATATAGGCATATTATTATCTCAAAAATCATTTCGGGCTCCGCCCCAGTGGCTCTGGAGTTTCCCATGTTACCCTTTTGAATCTTCTATAATATTAAAACGAAACAGGGTTTTTTATTTCACGATTCTGAATCAACCACTTTTTTCATGATTTTCTGACGGATTTTCATGATTTTGGTGATAATTTTGAGAACTAGGGAATGTCGAAGCCATAATTTTAGTTTAGGGTTTTAGTTTTTTAGAAATCTATAATATTAAAACGAAACTGTGTTTTTTTTATTTCACGATTCTGAATCAACCACTCGACGGATTTTCATGATTTTTGTGTTGAAAGAAAGATAATTTTGAGAACTAGGGAATGTCGAAGCCATAAATTTAGTTTATGGTCCCAGATTTTTAGAAATTAAGTTTTAATTTTTAAAAAGTCTAGCAGCCGACGCTGAGATTCTAAACTAGCTTTTGGCATAAAATAATTTGCTTAACATAACAGCTGTAAACATTCAGATTTTGTGTCACAAATTCAGCATTTGGATAAAAATGTAAAGACATACTTAGGGTTGACTTATTTATAATACTATGTGTAATGCAAATCATTGATACGTTCAATTCTTCTGTAAGAGGATGACAGATTAATTAAATTATACATAGTAAAATACTAGGATGTTCAAATTAATTATTTTTTTAAAGCAATCTTTGTAATCTTCGATTTGTTTTAGAGTAATATAATTTGTTTTAACTAACAGCTGGTTAAATATAAACTATGGAACTATGAGGCTATTTTATTTACTCTTATTTTGTCATTGATTATAGGAAATAAGTAAGATTAGTAGAGATAATTAGACCACAGTTTAAAATAGTTTAGACCAAAATTAATTAAACCACAGTACAAATCGAGGCTCTGTACACGACTCTTAATAAAAAAGGATAAATGCAAATTATTTTACTATTCCACTTTTCGAGGAAAGAATAGAAAAATTGGTGTTTGAATATTTACATGTTTTAATTCTTCATGGTCGCTTTTTGTTTACAATTGATGTTTGTCTGCTTTAACTTTGTTTGGATTTGGCCCGGAAATATTGATGTCATAAAAAGAAGATAAAGAATAATCAGGAATCACGATTTTAAATTACCACCACAACCTCAGCCGAGTTTTATACAAAGATTGAACACAACGTCAACATTGACCTATGTTGCTTGGATACTGCAATTAGACAAACCATCCTTTTATGAAATCGTGTTCAGTGTGGTTACGTTTGGAGGTGCCTATCAGCGCCCCCAAACGTGAAAATATCACTTTTATTTCAACTATGAATATATTGCAGTTTAAATTAACTAATATGGGAAATTACGATGTACACTTATTCATTGAGGGTGGGTAATTATTAAGGATAGAACTGATAACGGTTGTATAATAAACATTGACAATTACGTCATTAGCTTTACTAGCGTGTTTGTTTCTTATATTCCTGCTACATGTGACCAGTTCTTTTAGTAATCGTGGGTTCTTTTTTTATAAATGAATGTTATTTGAACCAACCAGCTGTTTCAAAACAAACTGTTATTGTTTTTACTTTTCTTTGTTTATACTTATTTATTTAGCAATTAATGCAGTGAAATTGATATAAAGGATGGGTGTGACGATTTATGTGTAGGCCTACTGTGAATTTTATTGGATACAGTATTATCGTTTTATTTTTGGCCGTTTCTATTCAGACCTACTGGGAATTGTGTATAGTAGTTGTATTGTAGTGATAATAATTATGGAAGAGGCAGGTATGCTATGGAAGGTGGTATCGTTGACTAAGTCTAAACACTTCTCAATTAACTATTACTCTCTCTACTGTAGACTTTATAATCAGTGTGCGTCTGTGCGAATCGGCTGCGCAAATCTCACTTCAACGCTTTTCACATAGCAAAAATTGCAGAATTGCTGTTTTATTGTAAAATTATCGGATCTAAAATGCATATCGTATAGGCCTATGATGGAATAAAAACATATTTGGTCACACAGCATTTGTTTACAAGATGATTTTTCACATTAAAACTGCAAGAAACTTTGTCTTTATGTGTAAACTAGCTGATCTGAATTGTACACGGTTTTAACTGACTACTGAATTCCCGTACGTAGAACGGGCTAACACCTCGTTAAGTATTAATTTTTTTAAAGTCTAGCAGCCGACGCTAGCAATTTAAAGTATTTTCAAAGCTGGATTAACTAACAGCTGGTTTATAACTGTCATTGAAATGTTTATGTTACGAGTTGTTTGTTTACAAAAATATTGTTCGTTGGTGTTTGCTTACATACTATTTCACTTTAAAATGTAGGTAGTTTCCCCCACTGTGAAGGATCTGCGTTATCAGGAAACGTGTTATTTTGAACTAAACATCTTAAACACTCGCGTTTAATCAAGTTTTGTCGTAAATGCAATCTGTGTAAGTATTTAATTTATGCATTGCAAATTTCAACTCATATTTGGGAAATATTTTTTCAGCAGTTTATCGCTTAATTGTTTAAGATATAAGTGATTTACGTGTTGATACTTCTTTTTCTGTATGTTTGAATGTGAGTATGTCGGCATACTAAAATTTTGGTTAGCAATGAAAGCGTCAATCGGTGTAGTAGGTCTCTATAAAACTGTCAAATAAATTGCAGGGTGCAGCAGAAACCAAAGTCGGCTCATATACCATACCAACTATCCCCGTAGTGCTGATGATTCAGAAACTTGGGCACTGACCAAAGAACCGAAAAACCCTAATGCTGGGTTAGATAATAAAGTGCAGAGAAAATATACAGACCAGTTCAAGGTTGGCCCGCGGAGGTCGAAATAAAAAAGAACGGAGAGCTAAGAGAAATGTTTTAACACCCAAATATAGGGATGCTTTCCAGAAGTAGGTAAAGCTTGGATGGACAGGCTGTGCAATAACTTTTAAAAAGGATATTCCAAGGAGTACCACACGATAGACGGGAAATATCAAGTTATGAAATGCATCCTCAGACTGGGATCTAAATTTTGAAGAGGCAGGTGATAGAAGAGAATCCTCATAAAAGTTTCAGTGGTCACGGAGGTAAGATAAGGTATTACGGTAAGTACATAAGTAGTACAGTATGCAATTAAAGGTGGCATGTAACTACTCTACTCAAAACCAGTGTGAATCGGTCACCAATCTCACTTCAAGATTTTTAAAATCGACACAAATGCTGTTTTATTGTAAAATTATCGGATTTAAAATTCATTTCGCTTTATTTTAGGTCTATATTCGAATGGAATAAATAGGTGGCCACGTTACATATTTTGTTTATAAGGTGATCTTCCCCATTAAAACTGCCAGAATTTGTGTCTATGCGTGTAAACTAGATGTTCTGAATTATTTAGTTTTAGTTGACAACTCGATTCCCGTACGTAGGACGGGCCACCAGCTCGTATTCATATTTAAAATGAATTAAAGAATTTTGTCAGCTGTTTCAACTGCACAAGTTGGATTATGATATTGAATAGCATTAAAAAGTTATAAGGTTTACCAAAGACTGCAGCCCTATTATTTTTTGAATTTATAACAACAGCTAATTTGAGCCAACTAGCAACAAAAAGCTGTGGTACACAACGAGAATTTTACTTTTTTCTATTGTTTAGGTACAGTGGTAGAACATTATGGCTATGGTAGATGTGCTATACTATAGCTTACCGTATGAATCAAAAGAACCAAATTTTCTTAAACCGTGTCCTCTCCCATAACTGCAATAAGCATTTTTATATTTATATGCCAACCCCGTACGAAGGACGGGTAGGCCCTACTCTGCCGGGTTTTCTTTCTTTTTTAATAAGAAGATTATAGAAATTAAAAGGTTCTTAAACATACAAATTGTATTTACCGTGCATAATGACCTTTCATTCACAATATATTGACATTCAAATTTAGAGTTCATAACTTAGTTTCCAACACAAACATTAAAGGTTTATAAACTCAAGTTAACACTTTCTAGAAAGTTTATAAAACCTCCTCACTGTTCCGATAATTGAACTTCATAGGATTGAAAACTTAGTACTTAATACCATTTGATAATTCCGAAGTTACCGGGATTTCTGACTCTGAGTAAAAAGATTAGGTATTATCTTTGACTATTGATGTATTATGCTATGTCAAAACACATAAGCACCATTAGTAGAATCAAATCACCAAATAAACTTTTATTTGAACTCTAATATTTTAATTGAAACTATTGCAATAAATGATGAAATAATTATTGTTAAAATAACAGAACCTGCACTACAGTTTGTCACAGTTTTACTTGGAAGAAAACTGCCAACATTTGAAAAAAATAAATTCTGCTGATTATTTCCTGTGAATCATTGTCAATTAAGGTGAAGTGATATCATAAACCAATATTCAGCAAAGTAAATTTGAAACCTACAGCAGTCAAGATGAGTCCTCTCAGACAACTTGACTCAGCAAAGTAAACATGAAACCATCAGCAGTCAACGTCCCAGCCAGCCTCAAGAGACAGAGCTCAGCGAGTCAAAGCTTTCTTACGTTACATTATATGAGTGACGTTTATTATAGTGACATAAAACATGTTCAGAGATTCGCAATGGTATCATAGAGACATTTAATATTTTACATGTTAGACTGAATGTGTTGCAATAATGGGCTGTGTGCCATATTTATTTTTAATTAGAATATTTGTCAAATGAAGTAGTTTTTAGTCAAAATACAGAATATCCCCGCCGCAGCAAACCTGCAGACTAAGCGAATTTCCATTTGACTGATTGGATTTACACTGAAATGTCTACTTAAAATATATAACATTTATTCTTGATTTAAATAGAATTAGTTTAACAAGTACTTAGGTTTGCTGCATCAGGGAGGGTAAAACTTTTTTTTTGTAAAATGTGAATAGGTAGTGAGAAATAAAAACATTTTCCAAATTTGATCAAAATATGTTCACAAACAAGCAAACTACAACAGTTTACTTATTCTCCATAAGAATAACATGGGAATTTTAAATTTACAATTTTTTGGAATTTTCTCCGTAACTATTAGGCGCATAATAACGCTTCAATATACTAAATTATTTGTTTTTTTAAGCTCTACAAAATGGATTGGAAATAAATTGCTAAATTTTATGTTTTTTGGGTCAAAAATAGGAAAAACCTATTTTTACCCCATAAAACCCCCCGTAAACCCCCGTTCCCATGGTCCGATCATGCTGGATCGCGAACTCGTTCGAATAAACGTACGTTTACACGTTTGTGCCAAATTTCATCCAAATCGGATCATTTTTGCTCGAGTTATCGTGCTGACGGACACATATATATATATATATATATATATATATATATAAATATATATATATGAATTTGAACGGATGGTGTTTTTGGCCTCTAGGGACCTCAAAACGAAAAAAAAATCGGTCCCGCGTCCAGGTCTTACCATGAGTACTACGGTAATAGCTTATTCCTTATATGGGAAATTCGCTAAAAAAATGATGTTTTTAATCAATTTGTTGCGAAGTTCAAATAGTTCATTTATATATCCCTTTAGTTTTTAATTAAAGACATCAGCTCGTTTTTATAACTCGTAAAATTATATAAAGTATTTTTAAATCCACCCAGAATAGTTATTGATTTCTATTATCATTTATGTCAACTGAATGTTTTTTTATACTTTTAGAATTGATGAGTAAAGCGGTGGTAATTATATAAATAGTTATGTGATATACATTTAATATAACTATTGTCAATGTCAGATTTCCAAAAACCTCTGAACAAAGCTCTCGGTCATAATCAATGTTTGTGTTTTTATGCAGATTGGTGGCAAAATATTGTGGTACTAGGGACTCTTACTTTTTTAAATAAGATATGACAAAAACCTCTTTTCTTAGTGACCTTAGAGCTCAATAAATGTTTTGAAACTACCTACAGTTCCTAAAATAACCAATTCCAAAAATATATAAGACTTTTGTAGAGATAATCAGAAAGAAAAAATATCGTGTGATTTATTATTTTTTAAATGTAAGTGTGCTGTACCTGTGTGTGAATTAACAAATCAAATTGAATTTTCCCCATTTACATACTGACAAACATTACATAAAGTAATTCAACAAATAACTTTTTATTTAATATAAAACCATGTTTCCAATAAGTATTGTAGGAAATATGGTCAACAACGTAGGTAACTCATAGCTAGATGACCTATAGTATATCGACCACATGTATCCAATACACCATTGTCACTAGGTTATAGGGTTTATGGCCTTGAATTGAACAAATGAGTGTGTTAATGCTGCATGTAGGTACAGTACCTTTAGTGGGTAAATTTCGACTTTAGAAATTATGTAAACCGAGGGAACCTGACTGTGGTTAAACATTCCAGGATCAGCTCTTAAATTACAATTCATACTTAAACCGCTATAAAAAAGTTGGACAGCATCACTGGAACTTAGAAAGTGAACTCTAGGAATAAATAAAACGCAATGGGGGCAAATACAAAAAGGTAATAACATTTTTCGTAACCATTTGTCACTCCAGTGTAACCTCTAAAATGACAAATCAATCAAAAAAATACCCCCGCTGCAGCAAACCTGCAGACTAAGCGAATTTCCATTTGACTGATTGGATTTACACTGAAATGTCTACTTAAAAATATAACATTTATTCTCGATTTAAATAGAATTAGTTTAACAAGTACTTAGGTTTGCTGCATCGGGGAGGGTAAAACTGTTTTTTTTGTAAAATGTGAATAGTTAGTAAGAAATAAAAACATTTTCCAAATTTGATCAAAATATGTTCATAAACAAGCAAACTACAACAGTTTACTTATTCTCCATAAGAATAACATGGGAATTTTAAATTTACAATTTTTCGGAATTTTCCACCGTAACCATTAGGCGCATGATAACGCTTCAACATACTAAATTATTTGTTTTTTTTAAGCTCTACAAAATGGTTTGGAAAGAAATTGCTAAATTAGATATCCATTAATTGTATATAAATAACTATATTTAGCTTTAACAACCATTACTCACATCAAAAGAGTGCATCACTGTTTTAGATAACTTAGTATGGTCACCATGTCAATTAAAAGTATTAAAGATATTGATTGTACTTACATCAAATAAGTAAAAAAAATATCACACTGCTAACTAACCATGAAAACTAACCATGAATAAAGTTAGTTAGGAAATCATCCCTCCCTGTTCGTGTACTGGTGAAGTTAACAGTAGATAATTAATTAACGTTGTTTGCAACTAGTGTCCTGTGTGGAACGAACTATAAAGTTCAATGTCAACACACACGAACATCCCCTAGGGACTACAATATACCGCACGTGCAGTTCGACTGTACTGTAACTAACAGAAACTCTGCTTATACAGCAAGCTATTTGACCTCACTGTTATAAATGACATTTTCCGAAAAAATGTGCGAGATACAAAAGTTAAAAGAAAAAAGCTTGTGCTATGCGATGAAGGTTGTGCTATGCAAAGAGGCTTGTGCTATACAATGAAGCTTGTGCTATGCAATGAAGCTTGTGCTATTCAATGAAGCTTGTGTTATGCAATGAAGCTTGTGCTATGCAATGAAGCTTGTGCTATGCAATGAAGCTTGTGCTATGCGATGAAGCTTGTGCTATGCGATGAAGCCTGTGCTATGCAATGAAGCTAGTGCTATGCAATGAAGCTTGTGCTATACAATGAAGCTTGTGCTATGCAATGAAGCTTGTGCTATGCAATGAAGCTTGTGCTATGCAATGAAGCTTGTGCTATGCAATGAAGCTTGTGCTATACAATGAAGCTTGTGCTATGCAATGAAGCTTGTGCTATGCAATGAAGCTTGTACTATGCAATGAAGCTTGTGCTATGCGATGAAGCCTGTGCTATGCGATGAAGCTTGTGCTATGCAATGAAGCTTGTGCTATGCGATGAAACTTGTGCTATGCGATGAAGCCTGTGCTATGCGATGAAACTTGTGATATGCAATGAAGCTAGTGCTATGCAATGAAGCTTGTGCTATACAATGAAGCTTGTGCTATGCAATGAAGCTTGTGCTATGCTGTTGGTATTGCTATAACCAGCTGATCTCTAGTTGTTAAATATATTATGTTATGATTTCTTAGAATAAAACACTATCTTGTTTCGAATTGATTATTTAATTAAAATAGTTTTAATTAATACATAAATGAACATGGTGTCAGTAGTACCGAATCCACTGGACTTAAGTGACCCAACGCGAGTAAGAGAAAACTGGGAAGTGTTCAAGAAACAATGGAAGAACTATTTGATATTAGCTGAAGCAGGAGCATTAGGTGGTACAAGGTTAAGTACACCTAAACTGAAAATGGCCATGTTTTCAACTGTTATTGGCCGTGATGGACTATGTTTGATTGAAAGAATACTTGGGTCCAATGAAGCGACCCTGGATCAGGTAATTGAAGCTTTGGATAAGTATTTTTTAGGGACAAACAATTCTTTGTATGAGAGATTTATTTTTAACTAGCTGTTGTACCCGTGCTTTGCAACGGGAAGAGGACACAAAATAGAAACATTTTAATATTTATCTCTTGCATATAATAGTTACACATCCGCCAACGCTTTTAGAAACAAAATTAAACTTTTTTGGCCTTAATAGAAACGTTTAAAGTTATGACTTTTAAATCTGGTAAGAAGTGGATACCACCGTTTTGGTTTTTATTAATTTTAAATCTTGTGTAGGCTGATATGAGAAAAACTGACCAAATCTTCGAGTAAAACTTTGACATACATGATTTACCAGATTTACCTTCATCTCCCTTAATTACACATCTTTTAATTTATTATTGACATTTTAAATTTCAATTTTGAAGTTGCAAAAATACTAATTATTAAATTTAAATATCTTTATATTAAACTCTTCTTTATAATCATAAATCCTTTTATCTTCAGTTTTTTCACTCACAATAAATCATTAGCAAAACTAAGTCAGCTGTTATAAGCTTTAGAAATATTGCTGTGCCTTATCAATACAGTCTTTTGAAATATTAAAGAAACTATATCTATAGGTACTATAAAAAATTTCAAACAAATAATTTAACACTAAAGACAGCAGACAAAACTAATATCGTTATCAAAGCATCAAGGACTAAAAAATGTAATAGCAAATAAATACAGTATATGTTTCATTGCATCTCTGATTCTACTATACAAAAATATCAACAAACAACTTAATATACAAACCATTTCTTTTAATCAGTTCCATCGGCCATTGCCTTTACATTTTCACACTTACCATTAAGAAAACATAGTACCCTAACAGATATTTCATTGATTTTAGAAACAAAAGAACACTGTGTACTGCTTAGTTTTATGATATTTTCCTTGGTTTTATTTAATCAGTAGTGTGGCAAAACACAAATAATAATTCTTTGTTTGAAGTTCATTGTTGGTGATGGTGAGTTAATGTTGTTCAAAGGTTTATTGCGGACATTTTCCATCACGAATGTAAAAAAACAATACACAACGTTTCGGGATCTGGAATCTGATCCCGTCTTCAGGTGAAAAAACTTAACTAACACATTACAACTAACAATACACAAACGCCCAACCAAAGTTGGAATACACTACCGAGGGTAGTAGTCAAAAAATATGCACTGTATAGCAGTCAAGTCATGATACAACATGCAATTAATAACAAATCACAAAACACTATAATCTATAAAAGGTTTACGTACAAAAAAACTCACACAATGGAACACTAACAACACCGTACGCTATGACTCCACCAATGAGACTGAACCAACATGGCTGACCAATCGGAAACACGGAGACAACAGAAATGGCTTCCGGTCCCTGGAAAAGTAAAACCAACAAAATGGCGGAGCGATGTACGATGCCGCAAGATGGGTGTTAATTATGTTTATTCATATCACGAGTTTTACTACGAGTTAACATAACGTGCGAATTTTGAGGAGAACTCGTTATTTCCCTATTTATTGAACAATTAAGTTCCCTATCCTTTAGTTCCTTGTTCAAAATGGGTAGCCAAAGTGGCCTTATTTCAACCGATGACTGACTGATTGGTTGGTCTGCTAATTTAATGTATGAGGCTTCAATGAGTTTACGTTTGAAAAAATGAGGTTCCTTATGGACAATTTTTGCCTCTTCAAAATTCATACGATGATTTTCGGACCAGCAATGATGAGCGATCTTAGATTTTTCCACTAAACCTTTTTTGGTGTTTTCTCTGTGTTCTTTGATTCTAATGTTCAACGGTCTTTTTGTCTCGCCATAGTAAGGCCTGGAACAATCATTGCAATTTATTCTGTAAACACAGTTTTTAGTATCCTGAGTGTCATTTTTGGGTTTTGTTTTGACGAGACTCTGCCTAAGTGTGTTTTGTGTCCTAAATGCTGTTTGCACATTAAATTTCCTAGCAACCCTTCTGATTTTTTCCGACAGTCCTGACACATACGGGATTGACATGTGGACGAGTTTTTCCTTAATTTTTTGTAAAGGTTCACGCGTAGCCCTATCTTTCTTGCATTTGTTTATAATGGATCGAGGGTATCCGTTACTAGCCAAATCCTGTTCTACTTTCTTAATTTCATCCTTTAACTCATCCTGATTGGAGCAAATGCTCTTAGCCCTGTCAAACAGAGAGTAAGCAACCCCCTCCTTGACAGAAATTTGGTGGTTTGATTGAAAGTTTAGATACTGCCCTGTGTGTGTCTTTTTTCTATAAACAGATGTTCTAAGACTGTTCAAAAAAAATCTATTCAGGAAAAATCTAAGATCGCTCATCATTGCTGGTCCGAAAATCATCGTATGAATTTTGAAGAGGCAAAAATTGTCCATAAGGAACCTCATTTTTTCAAACGTAAACTCATTGAAGCCTCATACATTAAATTAGCAGACCAACCAATCAGTCAGTCATCGGTTGAAATAAGGCCACTTTGGCTACCCATTTTGAACAAGGAACTAAAGGATAGGGAACTTAATTGTTCAATAAATAGGGAAATAACGAGTTCTCCTCAAAATTCGCACGTTATGTTAACTCGTAGTAAAACTCGTGATATGAATAAACATAATTAACACCCATCTTGCGGCATCGTACATCGCTCCGCCATTTTGTTGGTTTTACTTTTCCAGGGACCGGAAGCCATTTCTGTTGTCTCCGTGTTTCCGATTGGTCAGCCATGTTGGTTCAGTCTCATTGGTGGAGTCATAGCGTACGGTGTTGTTAGTGTTCCATTGTGTGAGTTTTTTTGTACGTAAACCTTTTATAGATTATAGTGTTTTGTGATTTGTTATTAATTGCATGTTGTATCATGACTTGACTGCTATACAGTGCATATTTTTTGACTACTAACCTCGGTAGTGTATTCCAACTTTGGTTGGGCGTTTGTGTATTGTTAGTTGTAATGTGTTAGTTAAGTTTTTTCACCTGAAGACGGGATCAGATTCCAGATCCCGAAACGTTGTGTATTGTTTTTTTACATTCGTGATGGAAAATGTCCGCAATAAACCTTTGAACAACACAAATAATAAATGTATCAAATAAAGTAAATGTGAACTAAAAGCTATGTTAAGATAAAATAAGAGTATTTTGTATTACCATTTGATAATTAAATATAGTTACACATGTACAACAGATTTTAGAAAACAAAAATCAACGACAATTTAGTTATTGATGATATTCTTTAGTTTAATTTAAGCATAGGTTTAGCAAAACACAATAACTTAATTTACCTAAATATGCATGTAAAAAACAATGTGATGTGCAAGTTATGTTAAGTTAATCTAACGCATGTGAAGCAGTTAGAATTTATTTAAAGTAGCCTCCAAATTCATACAAAACATTTATACATTGTAATTTTCATACTGTTTCCATGAAAACATATCAATAAAATTATTTTCACTTAGGATTATTAACTTAAGACGCTTTAAAAAATCCAAAGCAGAGCCGGAGTTGATACAGAGAATAAATAATCCATGATAAAAGGTTAGATTAAAACTAGTGTACCTGTTGCTCGAAATCGAGCAATTGCCGGTATTATACAGAAGGTATTTTAAAACTACAGTAATAACAGTCATAATTTTCGATGAGTTTAAAAGACCCGACTAAATGCCTATGTAACTAATTGAAATACTCACGCTATTTAATAGCGCTTTGAAATAATAAATAAACGCTTCTTGTAAAAATATTTAGCATTTTATGGACCCGGCCTTATTTTGTTGTGTTTTCTACAAATGTTTCCCGACTTAAAGCTGTTACCAGTAAAAATTTCTTGCATGTATTTATTTGATCTGACTTTAGGTGGGTTTACTTTACCACTGTGACAACATGATGTGTATATTCTTCATGGTTTTTTTTACTTCCAAAATAAGTTGCTTAGCATAACTGGCAAAAATTATTCATCTCCCCCAAGTTTTTGTGTACCTGGATTCCTTACTGTAAGACCGAGCCTCTCCTCTACTCTTCTCATAAGTACTCGTATAAGATTTCCTATTAATAGTCTCCTCCTCCTGTTTTCAATAATTCTCCTTAAAATTCAAGAAATTTTCTGTTCTTCCTACAAAACTGATTAACTGTTTCGATTTGTTTATAACCTCCTTAATATTCCAAACATCAAATTTTTCTCCCAAAAAGCTGGTGAGTTTATTTTTATACACAGCTGATTTTGTGTTTAAATTTGTTTTCAATGTAATTCTTATGGGGAAAATGCGACCTTTGAGAGCGTCTCGTGCCCTTAAGGATAAGAGATTTTAAATTATAAAACCTTTATGCAAAAATACGAATTGAGACGGATCATTTGACACCTTAAACGTTAAAATCGGTCCAGAAATAACAGAGGAGTTTTGTTCACAAAAAACAGCCCTCACGTATTAATATAAGAGATAAACCTACCTCATATTTATGGAAAATATTATATTTAATTTCTTTGTATCAGCTGTCTGAAATTGATGTATGCAGTTTAGCAGTTCTTATTGTTTATATTTAAATGTCAAAGCAAATGTAAACAAACATTGTTAGTGTTCTCATCACAGCCATGGAGACCAATCAATATTTACTTTTAAAATGTTCACCTCAGAACTTTTAAAGCCACAGGGGCAAAGCCTACAGTCAGTATCGAAACGTGAATAGCCCTATAATGGTCCTTGGTATGGTAGCTATATTTTTGTAAAATTTAAGCCCAGTTGGTTCAGTAGTTTTTTCATCTATTAGTAATACACATACAGACAGACACCATTAGATTTTTATATAATAGTATAGATATAGATGGCATTGTTCAAAAGACTGATGAAACGATTAAAGACTTTATAGGTCGTCTAAAAGAGCAAATACGATTGTGTGACATTGATTCTTTAGCAAATCTCGACAAGACAGGCCTTGAAGATACTCTAATTTGCGACCAACTTGTAGTAGGTATAACCAATACTGAATTAAAAAGAACACTTTTGCGTAGAAAAGACCTAAAACTTGATGAGGCTATCGAAATATGTATGCATCATGAAACAACTGAAAGGTTTGTTACAAAAATGACAGTGAAATCAGAAGATGCGGCATTTCAAGCAAAGAGTAGACACTTAGATAACAAATGGAAGTGTCGTTTTTGTGGTAAAAAACATATTAAGGGAGCAAAAAACTGCCCTGCGTTTGGCAAAGTTTGCACCACCTGTAAAAGGAAGAACCATTTTAGCAGCGTGTGTCGAAGTTCCGGTAAAATTAATCTGGTCCAAGATAATGACAGTGAATCAAATCAAGATAGCCAAGGTGAAGAGGAAGTGATGGAACTTAACGATATCCAGTATAAAAAACGACTTTTTGTGAAAATGATGGTCAACAAAAAGCTCAGAAAGTTCCAGCTTGACTCAGGTGCAACTTGTAACGTTATGGGGCTACGAGATCTAAAAACTATTCTTGACAATGAGAATCCTAAACTTAATAGTAGCTCCACTACTTTGTGTTTCTATGGCGGGTCATCTCAAAACTCACTAGGCAGCATTGTGCTGAAAGCAAAATTCAAAAAGAATATTTTTGATTTAAAGTTTGAAATTCTGAATTCTGAGAGAAATCCTCTTATAGGAGCAGCAGATTGTCTTCGACTAGGTTTGATTACGACAGATGAAGAGGTTTTCCAGGCTCTCACAGCATCTAACCAAACAGCCACACATCAACATACGATATTTGATCAATTTCCTACTGTATTTGAAGGATTAGGGTGTTTTGAAGGTCTTTGCAGCATAAGAACTGACCCGTCGGTACCACCTTCAATAGCAGCACCCGGGCGACAACCTCTAGCATTGAAGGAAGAAATATGTGCTGAATTAGATAGACTTGAACAGCTCGGAGTCATCGTCAAGGTAACAGAGCCTACTGATTGGGTCAGTAGTTTAGTAGTAGTGAAGAAACCTAACAAGATACGACTTTGTATAGATCCTTTTCACCTGAATAAAGCCATTAAAAGATCTCATTATCAAGCACCAACTATTGAGGAAATAGCCCCACAGCTATATGGAGCAAAGTTCTTTAGTGTTCTGGACCTTAAGGATGGGTTTTGGCATGTAAAGCTAAATGAGGAATCAAGCAGGCTTACTACGTTTTGGACCCCCAAAGGGAGATTTCGTTGGACTAGACTACCTTTTGGTGTTGCTAATGCTCCTGAAGAGTTTCAACGAAGAGTTCACGAAAACCTTGAGGGCCTTGAAGGAGTTGTGGCAATAGCTGATGATGTTATGGTATTTGGAAAAGGAAACACCGTTCAAGAAGCTAAGATTGACCATGACAAGAAGCTGAATGCCCTTCTGCAACAAGCTCAGCTTAAAGGGTTAAAGTTTAACAAGGATAAGTGTAAAATAGGTGTAGAAAAAATTCCATACATGGGACATCTCATTACAGCAGATGGGTTGTGTCCTGACCCTAGCAAAGTAGAAGCTATAAGAAAACTTTCAGCTCCTACTTCAAAAGAAGAAGTCAAGAGATTTTTAGGCTACGTTGTGTATTTATCAAAGTTTCTACCAAGACTATCAGAAGTAGCAACACCGCTTAGAAATTTGCTGAAAGATGATAGTGAGTGGGTATGGGACAGCCCACAGAAAGATGCTTTTCAAAAGTTGCTCAAGATGGTCCAAGAAGCTCCAACATTAAAGTACTTTGACCAGACACAGAGTTGTGTTGTGCAATGTGATGCTAGTCAATATGGCCTAGGAGCTTGTCTCATGCAACAAGGTAAGCCCGTTGCTTATGCTTCAAGAACATTGACTAAGACTGAAGTTGCCTACGCACAAATTGAAAAAGAGTGTCTAGCTATTGTGTTTGGACTTGAACGCTTTGAACAGTATTTGATGGGACATAGAGATGTTATAGTTGAATCCGATCACAAGCCCTTGGAGGCAATATTCAAGAAGCCCTTGATTTCAGCTCCTAAGAGACTGCAAAGGATGCTTTTACGACTTCAAAAATACAGCTTTTGTGTACAATACAAACCAGGCACATCAATGCATGTAGCAGATTTTCTGTCTAGATCGCCTCTTACAGAAACCGGCAGAGAAACAGTTGACGACCTAATTTTTCAGGCAGAGTTAGAGAACATTAACGATTTAGACAACATAAATATTACCGATGAGAGGATCAAGGAGATAAAAGAAGAGTCAAGTAAATGCCCTGTTATGAATAATCTTGTGGACACGATTAAAAAAGGGTGGCCTGAGAAACGTACTCATGTTCCTCAAGATCTACAGGAATACTGGAGTGTTAGAGATGAATTATCAGCGGTAGATGGAATCGTAATAAAAGGAGACCGTATATTAGTTCCACGTTCTTTGAGACCTGCCATGCTTAAAATTCTACATTCTTCTCACCAAGGAGTCGAGTCTTGTTTAAGAAGAGCAAGAGAAGTGTTATTTTGGCCGGGAATGGCTGGAGATGTTCAAAGAACTGTTGAAACATGTTGGCCTTGCCAAAAGTACGCTCCAGCTCAGAAATCGGAACCCTTACAGCCTCATAATACTCCAACAAGAGCATGGCAAAGAGTTGGAATTGACTTCTTCCAGCTGGGCAGTGACCACTTTCTTATAATGACAGATTACTTTTCATCATTTTTTGAACTGAAGAAAGTGAATTCACTAAAAACAGAAGGCCTGATACAGTTTTGTAAAGAACAGTTTGCTCGTTACGGAATACCAGACGTTGTTGTTTCTGACAGTGGTACTCAACTTGTTAGCCAAGACTTCAAGCTTTTTGCCCAGACTTGGATGTTTAAAATTGTTGTTTCTTCACCACATAATCACCAATCCAATGGTAAGGCAGAATCAGCAGTTAAAATTGCAAAGAGAATGCTAAAGAAGGTAAAAGAAAGTAAAGAAGACTTTCAAGCAGCTCTATTAGAGTGGAGAAATACACCACTGGCTTACTTGGGTGCAAGTCCTGTGCAGTTGCTAATGTCAAGATCAACAAAGACTCGTTTGCCCATAACAGAAATGAAACTAAATCCAAAGATACACATAGGAGTCACAGACAAGTTGAAGGAAAAACAAGAAAAATACAAGAAGCACTATGATAAAGGCACTCAGGCATTGGACCCACTTAAAGTTGGACAAAAGGTATTGATACAGAAGAGACCAGACATGAAAGCAGAACCATGGACGCCTGGCGTAATAGTGTCACTAGATGGGTTGAGAACTTACCTTGTATCAATTGAAGGAAGACTATTCAGACGCAATAGAATATTTATTCGTCCATTCAAAAGTTAAAGAGGGAGATGTTGGTATTGCTATAACCAGCTGATCTCTAGTTGTTAAATATATTATGTTATGATTTCTTAGAATAAAACACTATCTTGTTTCGAATTGATTATTTAATTAAAATAGTTTTAATTAATACATAAATGAACATATGCAATGAAGCTTGTGCTATGCAATGAAGCTTGTGCTATGCGATGAAGCTTGTGCTATGCGATGAAGCCTGTGCTATGCGATGAAACTTGTGATATGCAATGAAGCTTGTGCTATGCAATGAAGCTTGTGCTATGCGATGAAGCTTGTGCTATGCGATGAAGCCTGTGCTATGCAATGAAGCTTGTGCTATGCGATGAAGCTTGTGCTATGCGATGAAGCCTGTGCTATGCAATGAAGCTTGTGCTATGCAAAGAGGCTTGTGCTATACAATGAAGCTGGTGCTATGCAATGAAGCTTGTGCTATTCAATGAAGCTTGTATTATGCAATGAAGCTTGTGCTATGCAATGAAGCTTGTGCTATGCAATGCAGCTTGTGCTATGCAATGAAGCTTGTGCTATGCAATGAAGCTTGTGCTATGCAATGAAGTCTGTGATATGCAGTGTAGCTTATGCTATGTAATGAATCTTGTGGTATGCAATGAAGCCTGTGTTTCCTGGTACAGTAACTCCCTGCCCTGACCAGGTTCAAGGTAGTCTATACATAGCTCAGTGCGGTAAACACGCGCTGTTTATGGCGTTTATTACTCTGTTAATTGTTGTTCTTGTTTGCTCCGTTTGTTTGGGTTTCTACATTTCGTTCTACTCCATAATTTCCGATATTCACTATTCGGTATCCTATTTATTAATTGAATATACACGTTTCTGTGTATTTTTATGTAGTTGTATATTTTGTTAGTCTTTGTGCAAATTTAGCAGATTACGGAAATGCTAACGGTTGTTTCATAGGATGAATGTCCCAGTGAACTTAAACTTCAATTCCCACTTATATCTGACAAGGAAAAACAGGCTAGTAAGCTACAGAGCTACAGTGTAATGAATAGGAACGTCTTGCCCATTAAAACTTAAAGTATTGTGTTCAGGGTGAAAATGCAATGTATCGAACATAAATGATTGCAACTGTGAGTGGCCGTAGTTGTATAGAATTTTAAAATTGTATTAACCCTACCCTTGTACACCAAATACCCAGTTTAGATTCTCACGTAGAAACTGGACACCCTGTATTATAAAATTAACAACTTAGGGTTGTTAAAATATAGTTTCTATTAGATAATACTCTATCATTATATTTTTTAACTCTTTGGATAAGCACTTTTCATACTGTATAGTAAACTTCCATGCCCCGGTAACCTGCGGTCAAATTCTGGTATGTGAATGTTGTGTTTCCTGGCAATCAGTAGGCTAAATCCTTTTAAAAAATCGTTTCCAAAAGATTATTTTGTGGCCGATTGTGATAGACTAGGCAACAATAAAAATCTTTAAATATTGTTTTTGATATGAAACGGTCAATCATACTGCTGCACTCATCCTACGTCTTTCTTTACTGAAATCTGGTATGCACCTAACACAACATTTTCGCATCCAAACGCGTACTACTTTATAGTTATCTTAAAAATATGTATTTTGAATGGGAAATTAAAATTTTTAAATCATGAAAGTTAAATAATTGTTCTAACCTAATTTCATCACCCACATTTCAAATGAGTTTTTAGACAAATCGCCTAACTTGTACCCAACTGCAATACAGTGTTCACGACTTGAACCTCTTGGACTGAACGATAGTAAACAAACGTTCAACTATCAGTACTAGAGCTTATAACAACACTAAACAGCCACTAGCAGGCAGTGGCAAGGCTATTTAATTGGCTTTACCAGAACCAGTAATACAGTAACTGCATCTGGTGAATTGTAAATTTCTTGACAGTGCAATTTTCTGTTAATCTTTTGCAAATTCAAGGGATTTATAGAAAATATTTTCGAGAATTTTTTAACCCGTAGATATCGAATTGCCTTTAAGTACTAGTCCCCGACCAACATATATTCTAATAAAATGAACATGGTTTTGACGGTTTTTTTTACAGTTTCATACAATACTAAAAACATGTTTACTTTTGGGTCAGTGACGTCATATGTATAATTACGACCCATAAAGTTTCCGTTCTAATATTCGTGGTTTTGGTGTATTTTGCGTTGATTTCGAGTACTTGTCAATACGAATGTTGGTTTTACTTTATCCACACAGACATAACATTTTTAGCTAAGAGGTATAATATTGTTTCTATAAGCAATGGTAACTACAAAATACTCAAATTTTAAATAACAAATTTATTCTCTTTTGTGACTACTACGTTTAAAGCTATTGGGTTGGAAAAAAGTATAAATCAAACTTTTTGGGTGTAATCTTCTACAAGCGGTAATTTTGAATCGTGTAGATGCAAAATTACAATACAAAATACAATTAAAATAACGTGCGAATAAAAATAAGATTCCACGAATTTTCATAATACAGTATCACTGGACAGTCTTGTATACCGTAATGCAATAAAATTTAATTCGGTGGCATAAACAACTATAAGTATAAACTAATAGTGAACCACGTATGTTACAAAGTGAACGTCTCACAGAGATGAATGTTATCAGTATATCAAAGACCTCTAGAGTGCTTCTCATTCTGCCTTGGTCTCCTTTCTACCAATATATGTCACATAATGTGGCCAGAATATAATATACTACACTTGTAATTCAATAGGCAACATTCTATAATGCATTTGATTTCCAAAAAAGTTTGAATCGTACAGACATTCACGTAAGTTCGTTTCAAGTGTAGAAAAAATATTCTATTTAATATCAAAAATTAAGTTTAAAAGTGAAATATTTTGTTTAATTAGTTTGTCTACACTGTTATCTATTGAAACTATTTGATCAATTCATGTTTAACATTCAAACAATGATAGCATGTGCCCAGGCCTATTTGCGTTTTGATAGTTTGGTCTTAAGTCGTCGCTCCATGCTTACATAGTCTGTCTATTATTATTAAGCCTAAAATAATTATTTAATCGATTGACGATACCATTCAGTGGTGAAAATGTTGCAACGTCGCACTCGCCGGACCATTGCCTAACAGGAAACGTGTTCAAACATAAACAATTTGCTCTACTTTAATTTATAATATTGTTTCCAAAATGTTATCCGTTTAAATTTGAAGGATACTATAACGCGGTTTCTTCAGCATATTTTGATTTTAAAATCCTTGATATAATTACATCCTGCATTTTCCTAAAGAGTGATATGATCATTAAAATTAACACATTATAGGGCTAGCTCCCTCAAGGCACAAAAATAAGAGGAATTCTTGAAACTCTTTTTCGAAATAATACCATAGAATGTATAACAAAAACAATAATAGACTAGGCCTTCTTAGCTAATTATCGTACATATAACGTCTATCTGTGTGTCAGAAATTGCAATACAAAATAAACTATGTGTCCTCAAAAAGGAGACAACTCAGCTTCTGGCGATCTATTTCTGGTGGATAACCTTTAGGCCACGGGTACGATACGAGCGGCGAGAGGTGAGCGGCAAGCGGCGAGCGCCAACCTGAGCGGCACGTGAGCGGCGGTGGTGGCTACGATACAAGCGGCACATTTATAACGCTCATCAAGTTTCCCAAGTTTTATGAGTTAGTTTAGTATAAAATGGTAAACTATGCTTACCTGCAAGACGTATTGCAACTTTTGTTGCTATCTGTCAATTGTTTGCCTTTAAAGAAAAACTTGGTTTTTAGAAAAACCTTAACCCTAATTTTTTCCCATACTTTTCTGGTGACTGAAGTGTTTTAAAACTTCCTTGATGGTCATTCCACAAACATTACCTGAACTGCACCTCACGTATCGACTCGTATCGCATGTTTGCTGCTGTTTCCCTGTCATTTAAGGCCGAACTGAAGCATGACTCACCTGAGCGGCGAGCGGCGTTTTCGCGAAAATCGGTTTTGACTTGGAACCATGAGCGGCGCTGAGCGGTGCCGCTCACCGCCGCTCGCCGCTCAGACGTATCGTGGCCACCCTCAACAAATTTACACGCAACTAAATGAGACCCGATGTCAAAGCGGCGCCGCTCATGCCGCTCGCCGCTCACCGCTCGCCGCTCGTATCGTACCCGGGGCCTTATGATTGTTAAACGGTAAAGTCGGAACCAGGAAAATCTCGGATGGAATTCTCAATGAATGTATTCTAAGCTGATGGATGTTATTCATTGTTTGAACTAAGGTTTTCAGTTTCACAATGGAGTGAAAACTCACTTATTTCCACCATTTATCATTACCTACATCATTAAAATCGTATTATGGATGGCTACAAACTATTCGATCAAATGTTCTTGAGTTGTCTATAATAGTAGCCATGGATTAAACCCTTGTGTATCATTTTCAAGGTCAACTGAATACTATCTACTATTTTAGAGAAATGCCAAGGGCATTTTATTGTTTACAATAGGTTTGTTGTTATTTGACCAACTTTAACAGCGTTTTTACTATCTATTCGAAGACTGTTGTGTGTCCTCTGGACTCTGATAATAGATAATAGATCATCAAGAGAAAAAAAACGTAAAATCCATTATAAAATACAACATTTATTCGACACTCCAGCATAATCCAAATCCATCCAGGAATTAATTATAAATTTAAATAATTAAGTAGGCCTATTATCCAACATATTTTACAACAGCATTGCCATTTTTTCCTCATTAGTACAGCATATTCGTTTTTTTATTATATTTATCAATTTATTAGCCTAAATATACATTGTACAAACAAAACTTAAGTTGTAATAAGAGACTCATTCTTAACAGTTTTCGAGAAAACTGAAAAGAAAACTGATAATAAATCATCTGCTAATCCCAATATTCCTCCAAATACTTTCTGGCATGGAGGCTGGTCCCCTTTTATTTCATATACATTTGTATTTTAAATAAGAATTTCTTTTGTTTTTCAAATTCAAAAAATGAAAACGAAATGACCAAAACAAACATAACCTGACCCATTTTGTATTCAAATGAGTTGGAGACAGCTAACTTTTATCCCAAAAATAATTAGCGTCTACTAAGCAATATCACTTGGTAGAAATAACAAGTTAAATTTCCTATGCATAACTCTATCCAGCCTGTAACGAAATCTTTACATATATTATGAAATGCTAAGCTACTTATCACGGTGTAATTAATCACATTCAAAATTCCGGAAATGTCGTAACTGCCAAGTCATATCCACATTACAGTACGTTCCTTACTCAAAGCTGAGTAATGTACACAGGTAAACAGGTGCCAAGTTGTATTTATGGTCACCGAGAAGTGAAAATTACCTTAAACTTGTCTGGAGGTAAAATATACTGTGTGCATTCAACATCTTGCACGGCCCACGTCACAACGCAACAATAGGTCTACCTCAACCCGCCTGTGTGTGTGTGTGTTTGGCATAACTGATGACTTTGCTTTCATCATCAGGCAAAAGCTAGAGGCAAAAACTTCAATGTGTATGTGTATTGTGTACCGATACTAAATGGCTGCCGGGCTTTTCTGTACAATAAATTTCTACTTAAGTGTCGTTTAGTGTCCGTTAATAAAATTTGTGTGTGACATTTCTTTCTTAGTTTACAACAAAATTTTGTGAATAACCAAAAAGGCTGCTCAGTAAAACTTTTGGTGAAACGTATCGATTAGATTTTATAGTCGGTTTTATTTTGCTCCAGATATTATAATACGCAAAAGTATTTTCAAAAAATTCGAGTGTAACAAGCCTTAATGCAATATTTTCAATATTAAAAAGTTTGGCGGAAAACAAAGTTTTAACCTAGACAATTTTAATATATTTAAGGTCCAACTACATTCCTACATACACATTTAATTTAACAGGCAGAAAACATCTGGCTGTGTCCCTTTCCTTAGTTATTGTTGGCACAAGTTGCCAGTGATTCAGAAATTGTCCAACATCGTTATCCATTGGCATTTATAAAGAAGTGGCTACAATGCCTATCAACGATCATGTCAGCTTCAGAATATGTTTTCCTCTTTATAAAAGTAGATAGCTTTATTACCGAGTCATAAAATAATTCCTTGGACACATTACCTCCTGAAGACATTATTTATATTGAATGTTTGTTTTCCATAACATCCGATTTTGTATGTAAATATCAACATTTATTCTGCACTATAAGGCAAAAATTGAAAATATCAGTTCTCGATCTAATCTCCTTCCAACCAGTCACCCTACCCCTACATAAGAAAATCTTTGAACTTGACACAAACTTCTCGCACAAACAGAACAAACCAAGTCGTAAAGTGTTGCAAAGCGAGGTAATGACAATGAAAACACAAATAGCTTCGTTTCCCAGTTAACCGAAATGTTAAGCAGTTGGCAATTGTTGAACGTTTGGCGCGCATCCAACCTACCGTATGTTAGGACGTGGGTGACCATCTCCATCTCAACGGGTTTGGCGGGAACGATGACAGTTCTCGGGGGTTGAGGAGCAACCACCACAGGCACCCTTACCGCAGCCACCGGCTCCATTGTCAACAATCACACACGAACATAACCTATAAACAACTCCGCACTGTCACAGTGGCACTGTTCACATTTGTTTGTAGCTTACCGAGTAACTGTACACTTTATTGCTAGTTAAAAGGTGTAACTTTGACGGAAGATGCTACACGGTGCGGTGCGCGTGACAACTGTCAAAATAAACGCGACAACACTACCACGGCCTTGCTACAGACTGCTCAGCTGCTCAGCTCAGCGCTCAGCTGTCTCGGCTTGGCAGGATACGTACATAACAACACAAACACAACGAGAACGAGTACAACTGGGCAGTGGCAGTGAGACCTAGCGCTGCTACCTAGCGGTGACATCGACAACTACGTCGTGCTGTCGGTAAAGCAGTATGGACCTAGTTGAAGGCGTTGAAGGTTGTATTGATGAAACGATATTATCGTTCCCGGAAATTGTTGCAGTACGCTTCATGTAGCATTAAGTACTGTACTTATGTAATTGAATATAATTTTTGTAAACTTTTTAAACATGGGTATATAGGCTACTAATTCCTGTAAACTAATTTATTCTTAGTCTGCTAATGGTAAATTATTTTTATATTAGAGTTACACAAACAATTTTTCTGTGTGATTTCATTTTTTCCAACCAGAAAATGGTTACAATAAAAATTGTCTGCAAATGAAGAAACCCAAACTAAGTTTAAAAAAATAGTAGTTATGATGACTTTTCCAATGCTCTTTCTCGTACAACTACAGTACGGTGACAGTTGAAAGTTTTTTTCACTTGCCACTGAAGGCTAGAAAGTCCACAACCAGTGAATGTGAGAGAGAGCTCGACCCACACACTGCCTACACAAGGTATCAACACAAACCAAGGACAAAAACCAGATGTGCAGATTTACACTGTTAGAACACAATTTTGATAGGAATTCCACAGTTTTCTCATATTGAATGACAAGATGAACTCCAGTTTCTACAAAAAAGCTAAATACCCTGATTAATTCCCATTGGTTTGATCCAGAGTTTCAGACGCTGGTGTTTCAAAACTATACTCAGTTAGTGGTCCTCAAGCAATGGACTATTAATAAATAGTCTGGGTACTTAACAACTGGTCTTAGTCGGTATTACAAAATTATACAAGGCATCTCAAAGCATCAAGACGAAATGAGCATAACTCACTTTCGGGTTAAAATACGCTTCGCTCCATAGGTACCCAAAATTCCTAATTGGTATGGATATACCTTACCATTCTATCATCATAATACCATTGACTTTATACACTCCATTCAACACTCACCCCACAAAGCGTTTGTATTACAGCGTTTGTATTACAGGATTACAGCAATTCATTGACCAACAAAGTTTATCAGCCTGTTTTTTTTTAACGTTTTGGTGTAATGGATTTTATGTACAGCGTAAGAATAACTTTAACCCTGCAACAAGATAGATTTTCCCAGTTTGGAGATTATTTAAACTGTAATTGTCCGTGTTTCCATTTATATGCCATTTGTAAGCCAAAGCCATGTAACCACAATGCAACTGCTTATTCAAAGTTGTAATATAACCCCGCTGAGCTCAGTAAGCAAGACGGTTTCATGGAGAGGTTTCATGCGTTAAATCTAAACGAGGAGATTGCGAATTGCTCAGCAATTGGAATTCCGCTTAGTAATAGGTCCTTATGAGATCTCTGCGAACGGTCAATTAAATCACGCTCAATCTGTTGTACGAAGTGTTTACCTCCCGTTTAGAACAGTAAAATAGCTCTCTGTAAAACGTGTCAAGAGCCTTTATAACACAATCTGGATATGACAAAATATATGATAAAATCTTTTTTGAATGGACAAAAATGTCTATTTAGGCCTATTACGTTTGAAGGCTATGCCTGGTTACTCTTGTTGACATAAAAAGAACAATTGGTTGCCAGAGAGCCTAAAATTGGTTAGGTCCAGCACAACAGATCTGTTGCGAATAATAAACTGGGAAAATATAGGGGCGGAGAATTTTTGAAATTGTATTTTGGGTTGTGAAAGAAAATAGGGTGTTTTTAAAGAAAAATACACATTCATAAAATGTTGGTGCACAAATAAAAGTTTTGGTTTGTTGGAATTGAAATACCACTACTTCTACCTTACACGCCTCATCACAAAATCCGTCCAAATATGAAACTTTTACGAAAAAATATTTTAGTTTTTCCATAAATGAAACCAAATTTGTTTGAGTTGGGGATCGTTTAAAAAAAATGTATTAGTTAAACAAAAGCTGGAATAATCTTCTTTTCGTTATTTTTAGCGTTGTAATTTTTTCCTCTAAACCCTACTTTATTATAAACAGAAATCATTAATTCGGTCAAACATTTAGAAGTTGTTTAAGTAAAAATAGTAAATGCCGCCGTGTTGTATTCATTGAAAACACGTTTTACTTAATTTCACATCAAAACACACTTATCTAATTGTTAGGATGTGTCAGAATAGAATATATTATTGCATTTGTTTGTACAAGTCTGTTTTATTAAAGAGCTACACTATCAGTGTCCGGTTTTTTAACCACTTCATTATACTGGAAAGTAGGCCAGTGAGTGACCAGCTGTCATCCAGATAAGATAATCAGCTGTTTACATGCACAAGTATCGACTGATCAGCTGACCGAAGTGTTACAATACTGCGCAGACAGCTTACAGCTGATTTTGGTGTTAGTACTCGTCTGTAGAAGGGTGAAATCGTAACTATTGTTGGAGGCTCTCCTATGGCAGTAAGTTCACAGGGTTGCCAACATAAAGTAGCTAAATATTATGTAATCATTTTAATGTTTAAAAATATACCTTTGTTTCAAAAATATCTAAAATACAATATAAATAAAGCCACTAGGAATTAAATTTAGGGTAAATTAAAAACACATACAGTAGTACCTACTTAAAATAAAATTACCAGTTTCTATGAATAAACAATTGTTGTAATTGTTTAATACTTTTTACCATTTAAAAACAAATTAATTGCATAAAATGTGTTTTAATCTGTTAATTCACTTAAATAATAAGTTTATTGATTTGCACAACTGAATGATTTATTAATGACTAAATAACAAAAGTATTGTTAGGAATAAACTCTAAAATAAACCCTCAAATGTGATTAAAAACAGAATATTGACTTTTTGTTGGATATCATCTAATTGTATTGTTTTTTTGGATACTTTTAATAAATATAAAATAATCAATTGCAAATAATAAGTTTAGATGTTATCCATAAAATGTAATTGCATACTTTAACAACTATAAATGTTGGAAACGAGCATTAAAAAGCAATTAACTCTATATCAGCCCCTTTTAATCGTCTGGATAGGTTTTATGTCTTTACTTTCATTTAGGTATATATTCTTTTTTCAAACAGGGTGAACTTAAACATTAAAAATGATTCGGACTTTTCCCACATAATCAAAAGTATATAATTTCAGTTCAAACTTGTGTTTAAGTTCGGATGTACAGCCAAAGGCTTTAAATGATCTAGACTAGAACTTGCAAAACACAATGTTTACCTCTCAATATAGATAAACACTATGTGAATGTGATAGATAAAAGGTTATGATACTTGGTGTGGTCTAATTGATGATCCTAGTTTTGGCAAGGACCAATGATTTCGACTTGAGCCTAAAGGTTTATTTTAAAGTTAAGGATAATATTGATTTCGGACTGTTGTCAGATAAATGGTTCATAACTACAGTAAGTGATAACCCCCGAAAGTGGAGAAAAAACGTTTGAGAGGAAAAAAATAGTTCGTCACCACTTAACCAATAAACGACATATTGATGGTTTCTCGTTTTGAAATTTAAGGTTAATGGTAACCAAGCAACGACGACAATACAAATAATGGAGTTTTCACTAATCTGTTCAATCTGTGGTTGAACAATTATTGTTGACTAAAATGTAAATGAACAAAGCAAGTGTGCAACTTATCTACCGACTTTCAAAAAGTTCAACTTAAAGGACAACTTACTGGACACTATACAATTTTTTTGTGTCCCAAATTATTTAAGTTTTGAAAAGTGAATTCTTCAGCGCGCAAGAATTTCCGCATTACGACTCAGTTTATGGGTGCTAGGCAACGGCAACAATGCAGATAACAAACTACCTCCTTTGTGCTATCTTTTATCCAAACTTATTGAATACGGCTGTGGGCTTAATTTGTATGGAAATAAATTACAGTTAATAGATTTTTCGCAACTAATTGCACGGTGATTTTAAAACAGCTGTTAACATCAAAGTGTGGATAGAATAACTATTTTATTTCATACATGATCCTAATTTATTCGATCCTAGTTTAGAGAAAATTTGCGTAAGAAATTAAAACAGCTTAAAACTATACTGACACTACTGGCAGTGAATATGAATCAGCTGATTGTAGCATTGTTGTCGGGTTGGCTATCTTCCACTGTACGGGAAAACATGAAACAGTCAAACGTGTGGGCTTATCCAATACAACACTAACAATGTTACTATTGTGTTCCATAACGGTTGAAGCTTGTGTTGTATATGGTCCTTTGTAGGCAAGATTTATAAGCTTGTTATAAAGTATGGTTTGCTACAATCACTATCAAGTTTTAAAATACTGGTTTGTGTAAAAAGATGCCTGATTTAGAAGAGTAGCCGAATATGGGTTGCATGCATTAGGCCTATTGACTTTTGGGTCTTAGAGATCCATGCACTTCCTTAGGAATCTCTTCAAGCTGTAATTGTGATAAAGATTTATTAAAAAGCTACGTAATATTGGTAAAATTATGTTTGGCTGTAAATGAACTCGTTTATACTTGTTACATTGCCTCGTGTGACATTTAATTTTGTAATTGAAATTGTGTAGTATTTATTTGGAACCGGTAATCGACATTGCAACCCAAATTATTAAAAAAATATCAGGTTTGATTTAGCCACCCTCCAGAATGTGCTGATATAAAATATTGAAATAACTTTTTGATAAATATTCTTCTATCTTACACACAAGCTTTTTAAACATTGAAAACTGAAATACCAACCTAATTGTAGACATTTATTTAATTTAAGAAATTAAATATACTGTATTTATTTATTGTAAACTATCTTAAAAGTCTTCATCGGACATCAGAATGAAAAACTGAGGGGGACTAAGAAACTTGAATAGTAAACACACTCTGAGAGGCTCATACAACTATGTTCTCCCAGGGGGAAAAACTGGGAACAGCTGGTCTTTTTAGATGGGATGTTGTTATATCAGCTGATCATTATTTTATCATGATTGTTTTTGTTTTGTCACTAAGGAGCTATTGTATCACACAATATGATTGGTGCATCTATGGAGAAATTATACTGACAAACAAACATTTTTTGGTCTTTCATCTGCAATTTTCATTAACTTCCTTCTTCAACTGAATAAAGCTTTCAAGTCTCATCAAGGAGTTTTTAAACGTTTCATTCCATGTGTAGGGTCTAGGGTGTACAGTTAGTGTTAGGTAGATGATAGAAGTTTTGTGTTCATCTGTAATTTTGTTCGGTGTGATTGTGAAGAATGGCTGTAATGCTCTTATCTCTAAATATACCTCTTCTACATAAGATCTGTATTACTCTTCTTGTTCAAAATCATTTTCATCTTCAATTTGTAAAATATATTTGATGAATTTATGCCAATAAGATTCCCCTGCTACAGTTAATCTACCAGGAGCATCATACACTGATTCCAACTCTTTGCTTCTTAACTTGTTTTGTCGACTGTTAATGCAGAGATTTAAATTTCTATGGAACATTGTTTGTCCTGAGAAAAAAAGTAGGACCAAAATTTGGAAGAGATTGGCTGGGAGAAATAAAGATGGATTGGACTAATATCAAAGTGGTTGAGAGTTCAGAAATTTCAACTCTGGATCGGAGGGATTACATCAAAAACACCATAATAAAATAATAATCAGCTGATTAATTGATCAGCTGGTATAACAGCTGTCTACTTCAGTATCCAAATGCTATGCTCATAAACACAGGCTTGTATGATGCGTGTCCGTAATTGTTGTGTTTTGTTATACAGGTCAACATGCTGCTCCCCTACATGCCATTTCTGACAGACTATTGGCCATTTCTGGTGGCTGGTGTAGCTTGCTTTGCCGCTGCCAAATATCTATTCACCGTTGTTTCGGAGGCTCCTGATGAAAAAACTCTTGGAGAAGGTTTGACACTTTTTTCAAAACCGATGACTTTTTAGATTATAAACTATTGGAACACAGGTGATAAAATATGGATACAAACTTCATCAAGTTTAATTATTGTTAATTTGTAATTAATACAAGTATACAAATTGGAAATTGGTACCAATTATTTGCTACCACATACACTAAACAAAAGGTTGTAGTTTCAGTTATATCATTGACTATATTTGAAACCCTAAAATCAAATTGAGAAATTTGCATCGTCACTTTGTTTTATATCATGTGACTAATAGTTAAAAAAAGAAATATTTATTGATTAAAATTGATTAAAAGTCAACGGGAACACTTAGGGAATCCTGTTTAATATCGTAAAATAAACAAACACATTCAACTTTTATTTCCTTAAAGTAGACAGTATGAAACAAAATTTGTTTGCAGTTTTTTTTACTGTATCTAGAGTAATGTTTTCAAATCCTTCACGTGCTGCGGCACAGTTAAAGTAAACTTATTATAGATAGGGAACAAGATTTACTTGATTTATTTTTAATTAGGTAATAGATATCAGTAATCTTAGGTAAACAATTCAAAATAGAGTTGAAACCAAAGTGATGAACAAATCAACAGAGTAGTGTATTATGAAATTGCACGTGTTTGTGCAAGTTGTCATGGGAAATGAATCAATAAAGTCCAAGTGTCTTCTTCATAATGCATTCATACTGTTGACAAATGGCTCAACTCAACACTTGATGATTATAATCCCTTCCATTACGTATTAGATTGGACGTTAGACTAAGTAACAGTTAAATATTTTTTAAAGGACACATATACGATTCCTACAAGACACTAAAATATAGAACCCAAATGATTGGTTTGGGCTGAATAGGAAGCTAAAAATATTTTTCTAGCTTCGACTACTAATAGAACTACGGTAGTCGTTTAAATCCCTTGTTAATTTGTTCACAAGTTTTATAATCAAATTAACATAGTTTTGTTTGGGTATTATTTTAATTTATTTTTGTGCCGTTACATTATGTCCTAAAAATGTTCACTGTTATCACATTCTTGCAGTGCCTAGGGTTTGGCCTTGTGGAATCACATAGAACAAGGACAAATAATACATTTCAAAATTTGATAGCTTTAAGATGGTTTAAAACTGGACCCAGTTGAGGTAATGAATGATCCTACATAAATAAAAAACCAGCTGATCTAAATCAGTAACAAATCTGTCATCTCATATTCATATTCGTCTTAATTATCATAGACAAATAGAATAAATATAGACCGTCAGCAGTGCTGCGGTGAGTATAGGTTCTGGCGTCCACCGCTAGGATTGCCGTGTAGTTACGGTGCCCACCGCTGCAGCGTCTGCAGGTAGCATATGGCGAGGAGTCGATAAGGGGAGCGAATCGAACACCGAGTTGCACATCGTGGAACCTTCCATTGACAGTCTATATCTATTCTAATTGTTATAATATACAATGCAACCTGTTGTATCGGTCGTAAAAGTGTAATCTGAATGATTCTGGATTCTGGCTGGAAACAGCTGGTCTTAGTCAGTAACAAGCTACACAAGGCATTTCACTCTTTCTACACTCATCCTTCACTTGTATTCAGGTTTAAGTACATTCAGTT
Source organism: Macrosteles quadrilineatus (assembly GCF_028750875.1). NCBI lineage: Eukaryota > Metazoa > Arthropoda > Insecta > Hemiptera > Cicadellidae > Macrosteles > Macrosteles quadrilineatus. The sequence goes on from NW_026542601.1 coordinate 78,555,373, forward strand.
GCACCCCTATACCATAACTTTACTGACTGTTGACAGAGGAGGAGCTCATAGGGGAAGACGAGCTAGACATGGACAGTGTAGACGGGGGCCAAGACCCTGACATAGCCTCAGCCCTACCCTGGGACTTGGAGCATGTGCCCTACATCTTCACTCGACTTTCACTTGAAGAGTCATTACAGCAGTGAGTTTATAAAAAAAAAAATTAATGTTATATATTTGTATGTTGGTTATACTATTTGATTAAATATTGTGGATAGTTGGTACAAAGAAAATGTATTAAACCACCTGCAGTAATGTCTTGACCAAAATTTGATGTTTATTTTATACTATTCCGACCTTTGTGGGCTCGTTAAAAATTGTTTGCTATCTGAACAACTGTTGTGGGCTACTGTATCCTGTGTCAATTAAGCTAGAACAAAATTATAGCTCTGACCAGTTTTTACCAGACAATATAAGATCGATTCTTTTTCTGCACACTAAATGATGCAAGAGATTTTTCATTGAACTTTTAACTGATTAATTTAGGCTACCTATGAAACCGTTTGAGTTTCCTAAATGAAATACAAATTCTAATCCATTTCAGGTCCAAGGAATTCTATGAGAAGATGAACACTCGTCGCACAGTTCGCTACTTCAGTGCTGATCCTGTGCCTAAAGAGGTCATTTACAACATCATCCGAGCAGCTGGTAAAAGGAAAAGCCTTCTAAGACTTTTTAGACAATCATTAAATAAAGTTTCTGACACTTCTGTACTTTGGTTTGAACTGAAAATTGTTTTGACATATTTCTCAATATTACTTCAGGGTGAATAATAAGACCACATGATTTTCTTGTTTTTAAAATCAGCTTGGGTTCTTTTAAAAGTTGTTTTCTTTACTGTAAGCTTCGTATTTTGTACATTTTAACAACTTTGTTAACTCTTTGAAGGGTCAATCCATTTCAAGTGGTCCAGAGGTGGTTGCTTCAAGATTTTTAATTTTTTTCATATTTTTATCCTTGAAAGTATATATTATTAGAAGTACAAAAATACAATTATTTTATTTTTATTTTATTTTTCTACTGTATGGCGGTCATTTTTTTGTTACTCGAACGGCCGTTTTCAGCGATTTCAGAGCTCTACGTAAAATTGAATATCTCTGGTTCTACTAATCCTAGAACATTAAAATAAAAACCAATCTCTTCAGAAAGATCTGAACTTTCATATGGTAATATATTGATGCACTTAAAACTAAATATATAGGTCTAATTACCTGTTTAAAGTTTAACGCAACGATGTTACGAATACTGATTTTAAACAATTTATTTTTACATAAAGGCAATTGACTATGTGTTTGTTATTTTTTTATCTGATAGTTATAGGTGTGTACTCCAAATTCTCAAAGTTTCAAGTTGTGGACTTGCATAGGGTTTTAAATAAAAATTGTCAAAATCTTAAAATTTTCAAAATTTCAAAAGTTTGATGCTTAATATCTTTGTTGGGCATGAAAATAAAAATTTCAAATTTGGCTCAGATATAGTACTAAGTAAGAGTATTATGCTGTAATAATTTTATTTTGTGGACTCAACTGGTTTCAAAGTTATGAAACATTGAAAAGTACTAAATAAGCGTTAAAGCCGTAATAGCGTAGGAAGCATAATGTTATATTATAACTCACTATCAATGTATTTTTTAACAATGTTATATTTTAATCATATATTTTAAGCATTTTGATGTTTTAAAACACTCTTTGTTGTCTGCCACAGGTACAAATCTGTGAGAGGATTGTGTTCAGGGAATTGGTGACGTCCTTTGAGTCGAAATTGAAGTTCTAATTTAATATTTTTGCTACTTCTTTGCTGTCTACATAAAAGTATTGAATACCTTCAAGGGTTTGCTTTAACAAAAGTTAAACATATTCTTAGCATTCAAAATTTGGTTGCATATGGTACATTTTGGACTCTACTAGTGACATCGCTCTTTGTAGTGCCTCCTACACCATCGGAAAATATTGACTCCACTTTAAATGTATAGAAATGGATTTTATATTAATATTGTTTTGGTTTTCAATTCTGTGTTTTATTTTCAATCCTTTTTGTTTATGTTCATAAATCTAAATTTGAATTAATAATACATGTTATCTTTTACATGTCTGATACATGTCTGACATGTTATCTTATGGGACGTCTGGCACTAAACAACCCTACTTACGACGTTGCAAACTCTACGCGGCCTGGAGTTAAAGGTGGCTGTGGCTATACAGTATCATAAAATGATTTCTTACAGAAATATTCAGTCACAGGTACTACAATACCAGCTGCGAGGCATTTTTTGCTACTGCGCAAGGAAAAAATTCCTGCAATGGTGTAGGAGGCACTACCAAGAGCAAAGTCACTAATAGAGTCTACAATGTACCATAGACAGCCAAATTTTGAATGATAAGGATATGTTTAACTTTTGTTAAAACAAACCCTTAAAATTTTTAATCGGCTCATGAATTTGTGAGATAATCACCCCCCTTTTCCCCTACCCATAACTTGTTTTTTAATAGCAAGGTACCCGCCCTTGTGACATATCAAATGAAAAATAAATTTCGCCAAAATTTTTCTTTTTTCATGCTCTTTCATTTGATATGTCACAAGGGGTACTTTGCTATTTAAAAAAAAAATTAAGTTCCGGGGGGGTGAGGGGGGAAATATCTCACAAATTTATGAACCGATTTTCAATTTTTTTTCATCAAAAATTTTCTTTTTTCATGCTCTTTTATTTGATATGTCACAAGGGGTACCTTGCTATTTAAAAAAATTAGGTTGGGGGCAGGGGGGGAAAGGGGGGGAATGTGAATGTAACGTCGAATTCAAAACAATTGGTCCCCCTACGTCAATAGATGATTCCCGCAAACTGCATATTTCTATCTATTGCGGTTTTTACATAAATAAAGATGCAAGTTTTTAAAAAAACACCCTGTATACAGGGTGATTCAAAAAGGACTTTACAACTTTGAAAATTCATATAAATCTTATTAAACAAGGTACAGAGCTGGTTTTGGTGTCGTTTTAAAAGAAAACACTTCAAGTTTTTTTAACTTAAACTAAAGATGTTCTATGTGACTTCCGTTGGATTTGGGGAAAATAATAATTTAGGTATGAAAAAATAGTGAAAACCGTCAAAAATTTGAGAGAAATTTACAAAATTTGGAAAGTAGGGCGTTTTTTGACGGTGAGGGAGTGCGATTTTCGAAAAACGCATAATAGAGGCTTGTAGGAAATTTAATTCCGAACCTACGTTTTTTCCTCAAATCTTTTCTAGCTCTTATCGTTTTCGAGCTATAGCCGTTTGAAAAAAACGTGTTTTGTCGTTTTCAGAGGTCCGCCATTTTGGAATTTTTGGGGGGGTTAAAATTTGAAAATGCGACTTTTTGGAATGTTATGGGTGGTTTGGGACCAAGAACTACAAGTGTGCGTAATTTCAACTCCCTAGCACATCTAGAAGTGGGTGTATCGCACTCCTTCACCGTCAAAAAACGCCCTACTTTCAAAATGTTGTAAATTTCTCTCAAACTTGTAACGGTTTTCACTATTTTTTCATACCTAAATAATTATTTTCCCCAAATCCAACGGAAGTCACATAGAACATCTTTAGTTTAAGGTAAAAAAACTTGAAGTGTTTTCCTTTAAAACAACACCAAAACCAGCTCTGTACGTTGTTTAATAAGATTTATATGAATTTTCAAAGTTGTAAAGTCCTTTTTGAATCACCCTGTATTATCATATTAAAGTTCAGATCTTTCTGAAGAGATTGGTTTTTATTTTAATGTTCTATGATTAGTAGAACCAGAGATATTTAATTTTACGTAGAGCTCCGAAATCGCTGAAAACGGCCGTTCGAGAAGCAAAAAAATGGCCGCCATACAGTAGAAAAATAAAATAAAAATAAAATAATTGTATTTTTGTACTTCTAATAATATATACTTTCAAGGATAAAAATATGAAAAAAATTAAAAATCTTGAAGCAACCAATTAATTTATTTCTGGACCACTTGATATGGATTGACCCTGAAATCTCTTGGTTATATTCACATTCAGTGATTTAATTGTGTATATTTTGCTATTTCCCTAATATGATGAACACAAAGTTTTAAATTGATTTATCAAAAGTCTTAAGTATAGCTGTTTCAAACCCGACTTCCAAGTGTGAGTCGGTGGCTCAGTTGGTAGCGTCACAGACTTCAGACCCAAGTCAGCGATGTCATGGGTTCGGATGCTGGTCAATGCCCCAAACATTTTATCAGTACAGTTCACCTTCAGTGGTTTATCGGCTCACCCCTTGCTTTGCTGGATACGTTCCACGCACAGATAGTCTATGTTGACGGGCAAATGTAAAGGTTAAATAGGTTGCCAACCTCTTAAAAGAGAATAGCCTCTTGGGAGAATAAGTATAACTAATCCTGAATTGTTGCACAGGCACAGCCCCTAGTGGAGCACACACCGAACCTTGGACTTATGTGGTAGTGTCGGACCCGACCATCAAACAGCAGATCAGAGAAATTGTGGAGGCTGAAGAAGAGGAAAACTACAAGAAGAGGATGGGTAAACAATATTGTTACTGTTTGAAAATGAAATCACTTAAATACACTTTTGCTGTAAGTGTTGAATGGAGAACATATTAATGTTGCTGCAGCTTAAATTATTACACAGTTCTTCAGCGTGTGTTGTTTTGTAACAATAACCTTGCCATTGTGGTAGCCCATTATAAAATACTATGCAGTCTCTTATCTCGGTCGGCCAAACGGGCCTAGGGGGGGGGGGGGCACCATAAGTAAGTCTATCACTAAGTCTGTAATATAAGTAAGTCTGCCACTGATTGGATGAGCTATATATTGCAACAGCTGTTTAAAAAGTGTAAGGTTTATTTGACCACCAATTAACACCTGCCATGAATGCAGGCAAGAAGTGGGTGATGGATCTGCGGCCACTCAAGACCTCCTGGAAGAAGGAATACTTGACGACAGCTCCCTACCTGATCCTGGTGTTCAAACAGATGTTCAGTTATACGGAGGACGGCGCAAGGAAGGTTCACTACTACAATGAGAAGAGTGTTGCTATCGCGTCTGGTATCCTCATCACGGCCATTCACGTGAGTGATACAAGCTGATTTTTTGTTGTATTGATTGATACCTAGTATGACATCCAACACACACTTAATTTTAGTCCCAACCTAATCACAGAGAACCCTACTTCACATCAAAGTTGAAACATTTGGTAGTGAAAGAATTGACAGCTGATGATGGTAGTTCAACTGATGACAGAATTGACACAAAAAATCTATGGCCACAATATATCGCTTAAGTATAAGTTAAACATGATTTGGATATCGGCCTACTACTTAAGTTAGATAAGGATAAAAACCATTATTCCTTACCCAACCATTATTAATTACCCCATTGTTCTTTTGGGAAGTTTTGATTAACACGTTATTTCAAATCTGCAAGTGGATAATTTCCCTTAATTTCTTTGTGTCTGCTTCACAGAAAGCATAGGTCAAGCTGCATTTGCAAATGAGTAAAAAAGTGTACTCCCAACATTCACATTCTTCTCCATAGTTTTTTGCAGTTTTGTTACTAACTTGCTTAAATGAGCCAATTTGTCTCAAACCAAATCAAGCATGACCCATTTTCCTTCCTGATCTCATAGGGCATTCTGCATGTTTCTAATGAGATGCAGCTATATACTAACTCAGATCAGTAAATGTTTCAGTCAAAACCATTAATTGAAGACCCACTGGTCAATCACAGTTGGGTTCAGTTTTCACCAAATGTATAATCCCACAGAATATATGACATGCTATGCTGCAAGTGAGATGGTGACTCTATAGAGTCTAGAGCTCTGCTTTTTGTTCAAGATGGCCGGACTGGTGTCGCTGACCAGCACGCCCCTCAACTGTGGCACTGCTCTGCGTACTCTGCTTGGTCGGCCCATGTCCGAGAGGCTTACTCTGCTGTTGCCCGTAGGCTATCCAGCAGAAGACGCTACTGTACCTAACCTAGCTCGGAAACCCCTGGACGAGATCATGGTTGAGATTTGAAACTCACAATGGAAAGCTTGTGACTAAAGTGAGATTATTGAAAGCAGGTACAGTAGAAGCAAGAGTAGGTTCTACATAATAAAGGAATATAATTGAATGATATTATGCAAATAACACAATACATAAAAGTTATAAAGCTGTATGAAACCTGTCACAAAAAATCGCTCTACTTAAAATAATGATGAAAATATCTGGTAGTGTGTCAATCACAGTAACTATATTCACACAGTATTTTATCAGCAGGTTTTTACTTTTTTTAAATACCACTTTTGTCTGTGATCTTTTCCATTCTGCAATTCGTAGTAGGAAATAATCTATTTCATGTTTCTATGAAAGGTTCATCATTAGTTTTATGTTTTGTGTGTTTGATAAGGTGGGAGAACAAGAACACCCAGCTAGTCATCGTTTTGTGCCGTTCAGACAGCCTTTATAAGTATGATTTATTAATTTTTTTTAATTTGTTTTCCATGATCTTGTTACGATCAATTAAATTGAGGATTAACCGTTATATTTTATAGTATTTATATTTATTTATACTTATATTTTATTGTATCAACGATTATTGGTAGTAATATTCAGTGTTTTGTTGTTCATATGCTTAGGTTTTTAAAAATATTTGGAGTAAGAGTATTGTATGTATATTACACCAAACTTGATTGTTCTATGTCTAAGTATAAGAAAAGATTACATGTAATTACACGTATTAAGGCTTAATTTGTAAATAAAGTAAGTGTTTGAGATATGTTGTTTGAATTAAATTTTTTTTTTTACTACTTAATGAAATGTCTTTTGAGTTATTAAGTATCGAATCAAAGCTTGAAAGAAATTTGGACTAATCCCCATAAATTTTACTGCAAATAGAAATGTAACTTACATCACATTAGGTTAATCGTAGCACCAAAAATATGTGCAATATTAAAAAAAATATTATGTTCTGCTTTATGATCAGGGTACAACTACTAACTAGTATTTAAAATTTTATATACCATAGTATTGTAAAATGTACTTTGGTTTGTATGCTTTTTGAATGTGATCCATGTTTCAATTTTGATTTTATGTTTACTGTGCAACACCAAAAATGTATATAAATAAATTTATTTGTTCTAACAATGAGTTTTACTGATTCCAGGCTGTAAAAACATTAACCCTCTGAGGTCAAATTTTTTTTCAATTTTTCGGCGAGTATATTTTGCCTTTCGAGCAGTCGGGGAAATGGCGTCTGGCGACCTATACTCACCATTCGACCGCAAAGGGTTAATACCACCAGAGGTGGATGTGGCTAATTTCTAGGAAACCTGTTGTTGATTGTTGTTGTTGTTGTTGGTGTTAAGCCCGCTACACACGGTCAGTTCGGCGTGTCAGTTTGGTGTGTTCATTTCTAACTGTCACTTCTAACTGAACGCAGCATTTGCATCCACACGGTCAGTTCGGTGTGTCAGTTCAACGTGCTACCTGGGGGTGTAATCCTCCTAGGTACGCTTTCCCTTCCTGGGAAGTCGTACTCGTTCGTATGTATTTTCATAAAAATGTTTATTTTCCTACACACGACAGATTTGTTGGTGATGAGATGGATCTCTTTCACCTTTCCCACAATACCTAAAAGAATGATATGGTTGATAAAGTTATTACTTGTTGTGGATTGTATATGACTTAAATGACAATAAACAAACTGTAAACAAAAAATGACATCTACAGTACACCGGACAGAGCTAACAAATAAATTTTCTTCAGCTTATTCTTAAGTATGAGAATTCTACTAAGGAAGTGTGTTTTATCTATGGTATAGGTTATATAATGACGCTGCGTATGCTCAAATACCAAAATTTGACTAACTGAACTGACGCGGCGGTACACACGCTCACTTCGGACTGACATCAGTTCGGTGTGTCACACCGAAATGATGAATTTTCATCAGTCCATCAGTTCAGTTTTTTGATGTGAGCTCACATCAATTTGGCGTACACACGATCAGTTCGGTGTGTCAGTTCGATGTGTACACACCAAACTGACACACCGAACTGACCGTGTGTAGCGGGCTTTACACAGTTGGGGACGGTAAAAAGGCTTTAATCTTTTTGTTTCAAGAAATATTTAATTACACTTACTTTACTACTACCAGTACTGTACAATTTCACTTCTCTGGGTACTGAAAACAAATTTTACAAAGTATAATATAAAAAAAATAAACTAACCTTTAAAATAAAAATTAATTATCCTCAGGTTTTTGGAACTGGGAGTTTTTTATCGCCGAGTAAAGAGAAAACAGGACATGCAGAGATTCAATCCTTGATTCATATCGAGGAATATCAAAAAGTGCTGCAACAAAATCATATGCATGGTTAGAATTCTGTAACATGATTTATGTATTTACACGAATACCTGATCTTACTAAGAATAATTTCTGGAGAAAAAAACTATAATTTTGGACCTATGATGCATATGTATCATAACATTTTAAAACTACACCGTATGCTTAAGTACAATCATCTCCTCAACCCCAAGGATTATTTATTGAAGTAATAAAGCCTAATTTCAATGTTTCGCTTCTCTCATGAACATGGAAATTCATAATTTCTAAAAAAGTGCATGGTGTAAAAACATACAGGAAAAGTAAAAAGTATTGAAATGCAAATTCAAAGGGGGCAGAGAATCCATCCATTTTGTCAACTTTGCCCGATCCATCAACTAGTTATTTAATGGGAGCCTTTTTTATCACGATATACCACAGGGCTAAATCACTAATTTCTGTAAAATACACAGACTTTTTAACACAGTCAAACTAATGGAATGACTTATGGTGAGCTATAGCGACTGTTATGACCCATCAACTTGGTCTGTAACAATAAATAAGGTGGAAGATAGAATTGTAGACCCTACTGCATTCAGTGACTGGCTCACACAACTATGTTCTTTTCAAATAAAAAACTGGCAACAGCTGTTCCTTGTAGATGGGATGTCTACTTCAGTATCCAATAGTCAATGGTTTGACTTAGTTATGCGTTTTTAGTGTATTCATTCAGAAATCAGTAACCTACATCAGCACAGAATCACAGTGAATCAATTAAACTATGTCCATTTTCATTTAAAAACTGACATAAACTTTAACACAAGGATAGAATGTCTAGTTTTGGTATAGTTACCACAGATGATGTCCACCAAGGTAGGCAGGTCACAATCCAACTCTCCTGTAGATAGTCCGAGCTGGTTGAGCTTCTCTTCAAACTGAGGCGGCCACTCCTGCATCAAACTGTCAATGTCCGGCATCGGTCTGAAAATAACAAACTGGCTATATAGTCAATGCTATGATGTTCTCACATAAGAAGAGATGTCAGAAGAAGCAATACGAGGGCATGTGATGAATTTAGGTCCGTATTGAGGTCTTGTCGCAGAAAAGCGAGCTTATACAAATCTGAGACAGTGTTCTTTACTTCATTCGACGTGGTCACTACACTTATAGCCGGTTCACCGATAAGTGACTTTTAGTCTAGTTATACTGTAGTAGTAAAAAACTGAGTGAGGGAAAAACGAAGCTCTTGCTAAGCTGTAATCACTTTCTGTGTTAGGTTTTTGTGGAAAGGGGGTCTGAACCTTAACTGCCTGTAGACAGATGTGTAAGCAGAAAAGTAATACGCACTTGAGGCTTATGTAGTTCATAGAAAGCCATATACATCAACACACTAGCACACGTTTGCCAACCTGGCATTCAGTTTCAATTGAGACAGTGAATAAAGTTGATATAACTTTGCTTCCTTATCAGCACGTTTAAGATTACCGGGATATACTGTTGTTCTTTGATGGCTTCATAGAGACATCCCCTATAAGTTTGGCAATCTCACATGCTAAATTCCTCAAAAAGCCTGAAAAACTTTGGCCTCTGCCTTAAATTGAAATGGTTGAAGGGCCTAAGCTAGCATACACCTTGCAAAACATCGTAAACATTATGAAAATAATATTTACAAACACCGCCAAAATCCATCAACCTCTTAAGCACATTTGCTACGTTAACACCCTACTCCATTCACCTGTCAACTGACAATGGACTTAAATCGCGGTTGACGCCTTAAACCACATATCATATAAGGAATTTCCCGGGAAAAAATTCCCGAAGTTTTTTTCTCAGTGGTTTCTTATGTATTTTTTGACGCTGAATCCGATTTTAAACTTTGCCACCTCGCCAGAGGTGAGCTAACTTCAGAAATCGCAAAAAACTAATAAAATACTGTACTTGTTTTACTTTTTTGCGTATAACTCACAAACGGAGTATTTTTTTGCAATAACTGTCATTTACTAAATTAAAGTACACTAAATTCCCTACAATATACGTATAATAACTTTATTTCTATGATGTTCCAAACTGACGCTAGAGCGCGCTCAAAATTCATCATTTTCTTTTACCTATTGGAAAACGTAGGAAACACCATTATAAATAAATCCTTGGATTAGACACCCAACGAAGTCTATTTGATGAATATTGATTAATTTATCATTATATGGTACCATTAGGTCACATTTAGTGGTAAAGAAATTTAAGAGATGTTTATAGTCGGTAACCATAGCAATAAATAAATAACAAAACAATTTTCAATTTAAACTAGAGGACCCATGCTGCTCTGCAGCGTTAAAATAAATATAATATCCGAGGAATAATCAAATTTATGATTTTTGATTGAACAATACAGTATCTTAATCGCTTAAATAAAAGCCGATATTTCACTGAAAGTTCTTAGACCAAAATATATAGGATTATATAATTATAACTGGTGAAATACATCTTAAATTGATGTAAGAATTTGAAAATAATCAAATTATATTTTTTAGTCAAGTAATTCAGTAGGTAAATATATGCCGATGCTTGGTGTGAAACCTGTGCGTGCATACCTTCAGTTTGAGACCTCAATCATGAAAATCGGTTGGGTAGGAGAGCCAAAACGAACTCGGCAAAGAGAAACCAAATTTAACTCCCATAAGAAATACATGGAGAGCAAATTTTGTTTACATATAAGCCGAGTGGGATTATAGATAAATAAATGCCGATGCTTGATGGCAAATCTGGGCGTGCATACCTTCAATTTGAGACCTCAATCATGTTAATCGGTCGGGTAGAAGAGCCAAACGTAATCGGAAAAGAAAAACTATTTTTTTAAATATATAAGATACCTTTGAAAATTATTACTATAAATCAATGTGTCAATTATAAATATAGTTTAATATGCTGGGGCTGCAGTATAGATAACATTTTCCCCATATATGTACATTATATAGATAGTATCTTTATAAAATGTACACACTATAAACAGAAAATAGACAGAGATGTTGACTGAAATGCTATAGACGAGCTTCTATTTATTAAATTAACATGTACAACAATAACTTTTATTTTCCTATTTTCTCCTCACTTGTCGTCTTTATTTTCTTGACTGGCTATGGGTCCTCGGATGTGGGCTGAGCTTTGAGATGGATGTTCTGTAGAAGGACTTGGGATGTTGTCCTTATCCAAGGGAACATCTTCTACTTCATCTCCTACGATGGTTGGTTCGGCGTTGGAGCAGTTCCCCTTACACTTCCCACATATTTTTGAGCAAAAGAGCCTCGTCGGCAGCCGCAGTTACCTTCTTGCATGAGCATGCTACCAGTTTCAAGAGAGCATCTGGGGCTGGGCTCCGTAAGGTAGTAATAGGAACAAATGAGTTTGCAGTCCTTCTCCAGCCCCAATCCTCGGGTGACAACTTCTTTCTTGAACTTGGTAAAACACCCTCAGTGTTGTTCAGCTGCAGCATCAGTTGGTAGAAGAGATAATATATTACCATTCATATTATAAGCTGATGTAATACAACTCTTGAATCGCAGCTTATTCAGCTTGTTAGTGATATGGTTACCACCATACAAGGCCACCAAGAGTCTCTCCCCTGCCTCAGTAATTTCGTTTGTTGTTGAATTGGGATTATAAAACTGGCAAAGATAGGTATAGAGGTCGTTATGTCTTATAACTGTCTTATGACTCGACGTCCGCTCTATTCCAACAAGGTAAAGTAAAGGCACTAAAGACAGTCAACAAAATAAAGACGGCAAGTGAGGTGAAAATAGGAAAATAAAAGCTATAGTTGTACATGTTAATTTAATAAATAGAAGCTCGTCTACAGCATTTCAGTCAACATCCCTGTCTATTTTCTGTATATAGTGTCTCCATTTATAATGATACTATCTATATAATGTACGTATATGGGGAAAATGATATCTATACTACAGCCCCAGCATATTAAACTATATTTTTAATCGACTCTATGATTTATAATAATAGTTTAATTTTCAAATGTATTTAAATTGAAAATTGTTTTGTTATTTATTTATTGCTATGGTTACCGACTATAAACATCACTTATATTTTTTTACCACTAAATGTGACCTAATGGTACCATATAATGATAAATTAATCAATATTCATCAAATAGACTTCGTTGGGTGTCTAATCCAAGGATTTATAATGGTGTTTCCTACGTTTTCCAATAGGTAAAAGAAAATGATGAATTTTGAGTGCGCTCTAGCGTCAGTTTGGAACATCATAGAAATAAAGTTATTGTACGTATATTGTAGGGAATTTAGTGTACTTTAATTTAGTAAATGACAGTTATTGCAAAAAAATACTCCGTTTGTGAGTTATACGCAAAAAAGTAAAACAAGTACAGTATTTTATTAGTTTTTTGCGATTTCTGAAGTTAGCTCACCTCTGGCGAGGTGGCAAAGTTTAAAATCGGATTCAGCGCCAAAAAATACATAAGAAACCACTGAGAAAAAAACTTCGGGAATTTTTTCCTGAAAACATAATCTTTTTTCCTCATATGCTTGGACTAACAGAAATCTATTCACAAATCGTTTAAATTTTTGTCTGTTGCTGAAGTGGTTATTTTTAGTTCTGACACTGGTTCCAGCCCAAAAGATATGTTGATGAAGAGGTGATCAGCTGTTTGTCGTTTATACAAATTTAGTTTTCAGCTATACCACACCCAGCGGATTAATTCATAATACAACTGTCTACAACTATGAAATGCCTTATGACATTTCTACTACTTAAACTTTGGTCGTTCCCTCACCTAGAGTATTGCACAGTAGGAGCTGGCTTACTCTTATGCAACTCACTGATGTCATGAATCCACCTGTCAATGGCCTTCTGGTTCTTGTCAGCTTCTTCTACTTTTTTGACAACCTAGAAAAAATATATGTATATATGTTCACGAAAAGTGTTCAAACTACGGTTTTATTACTAGTTGACATCAACCTGTTACCAAATCACAAATTTAATTGATAGCAGAAAATCACACATGAAGAATCAAAGCAGGTAGTTTGTGAATTGAAGAATATAACCATTTGGCTATCCAGTCAGTTTTACATGAACCCATATGTAACATGTATATACAGCGTCATCACTTCGTACCATAGCTTTGGCCGAGGACTGCTTGGTGGTGACTCTCAGCTGTAGACACAGCACGGCCGGGTCACTCTGTGTGACACAAGGCTCGTCTAGTACAGTCAGCCCCAAGCCATCTGGTTGTCCGTCAGGTCGGGCAACCTTCAGAAACGCATCAATGTCACCAACAGCTGGGATGAAGTCTGGGACAAATGGTCTCAACTTGTAGTCCAACTCCATATTCTGAGGAGTGTAACTGCAAAAATACACAAAGTCAAAAATAACTTTATAATTAGTTTACTTCGCTATTTTGCAATTGGGATAATATTGGGCCAATAAAAAGGCGGGCTTTCCTGGCTGAGGCATAGCCAGGATAGAATTTTAGCAGAGTTGGTTTCTAATCTTGAGTTGTCTAACTGGGAGCCCACTACAAAGACATTCATCATTCCACTGTCGTGATTCTAGACAACAATTTTAGCTGTAAAGTTCAATAGAGAAGTTTGAATGTACTCAACATATCAAACTTTCTTGAAATTATTTTTCAAAACATTTTTGATAGAACCATTATTACTCTTGCTTGCAGTGGTAGCGCAGTTGAAACTGAAGTTGGTTTAAGCTTGATTTTGAACTTGAGCACACAACTTACCATTTTGTTTTCTTTAACTGAACAATGAATAGTAGAAACAATACGGGTGGCTTGTGAACTTTATGATGTTCATTTTGTAAAGGAACCAAATCATTTACTCTCACTTACTTCTAGGATTGGAATGCAATCCAAGCAAAGAACACTTAGCAAAAATATCTTACAAGGATAAATACTAATCAAAATAATTCAAATCAATTCTTACTTGGCACATTTGTATTCTTCTAGAACTCACTAGTAAGTGTTCTAATCATAACTGTAAAATACTTCTGATGTTTGTCAAAAACGTTAACAATAACAATATCAGACAACCTCTTCAACTACCTACTTACCAAGTTATGTACTGAAATACTTCTCTGATGTCCTGAGAAACATTCAGGTGGTCGTAATCTCTCGGGTTGTACGACCTGGAAAAATTGTTTTATAAGTTTTCATCTGCATGTGCTAATAAAAAAACATACACCAGTAACTAATCTTAATACAGTTGTCTTTAATATCAATGAGAATTCAATTCAAGTTCAATAAAGTTTTAAGAAAATAATTTGTGATAAATGAACACAAATTGTACTTGCATGCTGTGCAAGGGTTGATGATATGTGAACAGTCAAATCTTAGTTATCTTACCAGTCAGTTCTAGAACACAGTCATCTGTTTCCTAGAAATATACCTTCTAGCATACTTTAACAATTAATTATGATTACATACAAACTCTCAACATACCCCTCCAGGAGAGCGGCTTGGACATCGTCGTCATCGTCTTCACTGTTGTCCGAGAGATCAGAGTCCAGCTCCGCAGATACGTGAGTTTGTTGAGTGCCGCCTCGGACAACGCCTGACATCGGCCTCGCCTTGCTCATCTGACAATCAAATAACCCATCTTCTAACAACAATGTCCAAAGAATCTGGTAGCTGGTTCCTCAGACAGGAAACAAGTAGACGGTTGGACACTAGGTCAGATATCCCGAGGAGTCGGTTATTCCTAGTTCGGATATGAGGGGTTCTACTAATTTGAACCAATGGTGTTTTTGGCCTCTGGGGACATCAAAATGAAAAAGTAAATCGGTCCCGGGCCTAGGTCTTACCATGAGACCTACGGTAATAGCTACTTCCCTATGGGGAAATTCGATAAAACCAAACAAAAAGGACCATCCAAAAGAGTAGTAGCTCAATGAAATGTTGAAAACATAAGAGTTTCAAGGCTACAGAATCTCCATTTCTCTAGGTAGCCTGAAGCCCTAGAGCTTCTGTTCTGTAAAAACACGTCCACAGCTAAAACGAATGCTTACCCTCCACTGCACTTTCTCAGGTACTGAGATCAATGTGCAATCAATCCTCAAGAGGCCAATGTTAACAATCCCTCTCAACCACTGCATTACCCAGAGCATATTTTAATGGATTTACACTGGGTGACAGTGATGCCAAGTTGTTGGGGGGGGGGGGGGGGGAAATGGAATACTCCCCAACAAAAAGCAGGGTCTGGATTCTCCCCCAGAAAACTTTTGCATAGACTAGGGTGAAAATCACACATTTATATGTATCTTTTAATGAATTTTCAGATTATTTTGCATGTAAATAGTCCATATAATCTCACTTAATTACGTAATACTGAAAAATATTTACAATGTTTTTTTTTTATACTTTAAAAATTCCAAAAAAATTTAAATGGGAATAATAACAAAAATAAGCCGGCACCACCCATAGCCACTGGGCGACAAAATCTCAGCACTGGGTGACACATATGTCGCCCAGTTAACATGTTATAATATGCCCTGGCATTACCTACAGTAAAGTTCTAAGTTCTATCTAGACATCCCAGAAACAAAAGAACCCTGGGCCATTTTGAGCCACGCAGGTATGAAGGGTACGCCACACCTACCGGTTTCTTTTCGTTTCTGCGCAGGTTGTTTTGTTCTTGGGATGTTTATAGTCCTAGTGGGCTGTGTAATAGTGTTTTATTTGTGTACCTAACACCTTGATTACAAAATATTACTTTCTTATTCTTTATACCACAAACGAGAAAATTACCCGTGAAGTCATCTGCCGCATAGGTTCTTTCATCTTGGGGTCATCATGGCCATTTCTACTTGTATTGCTGGCTAAGCTCTCTGGCGTTGGACTTCGCACTTCTTCTGCATTTGGTACATCTATGCTTTCGTCGTACATCATGGCTTGCTATCATCACATGGATTGAATCAGTGTAATTCAACAACAAGTTAGAACCAACCTATCTATATATATATATATCAACTGTGATTATTTAAAAATAAAACACTTGACCTCATCCTCATTAAAAAATCATCAACATTCATAACACTGGGACAGTAGCGTCGTCCTGTAATCCAGCTACACTTGGAGATCAAAAATTGTGGATATTCATAGGCATGATCTGTGGATGCAATACACCTTGGTGTGGATTAACGCTATAAGGAAGGTAAAAAAGTGTATTTTTTAGTAAAAAACTGTTAGCTTGGTACTGTAAGAAATAAAAGAATTTGTTAAATTTTATCAAAATGTATCCATTTGCATGCGACCTAAAACAGTTCCTCCATTAGAATAACTGACAGTTTCAAATTTACAGGTTTTTTGTCTGTAACCATAAAATGTACGAAAACACAAAAAATATGCCAAACTATTGGTTTTCAAGTTCAACAAAATTGTATGGAAAGAAAGTGCATGTTTAGTCGGTAAAAAATGGAAAAAGCAATTTTTAACACATAAAATCTTGTTCCTATAATGCAATCAATAAAAAATCTCCCATTTTAAAATGCCTAAACATTGCTATGAATTTTCTTTTCTTTAAAAATCTAACTAAAAATATAGCTACTATTTTGATTTTTTTAACTTAAATAAATTGAGCTGTAAGTTATTGTGTGTTGTAGCTTTATTGTTATTTTTCTAAAGAGTTATGGAACAATTTGGATTATTTGTTATATTTACCTATATGAATTTTAAGAGAAAATGTATGTACTGTAGCTTTTTAAATGTTGTTGTTTCATGTACATTGTGTTATTTTTGAGTGTTTTACGCCAGTGGCACATTTTACGTTTTGAAAGGGAACGGTCCAAACCCTGGTCTTGCTACTATCTACCGTCAACCTTTTTGTTGGATAGCATCATTAATTCATAGCCCAATGACAAATGGCATCTGGGTCTGGAAATGATCTCGCTTGGATTCAAACCAGCCGCCTTCAGATTAGAAGGCGACCACAATATCCCCTCTACTACCTAGACCAGGGCCGCGTTAAGGGTCACTGGAGCCCTGGGCAAACTCAAAAGCAGTGCCACCTTTTTTCCTAGTGCGGGCGGGCAGTAGTTGTACGGTGCCCCTCAACCACTGGCGCCCCTGGACATATGCCCAGTTTGCCCGTGTATAAAAGTGGGCCTGACCCAGACAATTAACATATTATTACTTGTAATAAACTTGTTATTACTGTATAACCCCTCCTGAAAGTTTTACCATTTCTCTAACTTTATCTGAGTTTTCTGGAACTGCGGTTTGAGCTATAATGGGTACACTTCCATATCTATTGGCATAAACCACCGAATGAAAATATCGATCGATATATCGATTATTCGATTTATCGTTTGGTTAGTTAGGTAAGGTTAACCTAACCTAACTAACCAAATGTTAAACAATGGAATAATCAATATTACTCATTCCGTTGTTTGTGCCAACAGGTATGGAAGTGTACCTGCTATAATAGGTAAGTAATTGTTTAATTAAGGTGAATATTATTGGGGCCATTAAATAACAATAAAAAAAAACTTTCATTAGGGCAATCAAAATTATGTAGTAACTAACTAAGTTAACTAGAGCAGCATTTGATTAACTTAGTCACATTCTAAATCTTACACAATGTAAATTAAATGGAATGTATAGTATTTGAATTGTACTAACCAGACTTTTAGCACAAAAATAAAACAGCACAACCCGATATCAAAGCAAAGCTTGAGAATATCTCACAGGAGCTTATCAGTCCACTCCTCCACTCACTATTTACATTCAGGTTATGAATCTGTGTACATTTTGTCGTTGCTATGGATACGGATAAATTCCTCTACATCTGTCTCTAGACGTTCCGACGACAGATGACAGATGCATCTTTTTTCGTCTGCATATTTCGATAAATGCCAGCTGCTTTGCCAAACAAACAAAAAACAAAACCAAAGTTTCCGCTGTCGTCGGTCTGCCTCGGTTCGTTGTGTGTAATGTGTATTCTTATTCTATTCTGTAACCTTCAAACTGTTGGACAATAAAATAGTCAAGTGTAATAGGCCTATTATTATATTTTTTTAAATCAGGATTCAACAAGACTGATCAACAACAATATGTGAGATGGCTTAGTTTCTGTTTCTATTTTCGAGTTATTTTATGAATACAGTTTGAAACCAACTTTTAAGAAGCCTTTATTTTGGAGGCTTGAAGAACTTAAAAGTTAGGTTTGTAGTAAGTTACTAAATGTAGACAATGCTTTATTTTAAGTCTACATGATTTTAATTAGGGTACATTTTCTTTTTGCCATAAGGTAAATCAGCAAAGTGACCTAAACGTTTGACCATGTGGAGATATTTTTCTAGAGGCTTTAACAATCAAGGGCTAAAAAGAAGTCTTTGTTTTGATAAAACTGACACTCATTTGAAGGATGGCAAGAGTAGCCAACAGCGGTGTTGTATCAAGGAGCTTCTCCCTTGTGCTTTACAAAAGTTAAACTTATCAAAATGTAAAGACGGTAAACAAAAGTATGGGGAGGGGAAAAAAGGGCCAGAGAATGTTGGTCACCACTCATTTTTTGAAGCCTTTGGTTGGAGCGGAGCTTTGGTTTTCGGATGGGTAATATCTAAACAGATTTGGCTTCGACATGGTTGGACTCAAGATCAAGACACACGACCCACAAGGATTGTATCTGACCAGAATTTTATTTCATTCTTGTCTCATATAGGCCTAGTAAATACACAGCCACCAGCGTCATTTGTTTTACCAGTACCTGTTTCACCGTCAAAGAGTAAGAAATCAGACATCCCAGACGTAGATGATGAATTTGACAAAGCTGCTGAAGAATTGCTAGTAGTACATAAAAAAGCCATCGCTGAAGCATTAAACCGAAGGGGTATTTCTTGCCTGTCTAAAGCAACTGGCTCAGAGGCTATGAAGTATTTCAGACGTGCGTCTGAATTAAAATACCCTCCTGCAAGTTTTAATATGGGTCAATGCTGCGAACTGGGTATCGGAACTAAGCAGGATTTCAAGCAAGCTGCGGAGTGGTACAAAATAGCTGCAGATCAAGGACATCCAACTGCCACCTATAACCTCGGAGTGTTTTATGCCCATGGCTGGGGAGGTTTAAATGCTGATATCGACACTGCCCGTCGATTATTCACCAAAGCAGCCCAGCTTGGCCAGCCTGATGCCATAGCGGCTCTTGAAAGGGAATCTAAAAACGACATGCGATATATTACAAAAGCAAATGACTCGTCATTAGACCGTATAAATAGTCATGAAACTAAGTCATCTAATTTGAACTACTTTGCTGATAATATCAGAAACGGACTTGGTGATGGAATCTTTATGCAAGGATATGACTCTAAATGGGAAGTTCCACTTACCAGCACACTGCCAGTAGCAATCTAGATTAAAGTATGAGTATTAAGTAGGCTATTAAAAGTATCATATAAGATAGTTTTAAGTAGGCCTATGTGCTTAGGATATTAATTAATATAATTTTTAGCCTACTGTACTTATGCATTAGGCTATTCAGGCCTACAGTTTATTTCTCAGTGTAAGGTCCAATAGCTTTGCTGCTTGAGCATCAGATCAGGCCAACTACTGTTATTGTGCCGAGACCTTTGCCATGATAATGCTTATATCAAAATATGTTTTCAGAAATCCTCTCACACCAGCAGTTACACTACAATAGGCCCTATACTTCCATAAAATTCCCCACTGTTTGGTCTTTTTATTTTTGTAGGCCTTCTTAGTTGAATGCATAGGTACCGTAACTAAACTTGTCGTTTTGTGAACATGAATTGAACATCAAAGAACCAATCGAACAATACAAATTTTTTAAACAATTAAATAAATTTCAATGTTTTATATTTTCTGTTTTTAGGCCTAAGTTTCTTTAAGACACTTCTTCTTCCACTTATGAAATCTAAACTGACAAAATGAGCACAGTCTTGATCGAAACTATCAAGTAAAATCTTGTCAAGCTAAATCATTACATTACTTTTTTCAGGTAAGAAGTAATTAGGCCTAGCCAATTTTAAATTTTTTTGAGTTTTTCTCATCAAATTTGGTATTTTCATAGACTTATTTTAATTATGTTGATTATGTTGATGTGGATTATGTTGATTTAGGGCCTTAGGATTAATTATAACTCTAGGGGACTAGATTTTTGAGTTTTGACACTAATTCAAAAAAGGAATTTATTAAGGTCCACCACTTATTGGTGAGAAAAGAGGTGGTGTTCAGGATATTTTGTAGCCTAATATTACAGCTTAAAATAAAATGTGACAGATGCCCTTGGAAGTTTTTGTACCGTAGTTTGTGAGTTGCCTCATTCTAGGGATGAGCATCGATCATCGATGTTTTTGAAACATCGATGTTTTTGGCCAAGTATTGAGATACCGATGTTTTCCATTACTGGAGAGTTAAAAAAGCAGACGAAAAACATTGATGATTTCGCAACGATGTTATCGGTACATCAATGGTTAACCTATAGATGCTCATCCCTACCTCATTCTTTACTAGTCAGCAATTAATTAAGGTTTTTTGCTTTATGAATTTTTCTCCTGAATTTTAATTTAGGTTAGGCTGACTTCTGTGTTAACTAGGTAGGCAACGTATTGATTGACTTAGCTGTCAAAACATTGATGTTTTCACGATGATGTTATCGGTAGCCTACATCGATGGTTGGCATGGATGTTACCCGATGGTGAATATCAATGGTTGACCTATCGATGCTCATCCCTAATTATGATTAATAATAACTGAGTTTGAGTTATTAACTTTTAGGTCCAGTCAAACATTTTGGTTTTGAAAATTATTTTCAGTCTAAAATACTATGTTTTTTTTTATCATTTCAGGTAAAATGGCCAAGTTACTCACCTCAATAATTGGAAAACATTTAGTCTGCGATTTTAAGTACTATTTAAGAGGATTAAGCTCAAAATTCTTATTACAAAACTCGGCCAGCTTAAAAAAAATAGACGTCAAGATTGTATATCAGCGAAGGTACTTCAGCAGTGAAAAAGAAAAGGAAACAAGATTACAAACTCAATCTGGCTCACAACTCAGCGAAGACGTTAAACCAATCACATTCAACACTGTAAAAGAAACAACAAAAACAGCTTCGTACTTAGGTGTTATTTTATTGGGAGTCGGTATTACAGGGATTATTTTTGTTACTGTGTTCAAAGAACTGTTTTCTAGCAAGAGTCCAAATAATGTTTATTCCAAGGCTTTGGAAAGAATTTGTACGGACACACGTGTGCAAGATGCATTGGGAGAACCGATAAGTGGATACGGTGAAGAGAATAGGAGAGGAAGACGTCAACATGTCAGGTAACTCTCCACTTTCTGCAATTAGCCTACATTGTATTCAACAAAATTTAACAATTTTAAGACTACAAATCTGATTCAGGCAAAGCAACTCCTTTTATAGAAGATTTTACTATTTACATACATTTCGGGTTGTATTAACCCTTCATCAGGTCTATAGAAACTTGGCCTATTGCTGATGATGGGTTAATACAACCTTAAATGTATATATAGTCGAATGTAATAGAAAAGAAGTTGCTTGGACTGAATAAGGTAGGCTACGTAAACTTGATTATTTAGAATTGAGCTACTCCAGAGGCTATTAACAACCATGAAATAAACAAAACTAATATGTGATGGATTTTTGCAGACATTTTCTACCACAGTTGGTAAGGCATGTTTTCGCAAGGTTTCAGAATCTAGAATTTGATTACCGTGTCTAGCCTAATAGGTGAGAATGTATAAACCTAGCCAAGGCCACACTAAAAAAACAGGCCGTAATGCTCGCCAAGCATGACGTCACGATAGAAGACGGCTATGACGTATAAGTACTTATTTATTTATTTTCCAATGAAAGATTAAAACAAGCAGCTGATCACAAACGGCAAAATTACGTCATTGCCGTCTTCTATCGTGACGTCATGCTGGACGAGCATTACGGCCTGTTTTTTTAGTGTGGCCTTGACCTAGCCAAACCTGAAAAATTTAGCAAAGAAAAACCTGTTCTTTCGTATTGTACGGAGGCCACTCTTAGACAGCGTGATAAGGCGGTTGTGTTAGGTCGGGTTATTATACATTTTGTGTGACATCTGGTATCGTTCGATTCATAACCAAACAAGGAAAGTCCTACAAACATCTTAATGATAACCCAACCTAATACAACCGCCGCAGCGCGCTTAGTGAAACCAACTCTAAACAGTTAACTACACAGTTCTCTATGTGGTTTTTCTAGATTTTTGTATCTGATTGTTGTTGGATATTAGTATATTTTCATCACTAGGGTGTAAAATGACTCTTTTCAACTCGAGCTCAAGTTTCACAACTAAAAATGAGTGAGGGTTAAAAAACACTTTTTGCCTGTGTAATGAACTTAATTTTTTTGTCATGTTGTACCATTATTAAAGCAAACTAAGTTGTCATAAAACAAAAATAATTGGGTTGAACTTCCCAGGTTGAACCCAGCAGCCCTCAGGCAGGCCTATTACAATGTTCTTAATAAGAATTTTTACAGGCATTTCAGGCTGAGTCTAATTAAACTGTTTTATTCCCTTTAGTCATCTCCTTTATGAAAAAGATGGTGAAAAACGACTTCGGATGAAGTTTTACATCAATGGTTCAAGAAAACGAGCTACTGTCCATCTAGAAATGAAAGAGGTAGGCATTTTTTTACTGTGTTCTCATTTTTAAGCTTAGACATGTTTGGATACAATTATTCCTTTATTAAGGTTTTAAATATTTAGGTTGCTAAAACCATTGACCATTACTTTCTAGACGACCTGCAGTAACAGGAGACCCTTTTTATAACTGTAGGCCTATACTTTAGCCTACTGTGTAGCAGCTTAGATCATCTAGTTTCATTTATCAAGAAAGCATAGCATATGAACTACCTCATCAAAAATTATAAATATTGGTTGTATATCATGGTATGGGCAGTGGAAGATCTACTACTTCCACTACTGCTGTTTTGACAAACAAAGTCTTTCAGCTTATCCAATAGGAATCCCAAGTCAATGCAAAAATATTGGCATTGTAAACATTTCATTCTGACTACCCCATTTGTATAATATTTATCTACACAAACATTTTATCTATTGGGCTCAATTCTTTTACTTTCAATCATATTGAAAATCGCTTACGAAACTTCAGCCAATTTCAAGTTTAGGTTAACCTGGTTACATGGTTTGTTAGTTAAAAAATGTTTTCGTTTGTATTACAGGATGAATCTGGCAACTATGTCTACAGATATCTTTTTGTGGAACTGGATGATTTTGGCCGCCACCCGATTGTATTTGAAGACAATCGACACTCGCAGCCTCCCAGTGGTTTGACACCAATTGAACAACTTCCCTCCGTTAAATATTCCGATGAACTCGACCTTTCTCAACCTCTCAACATGAATCTCAACTTTCCCGATGGTGGGGTTAAGTAAATTCATTGAGAATTGCATTTTAGTACTGTGTGTCTGTAATCATCGTATTTTCCACGTATTTTATATTGATGTAGCTCATGTTAAGATGAAGTTTTATCTATTTTTAAATTTGTTTATGTTTTTTTTTTCAAAGCATGAGTAGTTTAATCTTGATGTTGATAATGTTTGTTTTTATAAACTTTTGTTGTCAATGAATATCAGTGCTAAGGAATGTTTTTGTGCCA
Organism: Macrosteles quadrilineatus; assembly: GCF_028750875.1. Taxonomy (NCBI): domain Eukaryota; kingdom Metazoa; phylum Arthropoda; class Insecta; order Hemiptera; family Cicadellidae; genus Macrosteles; species Macrosteles quadrilineatus. Next base: position 78,579,388 of record NW_026542601.1, read on the forward strand.
TTATTATGTGTATTAGAGTAAAAAGTACTGAATAAAATTCTCTGATATTGTAATAAGCATTGTGAATTTGGGCTTTTGCAAGGCCGTTATCTCATGATCTCAATCTTACTATATGAGATTTGATGGGTAATAATTTTCTTTTAATAATTTCTACAAAATAGAACACTTGATCTATATCGATATCCGTACCATTTTCTATGTTGTATCAATAGTCAAATATACTACCTAGAACAACAAATTGTAGACCTCATAAACAAAATGCACTACTGGTGCTAAATGACTATTTGGCCTTATCCTGCTATTTTAAAACACCTAGTCAACTATATGAACAAATATCTTAAATGATTACCTACTCGATTGGAGGAATGGAATAAATAAATTTAAAGGACATTAGGGATCGTAGTAATCTGTTGAACTGTAAAGCTAACATTGGTCCGGTTTTCAAATGCTATCCAAAACACAAAATTTTTTTATAGTACGATGATGTTATAAAAATAATTTATGTCACTATAACTACCCCATTTAAATCACGTAGTACTTTTTTAACCTTAAAAGTTTTTTTGTAAGCAGACAGATGAGAAACTTAGAGACTGATGAAGTGCTGAGGGTTGATATTACATCATTGTTGAATTTGATGACATCACTAGTTGTGGTGCTTTGTTTTTTTTTTGTACAGGTAATCTTTATTTCTACGTTTCGTGCTTAATCCGTTTATTTACAGGATGTTTCGTGATTATGTAGTGTGTTACAAACCCTGTAGGTTGAAAAGACACCGGTGGCAAGAAATAAATATTACCTGGCTTATGTTAAGATTGTTGGAATATGATCTTGTTTACCAAATGCTCAGTGATCAGTGTTTCCACAAGACCAAAAGAAAAATCCTGCTTGTATCCCCACTTTTATGTCATGAAAAATCCTGTTTTACCGTAAATTCCATGAATTTCATAAAAGATCATGTTAAATCTCAAGCGATATTTTAATGCATATCTGTAATAGCTCTTTAAACATTGCTATAATACTACGCGAAAACAAATACATTGAAATTACACAAAAAGTCCCGTTTTTGGAATTAAAATCCCCTGTATGGAAACACTGTCAATGATGCTACTTGTACTTATTTTGTAAATTTGTGTCATGATTATTTTGATTTGAGAATTTAATAAAGATGTTTAAGTTTAAATGTTTAGTTTTTACTCTCCTAGAATCCTAAGGATAGATTTTCTCAAAGTAGTATGTAAAATTAAAGTATTAAATATTATAATAAAATAATCCAGGACCATATAATATCAATGTTTCTCATCAATACAAAAACATATTTGTCATAAGGTAAAAGAAGCCAATTTATTAAAAATACTGTTTATTAAAAATATGTTGACATTGCATAAAATAATTGTCATGGATTAACATATTTATTTGGATATTTGTCTGCACTTTACCCTACAGACTAAGGCTGTTTTATCTATGATTACAGTCACAACACTATTTGTATACTAAAGGCAATCATGTGCGAGGCACTAAGTTTAACTTCTTATCTTATTGCTATAATCTAAAACTAAACTACAAACAATAGTCACAGCACAACAAACAAATCACAATCCTTAGGGTTGGATACAACATTACGTTAACACTCTCAACGAGTTTAGAATAATACTTATAAATTATCATACAGGATTTTGTGACCGGTTGGTTTAACAGCAGGATTACATAACTGATGAAATTTGATGAAAATGCACAAATAAACTCAAAAACAGGACGCAGCACAGCACGGGGCGACCACACCCCCCCCCCCTTGCCTAGACGCTCTCTGTGAGTTCCTTCGCATTACCAAGTACCGTACGTATTTGTTTTAGTGCGCCGCGTCCTGTCTGTTTGTACCCTTGGAATTTTCAAAGCTACTAGCTGCTAGCTCCTTCTTCAGCAGTTAAGTCTTTCTTTGTCCTTGTAGCCAAACTAAAATAGTTATTTGTGCAACTAGTGGGCAAAGCGGCACTTACTCGTGTTACACATCATATTTTTCCTAAAGTTACTATAAATCATATAAATAATATTAGTCTTTCAAACACTGTACAACCCGTTTTTAAGTTAGGTTAAATCCAAAAATTGAACGAAATGGGAAACGCTGCACCAGCTGATCGTAGTTGTAATATCTTTAAGTGTTGCCAACTTATTTTTAAGCGTACCCTACACAGATTACGTGCATAATAAAAGCACGCTGCTTTGTCTTGTTTGGTTGGAATACTAGTAGTGGTATACTAGCCAAAGTAAGGCTTTCTGTACTACAATCTGTGAGAGGAAGCCCCCTTTGTCGGGTGACTGTAGGAAAAAAATACTAGTTTCAAAAATTGTATGTGTATTATATGTGCATTTTCATCAGAAAGATAAGACTGCTGTCAAACAAATCCACCACAAAATCTTTAAATACCCAGGCCTAAGGCCATCTTTACCAACAAATGTCATAATCATACACATTTTTATTAAATTACTAAAACCTTATAAAGTACTACTGGCCAAACTTTCCTTACACGACACAAACTATGCTGGCTTATACAATATCTAGTTATATACGGCATTGGTCTATTGTAAGGGACGTTTAATACAAATAATGTTTGGTAAAATATTGAGGTATATCACATAGTTATTGCAGCATTATATTGCAGTCATGTAAAAATTTTTCTAAAAATGATCACAGGTCAAATGTTTTAAGCTGAAAGTCTTTATCTTTTTACATCGACACTTTTTAACCATCAGTTTTTCCTACAAAAATAACTTTACTCAAACATATTAAGGGTATTTACTAGATTGGATTCCGTCCAATTAAACAGATGATGAGCAATTATTGAGGATAGGAGGACATTAGAGGTTTGCGTTTGAGATCCAGAATGTATAAGTACTCGGTGACAACTAACTACAAAAACTATTTCTCCTATTAGTTGAAGTTGCAATCAGTATTAAAGCAAACATCAGTCTAATCTAATCATCACTTAGGCCATGTACACACGTTGCGGCGCCCGCCTGGGACCGTACATATGGCAGCGGCTGCCGCCGCGATTTTGACAGCCAGTACTGTATTTACCCAATTTTTTCTTTTTTTACGCTTGACAATTCTTTTCAGCAAAAAAACTCAACTAACTCTTGCCACGCAATGTTTTGTTGTTGCATTGTATGTCCCAAATGCATCATTTTTGTACTTCTTCAATGAACAGTTCAGTGTCAAAGTTTTCTGGTTCCACAACAGCACGCATGGCCATAGTAAACTTACGCTACAAGCACTAAATCAACTCCAGCCACAGCTACACACTTCACCAACGCACAGAGAGCGGTGTCCACAGGGCAAGCGCGCAGATGTCTGTGATCCTAGTAGCAACTGCAGCCAACCGTGGCGGCTACCACCCTCATGTCAACTCTAGTAACTCCAACCGCACGGGAGCCGCGGCGGTCGAAGGGAAAACTACGACCGCTGCGGTTTGTTGCAGTTGATTGGAAGTGGGCGGTTGCATGTGAACGGTCCCATTCGCTCCCTTGTACTTTCAAATGCCACAGTTCCCGGGCGATAGCAACCGAGGCAACTGCCGCCCACATGTGTACAGGGCCTTAGTGAGTGAAAACATTATATCTACTTCACTTGTAAAATTATGTACTTGTATTTAGGACTACACATAGTCATAGACATTTAGCACTTAAAAAAAATACCCCAATACTGTACTTATATTCCAACAGGTCAATAATTAAGTATATAATTTTTCTAGTTGGGAAATTATCATTCCCAGAAGCTATTTAAGTGCATAGTCCTTTACAGCAGACACTATTGCAAGCATTTTCTTAGTTTTGTGAGGTAACTAAGAATTCAACTCCATATTATTTGAGTTACAGTGTATTACAATTATAGCCCACTTGAGGACAGCTGGATTCAGTTTCCAACCATCAAAAAGCTTCTGACTTTTTTCAAGATCGAACCAGCGACCTTCTGATTACTAAAATGTAAACAAGCACTAATAAATCTGAGCACTAAAAATCAAGAGTATGATATTACGCCAAAGCTAATCCAACTTCTTAAGACAAAGCAAATCTTCCTAAGATAAGCAAATCTTCTTAAGATAAAAGTGACTATTCCGTTATCACAAACATTACAGCTATGTCGCCTTTTGCGTATTTGTATAAAACAACAGCTAAAATACACAGTTAAGTAAAATAAAAATAAATAATCCTACAATCAATAAAAAGCTTAGTAAAACCTTGAGAAATTTGTTCAAGCATTATAACTCTCAAAAAATACAACATTCCAGATGGGAATGTCAATTATATTCCATTACTTTTCCCTAAAATTGAGAAAAATAAAAGGATAAAAATTTACTACAAAGATGACAAAAAAGAGAAATGAAATCACACAAAAATAGTTAATCTCATCACACAGCCATAAGGTTGTCTTCACTAAGGATGGTGAGAAAGACAACACCCGTGGGTGGCAAGGGTGAGTCCGGGTCCTTGGGTTTCTCGGGTGAGTTAAGCGTGACTGCCAGTGGAGTGGGGGAATGATTCACAAGCGCCGGCAGTTCGCTTTCACCCAAAACCTCATCAGGCAAAATCATATTATGATTTAGGACCTGAAACAAGTGTTAAAATATGTCAAACTTCTAAGAAGAGGAGTATTTGATGCTCACATGACTTAGGTTAACAACATCATAACGGTACATCACCTCTGGCAGTAAAAATCCTACGACAAAAAGTTTTAGTTTTGGGCTTTGAAAGTTGATAACCGACAATTATTGTGGTCATTTGTTTTCAACCAGCAATTGAACAACGTAAGTTAGAACTAGATTGATAGCAGTGGTGTATTCATAAATTTTCCTGTTCGAAAACGCTCACAATTCTCTCGGAAAACTTGGGTCGGGTATAAATATATTGGATTTTTGGATAAAGCAGAGTAGCAGTGCTGTTCCCTTGTGTTTTCACTCCACAATAGCGTTGACACAGTATGAGGCAAAGATTAGCTAAACATGAGTTTTGAATGTACAACAGACTAAGTCACTAAGATCAGCTGTTTTTTTTTTTTTTTTTTTTTTACAGAACGATTGATTTAAAACCCTCTAAATAAGAAATGCTTGATCTAGTTAATTTGACTCATCAGTGAGCGATAGACTAACTAACACAAGTAGACTCCTCATCCCGTTGTAAATTTTGAAGCTCGTTTTTGTGTCTAGTTCATGTCTGGTAACACTGACCGCTAGTGTTGACAAAATTTTGCTTCTTTTATTTTAGGGTCAATTTCGTGATTTGTGCTTTACTGTTTGGTTAGTTAGTCAAATCAAATCAAATCAAAATATCCTTTATTCATTTAAGTACAATTGTACAGGAATAGAGTCAGATCTTACAAAATAAAATGTTTTACATTTAAGAACTAATAATAAGACAGAATATTTATTTTATTTGTTCTCCCAAAACTCTTCAAGAGAATAAGGGGCAATTTTAATCAAATACTGTTTCAGACAATTTTTAAACTTTTTTAAGAATCATTGTTTATGATTAGATCATTTTATTTGGTTAGATAGGGTTTTAAATGACTGAAATAACAAGAAATAAATAGTAAACAAAACACGACCTCTACAGTGCACCGTACAGAACTAACAATAAAATTGGCTTCAGATGATCAACAAGGATGATAAATCTACTCAGGGATATGTTTTATCTATGAGTGAGCGCATAATATTTTTGATTTTGTTTCCAAAAAACAACAATCTTTGGGTGAAAAGGTAAGCACTCAACCCACTCTGCTTCCACGATTCACTCACGAGTTATTTTGTCCAGTTACTAGGGCAGGCATTCTCAACTGTTCGCCAAACTTATCAATAAGATTTACAAATAGGGAATACATCTAGATTCTAAACACCTTGTTTCTAAAAACCTGATTTGTAAAGACCTAGATTCTAAAGTGTCCCTCGAAAACTGCCCTGCACTGCTCTTGAAACTTGAACGGATCACTATTACTACCTAACGCATACTCCTTCACTAATTACATCAAAAACAGTAAACACCGACATTTCATTTGCTACCAAGATTTTATACTTTCTGATTCTGATAGGTAGGTTTACTACTCAAAATTTATTGCGACAAAAACGTGTCTTTATGACACAAGGATCATACACACTTTTCAAGACCCAGGGTTCTAAAACTATTCTTTTACCTGTACTCTCAAAGGCTTATCAATGTCTTTTCTGTAGAACACAAAGGAACTTTCCCACACAGGATCCAAGTCTGAAGAAACCTTAGTTTTCTCTTTGCTGCCTTCACAGGTTAGCACACAATAGGGGTTGAGCTCTGAAATCACACACTTTATAGAACACTACATAAATGTATGTAATCTGTTCAAACACAATAGGTGAACGGTTCGTCAAAATAACTGAATAATTTTAGGAATGGCTTTTATTGTAAACTAGCAACAGTGCCCGTTGTGGTTAAATACAACGGTCTCTAGTAAAATAATGGTTATGAAATTCATACACCACTTTACTCACTAATATTAATGGTACAGTTTAAACACATAACATTAGAATCACACATTTAACATAAGGAACACACTTTAAACATGAATGCAAATTGTTAACAACAACATTTAACCAAAGAAAAATTAATTAGATAACAATATAACAATAAGCTGTTGAAATATTGACACATGTTTCGTATGATTAGATTATGCATACTGGTAAACCAATTATTGCCATCTATAAAAATAATTGGCTTTTCTTTTCCGAGTCGGGTTAGCTCTTCTATCCGACCGATTTTCATAATTTTGGCCTTAAACTAAAGGTATGGACGTAACGCAGATTTGCCATCAAAGCATCGGCATTCATTTTGACGTATATTTCGAGTTATGCACAAACTGCCTGCCTATACATTTCTTATAGGTGTTAAATTTGGTTTTTTTCGAGTTCAATGTTTCGCAGGCGAGCGATGGTTTACAGGAGGGCTCTTCTACCTGCCCAATTTTCATAATTTTGGTCTTAAAATTAAGCTATGCAAGCACATATTTCTCATCAAGCATCATCGTTAATTTAGCTAATGTTAATACATTAGCTTAGCACAAAATAAGATATAATGTAATTAGAACTGCTGGAATACATCTTTAATTGAAGAGAGAAAAATCTTTGGTCGAGTAATCTCGACCAAAGATTTTTCTCTCTTCAATTAAAGATGTATTCCAGCAGTTCTAATTACATTATACATTTTGGTCTAAAAACCTTAAGTGAAATACCAGCTTTCATTTGAGCTATTGATTATTAAGATCGGACTACCTAAAGCACACTGCTGAATCACGAATCAATAATAAATACAATCGTTTTAGTACCTATCTGCAATCAATGATACGTAACTCTATTTTTATTTAAGTTATTTTATATGTCTTGGTCTTAAAATACTTCAAAGGCTTTCACTTGAGATATTGATAGTTTTAATCAGTTAAGTTCAAGATACTGTATCGCTCAATCAGAAAATATAAATTTGATTATATCTTGGATATGGAATTTAGTTTTAGATACATTTACTTAATTCTAATTACGTTATTCTATTTGTTTTGACTTAAGAACCTTCATCGATGTTAAATATAATATAAAAATAAAATGTTTGTTTAAGCCTGCCTTTATTAGAAAAAGAACAGCTGTAATGAAATTATTAAAATAACATCACAACAATTTAATGGTGTAAATAAAAACTATTAGTGGAATGTGTTTGAGAATCTTGTTGTTGGTTTTGTGAATAATAATTTTGTTTAATGTAAAAAGTGAGTATTTATTTAAATATAAAAAGTAAGAAAACTTTTCAGGTGTGGGCCCAGGGCTGCTCATGCCATAAAGCTAAAAATTAACAATCAGGGCTGCTCATGCCATAAAATAAACCAAGTAAGAACAGGGCTATTAATACCATAAAACTAAAACTAGAAGAACAAAGTTTGAAGTTGTCTCTTAGCGTGAGTATATCAACATTTACTAATAATGACCAGTGAAAATGATTATAACACTATTCAAAGACTTTAAAACGTGGAAACATTTACTATGTGGGAATTTGAGATTAGTGTGTTGTTCAAAGCACGAGAACTGATAGATGTAGTTGACGGAACTGAAACCTTAGATGAACAAGGTGATGATGCATCAAAAATAAAAAAGTGGAAGGTAAAGGATGCCAAGGCTCAACATTATATATTGCTAACAATTGAACCAAATTAAACCTCATATTTTAACTTGTAAAAACGCCCATGAAATGTTTCAAACACTAAAAAGACTTTTTCAAAAAGATACTGAAACCCAAAAATGTGCATTACTTCAGGACTTTTACAACTTCAAGTACAATAGAGAAATTGATATGATGAGTAACCTTTGCCTAATACAGAACCTAACTTATAAACTAAACCAACTCGACCAGAAAATAGATGACACAATGGTGATAACGAAGATCCTGACGATACTACCAGAAAGCTTCAGACATTTCAACAGTGCCTGGGACTCGACATCAGCTACGGAAAGGACACTCGAAAATCTGAAAGCTCGACTTGTTCAAGAGGAAAGTAAGATGAAATCTATGGACAGCAGCAGTGGTAATGAATGTACAGTTGTTAAGGCTAGCTCTACTCAATATGAACAAGGTATGACTAAATTTAATAAGCCTAATAATGTAAAATGTTTCACTTGTCAAAAGATAGGTCACATTCAAAAGAATTGTCCTAGTAAAAAGTTTTGCTCTTTTTGTAAAAAGAATAACCATTATGAGTCAAACTGTTATCTTAAAAATAAAGTTAAGGAAAATAGGCCAATGATGTGTACTATTTGTAAGAAAAGTAACCATGATACTAAGAATTGTTTTTTTAGAGATAGGTCTAGTGAAAATAACAATAACAAAGATCCTAAAAACACCCATAAAACTGTTTTTCTGACCAAGGTTAAGGAGGAACAGGTAGGCCTAATCCTTGAAACAAGTATGCCTAAGCATATAAATGAAGTAAAAGAAGTTAACAAGGCTTTTGTTGTTGACAGTGGTTGCACCCCAAACCATATGACCAACTGCAGTAATATTTTAAGTAACTTAAAAGAGTTTAAACAGGAAATATCAGTCGCTAAGAAAAACCAGTCAAATGTTTTCTCTAGGTATTGGTAGCATTGAAACAGACAAGTGTATTTTAAATAATGTCTCTTACGTACCAGAACTTAGTAATAATTTAATGTCTGTAAATGCCATTACGGAAAAAGGTGGTACAGTTGTCTTCACTAAAAATAAAGTAGAAGTAATTAAAAACGATGAAATGATACTTGAAGGTAATAAAAATAGTCAGGGATTGTATATAGTCAATTTAAGAAGCAGCATTTGTAGTGAAAATAGTCTCTCTAATGGTAATACCAGCAATGTCACAATTCAGTCAGGTGAGGTGGTAAATAACAGCAGTCAACAAGAAGACAACGGTGAAAATCAAGAAAATTCTAGTGAATTAATGAAAATATGGCATAAAAAGTTAGGACACCTAAATAATGAGAGCATCAAGAAACTAACTAAAATGTCAAGTGGAATGCCATCTGATATAACAAAATGTGAGAACATATTTTGTACAGCTTGCATTGAAGCAAAACATACCAGATTGCCTTTTAATACTGTTAGGGAACGAGGATCAAAGCCCTTACATATAATCCATTCAGATGTGTGTGGAAAAATAGAACCCTCTACACATGACGGAAAAAGTTACTTCCTTACTTGCATTGATGATTATACTCATTTCTGTAAAGTATATTTATTGAAAACTAAAGATGAAGCCAATCAATACATTAAAGAATACATCAATGAAGCAGAAGCATACTTTAACCTTAAAGCACACAAAATAAGATGTGACAATGGAGGTGAATATGTTTCGACAAACCTAAAAAATTGGTGCAAGGAAAAAGGGATTGTGCTGGATTACACTATTCCTCATACACCACAACTGAACGGAACTGCAGAACGAATGAACAGAACTCTGTTAAATAAAGCTAGAGCAATGCTCTTTGATACAAATCTGTCAAAAGACATGTGGGGAGAGGCAGTGTTAACAGCTGCATATCTGTTAAATAGAATCCCATCTATAACTGTCGATAGAACTCCAGCTGAAAAATGGTATAACAAGAAACCAGATCTCTCTAGACTACAAGTATTCGGAACGGAAGCATACTGTAAGACACTAGGTCGACTAAAGAAACTCGACAAAAGAAGCAAGAAAATGATATTTGTTGGTTATGCTTTAAATGGATACCGAATGTGGGATGAAGAGAAAAGAAAGATAATCATTTCAAGAGATGTGATTTTTGTAAAGAATAGTGTTACTACTAAACCTAAAACCGATGATCCACAAGATGTTAAAGAAGAAGCTGTACTAGATGAAAGTGAAGAACTAGAAGAAGAAGACACTATACCTGAACACGAAGAAGAACATGAACAGGAACCAGAAGACCTATATCAAGAAGAAAATGATACTGATGAAGAAGAACCTGAAATAAGAAACCAAAGATATAATCTTCGACAAAGAAACAACATAAAAAGACCTGTCAGATATGAAGACTACGATCTTAACGCACTTTTGACGTACAATGAATGTATCAATGGAGATGAAAAAGAAAAATGGAAAATTGCAATAAATAATGAAAAAGAGTCTCTGAAGAAAAATGAAACTTGGGAAATTGTTGACAGAAAAGAAACTTTAGGAAAGCAAATTTTAACAACTCAATGGATTTTCAAAGTCAAAGATGATGGAACCTATAAGGCGAGACTTGTTGTTAAAGGATGTCAGCAAAAAGGGAAAATAGATTTCAAAGATACATTTAGTCCTGTAGTGGACAGTACTTCACTAAGATTACTTCTTGCTATAGCAGCACAAGAAAACATGCATATACAAACATTTGACATTAAAACAGCATTTCTATATGGTCTAATGGAAGAAGACGTGTATATGTTGATACCAGAAGGTTTTGAAGATCAAGGTCAAGTCTGTAAACTAAATAAATCATTGTATGGTTTAAAACAGGCCCCATGCTTGTGGAACAAGAAATTTACTTCATTTCTTAAAAGTCAAGGATTGACACAACTGAAGTCAGATCAGTGTATTTTTATGAATCCCGATAACGATCTCTACTTAGCTATCCATGTAGATGATGGCATTTTGATTGGTAAAAATGAAGGAAAAATTGCAAACCTACTAAAACAACTTGAAGATGAATTTGAGATGACGATCAGTCCAAATCCAACAGTTTATATAGGGATGGAGATCAAACGTAACAGGGACGGAATTTTAATCAGCCAAGAAAAGTATGCAAAACAAATTCTTGAAAGATTCAATATGAAGAACTGCAAAGAAGTAAATACACCAATTAACCTGAAAGATACAACTGAAACTCTTCATGAAAATACTACTAAAGGAGCTTTTCCTTACAGAGAAGCAGTAGGAAGTCTGCTTTATCTCACTAACAAAACCAGACCTGATATGAGTTTTTCAGTCAGTTATGAAAGTAGACACTTGGAAAATCCTGACAAAAATGATATCCAAAATGTAAAGAGAACCCTTAGATATCTAAAAGGAACACAAACCCATGGAATAAGATTCTCTTCAATTAAACGTGACAAAATTGAGCTGAATGCTTATTGTGATTCTGATTTTGCAGGAGACACTCAAGACAGAAAAAGTACAAGTGGTTATGTAATAATGTTCGCAGGTGGACCTGTGACTTGGAGCTCAAGAAAACAGCCCATTGTAGCACTTTCAACAGCTGAAGCAGAACATATTTCCGCTGCTGAATGCTGCAAGGAACTAAAATATTTGAAAACTCTAATTAGTGAACTTACTAACAAGCCAGTGAAAATAACACTCAACATTGACAATCAAAGCGCAATGAAAATGATTCAATCCGGCCAAATGAACCGCAGAAGCAAACACATCGATGTACGCTATTACTTCATAAGTGAACAATTTCATGAAGGTCTGTTTGCACTCCAATACTGTAGGTCTGATGAACAGTTAGGTGATATTTTCACAAAATCTCTTACTTACCCTAAATTTCAAAAGTTCAAAGAAATCCTCATTAAAAGCTTTGCCTAATTTTGAGTTGAAACTTAGAAATAAGATGATGAGGTAAACAATGTACTGTACATATAATGTAAATATTATTCATTAAATTAAATGGACAATAAATAGACAATCTAATAAAAACAGTGTATTTTCAAATGTTAAAACTTTTTTTTTTCAACTTTGTAAAACACAAACAATATTATTAACTAAGCTAGCAGTATGGGTTTACAAGAATCTAGCGTTGAGAAATATATAAAACATTTTATTCTTAAGGGGGAGTGTTAAATATAATATAAAAATAAAATGTTTGTTTAAGCCTGCCTTTATTAGAAAAAGAACAGCTGTAATGAAATTATTAAAATAACATCACAACAATTTAATGGTGTAAATAAAAACTATTAGTGGAATGTGTTTGAGAATCTTGTTGTTGGTTTTGTGAATAATAATTTTGTTTAATGTAAAAAGTGAGTATTTATTTAAATATAAAAAGTAAGAAAACTTTTCAATCGAAATACCAGCTTCCATTTCATTAAAGCACGCAGCTAAATCACGACCAACACAAATTGTTCAAAAAATAGAGTTATTTATCATCGATTTATAGCCAAACGATCTTGCTTGCAACCTCAACAGTACTTTCATAATTATTTGCAAATCCTCACAAATTAGGCTATCCGATGACCTATTAATTAATAAAATCGGTTCAGTAGAACAGTAGATTTAGTTGTACAAAGTTTAACAACAACATCTTTAATTCAGTATTTTCTCACTACTATAAACCTGGAGGTTGCTTAATGTTTTTGCAAATAACTTTGAAACGATGAGGAAATCGACCAAAGTGGAAGGTGATATTCTGAAAGAAAATAACATTTCCTACAAATTACTATTAATTTCTTGAATATACTCAATAAAGGCAGCCTAAAGTTGGCTACAAATATAAAATTGAAAATATAAGCTTGGAACAAAAGGAGTCTTAAATGTATTAATTTTTTATTTCTTTATTTTTTTACCTTAAATATCTAATAAAATCAAACTTTCATAATTATTTGCAAATCTACACAAATTAGGCTTTCCAACGACCCATTAAGTAACAAAATCGGTCCGGTAGAAGTCTAGATTTAGTTGTACAAAGTTTAACAAAAATATATCTAATTCAGTATTTTGTCACCACTATAAATTTGGAGATCAATTAGATTATTGCCAATATCTTTTAAATGGAGGGCAAATCAACCAAAGTGAATGTGATATTCTGAAATAGAATAAAATTTACTACAAATAACTACTATGCAATTCTTGAAAATACTTAATAAAGGCAGCCAAAAGCTGGCTACAAATAGAATCATGAAAATAGAAACTTAAAAAACCCAGTTTTTAATGTATTTTTGTTATTTTTAATTTTTCACCACAAATATTTAATAAAATCACAATTTCATAATTATTTGCAAATCTACATGGGTTAGGCTTTCTAATGACCCATTAATTAACAAAATCGGTCCAGTAGAAGTCTAGATTTAGTTGTACAAAGTTAAAAAAAAAATCCCAAACTCAATATTTTCTCATTACTATAAATTCGGAGGTTGCTTAGCTTTTTTGCAAATAACTTTTAAATGGTAAGGAAATCGACCAAAGTGGAAGGTGATATTCTGAAAGAGAATAAAATTTCCTACAAATTGATACCATGCACTTCTTAGAAATATTCAAAAATGGCAGCTAAAAGTCGCGCCCAAATAAAAAGTGTGAAAAACACCGTTTTCAATGTATTTCTTATGGAAAACACGTTTTCTTTAATTTATCACCATAAATCATAACAAAAACAAACTTTCAATAATTATTTGCAAATCTACACAAATTAAGCTTTCCAACGACCCATTAATTAATAAAATCGGTCCATTAGAAGAACTCCAGATTTAGTTGTACAAAGATTTTTAAAACTGAATTATATATAGAATAGATAATCTACTTTTTTGTCCTAGGACGCTAGGCAAGAGCATGAGATTGTTTTCCACATTACTTCAGGCTAGACCTAGGGGTTGCGGCAATATCACTTAAATAAAATCCATTGGTTTGGTGATTTGGCGGGATTTGGACCTGGACATCAGGGACTGAAGTCTTGCGCTCTAATTACTAGACCAGCTCACTCCCCATATTGTAAATAATCAACTTAATAACTAAGCATTTAAAAACAGACAAGGATAAGCTTGAAGTTGATGTGATTGGGTGAACTTGACGATTATGTAACCAAGATAAACTATTATCGACTTGTACTAATGAATCAAATCAAATCAAATCATGTTTATTAGCACATAAACGTACAGAGGTTATAGATAAATGCACAGGTGCTTCGTCATTCTCGTTATAGCCAAATATTATATAATGTCCTTTCTTAAAATGTATTTAGTAATAATAAATAAAATAGTTGTTTAACATTTGAGGAACTCTTTGTATAGACTAGCCAAAAGGTTTAATAAAAGAGGTGAGGATATGTAAAAAGCCTTGTGTAACAAACGAGAAGCAAAAAAACCAAGTTGACTCACTGGACGACCATTTTCCAGGCTCAGCATTCAGCTCTGCGTTGTGTACGGTGACTACAGTAACCCACTCAGCATTGCCAGAAATACACGAACATAACAGACTCTTGGGCAGATCATTGGTTAGCTCCCTGCAAACAATCATCAACAATATTATCGCTACAATGAGGGACATGATGCTTACTTCAATAGTCAGTAGCTCTTTGATGGCTGGAAGCTGAGTCCAGCAGGCCTTAATCAATGGTAAAGAATCAGCTGTTATCAGTAAGTAAAACATGTTAACATGAGTAGTGATTGTGGATTAGATAAGAGTCCTTGATTAGCTTTAATGACTAAACCAACGCCATCAGCAAAGCTATTCAAGGAGATTTAATTTTCTTTATGGACAAAGGTGTTTGAAAATGGCATTCTGTTAAAACGTAACATCCTGATTGTTCCAATCGTAACTGCTGACAAGTTCTGTAAGCTCAAGTCAGTTTATATCAATGCATTTTACTAGGAAAAAGGTTTTAATCAGACTGACCTGAGGTTGATGTCGTTCTGAGAGAACACTCGCAGCATGTAGTTGGTCGTGTCAGCAGCTCGGAAGGTGGTGGGGATGATGATGTAGCGGCCGGCGGCCAGGCACCCTCGGTAGTTCAACTCCCGCTTCCGCTTGTGGTCCAACCTCACCACAGTGGGCGTGTGGTCAAACTGCTTGTGTAGCCGTGTCTGACGGTTCTCTTCTACCTGTCATGACAGGAACAACTTTGCAATAAAGAAGAAGTTTCAATTGCGCGGACGTGTCAAAAGTGTTCTATTAATTTAAATTTGTTAGCTAAGCTGCTACATCGTTAAAAACATCCATCCACTTGGACATTTAAGATAGAGCTAACATAATTCAACAATTTCTCTTCCCATCTCTAAGTCCTCATCGGTTAAAAATGCTGTCAATGACAGTGAAATGTTTTAATTTGATGTATGTTTTAAATTGTTTTTGTTTTTCGTTTCTCAGGGCAGAGGTGACCCCTTGCACATTCAGGTAAGCTTGCTATCCTCATAAAAAAAAACTTAAACCTTTGCCCTTGAGCTCTAAGTTACATAGTTAAACTCCACCATTTTAACCTGTAATGGTGTTTCAAACATTCCAAGTGTTCTTTACACAGAAATAACACTGGATATCCAAATCTAAGAAACGCATGCTGTACAATGCAATAGTCCGAGATAGAAAATATTGTACATTAGGAAGTAGATAAACCGTGAAGGTTTGTTACTGACTGACTAAGATTAGCTGTTTCATTAGTTAAAAGCACGAGGGCTGGATCCTGTTTTGTACTTCCAAATATTTAATTATGTTTGTTAACATAACAATAAAATACCATAGTACCTGAAATAGGTAAAGCAGACTCTGACGGATCACAAATACTAATTAAGATTCATAAGCAAATATCTTACCTTGATTATAAAAAAGTTGATAAGGAAATTTGTGAATCCATTAGATTCATTGTCAATTTCATGAAATTGCAATAACTGAACCAGCAATTCCTCTTCTTGTTTCTTAATATCACAGATATACTGAAACAGGAAAATGATATATTTTAAAAATATTTCACCTCCAGATTACCAAGACATACGGTAAGGGGTTTAAGTACCTGTTCCTCAAAGGTTGCCTAAGGTTGCAGTGGCGCGCTATTTTCAGTTCACATGGAATCATCATCAGGTATGCAAATAATTGAAACTTTGCTTCATAATTAGGTCTTGTATTGTTACACTGATACTGTATTTACATACAGGGCCGCGTTAAGGGTCTGTGGAGCCATGGGCAAACCCAAAAGCAGCGCCCCCTTTTTTTCAAGTGCGGGCGGGCGGTGCCCCTAGGCATATGCCCAGTCTGCCCGTTTATAAAAGTGGGCCTGTTAACGAACACTCAACAAGCGTAACTTAACTAGAATGGTTTACATAACAGGAAGTTTGGTTTAGACTCGGAAAAGTCTTCAAAACTCAATTACTTAAGTCACAAAGTGCTTCTTCTGACTTTTTTAAAAATTGCTTTAAAAACGGAATGGGCAAAATTTTTTGACAATAATTATACTACACTATACTAATCTCTTCAGAAAATTTCCTACAGCACCAAATTCTTAGATTGCATTTACTAATACACCCTTAAATCACAAAAGTAGTTGGCTCATGTAAATTTGTAAAATATTTCAAATGCAGTAGCTACCTGAGGATTGCGCAGAAATGTGTCCTCTGCGCCGCCCGCTCGGTCTGCGGAGGTACCGAATGCGCCGCAGCGCCAAGAGTCGGAGAACACAGCCTCACGCCACTCACGTCGAGCTACGGCGAACAAGTTACGATTGAGCAGACGACAAATCACCAGTTCGGTAAAGTGTGTAACTACGTCTTCTAGAGGCATCCTGGCACAAAAAAACAGTAATTTTCAAAGTTCAAACTCAAACCAAGTCAAATGTAGAATGCCCGAAAGTTGGATGGTTCAAAATTCTCCAAAAGTATATACAGTAGAACCTTGATAACAAGACTCTCATGGGGATTGTAAAATAAGACTTGTTATCAAGGTTGACTTCTTATCGAGGTTTGTAATAACATGTGATTAGGGGTAAAATAATTGTTTAGGGGATTTGAAAATGACACTTGTTATCAAGGGCGACTTGTTATCGACGGTCTTCTTATCAAGGTTCCACTGTACATACTTTATTTCAAGATATTTCCTCCAGGATGCATACAATGACTTTGAAGGTTACACACCTGTCAGAAATCTATGGCATCTTGTCTTGTGCCAACCTAGGACTAGCCAGACAGTACCAAGACAGAAGGATAGAGATTTTATCTGATTGTCAGGCTGCTCTGAAAGCTCTTGACTCAAATGAAGTCACCTCAAAACTGGCCTGGGAGTGTTTCAACACCCTCTGCAGACTTGCATCACAGAACTCTGTAACTCTTGGCTGGGTCCCAGGCCATGTAGGCATTGGCGGCAATGAGAGTGCAGACAAGCTGGTAAAAAAAGGTGCGAGCATGCCACTCTTTGGACCAGAGCCATTTTGTGGCATCAGCAAAGCTGCCGCTAAACAATCAACAAATGGTCCAGGGGACAACACCTTGAGCGTTGGCATAATTATCATGGACAATCACTTGGCAAAACACTGCTCTCAGAACCAAGCACCCTCTTCACTCGCTGGCTGCTAAAACTGGGGAGAGGGCAGGTCTAGCAGGTACTTGCTCTTATCACTGGACACGGCCATTTCAGGAAACATCTCCACACTCTAGGAATTGTCAATGACAAGCAGGAGTGTCAACTTTGTAACCAGTCCGATGAGACTGCAAAACATATTATTCTGGACTGCAATGGACTACGGGCTAGGAGAAGGGCTCTATTTGGTCTAAAGCAGCCAGGTGACGAACCAGACGCTAACATTGGGCAAAAGCTCCTGCACCTAGTCAAGGACACAGGCATAGGCTTACCCAGTTAGTGGCAAGTGGGATGCACAATAAGCTTCGGTTGACGTGCTTGGACCATGAGTCCTCCCCTCTTACAATCAATCAATCTACACACGTGTTGTCACATTCAAACCCCTATCTATTATATATACTAGATGACTGGTTTTGGAGCATTTTTGCTCCATTTTCAAATCCAATAAGATCGTTGAAATCAACTTAACGGGTGTCGATCTTCATTGTATTCGGTCCATTGTCTTTAAAATTTACATTATCTATTTGGCCCCACAATCTATTTACCAAATTCTCTATTGAAGATTTGTATTAGCCTATTAATGTGTGGGTTTAAATGTTACTTGTAACATGTTTTTAATAGGTTTTCACAAAATTAGGCCTACAGATCCAGACAAATAGCAGACCTTTACCAAAACTCAGCCTTGTCGTTGAAGTGCAGCCCGAGCCTTTGACGTTCAGACTCCTTCACTCTGGACCAATCAGAGTTAGAGGACAACAATCGGCTCAGGGTGGCTGTGGAGTACGCGTACTGTCCCTCACTTTCTGGGCCATCCTCACTGTAACATGTAGCATAGTTAACATGTAGCGTTTTACGGAATCACTAACACACTCTAGTCTGAAAGACCTAGCTGTTCATGTACTCAAAAAATGTAGACTCATCACAAAGAAAATTGGCTTTGTTGATTGGCAGGAATTGAAACAGTTCCTCTAAAACAGGGTTATTGCTCTTGAATGACTAGAACTAGGCGTAATGTTAAGAAAAAACTGTCTACTCTACCCAACAACAACAATATTTTGAAGTTTGTGATCAAGTAATCCAATTACAATTTTCGAATTTTCCTTTCCTTGGGGTTACATTTTTTTAAATTATTTCTGGTTGTGTTTCTACTTCTACTTAGCATGTTTTAATATTTTTGGTGAGGTAATGGTCCAAACCCTGGTCTTGTTGCTATTTAACGACAACCTGTAGTTAGATAGTCCCAATGACAAATGACATTTAAGTGTATGAACATGAAAACCCCCTTGCTTGGAATCAAACCAACAACCTTCAGATTTGACGATCAACACAACCACTTGGCTACACAGATAAATTAAAATCAAAATATTCAAAATTCATACTGTGTGTCAATCTTTGATCCCAAACAATGAGCGGACCTTTATCAAAACTTTGTTGTTGCATTTTAAGTATTTTAACTTAATTTTTGGTCACTTTTATTTGAATTTCAACAAACTAAGTAAACCACTTTCTTAACTGGCAAAATTTTTACCAGCCTCTAAATTAGCTAGTCTACACTACTAGCACTCATACTTCTATATATTTGGCTTCCTTTGTCAAGGTAATTTTAAGAGGATTTGTTTAACATAAAATTGCGCCACCTAAAGAAAACATGATATAACTGTTGCAAAATGATTTTAAATTACATGAATCAGTAAACAGACATAATTATTTACATTTTTATGACTAAATTTCGGATCTTACATAAAACACATTTAGTAAATATGTTATCCTTAAATATTTTTTAGACATAAGGTACTTAAGTCAGTTTCACCTTGGTCCAGTAGGGGGTCGACGACCTTCTTCTCTAGGGTCTCGCAAACGAACCATAACCACTTTTTCTCTTCCTCTGTACAAAAATAATATTCAGTAACATTTTTGGCAAATTTAAATCATCATATTTGATTTGTAATACTGTAAGATTGTATTGTTAATTAAATACTGACTTCCATTGTTTTCCTTATACTGTATAACTATATTTATAAAAAGTGCCTATTACGTTTTATACATCAAGAGCCAACTAATTTGTCCAGTTTAAAGTATATAAGAGTAAAAATGTGTATGCTATATCTTACAACCCATTTTATCTGGTTGAGATTCAGACAGATGTATCTTTACGATTCTATAGATTAAGATTGTAAAAGTCAAATCTGTAGATTCTTTTTGTTTTCCACTCTTGAATTACACCAGCAAAATAGATAGATTACTTTATAAGAATAAGTTTAATAAATAATAATCAAGCTAAGAAGCTATCATAGTGCTGAAGTTGTAAAAAAAAAAAACTTTCAACTTGACAGTATAAAGTATTTGAAAAAGTGAATCTTTTTGTTGTACAAAATACAAGTCTTACAAAATTGTGTTGAACAGTGACTAAAAATATTCTTTTAGAGGATACATATAGGATCCCACTTTCAATGGTTAAAAAAGGTTCTGAACGTATTATCCAACGGGATATCAAATGCCTAGTATACTCTTTTTTACTACCATCCATGTATAATAGAATTTAAAAATTCTGCTGTATCCATCAAAATGCATAAATAAATAAACCAAATGAAATTAAAACATCTTTTCCACATTTAATTTTAGATAATCTACAATACATAAACAGCTGATCATTACTGACTTGAACAACGTTCGAAGGTTAGTCTCTCCAAGAGGCACTTTCTTGACTCCAGTGACATGGTAGGCGTGGCCTCTGCTCAGCCCCAGCGGTGTTCTAGTACCAATGTCAGTGTACACTGGGGCCTGCGGACAATGGACAAACTATGAGTTTTAATAATCCAACCTAAATAAACCCCCAGTAAACATGTTAAAAATCATTAAATCAATTTCCTCTACTGGCAAAACCATACAAGACCTATATTTTTCATTGAAATAATAAGCTTTTTTTCTCAAGCCATCATTATAAATCAAATAACATAAAGATAATGGACAATGTATAAACACCTATAACTCAAATATAAAATAAAGAAAAGTCTATACTCCCCTACTTTGCCACATTTCTTCGTTTTCACTGAAATTAAGACGTGAGCGTGGCAAAGAAGCAAGCAGATAAAAGGAGTTGACAAAATGTGAAGAACACAGAGCAATTAAAGTATAATAAAGAACTGTTAAACGCAAGTGACTAAAGCATGTGCATATCTTTCATGTGCATATAGGGAAAAATGTGATGTTTTGACGTACACAAATAGAACATTAATAGAAATTAAATTTTACGAAAAAATATTCGCAATAGTACTGTACAAGCAAATATATGCATTTATTTGCATCAAACCATTGTGCATTAGATAACATCCAAGGGGAACTTTGACCTCAGATATCATATTTGCACACTTGAAAATAATATTCAGGTAAATAACTAACACTGGCTATCAACAACACAAGGCAAACAAGCGACAGAGATAGTGAAGAGACAAGGCCTGACATGCTTATCTTTCTAATATACTTCAGTTTGACTTGACAACCGTACCGTGACAAACCACTACTGACTGATAGCAAAACTATGTTGTGGAATTCCACATGCATTTGAAATATTACTAGTGTTTGTGGGACATTAAATGTGTGATATTTCAAGACGACATTAAATAATGTGTTCAAATTATAGTTGACATGAAATGGATGAAGACCATGTGCCAGTGAGGAAAAAGTTTCTGTGTTTTGATTTGTGGGAACCAAGAAAATGGGTAAGTACTGTAATAGGGTTTAGAGGGATTTATTTGTCCTCAGATTGATTTATTATTTTAGACTTATCTATTAATGGATTGAATGAAGATAAAACATTTTAAGTACTCTGTTATCAAAATAAAAAGCAGTTTTTTGTTTGTGATGGCAATCATCCATCTATTCTTTTTTATTTTTGTACTGGACCGCCTCACCCATTGCTTATAGGCTGCAGCATACACAAGTAGACTTCCCATCCCATTTTAAATTTTGAAGCTCGTTTTTTGTGTCTAGTTCATGTCCGGTGACACCAAATTTTGTTTCTATTATTTCAGAGTTAATTTCATGATTTGTGCTTTACTGTTTGGTTATATAACTAGAGGATGAGTTATTGTTTATGATTAGATTGTACTATTTGTTTCCAATCCAAACGCACTTTGCTTATACTGTAGGAAGATTTAAATGACTGAAATAACAAGAAATTTTTTTTAAACAAAACACAACATCTACAAAGCACCGGACAGAACTAATGATAAAAATATTAGCTTCAGCTGTTCCATAAGGATGGGAAATCTACTAAGGGAGTATTTTTTATCCATGGCTGCAGGCTATGGACGGGTAAATGCAAAGTAATGCGTAATGGTTTAAATACCTTATACTTAGCTAGCGTTGAAGCTTTGACTAAACAAAACCTACGTTTGGAGCATTCCCTTTATACAACGATTATACATTGCCTCTGCTGTTAAAATACACATAATACTATCAAAGTAATAGTAGGGGAGTTTTCTTTTCTCGATTTTTTCTTCTAACTACTCTCTAAAGAAGTTCTACTGGATGAAATATCAGTGTTATGTTTATGACTTTTATTGTGTATCTGTTTATGGCCCCTGAACTTTAATTCATTCAAGTAATCTTGCTGAAATATAAAATAAAATTACAATAATTAGTTTTAGCTGGGTAGCTGAGTGGTTGTAATGCTCGCCTGGTATTTAGAAGGTCGCTAGTAGTTCGATCCTGAGAAAAGTCAAAGTATTTTTAATGGTTCAAATCTGGGTCCTGCTGTCCTTGGTCATTGGGATTTCAAGGTCTGACTAAGAAACAGCAGATCTTAGTCAGTAACAAAGCTATCTTCTCATCTTATACCCTCATCTTCCCCTTAAACTATGCACCCTTAAATCGGCGTTGTAGACATTTATTCCAATCTTAAACTCCATCCCATTCAAAAAATGTCTAGCTACTTGGCTTTCCTTTAAAACCTTTGAAGCAACGTTGCATTTCAATATTCATTGGTTTTGTTTCTGTACAGTTGTGGACGTACACTATAGTACCCAGTGGCCTCAGGTTTGCACTGCACCTGACTGCTGTAGTGGTAGACCTGGTGGTGGCTTGTCGTCTGCTGTGGTCACATCAGCTGATTGTAGCCGGGGTAGTCACTCTCTCCATGGTATACAACCCTGTACTGCTCACATTGTGGCTCGCTCCCCCTCAACCCCCCCAGGGACCGCGGCTCACAGACCTACTCGCCTGGGCTACCTCGCTGACTGTTAACATCATTGTCTCCCCCGTACTCATCTCCATGAGGTACAACACTACAGAATGTTGTTTTCAAATTGTTGATAAACTAGATATTATAGATCATATTAAAGCTGTCTCCAGCTTTTTACCTAAATGGACAAAGTTGGATTAAGCTATGACACAGTGCAGTAAATTACCGATTTATGTCCAATATGCCAGATTTTTTGCCAAGCTAATAGGATGGCTTATTTTAAGCTAAGTAGCGTATTTTATGCAACATCAACTATCTCAGTAACAAAAACTAAGTCAGAAAATGTAATTTTAGACGGTAATGAACTGCTCATTCACCTGTGTTATTTTTTAAATAAAAATAGGCCACAGCTAGTTCATATACTGTGGATGGGATGCCTACTTCAATATTCAAAAGTCAACAAGACTTAGTTAAATGACACATCAAATGAAAGAATAACACAAATTGAAACAAAACTTTCTTATTTGTTGACACCATAAAGCATTGAAGCACTACGGTTATAACAAAGTACACGATTGCTTTAATGAATCAGTTTCTGAATGCCTAATGAAGACAAATCTTTGTTGAAAATGTGACCCACACTACAAGGCCTACCAACACCTTGCAATGCTTTGATGTCAGAACTTTGGCACATTAATTTTCTTAAACCCTAGTAATACATTGATGTTCCAAAATGTGAAACCATCCAAAATTTCTCAAAGTATTCAAATTAACGGTGTTATTTTAATACAAATTTTATAAAATAACTTCTAAAATCAGGAAAAAGATTGATTTAAGAGTTTAAATCAAACAAGTTCTACACTGCATCCAGAACACCCCATTATGTTTGCCAGTTCAATGTGGTAATCTAAATACAAGATTCAACCATCGTCTTTGACTCAACCTACCTAATAGTTGGTTTGAATGTACAGTTTGTTCAAGCATTTCACCTGGACGATTTGGGCGATCCGGATGAAAAAGCCGTGTAAAGAGGTTCTAGCAGAGTATGATGAATGTCTACCCAGAGAAATCCACAGTTATATGTTTCTACAAGCCTTTACTGAGTGCGCACCCCAGACTGTTCTACAACTACATTTGCTGCTGCTCGGGGTGACCAACAGTCACTTGACAGGTAATACTACTCAAGGGTATGGTTTGAAATGCAAGCCAAGTGGTTGGATAGATTGGGTTTTCCTAGGCTTGGAAGCAGAGTAGAAATTTTCCGTCCGTCCAGTGGCAATCCACTTCGATTCTCGGAAAACTACACTTCCATTTGTGTTGTCATTGGGCTATGAATTAATGATGCTGTCTAACAAAAAGGTAGACGTTAGACGAGACCAGGGTGTGAACCGTTCTCTTCAAAACAAAAAAATGCCATTGGCGTAAAAAACACACAAAGCTTGTTGCTTGTTTTCAATGGTTTCACTACATCTTAACTTGAACTTCCAACTGAAGGTTGTTAAAATACATCATATTATAGGAGTACCTGATTATAGAAAGTCTCATATATACAAAGACATACATCTTCATATGTATATGTACTCAATTATTTAAAATTGCATATGTTCCAGCCGGTCTTCAAGCAGTCAGCGTTGCCGTGAGTCTAATCAAGCTAGCCTGGTGTGTCACTGACTACCATCGCTACGAGGCGCAAGTAGTGGGCGGCCGCACTCCCGTCCTGCTACTCAGTCCTCCTCAACACAAAGTATCGGAGGAAATACTCCCCGTCAGCTACTGCCTTCTAGATAAAGTAACTCCTCTCGAGCAGGACAGTCCGTCGGGAAAGGTGGTACTATTTATATCCTGGCTGCTTTTAACATCAGGAAGAATATTATGTGTCGTTGTTTCGCTTGAAGTCCACTTGAGCGTCACTGTTATAGTTTTGTCCACACATTTCTCAGTTATACTTCTGTATTTTTTATCGTCTCATTCCACATCGTTGTTGGACGTACCGTATAGACTGATGAGTGCGTTTTTCTCTCTAATTTCGCTTATCGAGGTGTCGGTGCACTTTCACAAAACTCCGCTTCTGTACAGTTTATTCTTTATTCTCCTTTCTGTGGAGAACACTTTTTTAATGGTGTTGTTTTTCGTTTATCCGTCAGATAAATGTGCAAGTGTTTTAAGTTGTTCACATTTTGGTATGTTTGCGTATTTCAAAATCAATTCTAATGTCATAGGAGTGATCATGTTTGGCATCTACTTGTCTTGTCTTCGACCTTCACCCAGCTTAGTCACAGCTGATTCTTCCACGTCTGGTTCTCGATCCAGCTGACTAATAAATCAGGTACCACCACACAAGCAATGTCTTATTATTGTTACCCTCCTCCTGCCACTTAAAACTGTAAATGAAATCGATTAAAGGAAAAAATAAATTATTTTCCTGCTAGTAAAACTTTAATTTTAGATCAAAATCAAACTCAATCTACACTGTTTCAG
Source organism: Macrosteles quadrilineatus (assembly GCF_028750875.1). Taxonomy (NCBI): domain Eukaryota; kingdom Metazoa; phylum Arthropoda; class Insecta; order Hemiptera; family Cicadellidae; genus Macrosteles; species Macrosteles quadrilineatus. Next base: position 78,604,824 of record NW_026542601.1, read on the forward strand.
TAATGATATTAGATGTCAAACATAAAAATTATACACATAAAAAATGTGATCAGAATACTTGTAACTCTCCCGTAGAAAAATTGATTAAGGCTGAAGTTATTTTAAGTAGGAAAGAATAGATTTGACTGAAAGCAGGATAACCTAACCAAGTAATCTGCCATCTGCACTGACAATAGCTAGTCCCATTTTGAAAGTGTCTGATTTTGATGGAATGTTAATGATAGTATCACATTTGTAAATCACATAGGATAAGAGGAGTTTAACTGTGACAAGCTGGTCTAAAAACAATTTTATGTTGCAAGATAGTTTAGCAATATGCCTTAAAGTCTAACATAGTTTTGATGAATTATATTTTAATAGGTCAACTATTGCAAACACAATTATTGTAAAAAACTTACAGCAGCAGTAAAACACATGATAGAGTGGTCAGAAACTTCAGTCTGTAGAGTGTCAAGAAGAGCTGCCCGTCGGTCCTCACTGTCTGCGTAACCTTCAGCCTGTAGATCAACAACCTCCGACACACCACCGGTAAAGTCCACCAGAGCATCACATAGGTGTCCCTCCCTTAGGGCGTCATAGGACCCATGTAGCCTAGACAAAACATGCATCATAATAGTGACTACAAAACCCACAATGCAGATGTAATTTTGACCTAAAAGGTGTTCTGATTCTTTTAAAACATCTTTGGTGATACAGTGTGGTTTGTATTTCACACTGTACACCTTGTATAGGCCTACTACTAAAGCCCCCAATAATGGGTCATCTACATCATTTTCAGAACCTGAACGATTCTCTGGCATCTTTAAGAAACCACGGATGCAAGCACTTAACTCTTGGTCACACCAAGAACATGAGTAGAAATAGAAAACTTGCTCAGGTTTCAATTAAACTCAACTTGAGTGTCTCTCAGCATAAACTTCTGCACAAATTTTCCCCTGAACCACATCAGTTCAGTGATGCACCCTTGTTTTCTCAAGGAGGTCACGAGGTAGGTTTTTTGGGTCACCCCTGATGATGATACATTACTACACAATCCAAGATTACCTACTTGGCGTACGCCTTCTCCAGTAGAGCAGCCCAGAACTCGTTGTTAGCCCCGGCCTGGGTAGTCAGCAGCACGTTGTCCACTGTAGGCAGCAGATCGTCCACCACAACGTCCGTCCACACTCCGAACCTCCACAGTTGGAAGTGGAACAGACCGCAGTATTGGTCAGACCATTCTTGCTGCCAGTAGTCTGGAATCACCTGCCAAACACCACCAATCAAGTGTATAGTGAGTGATCAATCGCCAGTTCAATCCTGATAAAAGTTAGTAGCTTTTTTATAAATAAAAACTGGACCATGCTGCCCTTGATCATTGGGCTTTTAAAATGGTCCAGGCTAACGGAACTGCTGGTCTTATCAGTAACAAAGCTACACAAGGGATCTCACTTTATTCTACATTCATATTTGGTTTGATTAAAATATGAGGCTAGGTCAATTGGCTCTATGTCAATTGGTAATAATAATCTATATAATTAATAGGCAAGCATGTTTTTTTAAAACCTTTTTTCAGCTTGTGTGCATCGCAGGGATAATCTACGGATACTGTTAGAAAGATATTTTCCTGTAGATGTGCAGAATCCCTTTATAAATTAAAATAGGCTCAAAAATAAGAACAAAAAATGAATTTAAAATTTGAAAAAACTTAACACGGGCCTTATGGGTTGCCATGCTGGTGATGAAATATAAACAGAAAATCAAAAGAAATTCCAAACACATGTTTAATTTACAGCATCTACATTACATATTTTTAATCCAGGTTTCAACCACTGGACTTCTGGTTCACCTCCAGCAATAAAAAAAACTTCTGTACTTGTGACTTTAAGTAGCCTAAATCTTATTCAAAATTTGTACAACAGAAAATTATTGTAAATTCCATTATAAATTTAGAAAACTTAATTAAAACTACATACCTGGACCTTGAGCCCTTAATTAAAACTACACACTGATACTTACCACAACACTACCATTAGCTGTGTGCCTTAAAACATTAATGAATTTGTACGGGTCAGCAGATCAAGCTATTGTGTACTCATCCAACCTACTCACAAAATATTTCTCAACACTTCCCCTTTATATAGTAATAAGATACCCCCACAGTTACAATGTATCTAGGTTGGTATCACTGGGCCATGTTACTCACCCTGTTGCACAGTTCCCTCACGCCAGCCAACACGGCGCAAGCTGACACTACCCAGTTACAGCTGAGCTCCCCAGGTCGCACGACACGCGACGTCTCTATGTCTGCAAACAGCCGCGGGTTGTCACAGATATCCTGCCACATCAGACAAGTATCACAAACAGTGCAAACAAATCATAAATAATCAAAAACAAAATCTATAGACAACACTTTCTCGTTGTGTGACATCAGCTGTCTGTCAGGATATAATTATTTTAAAATATAAATGAGAAAATTTAGTTATTGCTGTCTTTTAGAACTTAAAAATTCTAGGCCAGAACTAAGGTCCCTTGGAACAAAGAAAAAAAAAACATAAATTTAAAATAGGCCTAGCGCAATTCTTCAAAAATAATACCTATTTATTTCTGGCCCGATATTCTTAATTTCTCTAGTATTTAAAAGTGAACTTGAGTCCTCCTTCTCCAGTGTTTAGGATTGACTCCAAACTTTATCGCCATTCTCTGACTCTTAGAACTCTGAGCCAACGACAAAATAGTTAGGCTACACATTATGTATGTACTTTTTAAAAGAGAAGATATTAAATAAATAAATTTTAAGAAACTTTAATTAATTCATTAACAACAAGTTGATACTGGTTAAAGTTGTAAAAGTCATTCAGGTTACAAACAAATTAAATTGCTAAAAGTGTAATATGAAACTTTATGCGGTTAGCGTTACTTTATTAAGTTGAAAAAATAAAAGAATTAAAAGTTTGTAGATGCTTTCAAAAATTACCTGATTATTATCTAAATAACTATGGAAAATATCAACTACAACTGAGAGCGAACAAAGCAAAGTGTTGAAAGGAGTTTAATCAATACATCTTGTAATGTTGCTGAACCCCATTAACCTTTAAAGTACCGATATCTTTCAGCCAGACAAGACAAATCCATACGGTACAGAAGCACTAATTCTAAGACCTTATTCAAATTTACTTAGAACATTTACTCACTTTACTGGGAGGAAAACATATTTCACGCGATGAGATAACTAAAAATATTGTAAAATCTAATGGAGAAAGTGATTCAATTTCAGACAAAATCTGTTCAATACATTTTATTATAATAACTAATAACCAGTTAGCTACAGGAAATTGTTCAATCAGAAACCAGAAAAAACCTTCAGTTATTTGTTATTTTAAACAAACTAATTATTGGTTTACTGTGTGCGATGTTTGAATACAACGGTATGAGAATTTGGGAAATTGAGAACTGATTTTATTTAGTGAGGGGTACCTCTTGTACTTAGTGAAAAAAAGTGTCCACAAAAACCTTAAATACCGTCCTATACTCTAAATTAAACGTTCAAAGTGGCACTGTCTTAACTTAGCTGTATGGCCTCCCAAACTGCTGCCAAATGCATGTCCACAATAAGCAAGACTGTATAGGGTATGGAATTATGAGGGTTTAATGTATTAAAATAAAAAGACACACACCCTTATAACTGTAAATATATACTGTATGGCTTTAAATGGCTGCAAGATACATTCAACCTCTAGGTTAGTAAATTGGAAATTTGTAGTTTTACTCTATTTTATTTACATTGCTGTGTAGATGAGAGCATGGCGATCAAAAGGTAGCTGGTTCAATTCTAAAAAGTCTGTGGATTTTTGATGGTTTGGAACTATGCCAAAAACTATGCCTGAAACTAAGCTATCATTGGGCTTTGACTAATGTCCTGGCTTAGGAAACAGCTGATTAACGATAATTATAGTTAAAAATCAAATTCTGAACATATGTCCATACTTACCGGAGGCCTCTTCCACTGTATATTGGAAGGAATGCTGTCTGTTCCAATAATGGCATCCACAGCAGGGAATGTTGGGTCGATAAACAGCGTCTTTTCCTCCACATGCTGTTTCCGCAGTTCCGCATAATTTTGTTTCTTAAAGTTGGCTTCCCTGTCTTTAACTCGCCCCATGTCTAGCTAGGGTTGAGGGTCAACTGTCCGGCCTAGTCATCCTCCGGCCTATAAAGGACAAAAGCTTCACACAATGACAGGATCAATGGCCTACATAGGCTTTGTGTGGATATTTACCTACCTCACTCGCTGACCGGTTGACCTCCGCGTAGCAAACAACAGGATGAATGGTTTCTTGGTGGTTAGGTTAGGGGATAAGTTTCATTGTTTTGTAAGTGCTCGACAATAGATTTTTGAACATAATTATTGTTTTGTTTTCTCTAACCTTCATTAAATATTTTTTCAGTCGATTTAGACACTAATTAAGGAGGGGTTTTGAATGCATAAATTAATCTTCAATCTCCAAGACTTTTTGAAAGAAAAACCTCCATAGTTGCTAAAAACTATTGAAATTTATTAACCTATTTATTTGTTTTATTACAATGCTGCAAAACAGGATAAACCCCTGAGTTACATTGTAGCATCAATATTTTAACAACAAAATCTTGACATGCATGTTAAATAATAAATATTGTAAAAGTTCCTCTTGCTGAAGAAATTATAAAAATTAGTGTAATCACTCACAACAATACAATAGATGACAAAAACGAATTAATAGCAATAAATAAGGTACAAATAAATATCTTTAAAAATAACATTGGCAATTATTTAAATATCTCAACAATAACAAATTAAATAAATACAAGACAACAACAAAGTCTGAACAGAGTAATTAATTGAATAACAATAATTATTTAGAACTAATTAAATACCTAAAAACGTATTCCTGAATGTACTGAAAAATCGTGACAGTTAAAAAATATGTCTATTTGATCGTTATTAATTGTGTTAAAAAACCCAACCATTGAGTTGAGTGGCGAAATTGGAATAGACTACATAATTGGATATTTCTTTTTTAATTTATGAAGTTTCCCATCAATTACAGTTATATATAGTTATCGTTATTATCATAAATTTGATTAATATAGTTTCATTATAATTAATTATCATTTGCCTTAAACTTAAAACATTATAGTTTTAGGTTTTACAGAAGAAAAAGATACTAATTTGGCACAACATACTAATTCATTGTTTTCAGTGTCGAAAAAGCCTAGTTTTTGTTTTCTATGGAAGGATGAAAACTGATACCAAATTAGAGTGGAGCCCACGTAAGTTTGCAGTTGGTGGTAGCCAACCACAAGACAAGACTAGTGCGACGTTGCCACATCGCCCGTTGACAACACTAATTAAAATATACTAAGCAATATTTTCAAATCAGCTGGTAGGCCTATTATTAGATTTGGCAACACCGCACAGTTCTCATGGGTTCAATCAAACCCATGGTAAATAGGCTCCTCCCTCAACCGCAAACTTGTGGTCCCGACTGTAATTATAATTACATTTTTTATATAGCTTTTTGCTACTTTATTGCTTGAAAATTTCCGAAACAAGATAGGCTAAGTTTGAAATATGGTTTGTGTTATAAGTTAACATTTTAAATTTGAAATCCTGTTAACATAACTTACAAAAGCTAAGACATTATAGAACTGAAAATTTCTTTGGAATTAATAAGTTTTAAGAGGAAAGATTTTCGACTCTATCAGTTCAGTTTTACATTTCACCCTAGAAATGAAGAATATTCACAGAGTAAGTTATATATAGGTAGTTAAATAAATTTATATAGGTAGTCTATACATTACGCTACAGTATTGAATTGAGATTACAAAGCGCACATGCTTGTTTGTTAGTACAGTAGTACTATATTGTTTCAGTTAGGCCTAATGATTTTACATTCAATATCTGAACATTCTATGGTTAACATTTTGAGGTTGAATTTTGTTGAAGTAAAAAAGCTGTCACGTCCTGTAAATCATGATATTTATTAATCAAAACTGTATTGTTATCGCATTTCATATTATTATATTTCATATTATTTATTAGTATTTCATATTTGTTAAAATATTTAATTATTGATCGCACTATAACTATCAATCTCAACTCAACTCTCCTGTAAAATGTCGTTTGCCGTGTATGTAATAAATAAATAAATAAATAAAAATGTAGCTCTTGATAACAAGAGTGTCAATGGCGCAAAAAATCAGGGTGACCCAGCAAAGATATTTTTGAGGCCCCTATGTTATCTATTTTTGTATTAATGGGAAAAAATCACTGGATATTAATGAATAAATTTAATACAAAAACAAAATATTATCTTCTTATCTCCTTTCGTGCTGGGTGATCCATCTCGCCTATACGTCGAATACAAGGCTCACTCATTCATTACAATCAATTGCATTAACAATAGCAAACAAAACAACTGAAATTGGTCAAACGTTTTTCTCGGTAGCCACTAGCCAGGTATGGTAACAATGAGCAATGACAATAAATAATATCTAATGCGGTTCAGTTAGAGTAATTTTATAAACTTTCTGAAATTTATCTTAATTTTATAATTTTTTCTTAACGGGGGCCTTATCGCTAACAGAGCGTTCTACCAACAACACCAACATTTTTCAATCAAGAAACAACTTTTTAAAAATTGCATAATATATGTTGTCACAGTTAACTTACCTCATGTTTTTATTTACCGTGTACCTATATTTATGGTAAAATTAAATTCAATCAAATATTAATAACAAAAAAAATTATGATCGATATATTTAATCCGACAATATATCACATATTCACTGCAAAACTATAACTTTAACTCTTTCAATGCGGCCGTCATGTTTACTCTTGAAAATTCCACTTATCTCAATGATAAGGAATCAGTCGCCGGCGACTGACCCGCACGCAATGTGTTAGAGTGAAAATTTAAAAACGTACGTTTTCATGTCCCTGGCCTTTTACTTCGTAGATACTGGATTTGTAGTTTATTATTATGTGTTTTAATATTTTTTGGGACGGGGGCAACATGTTACACACATTTATTTGGTTTTAAATAGGTTCTAGGTATTTTTTTCGTATTTTTAAAGTCTCGAAATTCACGACCATGACGTGTCCCTAGGGTACATTTTCCAACTTTCACGCTGTTTTTAGACTAATTATTCATGCCGAAATATATAAAGCCATATTTTTATGTCATCAATGGTTATTAAACTTACAAAAAATTAGCATATTATAATTTTATTGTCATTGCAAACTGACTACCATGACAAAATAAGTCTGTCCCTCGATTTGGCGTCACGACCATTTGGGAAAAATTTTCAACTTTGGAGCATGACAGTGGCAAGCCTGGCGTCGATGGAGTCAGTTGGTTTTAGAGACTAGTTCGGGGTGTACGTCAGGATTGTAGTGCCGGTCGTTTCGAGTTGAAAGGAGGAATTACAAGATTAATAAAGGAAAGATTGTGTTTTTTGTAATTTTGGTGTGTCCATGACCGTACGTAGTCATTTGATGAAGTAGACATGGTGTTAATTTTTGTTTATAAGATATTTCAATTGCTAGATTAACCTAGAAGTCCACTTTGTATCCTCGAACATGAGGTGCAGGGCTACCGCCAGAACAGAGCCTAATAACACGTAATTTCACGACCAAAGTTTCACGACCATCGCTGGTTTTTTCACGACCAATCCAGCCTTATGGATTATACAGTAGACTCTTGATAATTCGAAATTGGTGGACCAAGCATATAAATTTGAATTATCAAGAGTTTTGAATTATCAAGAGTTCGATTTATCGGGAGAAAAATAAACCATTCGAATTACTGAGAGTTCATTTGTTTAATACATACAAAGGTACAGCACGTTACAATCAAACATCATACCGTATTTTAGTACACTTTTAAACAATCAACGGCTTATTTTTCAGTTACTGTAGTTGCAAAGAAATCTGTTATTAGCGCTATATATTTCGCCAATAGCTACACTATCAGCTGTCGACAACTACGTTTGTGCTCAAGGAGATGTCGCAATCTAGAGATCGGATTGCCAACTTAGAAAAACAAGTCAGCGAACTAACTTAACTACTGCTCTAACAAAACAAACATCAAAACGTCCAACACTAGCCTACCATGGGAACGATGTACTGTACAGTTTAGTTTCCTGTTATAACAGGAAGAGATCACTTCGAATTATAGAGTGTTTTGCCGACTAAACTTCGAATTACTGCATGACTTTGATTTATAGAGAGTTTTTTCGACGAAACTTCGAATTACAGCATGACTTCGAATTATAGAGTGTTAACCGACGAAACTTCGAATTACTGAGTTACTTCGAATTATAGAGTGTTTTTCCGACGAAACTTCGAATTACTGCGTGTTACAAATTGACCTGCCCTCTATTTGGACTTTGAAATACCGAGTGTATCTAAATGCATGGTAAAAATTTGAAATACTGAGAGATTCTCTAGGGACTGAGCCTTCATTTTGAATTATCGAAAGTTTTGAATTATCAAGAGTTTGAATTACCAAGAGTGGACTGTAGTGTGTTTGGTCGTGACAATAACTTTGTAAATTGAACAGTTTAGTTCAATTGAAACACATATTTTTATTATAACTAACAATATAATTGAAGGACTGTTTAGAAAGATTGAGATTATTTCAGAAAATTCACGACCGTCCCGCTTGTCCCTGACCATCACGTTAACGATTTCTATCATAAAAATTTCAAAAATTAAAATATCGTCATATTTCAATGTTTTATACACAAAAGAAGCACACCTCTATACAAACATAACGATTTTTCGGGTCTCAGGTAAGTTTTTTCGGAGTTATACAAACTTAAAAAGATTTTATTGGCTTTATTTCAATTTTTTGAGTTTTTTAATTTTTTTCTAGAAAGACCAAATATACCAAAAGCTCAGTGACCTTTTTATTGTATAATGGTCATAAAAGTAAATTAGTTTATAGCAAAACATAGTTATAAAAATAATATTAACTATTTTTAATATTCATTTAAACATCTGTTATGGTCGTGACAGGATTTTGTGTTTTTCCACTAAAGATGCTCTTTTTAAAAAAAAACTACCAAAGATATTGCGTTACCATGGACATTTTATGAAACTTAAAATGTTAATGAAATAAAAAAAATAATAAAAGTTTTGAAAAAAGGGAGAAAAAATTTGCAAAGTGCTTTTCCTGAAAACGTACGTTTTTAAATTTTCACTCGTTAACTTATACACTTTTCCTATAACTTTACTATGTTTATGACTACCAATTCACACAATTTATTAATTTCTTAAAACATCTTCAACTGTTGTTCAGCAATTATTATATAGGTTTAAATAAGCAGATTTATTTTTTACTTTTTGGAGGCTACTTTTTTATTTAATTCTGTTTCTATCTTTCATTCTGAAAGAGTAAACATTGTACCTAATGATTTTTTTTTTTACAAATTAAAGGCAACCAAAATAATTTTATTTTCATCAAATATTAAAGATAGGCCTACTGTATTTCTAATAGACTATTTTATTTTATTATAACTATTACACATTTGTTGAGGTAAAGATAGAAGAATGTGATATTTAAGTAGATGATATACCACTACTACTGTACTACCTAAACTTAGCTAATATTGTAAAAATAGATTCTGAAACGTATAGGTATTAATTTGGTTCTTATGATTTTAATGTCTTAAATGTTAAAATTAACTGGACTGCAAAAGTATGTAATGTACCTGCTTCATTTGCCAACAAGAAGATGACATCATATTAATTGTTTCCGTACTCCCACTCATCTTCTCCATGAACCCAGAAAACGTAAAACAAAATAAACTTAAAACCCTTTGTTAGTTGTGAAGGTCTACCTTGCTCATCTCATCTCATCCTATTACAGTCTGGTTGGTTACCTACCTACTTTGTTGTGGTTACTAACTCAGTAACTCTCCTCAGTGTTAGGTAAAATAGCAGACAAAGATACAGCTGATGAGAGGGACTATAGACAGTTGTGAAGCTTAACAGCTGCAAATGGAAGCATTGATTATATACTATACAGCAAGTTATATACTAGGTATTGTTTGGGGATTAAACGAAATACAACAATGGCATGTACCAAAGGTGTTCATTTTTTTCAATGTTTTATTAATATATACAATAATTAAAAAATAAAAAAAATTGTTTTTAACGGGAAATGCTTAACACACCTAACAATTTAACATATCTCAAGGAGTTGTGTAAAAATGCTCGAACCATAATTAAATAATACTACTAGGCTACTAGAGTATCATCACCTATTCTAGTATCTAAAGTCAATGCTATTACTACTAGTACTTGTCACTTGTGTGTATATAATACGTTTGAAACAGAAGATGGCCAAATCAGTTAGCCACTACCAAGCTAGAGATACAACTGGTGAACTGGAAGAATTAATAACTGCGAGACTTTTGCCATCATTTGAACTAGGGGTAAAGTAGGCTGCATTGTTCCAAAGTTTATACCATGTTTATTATTATTCTATGATTGTACTTGGTACATAGCACATTTAGGGCCGGTACACACACTGCACGACTCAAGAAATCGTATATCTGCACGACAAGTAGAGAAACAAAGTAGGCAATGGAAGTCGCATGGGGGTGTACACACTAGTGCGACAGCAGTCGTGGAGGTGTCAAAGTCGTGAACGACAAATTTCGAGTCGCGCCCTACACCGACTGGGGGTCCGACAGGCAAGTCGTGTCGTATGGGCTCACGACTGTTTTGAGTCGTAGCGGGACATGGCGTTATATGGCTATCGCGTCGGTGTATACACACTAGTGCGTCTCGGGACACGACTTTTTAACCATAGGTAATGCATTAAATGGGGTATTTTAAATTTTGACAGTACAGCCAGATAGTCCGGCCATTTTGTAGTCCGGCCGGTGGTCCGGTCCCGAGGTGGCCGAACTAGAGAGAGTCTACCGTATGTACATTTACAAAAATAACTTATTGTAATGGCAACTTTTTGTAAAGGGCAACAAAATTAACCAAAATTAACCAAAATTAACATTACCTTAACTGATAACACATATAATTAGACAAATTAAGGATGTATAATGAAATGTACATAAGTGGCATTACATAAATTCTTGTTTATTTTTGCAAAGTGTTTCAAAACAAGTTTTTTTACATAGCAGCGACTAAACTTTCCATACACATTAATTCTGTATATACATGGTTCCTCTTCCTCCGGCGACATCCTCACAAGTGAGTAGTCACAAAGCCAGTAGAGTTCGCTGTTGTGTTTGCTGAGTCGTATACCGATACGACAACTGTCGTGAGGTAACACGACTTTGTCGTATGCCAGCACGACACGAACAGTCGTACTCACATGCGTCCAAGTCGGTGTGTGTGTACTGGCCCTTAGGCTAGGGGATTTTGGGATTGCACATACATAAAGCCATGAGCCAATGAGCTTATTTCCTTAGCTGAGCTGGTAGGTACCAAGCTAACAATAACAAAATTACAGCTTCTCGATTTTTTATCAGATTTGCTGTGTCAGTGCTAGTGGTGCTAGTGCTATCCCCAGTTATATGTTTTTTTGTTTTGTTTTTTATGTTGGAGGCCTCTCTTACCTTGCATCCATACGTCCACGTGGGCCACAGATTACATTGCGAGGAGAGGAATGTATCCATCGAAGCAATATGTGAGCCAGTAGTACAGTAAACGGGTGAACTTAGAAGTAGTGGCACGTACTAGGATCCGATCCGGATCTGAGCCTCAGGCTCATACCATAGACTAACCAACACAAGTAGACTTCTCATCCCATTGTAAATGTTGAAGCACGTTTTACGTGTCTAGTTCATGTACGTGACACAAAGGCGCTAGTGTCGATGAAACTTTGTTTCAATTCTTTTGGGGTAATTTCTTGATTTCTGCTTTACTGTTTGGTTATATAACTAGGGGACAAGTTATTGTTTATGATTAGATCGTATTATTTGGCTAAACGAGGTTTTAAATGGCTGTAATAACGGGAAACAAATTGTAAACAAAACACGACCTCTACATAAACCGTACATGGAACAATAAAATTGTCTTCAGCTGTTCCATAAGGATGAGAAATCTACTAAGAGAATATGTTTTATCATAGATAAAACATACTCCCTTAGTAGATTTCTCATCCTTATGGAACAGCTGAAGACAATTTTATTGTTAGTTCTGTACGGTTTTCTGTAGAGGTCGTGTTTTGTTTACAATTTGTTTCCCGTTATTACAGCCATTTAAAACCTCGTTTAACCAAATAATACGGTCTAATCATAAACAATAACTTGTCCCCTAGTTATATAACCAAACAGTAAAGCACAAATCAAGAAATTAACCCTAAATTAATAGAAACAAAGTTTCGTCGACACTAGCGCCCAAGTGTCACGTACATGAACTAGACACGAAAAACGTGCTTCAAAATTTACAATGGGATGAGAAGTCTACTTGTGTTGGTTAGTCTATGGTTTTATCATAGATGCTCATACTCACCACTTCTAGCTTAAGCCATAGATTAAACATACTCCTTGAGGAGTATGTTTAATCTATGCTTAAGCTCAGTGCTACCATGTGTTACCCACCTATGGCTAGCTATGCATATTTGCTGTGGGATGTTAACCCTTGTTGTTCAAATTCAAGTATAATTATGGATTTTTTTTGGTAAAATATATTCTTTTATTACCCTAGGTACAGTTAAAAGAGGAAATTTCAAATGATGACCAATTTTGTCCTTGTTTTAACTGCTTGCACTAACAAAATTGGACATTTTAAAAATTAATGCAATAATTATTAATCAAAATTAGTTTTAATCATTGCCATTTATGATCAATGTCTTAATATCTTATAGTATACTCACATTTCTAAAAAAATCCACTCAACTTTTTTTCCGGTTTATGGCATTTATGTTCTTATCTTATCATTCGTCATACATTCAGGAGGTCATTGACATTAAACATTGTTTTGTTTTGTTTACAGCACCAGTTTACACTCAATCTAACCTGTTAGCCGTGCGTACTAAACCCATAGATCGATGACTAAACCTGGTACTAAACCACAATAAATAATACTGCAATACTAGGGTAAAAAATAAAAATTCCATTATTTAGCAAGGTGAGGTAAATATTCTGTTCTGTGCTTTTAGAGTAGTAATTATTTTCATGACAATGCGAATTAAATTCTGCCAAGTGTCTTTGACATCACAGACACTGTTGTAGGCCTAGCAAAATCAATTCAAATTTTAAACCCTAGTTATAAGTTAATGGTTTGAACTTTGAATATGATGAAACTTCCAATACTTATTTGGGGTAACAAACCTCTCAAATAAATTCACGAATGAGTTTTATTTGCTTCTCCATTAGTAAGAATTTGAAATATTTATTTTTATCATACCTTGGGAAAATATATTGGATATAAGATTAAGATCTTCCCAAGAATGAAGGCTAGGTAGTACAGTAAAATCTAGGAAATTAAAAGAAATAGGCTTAGGCCTACCTTTATCACAATTTTATGTTAATTGTAAAAAGTAATTTGCCAGTATATGAGTAAGTTAGCCTATTATTTCAGTTAGTTATATTGAATGTAAACATTTCTCAAACTCGCTGCCATTCCTGTCAACACCGTGCCCGCGGTTTGCATGTGACACACCATAGGTCCAAGAGATTGTGCCCATCTCCTCCCTTCCTTGCGGGGAAATTTTACCTTGCCTTCGGCTACCAACGAACCTAAAGCCTTTTGGGCCCCGGCCCACCGGGCCCATTTATTAAAGCGGCCTTGGTCCACATTACACTTTCGACTTTCACCTAGTTGTGGGGCTACCTTCTTTCCTTAAAAAGTTCTGGAAGCACCGAGGCACGATGGTGACAGCGGTAAAAGAACACTAGGGTAAACACGTCAGCCCCTCTACACATTCCTGGGATGTCCAACCCTCCAGATATAACCTGCAACCTCGCCAAGCTGTAAGCTCCACTTGATTTATCATCTGTGCAGGCTCAAGTCACCCTGTGAATGGCACTCTGTATCGAGGCCAAAAAGTCAATGAGTGTTAGTGTTACGTCTGTTTTTACACGGTCGTTGGAAGAAGACATCGATCCTACGCTTAGTTGAATTAAGTTAATATATTTTGCAAATAATTTCTGTTTTAGATGATTTTGAGAAGGTTTCATAGAATTGCCAAGTGTATAGATGTCAGCCAAGAAGTAAGAAATGCTTTAGAAGCTAAAAGGCCAGTTGTAGCTTTAGAAAGCACAATCATTACTCATGGAATGCCTTTCCCCCACAACAAAGAGACTGCTCTGGAAGTTGAAAACATAGTTCGGGAACAGGTTTGTCTATACCTACTAACTTAGTTTTAAATGTACAACATCCATTTTTGCCTTTGTTTCCATTATCCTACTTAAATAACCTATTTATTGTATTTTGTCACCCATAAGGTACCTATAAATTTTTATGCTAACAAATCAACTCATGAGGTTTTTGTTGTAAACCTTGACCTTGTGATTTATTTAAATAGAAAACTAGACATTTTTGACTATCACCCATGTAAGTTACTATTAGCGTTTTAAGCAGCTGTTAACCATTAATGAATATGTACTGTAAAGTATAGATAGGTACACATGAATTGAAAATGGCTTTATCTTAGTCTTGAGCATTTAGTTTTTAATTGATTTGACACTATTCATGTACAACCATGTTTACCTATAACAAAGATGCTTGACTATGACTATGACTATAGGGAATGGAAGTAAATTAACCAAAGGTATTTAGTTGTTGGTTTAGCTAATTAGTTAAACTCAAAAACGACCTACTAATTAATATTTTTAAGATCAAGTACTAGTTTCTCGTTAATATTATTGTTCTGGTATGTAAAATAAAGATTTTAGAATTAAAAACTAAAATACTTTCAGGTCCTATATAAGATTTGACCATAATTTAAATTCATTCTAGGGTGCAGTACCAGCCACAATTGCCATTATAAACGGCAGAATTAAAGTTGGATTGTCACTAAAAGAAGTTGAATTACTTGCAAGCTTGAAACCAAACAGTGAAGTTTTAAAAACATCTAGACGAGATTTGGCTTATGTTATCAGTAAGGTAAGGTTTAACACAAAACCTAATTGAGTAGATGCAAATGTTTACTGGCCTCCTGATTTCAAATTTTAGATGAGACTCATTTAAAAATTCCATACTATTCCCAACACGTATCTTTACGGCTTTTTAAAACAAAACCATAAAATCCATTTTTTTTACTTTATCGTTAAGAGAAATTTGATGCACACCACACTAACCGTAAAAAAATCATTAGGCATAAAATATTACACAACTGAATAAAAATGTTTTACCTATGATATCGATGCGCTCACAGTGAAATACTATCAGCTGTTTCACTGGACTGATAGAGGCAACAGATTGAGTTTAATTGATGCTAGACATGCGACCAGTAGCCCACGATGAAACCCATCAACACTAATGGATTTGTTGATTCACGACACTAGTTTTCCATTTGTCATCTATATTTAGCCATTGCCCTCAACTCCCTTTTGAAAATTTATCTTTGAGATTTCCACAATGCAAAGTGAGATGTAATCATAAGTAGCCTAGGCTATATTTATTGTCTAGTTATTTAGAAAAATAATATTGACCTATTTAATGTTTGTACAGCTAATTTTATAGTATGGCCATTACAAATTTAGTTGCGACTGTGTGTACGTTTGATACTCAATTACAAGACACTCCTTAACTAATTACACTCATGTTATTATTCTGAAACTATGGATGAGTCTAAATTGAAAACGTGTAATATGTAGAAATCCTCATGTATTTAAAACTATTTACCAAATATGTTTAAGATGTGTACGGTATCCTTAATCACTAGTCTTCAAACTTCTCATTTTAGGTCCACAACTATTGACACTTCAAAATCCATCAACATTTATATTTTCATTTTAATCTGTTGTCTGTGTTTTTGTGTTTTAGATCCTTAAATGAATAACTTAGTTTAAGAAATAAATGTTGTCCTTTGGAAGATTGTATGGTAAATGTTGTCCTATGGGAAATTGTATGTTAAAAATTGTCCAACAAATTTGAATAGTGGTTTTATGAACTCAGTTAGGCCTAGTCTAGAGTTTAGAGCTTTGAACCTCTGTCTGGGAGGCTCAGCCAAAGCATTCCAACCATTAATGGTTATTTGTAGTGTCAAAAGGTTTAAATGACTTGGCCCTCATAAAAATGTGGTTTGGATCCAATCTTAAGCTGAAGTCCAATCTGAAGTCTCCAGCTTCACTTTCCAAGAGTGAGAGGCTTGAGTTTGGGAGGAGAAGCTTCTCGTACTTCGGCCCAAAGCTGTAAAACAACCTCCCCTCTGGCCTAAACAAATATACCTTGTTAGTTAGAGTTAAAATCATAGAGTTGTATGATGATGGTTGATTATTGTTATTGTTATTTATATTGTCTTGTTTCTGTTTTGTTATTGTTCTATTTATTTGTTTGTTAGTTTAGTTTATTGTTATTGGTGAAAGTTGTTCTGAAAAGCGGTTGTACTGAGAAACGCTTGATAAATAAAGGCATTTTTATTTATTTAAGCTGAAACCATTAATTAACTTACCTATCTATAAAATAAATAAGATAGGTCTCCCATGAGACTTCCAGCATTAAGGTCATTATTAGTTACAGAATAAAATTATAAACGTAAAAAAACTATTGTTTTAATGCCTTGATGATTTCTTTTATTTCTATTACCCAGGGGCTCAGTGGAGGAACCACAGTATCTGGAACCATGTTGACGGCTCATTCCGTGGGAATCAAAATATTTGTTACTGGTGAGTGCTTCAATAATAAAGTTGAACATCAATGAGATTGCAAATTTCAATAACCAAAGGCAATATACATTGCAGTAGGCCTAATAATAGGTAGAACTAGGTTTGTGGTTCTTTAAAAATACATTTGTAACATCTATTTTCTTATTTGCCATCAATTCCATTTAGACACACAAAGACATGAGGGAATAGTTCTTCACCGGGTAACATTTACAGGAGGGGTCGGGGGAGTGCACAGAGGAGGGGAAGATACGATGGATGTCAGCGCAGACCTGACGGAGTTAGGACGTACACCTGTCACTGTCGTCTGTAGTGGAGTCAAGTCTATACTGGACATTGGACGCACACTGGAATATCTAGTAAGTCACTAACCTCTTACATTAGCTGGCTGATAACTAATGCTGTCGATTCTTGTGAGTGTTACCATTGATTTTGGGATATTGACTAAGGACCAGATACAAATTTCTTACAAATAGAACATAATTAAATGTAACTCTCACAACTGTCAAAATTCAAGTTTTTCTTAGTTTTTGTTACTGTGATAGATGATTTGACGTAAAACATGAGCGCTATAGTTGTCCTTTCATTTGAATTGGTTAAAATGTAAATTAACTATTTAATTGACATCAGCTCACTCTTAACAGCTTAGTTCAGTTAATTTTTTTAATCAAAACCTGGCTACGCATTTTGACATGGGAATGGATGTCGACTTTTATGATTGTCTCAGGTACCATTTTAAAGATTGGTTTTCAAAATGTAATAAACTTGCATAAATATTTTTAACAATGTCCGTTTACTTAAATGTTACTAGTAACTTTATTAATTTCATCATAATAGTTTGATACCGGAGCGTACATCATTGTCTTGTTTTCCTTATACCCCTACCTTGTAGCCAATTAGGTAGTATACTTTAATTTAGGATGAATCTAATTTAAGCTGGTAGTAGAAGTGAGATAAATTAAAAGACAAAGTAGGCCAAAGATACATTTATTTTATGGATGTCAAATTTCTCAAAATACACTTTCCAAATGAAATTAAATATGCAGTTGTTACTTCCAAAAATTATACTAAATAATAAAATAGTGGAAAGATCTTACTTTAAACAGAGACACTGGTTTTATGGTCAAAACTGGCACTAGCAGATACCATGCAAACTAGAAGTGGTGCAAAAAGCTACTGGACCAATCATAAGAAGGTGAACAAGAAGTGGTAGTACCAAGAAGTGGTTGATTTCTGTCTGAAAACATCACAGAAACCCAATAAAAACTATTCTCTATAAATTCTAATAATTAAAAGTAGATTTAAGATCTTTACAACTTCTTGTGAAAATGTGCTTCTCCTAGAACAAAACTCAACAGGTCTGTATAAACTTTACTTGTTTTCTTTTCTTGTGAAATGCATTAAAATTGATTTGAAAACTATTCATTCCTTTTCATCTTTTTCCAAAAGTGCTTTCTACAAAGCTATATACAATAAATCAGCTAAAATCTTATTACTAAACAATATTAAAACTACTTACAATTTTCTACAGCAACCACAACTTAGATGACCATATTTCCAGTGAACTTAAAACTGACAAAGTTGAACCTGGTTATCACTAACCACTACCAACCCTACAAAACTAAAACTTCTAAACTGCTGGTCACTCTTTCTTAATCTTTCTAGCCAATGATTAAATAATATTGATTTTGTTTTGTTATTTCAAATAAAAACTAACTACCATCGGTACAGAATTTCCCCTCCTTAACTTGAAATTACATAAACAAAATTATACACTCTTTCTCAAAATTAATATTTACATTTCCTTTTAAAACAACAACTCTACAAAAGAAAATAAACAAACCTTTTAAAACAAATAATAAAACTCTAACTCCGTTTGACATTTCAACTAGCGCTACCTATCAACAAATTCTACAAACACTAACTCCTAGTTCAAATAGCCTCCACACGTTTACAGCACCTTACAGAACCTTCTACTCAAAACAACAACTTCTATTTACACAATTTTTCACTTTGAACCATTTCATTTTCCTATGACAATTCAAATATTATCAATCCTATTTACAAAAATTATACTTTAAAATAAAACCTTTCTTTAAAACCCCCAATTACTTAAGCGATCTTAAACAAGCCTATTTAATTCTCATTTGAACTCTTCACATCCGCTCACAGTTCACTGACCCCTCCCAACATCAACTCCAGACAAGACAAATAACTTTCACTTCTCCAGTTTAGTTTAGTTATGTCGTTTGCGTGTGCTGTGTTTTTCTTTAGTTTTCCCTTAATTTATTTATCCCAGTGTGTTATATTCCCTGTTTTTATGTTCCCTCGTGTGTTTCGTGTGAAGTGTTTTGTGTTCTGTGTTATTTTCCCTGTTTACAAGTGCAAAATTAATCAAAATGTTCTTGTGCGTCCATTTAGTAAAAATCCCACTCATACACTACGTTCAGACTCCATTTTAGATTCATACAGATTCATACTACCTTTTGCTGCCACAAATACTCACACATTCACCAATACATACACATTTATACACTCTCTTACTAAAAACACTTTAAAACTTTGAAAAATTCTTAAGAACCTAAAACAACTCCCACAGTACTAATTTACAAAATTTCAAATTCCCTCTTAGCTTGCTAAAATCCCTTAACTAATTAATAATTCAACTAAACAAATCTAACTTCTACTTTACAGACATATTATAAAGACCAATTTAGCTTCAGTCTTCCGTAATCTTCCATTTAATTCCATTTTTCACATTTCCTCTTCCATCAATACATTGGTTACTTTTGGTCCTCTTCACTACTTAACTCTTCTTTAAATCAATTATATGAATTTTCTTCACGTCTTCTAACTTGCTAGGATTTTGTACTAGTACTGTTGAATCACTCAGAAAATAGCGTATTACGTAAGGTCCAACGTATCTAGGTGCTAACTTCTTGCTGAATTTATTCGCTGCATTACTTAAATAATGTGTCTTGATGTACACTTCCATATTCAACTTAAATGGATGGTTTCTCCGAGGATAGCTATATCTCTCCCTTCTTTGATTTCTGGCAATGCTTCTTCTGACGTTATTTATGGCTTTCTCCAAATTTTCCCTCCTTTGATCAGGAGTTAACTTCTCCGAAATAATGTCATTAACATTCCATAAATTTGTCAGTGCATTGTTACAAGGATGGGCAAACATTAAACCAAAAGCAGTCGATTTAGTCGAACTATTTACAGCAGTATTCAAACTTGTGGCAATCAGTCCCAGATCTGAATCCCATTTATCATGTTGATTACCATAAAAACTCCGTAAAGCATTATTAGTCTCCCTCAAATATCGTTCCGACAAATTTCCGTTTGCTCTGTACGCAGCTAGCTTTCTGTGTTCCACATAGTTATTGAACATGAATTTCTTAAATTCCTTGGATGTAAAATAACTCGCATTATCAGACACAAGTATTCGGGGTACTGAGAAACTATCAAAAATTATCTTCAATTTTTCTATGATGAATTTTGTCTTGCAATCCTTCAGAGGGTACAACCATACAAAACGGGTAAATGCATCGACCACAATTAAAATGTACTGATTGAGTTTATTTGATCGGGGAAATGGTCCAGCTAGGTCAATAAACACAGTGTTTAGAGCTTGAGTTACAGGAACAGATATCAGTCGACCTTCAAACTTACGTTGTTCCGACTTAGACATCAGACAGATCTTACATTCACGGACTTTACCTTTTACGAATTCATTTAATTCAGGATGGTGAAAACTTTCATTTACTTTACTTTGAGTCCTAAAAATTCCCATATGACCACCAATTAATGAGTTGTGATAGAATGCGAATATTACACTAAACAGTTTCTTGGGTAAATAAATCTTCTTTTTAAACAATAAAACTTCATTTTTCAGGGTATAATTTTCATTATTAGTCTTATTCTTGATGCTTTCAATGATTTTCTTACACTCTTCATCGCTCTCTTGATGTACTTTAATGTCCTTAAGATCCAATGGTATTTCATTTAACACATTACAAAAATAGACTTCATTGTTGATATTGCTTAACAGATTAGTTTCGTGAATTTCCGTCTCACTCTCTTTCTCTCCACTAAACATACGTGATAACGCATCAGCTATTATATTCTCCGAACCTTTTACATGTTCAACTGTGAATGGAAGACTAAACAACCTTTCAAACCATCTAGACAATCTTCCACGGCTTTTTCGAGATTTGAGCATGAAACTAAGACCTTGACAATCAGTAACTAATTTAAAACTTCTTACTTCCAAGAATTGATGCCATTTCTCTACACACAATATTACACTATAAGCTTCCTTTTCGTAAGTGCTATAACGCATCTCAGTAGGTGTGAATTTCTTCGAATAGTAAGCAATAGGCATTAAATTCCCCTCCTCATTTCTTTGCAATAAAACACCAGCAGCTGCAAGGTCGCTTGCGTCGGTATGCAACTCGAATTCTTTAGAAAAATCGGCCATTTGTAGTATAGGCGGATTTGCTATCTTACTCTTTAAGGTTTCAAATGCATTTTGACACTCCTCGTTCCATTTAAATTTTACACCTTTCTTCTTCAGCCCAAACAGAGGTAAACATATTTCAGCATATTTAGGAATATATCTAGACCAATAACCACACATTCCTATAAACTGTCGCACTTGCCTCACAGTTTTTGGAGCAGGAAATTTCATTAATGAGTTAGTTCGCTCGGGATCTATTGTGATGCTATCTTGTTTAATAATATGTCCTAAAAAACTTATTTCCTTACAAAAGAATTTGACTTTTTGTGGATTTACCGTAAGTCCGTGTTTTGCTAATCTCTTAATCACTTCTGTAACGTGCTCAATATGCTTTCTCTTATCAGGGCTATATACAACTATATCGTCACAAAAGTTAATCATATACTGAAATTTGACGTCATTAAATATTTTGTCCAAATAATGTGATAGTACGCTACTGCCTATTTTCAATCCAAATGGAATTCTCTTCATACGGAATTTACCAAAAATTGTACTAAAAGATGTTAAATCTCTGGATTCTAAAGCTATGGGACATTGTAAAAATGCTTTGTTTAAATCTATGACTGTAAAATATCTAGCTCCTTTTAGATGCTGATACATATTCTGCATATCTCCTAGCGGGTAATCTACATTGATTAACTTCTTATTGAGTTCAGAGTAGTTAATTACAAGTCTGTCATCTTGAGTCAAAAATGCAGGGGCGCTATATGGACTAGTGGAAACTTCCGCGACATCTTGTTTTATCCAGTCATCAATTATAGCTTTCATCTTCTCTACTTTGGGTGGACTTAAAAAATAAGGGCGGATACTAACAGGTTTATCATCCGTCACTTTAAGCTCAATTTCCAAATCAAGTGCTGATCCTATCTTATCCGTAAAAACAGTAGGAAAATTCTTAATTAACTTCTCAGCTTCTTCACACATTTCAACATCTCCTACTTTAATACTATTTAAGCTTAATTCACTCAGGTTAGTACTTGGAATTAACTTAATTTCATCTTCAGGTTTAAATGTAAAATAACCCATTTGTCGATCCATATTTAGGTTTAACTTGCTTGCACACATAAAAGGGTATCCTAAAATCATGTCAAAATATTTTAACTCAACCACTAAAAATGTTTGTTTCCAGGTAAATGATTTTATCTTAATCAAAGTTTCACATTGCTTATTTATGTTCAAAGGTTCATTGTTTGCAGCAACTATGGTTCCCTGCCAAGTATTTTCACTCATAATTAATTTATTTCCCAATAATCTGTTGTATAAATCCAAGCTTATAAAGTTTTGACTAGCTCCAGTGTCTAACAAAGCTCCCACACTTAATTTGTTTCCTAAATCCACAGAAATACAGGGTAAATGTGTTACAGTTTTAGCTTTTACTTTCTTTAATCCAGGTGAATTTATTTTATTAAAATCCTTAACAACTCTTCTCAGTTCAGACTTAAAATTGGGACTATGAGAACTATATACAGGTTTATTATTTCCGAATTCTTTCTTGCCGTCCGGAAAAACAGATTTGTAGTCTAGGCTACGTGTTTTTCCTGGCTTAACTAGTTTTTTGGATCTGGTCTGTAACAATTACGAGCAATATGACCTACTCTTTGACATTTAAAACAAACAGGCCTTTCATTGTTACGATTTGAGTAGTGACTAATAGGTCGTTGAACTCCTGGATTTGGTTTATCCATCCTAGGCTTATCATCAGTTGATAGATAAGGTTTCCTAACACTAATGTTACTAACTGGAAAACCTTGATTTCTGAGGTAATCATTGTATGTTACATTATTTAAACTTATACAAAGATGATCTAAGTCTAAAAATGTTTCAGGGTTCTTCTCAAATATTAGTTTGTTGCGCAAATCAGGATGTATTCCATTCTTAATAAAACTAACAAGTTGACTCTCAGTTAAATCACACTTTAATACCTGGTGGTTTATTTTTATTTCATGCACATATATAGACAAAGGTTCAAGGTGTTTTTGAGGTCGAAATATTAAATCTTGTTTCAGCTTTTCCCTTAAGGTGATTGGCAAAAATGTGGTGATTATATTAGCATGCAACAAATCAATTGATTTTGATTCCCTTTTGAATTCTAATATTTTATTCACTAATGGTGCTGTAGAATAAATTGGTAGAATCTCATACAAATCTTGCTCAGATAAAGAAGTTTCATTTCGGACAGTAACTAGGTTTCTCAAAAACTGCAACAATGTGTTTGTTTCTAAACCATTACACACAGGAAAATGTTTTAAATAAATTTCCAATGGGTTTGACAACTTTGTAAAAAGGCTACTAGGACTTAGGCTACTATTTACAACTGTACATGAGTTTGGTTGATTATTTATGACTTGACTCGGAACATTTTGTTGAAAACAATCAATTTCGACATTTTGAGGTGTTGATGAAGTGAAGTTTTCAGTTGGTGGAACTACCGATTTAGACTGATTTAATTTTTCCTCAATTATTTCATTCTCAACTATAGAGTTATTCAGCTCCTCTTCAAAATCCCCCATCTCCTGGTCTGAGAAGGTATGCATTGTTTTAAATTGCTCAAAACTATTTAAGATTTGCTGATTTAATTTGTCTAAACTAACTTTCTTATCTGGATCCAGCTTACATTGTAATAGATTAGTAGTCCGGTTTTGTACATGCACTAGTTTAGCCTTGATTTTAGCTATTTTGAGTTTAGTCACATTTTCCCTACACTGTTCAATTAGAGAATCAATTTGTTCACACTTTTCCCCAATTATAGTTATTTCCCCAGATAAAGTGTATGAACCTTTTAAATTTGTTAAATCGGTATTCTGGTTAATACAAGATCTTAAAGTTTTTCTTAAAGAGTCTACATCACTATCACTCGTTTCTTCCCCTCTTATTCTTATCTCGTACAGAAGTTCTTCTTTGTTTAGATAATTTAAATTGTATTTTGACATGTTGAAAATTTTCAGCCTCTATTTATTTGCTGTAGTTCTTCTAACATAGGCATAATCCTCAATAATCATGTAGGCCTATGTATTTCTCACTTTTACCAGCTTCTAATTTTAAATGATTCATTAGCAGAGTGGCGCACTTGTATACCCCTACCTTGTAGCCAATTAGGTAGTATACTTTAATTTAGGATGAATCTAATTTAAGCTGGTAGTAGAAGTGAGATAAATTAAAAGACAAAGTAGGCCAAAGATACATTTATTTTATGGATGTCAAATTTCTCAAAATACACTTTCCAAATGAAATTAAATATGCAGTTGTTACTTCCAAAAATTATACTAAATAATAAAATAGTGGAAAGATCTTACTTTAAACAGAGACACTGGTTTTATGGTCAAAACTGGCACTAGCAGATACCATGCAAACTAGAAGTGGTGCAAAAAGCTACTGGACCAATCATAAGAAGGTGAACAAGAAGTGGTAGTACCAAGAAGTGGTTGATTTCTGTCTGAAAACATCACAGAAACCCAATAAAAACTATTCTCTATAAATTCTAATAATTAAAAGTAGATTTAAGATCTTTACAACTTCTTGTGAAAATGTGCTTCTCCTAGAACAAAACTCAACAGGTCTGTATAAACTTTACTTGTTTTCTTTTCTTGTGAAATGCATTAAAATTGATTTGAAAACTATTCATTCCTTTTCATCTTTTTCCAAAAGTGCTTTCTACAAAGCTATATACAATAAATCAGCTAAAATCTTATTACTAAACAATATTAAAACTACTTACAATTTTCTACAGCAACCACAACTTAGATGACCATATTTCCAGTGAACTTAAAACTGACAAAGTTGAACCTGGTTATCACTAACCACTACCAACCCTACAAAACTAAAACTTCTAAACTGCTGGTCACTCTTTCTTAATCTTTCTAGCCAATGATTAAATAATATTGATTTTGTTTTGTTATTTCAAATAAAAACTAACTACCATCGGTACATCCTTCGTAGGAAACGCAAGGAGTGTGTGTGGTAGTGTACGGTTCAAGCAGACAGTTCCCAGCATTCTACTGTGAGAAGAGCGAGTTCTTAGCTCCGTACAGTCTCAGCACACCAGAGGAGGTGGCAGCCCTAGTACAGTCTCAGCAGGAACTACAGCTGCAGAGTGGAACACTGCTGGCAGTGCCTGTACCCAGGGAGCACCAGCTGATTGATGGTACAGTCTCAGGAGGAAAACAGTTTTTAACATTTAGCCTCACTCAAAACCTGTTCTCTTGGTGACTGATTTACTTAACATGACTGCTACAAGCAAATGTGTTTATAACACTGTTACCTGTGTAAGCTGAGGACAATTTGTGAACGTACAGAAACATAAGGTTTCATTTAAGTCAATTGTTTTTCTTAGATGCTTCAATGGAGACAGCCATTCAAAATGCTCTCAAGATGGCTGAAGAGAAAAACATCAAAGGGAAAGATGTCACTCCCTTCATCCTGGAGCACTTGAAGGATGTCACTGGTGGAAAATCCTTGCATACAAGTATCCTTGTACAAAAGAAAAAACATATTTTTTAATAAATACATTTGTTAGTTAGTTCCTCGCAAAACCCCTATTAATCAGTTGAAGCCTGAAAAGTCGGGTAGCACACAAGCCCGGCTTGGTGAGTCACCGATTGTGTTGTTTATGTTTGCTATATATTTTATAAATATGTAAAGTAAGAGTTTTTATTAATTTTATGTAGCATTTATTGATTACATTGTTATAATACATTTTTGTATTATTGATGTATAAAAAATTTTTTTGTCTTGAATGTTTCAACACAAAAAAAAAAACTCTTGTGTGTCACCGATCATGTTTTAAAATCAAAGACACCGACAAAGGGATAAAACTGTTTCTGTTCAAATTCCTTAATATGTTTCACAGACATCGCCCTGATAAAGAATAATGCTATGATTGGTGCCAAAGTAGCTGTTGCTCTTGCAGATAAAACCTCTGGGTGAGTTTTATTTAACTTTTGGCATTTCTATGTTGGGAGAATAATGTTTGGACAGTGAAAATATGACATTTAGTTTCATCAACATTACTATTGTGAAACAGAGGCATAGTATCGATGTTGGCCTACTTTACAGAAGTTTAATGTTTGAATGAAATTTGGCTTACATGAGTAACCTTGCATGAAAAAGTTCAAAAACTTGATCGTCCTGATCTTTGCGAGGGTGTTATGTCCTTTTGGGTAAAAGTTTTAAAATTTAAACATTTCTTTTATATTTTTATTAGTTGATTTTATTTCTTGACTGCATTATTTATTTATTCTGTTGTGACATAACATTTCAGGAGTATAAATAAAGACACAGTCAAACAACCAGAATTTAACAACATAAAGCGCCAAACATTTCCAAACATACATTCATCTTCAAGAGCTACAAAACTACGACCTGTAAGGCTTATTTTGTTTTTGTAATATTATTTCATAAATTCCTAGATCTACAAACTAAGTTACAAAACTCTCTATACTTAGTTTTTGATTCCTTGTTATAGCAAATATTTATTTGTATGTTGTTTTGCACAAATGGTAAATGTATAGTATTACCATTGACTATTGGATACTGAAGAAGACATCCCATCTATATGGACCAGCTGTTGCTAATTTTTGATCAAGAATCAACTTAAATGTGTGAGCCAGTCACAGAATACTCTAGTGTCCAAAATTCTATTTTATACCTTATTTTTGGTTGCTGACCAGGTTGATGAGTCATCAAAGATTATATAGCTCACCATAAGTCATTCCCTAAGTTTGACTTGGTAAAAACGTTTGTGTACTCGACATAATTTAGTAATTTAGATCAGCGCAATCTGTCGATGGCTCACATCAAATACGATGATTTTGACAAAAGATCTGGCTACAAATTTAATGTGGGGATGGGGCTGTAATGTCTAATTACCTATAGTCAGTTCACAAAAATTTAGGTGGTTTAAGGATAAGGTTTCCTGGTTTCCCCTACCACTTTTTTATATTTAATCTACATATCAGCTGTTGGCTGTTGTTTCAGAGTTAGGGTGAGATGGAGGGATGGAATCTCATCCCCTCAAAACCACCTAAATAGTTAACGAAGCACCTAAGAGGAACACAAGTAAATAAAAATTAATTTATGTTTTTTACAAAATTAGTTTTATTGAGGAAAACTAAGGTTAGTATTTTTTTTTACTACTGGTAAACATAGACATGTTGATTTATTAATAAAACTTTTAGTTATGCCATTTGATTACGTAGTACTATGGTTATCGAAATGATTATTTTTATGCAGATTGTCATTGGAGGATCAAACATGGATTCTGTAGTGTCTGTGAAAGAACCGTTTAAGGTAATGTTCAGTTAGATATCACAATAAAAATCTTAGTTACAGAGTACAAAACTAAATATAAGATTAATTTATTATTTCTTTCACTTGTAAAACAACTAAGTCAATTTTCAGTTTGATTAAAAGAGCTATTCCCAAATAGTGTTTCCTAACAGAGAGTAAGATTTTAGGTTTAAATAGTCAATACAATAGATTGATAATGAAACTCTTTTGATGGGACAAATTCATGATGGATTATTGGGCACAAGGGCCTAAATTTTAAGGATTGTTGTCGGGATAGCAGGCTTAACTACATAGAAAAGAGTACATCCTGGCACAAGAAATAAAAATCCTTTATACAAATATAAAAATATTTCTGCATCAATAACAGCATTTTTAACCAACAAAGACTTGAACTGGGAAAAAGTGTGAAATGAGTTTTTAGTAAGAAATGTGTTACTATCACTCTTTGTACAAGAAAGTCAAAAACCTCTCACTTTAGAAAATAAGAATATTTCATTATTGTGACCTACAGCATTTTCAAATAAGTGGTGCGGTAGGAAGAAATATGATTCTAATGTCCGCATGTGAGGATTTTGAATTAATGTCCACATTCAGCTCTATGTTTTCTATGCACTGCAAATCACATAACCATAAATCAAATGCCGATTTTGCTGATACTAGCAGTCCTAAGAACATGGCTAGTAGTCCCCCTGAAACTGAAATGCTCATTTACTTTTTACTGTTTCCTTACACCTTTTACTACTCCTTTAGACTATACAGCAAAAAAACCAAAACCAGCTATTAAAATCCAAAATATTTCTAACTTAATCCTCTCTTCACTAGTTAAAGGATAACAAAAAAGTCAAAACAAGAATGGGGAAAATATGTTTATTTATGGGTCTCCTAATTGGGGTGCATGAAACCAAACAGAATTAGAACAGGGTTCTATCTTCCATTCTGCCTGGCGGGGTACGGCCCTTGAGGGAACCATTCCGGCATTTGCCTAAGTGAGGAAAGAAACCGTACAAACTCCCCTCGGAATGGTCGGTCTGATAGTCAGACCTCCCGAATGTGAAATGGCATGATGCCACCTCACTCGGTCAGCTTAATATTAATACAAAAGTACTTATACTAGATACATATTAAGTAACTTAACACTATATATACATAGTCACTTAATATTAGAAGTTCTTAGCTTTACGCTCTCTTTTTCTGTTACCCTGAAGGCCTTGATGTTCTCCTTGTTGTTCCGCTTCAACTCATCCTCAGGCAAATCGTTGAGTGGTTGATTTATTTCCTTTGACTTTCATCTCTTCAGTTTTTTCCTCTTGAAGTCCTTAGCTCCATCACCTCATCCATAGTGTTAATTTTCTCTTATTCATTCTTGGCCCGAAACATCTCGTTGCGTTGATGAAGCATCTTTTCAAGATGCTGCCGGGTTTCATAAACTCCCACTCTAGTCTTCATTTGGTTGCTTACTAGTGGTCACTTGCTACACTTCTGATTGGAGCAACGGGGCGGGGCAGCCAATGGACAAACTCTGCCCAGTATTGCTCGGAACTGCTCTTCCTGATCACACTCTTCAGAAGTCACTTTTACTATAAGAGTTTACAAATTTGACTGCAAAATTTTAACAGCATTCATTCAGTGTTTTGGCAGTCATTTGATTGTAGATGTAAATTGTTTCCATAGAAACATTTATTGACTGTTGTGATATGTTTACTTTTTAACTCCACTTGGTTGCTATTATAAAATACAATACTGTACACCCCACATGTGTATACCACCACACATACTGACTATGAAATAAATGTGAAATAGTGATAACCAGATTTGGAGGTGTTATTAATACGATCTTATCTTACTAATATTATAAATGTGAAAGTTTGTGTGTTTGTTTGTTTGTTTGTTTGTTTGTTTGAAGTTCAATCACGCTTTAACTACTGGTCGGATTGGGCTGAAATTTAGTATAATTATAGCTCACATTCCCGATTAACATATAGACATATTCTTATCTCAGAAATCCTTTCGGGCTCCGCCCTAGTGGCTCTGGAGTTTCCCATGTTAACCTTATGAGTATTCATATTTAAAAGGGATTAAAGGATTTTGTCAGCTGTTTCAATTACACAATTTGTTCTATGATATTAAATATTCTTAAAAGTTATAAGGTTCACCGACAGGGTGCAGCACTATTATTTGATTTTTCATTCATGATAACAGCCAATTTGAACCAAGCCGCAACAAAAGGCTGTGATGCACAATGAGAACCGTTAAAGTAGGATTATTTACAGTTAAGTTTATGTTTTAATTTATAAATAATGTTTTTATATTGTACGGATATTCGATAATTTACTTCTTTATTGTTTAGGTGTAGTAATGGTAGAACATTATTGCTATATTATATGTTATACTATAGCTTCCGTAAATTAAAAGAACCAAATTTTCTCAAACTGTGTCCTCTTCCATTGCGAACACAAAGCATGAGTATAACTGCAATAAGCATTTTATACTTATATGCAAACCCCGTACGAAGGACGGGTATTCTGCTAGTATTATATAATTTTATCTGTGTTTTTTCTCAACTTTGTAACCAAATCTTACAAATGAACTGTTGAAACCTTCGATAAAAAAATAATTTACATAGCTGTTGAATAATTGTTGATAATGCAAAATGTTTAATTAACCCTCCCTGATCAGTAAAGTTGATACATCTAAAAGGGACGATAAGAATCCTTAATGACTCAAAGAGCAATGAAGCTGTTGAGAAGCATTTAAAGTTGGCCTACTGCATTCCCTTACGGTAACCTAACTCAACACACACAAAGAAATCATCCATGCAGTCTTCACCTCCTAAATCAGAAACAAAGACCTGCACTAACATCACACAAGAAACGCTTCTGCCTTCGTCATTCTAATTTACAGATTACCTTGTATAAAGCTTGTATGAAAAAATGCCAACATGGAAGCTCTCTTCTAAAAAAAACTCCCAGAAAACGTAACGCCAGCTAGGAACTTGATGATCCCGAACAGAAAAGGACTTGATGTCAATCTTAAACACCTAATTTTTAATGCATTGTACTTCACTGAAATAGCTTTTAATCGCACGTTAATAAACCGAAACCATAATAAAAAATTCAAAGCAATTAAAAAATCAGCTTGGCAACAGGAACTGTCTGTCGTGGCTTCAGTAGTTCTATCTTGGCCGGAGTCATTGTACCTGGTGTTTACAGTTGTAGATTTTAAGACGACAGTAATTAACGTAAAATACGACCATTGTAGATCTTTTTAAACTGATCTAGCCTTTGAATTCCAACCATTGATGAACCGAAAAAAGGTTATTCAAAAGTCACCCCTTCTTTTACTTTATAACTGGGATTTCACTGTATTCTCCACAAATATTTTAATAAAATAATATATTGTAACGTCAGTGCAGGTGGAGGGGCGCACATTGCAGGGACATATCCGTTCGAGTGGAGGTGGCGTGGGACGTAACATAGCAGACGCACTGGCCAAACTGTCACCCTATCTCCAGCCTAAACTCGTCTCTGCAGTCGGGGACGATTTGTACGGCACTTACCTCATAGAGCAAACTGTCAACCACTTGGTGAGTACAAGAGAACTCAGGAGGACTTCGGTACCGGTATTTATCCATTAGGTTTTAGAGCTGACTTTTTTTTTAATAAAAAGAGGTTGGCGGCCTCTTTTAACCTTGCATTTGCCCGTCCACATAGACTACAGATCTGTGCGTGGAACGTATCCAGCAAAGCAGGGGGTGAGCCGGTACAGTACAAAGGTGAACTGTACTGATAAAAGTTAGTGGCAGTGACCAGGATCCGAACCCACGACACTGCTGCCTTGGGCCCGAAGTCCGCGACGCTACCGACTGAGCCACCGACTCACCAAACTTGATCATCCTCGCTTTTTTATTTGGCAAAATTAGGCAACAAGCAATTTTCCTTCTGGTACTTTTGGAGCAAACAATTTTTTCACTCCAAAATTATCGTTTTAAGGTTTCTTTATTTAGGCTGGTAGGTCGGGCATAATGAGAGTTTGGGGCTTTATTAGGTTAGGTAAGTGTTTTGAAGTGCAGCACTTGGCCCTAGACACCAGCACTAGTGGAAGACCAAACTAGTGGGAGACCATGCTCCTTAAGTGTACCATGGAATTTATCCCCTGTTCCTTACTTCTCTGTGGTTATACAAAACTCAAAAATTCAGGATACAAATTTGTCCAAACTCCAGTAACGATTTTTTTCAGGATATTTTGGGTTTGGAATTTTTTGCGACATATACTGATTGGTCACCCCCAAAATATGCCAATCGTGCCTAACATCTGCCAATCGTTTTCAACGTCTACCGATTGTGCCCAATGGCTTCTGTCATACCCGACAAATGTCGATCGCGTCTGATGTCTACTAATCGTTCCCAAAGTCTGCCAATCGTACCCGACGTCTGTCGATCCCACCCTATGAAAGTTATCTTTGTTATTCTTTGATTAGATATTGATATATATTTAATAACATCGTGATATTATGTAGGCAATTTTTTAAATGACAAACCCTATTGTACCCAAAAATTTTTGAAGGGTAGTAAAGATTTTTAATGTTATTACTGTCTACTTATTGATTGTGCACGGCACATGCTGATTGTTCCTAACGTTTTCCAATCGCACCCGATGTCTGCCAAATGCTCCTGATGTCTACCGATCTGCCAGACCTTGAATAGTTTATTTTTATCCTACCTGAATGAATATTTGCACGTTGGAGTTATGAAATGCTAAAATAAATTATGTCCAAATTATGGTTGTATCATGAAGTAAGTTCTGACTGTGTTGGTAGGATCACAGTGGAGTGTTGGTTTCCAAGCAGCAGCAGACAGCCAGCTACACCTGTGTGTTGGACCATCGTGGAGAGATGAGGTTAGGAGTGGGCGACATGTCTATCCACGACGTC
Source organism: Macrosteles quadrilineatus (assembly GCF_028750875.1). Classification (NCBI taxonomy): domain Eukaryota; kingdom Metazoa; phylum Arthropoda; class Insecta; order Hemiptera; family Cicadellidae; genus Macrosteles; species Macrosteles quadrilineatus. The sequence continues at coordinate 78,637,388 of NW_026542601.1, forward strand.
ATTACTACAGAACATGTGAGTAGCTGTCATCAACGTGTCACTTCAGAACTTGCTTGGTCCTTGGCTTTTTTAATTGGAGTGATTCAATTTTTTTGACAAAAATCCTTCATCTTTGGGAGTTTATAACCAGTGTCAAAATTTGTGAGGGTTTTGGGCATTTATCATGTATTCTGTCGGACTTTTGCCTTCACTTTAAAGAGGTCCTCAGTGGCTCCAGCAGCAATCACTCACCAGTTAGGTGGTTGATCCTGAATACCACTATGGTTTCCAAAAATAAACCTTTATTGAGATCGTCAATATATTTTTGTTTTGTCTTTAATTTATGTAAAGCTTTATATACATGTTTTAAGGAAATTAAAAATAACAAACAACTTCATACATCTGTAGATCTACCAGAAACCAAAATTAAGCTAAGCTTATGTGTAACCATTGACTATTGATAGTCAAAGGTGTAACTTTGTCTAGGTATGAAAAAATTAAACTGTTGCTGATATTTTAATAGCACAGTATTTAATTTTTACAGCTGTTCCTAAAATCTTTGACTATATTGATTGCTAAAACTTAAGCAAAGAACAACATTTTTATAACTATACTAGCTGAACCCGACAGACGTTGTCTTGCCTTTGACTATTTATAATTTAAGTACCGTAACGTTTAATTGTCTTATTGTATATGAAGTGCTTATAACTAAATTAAAATACGTACGACAACTAATGAAACACATATAGTACAAAGGATAACCGATTCTTTATTATTGCTCTTATATTAATGCTAGTGGGTAGACAATATTTTTGGTCTTTCTATTCGGCTCAATCACGTCCTGGTTGAAGTTCGTTCGCTACGCTCACTCACCTTTAGGTTGGAGCTCGTTCGCTGCGCTCACTTGCCTTCGGGTTAGCTCGTTCGCTACGCTAACACGCCTCCAGGTTGAAGTTCGTTCGCTACGCTCACTCACCTTTTGGTTGCAAATTAGCTGTTGTCATAATTAAATGTAAAAGAAATAATAGTGCTGCACCCTGTTGGTAATCCTTGTAACTTTAATGCTATTGAACATCATAGAACAGAACCAACTTGTTTAATTGAAACAGCTGTTAAGATTCATTAATTCCATTTCCCATAAGGTTAACATGGGAAACTCCAGAGCCACTGGGGCGGAGCCGATTGGACGGATCACGAAATTGATGGTGTATAAACCTATTCCATGAAATTCTACACGTATGTACCAAGTTTCGTGGCAATCGGTTCAGCGGTGTCTGAGTTTATCACTGCCAAACATATATATATATATATATATATATATACAAACATCCTCTTTTATACTTATAGATTTAGAGCCTTGTGCAAAAATAAACTTGTAGATGTTTTTTCAATCTTTGCATAACATTGGTTCACAAAGAACAGATTGATTGTGATTTGCTAGGTTTGAAACGTTGAAGCACTGTTAAATTTGGTTCTGCAGATTTCCCAATCCATCAATGTATTTCCGACTAATAAATAGATATCGTAAAAAAAAGTATGATGTATATAAATATTTACCCACTTGTTAACTATGTTCATGTGTTTGGGTGTTGACAACCGCTCGTTCTACTATGTAGAGATTAGTAATAGATGGAAAAAGTTCATGATTTGTTTTTACTATTTTGTTCCCAGTCTCATGACTGAATTCCCCGTAGGTGAGCAAATATCTGCAAGATCCTCTGGCAGTTGTCATTGATGGGAACATTCCAGCAGAGACAATATTTTTTGTGCTTGAACATTGCTCCAAGTATGGTATTCCAGGTAGGTGACAAAAGCAAAAAGTAACAGAATAGTATTGTTTTACAAAACTTTTGCTGTGTAATTGAGTATTTATTTGAACGGTGATTTAATTTTCTGGAAAGATAGAGTCAGTTTTTGTTGGATGGTATCTACTAATTAATGGTGAAGGACGTTGTAACCAATTAAGAGTTCATATTAAAATTTGAATTTATTGTTTTAGCTCTTTACAAAACTAGATCATCCATAGATTATGCTATCAGCTCAACAAGGTATAAAATCCACTACATGTTTCACCAATGTTGTATTTGCAAACTGTATTATCATGATACACTCTCATAGAATAAATATTTAAATTGTCCATTGAACTGTGTTGGTTTATAACAAAATGTTTTCAACAAATTTGACCAACATGATGATTTATACTACCAATGAAGAAAGCCAATCAATGTGAAACATTAAGCTGAATATTCTTTTACTTTTTTGACCTGTTTTTACATGTAAAGTTTTGTAGCTAACCAAGCTTATTGATTTTAATTTATTTAGTTCCAATTTATTATTAGCGTAAAAAGAGGCCATATTTTATTTAGAGGGTTGGTAAAAACTTAGATAACATTTCAATTGGGTCATGCTATGAGTAATACAATATAAGACTATATAATTGCTATTTTTATAAAACCATAAGAAGCGAGTACTGTACAACAATATAATTTTTCAGTGGTGTTCGAACCCACCGACGTATCGAAAGCTACCATTCCGTTCATGTGTGATGCTTGGAAGGGCATTAGTCTTATAACACCCAACATTAAAGAGCTGAGAAAAATTGCCACCTTTGTAGGTAAGTGAATAATCATGATGTAATTCATAACTAATAAATAATATGTTAAATGAAATGCAAATGACTGATAAGAGTTTTTAAGGAATAGAGTTCAGCTAGTTTACCTGAGAAAGAGAAGAGTCCAGGGGCTCATAGATTAGAGAAATTCTCTTCAAACTCCTCAATATAAGTTACTCTTTGAATAATTTCTCTATTAGAGTAATGTACAGGGTTAGTAAAAAGTGTGGAGACCCCCTGTTATTTTTGTAACGGCCCATACTAGAAAAACTAAACTCGGCACACTTTTATGACATGTTATGAAGTACTTTTTGGGCATAACCGTCACTTGGTGTACATCCCCAAAATGGGGGATTTTGGGGGAAATTTCAAAAACAAAGACCCATCGAGTTACCCCTCATTTTGAAGGTCCTGGTAAAAGAAAACCAACAACGCAAACTAGAGGTCTTGATCTCAATCCAGTAAAAAATAGCAGCCAATTGAAATTCTCAGAAGTTGAATTTAACTTACAGCTTTCCAAGTCTGGAGACCCCCTGTAAATTTTGTAGCGGCTCACACTAGGAAAACTAAACTCTACACACCTTTTTGGCATGTTATGAAGTACTTTTTAAGCCTAATAGCCACTTACTTACCAAACCCATAATGGGGGATTTTGGGGGAAACTCAAAAGTTTTAAATAATAATAAGCCCCATCGAGTGACCCCTCATTCGTGGTCCTGGTAAAAGAAAACTAACAACGCAGACTAGAGGTTTCTATCTCAATCCAGTAAAAAATGGAAGCTGATTGAAATCTTTAGAAATCGGAAATAACTTGCAATTTTATATTCAATTGGCTGCCATATTTTACTGTGTTAAGATAGAGACCTATAGTTTGCGTTGTTAGTTTTCTTTTATTATGACCTTCAAAATGAGGGGTCACTCAATGGGGCTTATCATTTAAAATTATTTAGTTTCCCCCAAAATCCCCCATTTTGGGTTTGGGAACTTATGAGAATTTCAATTGGCTGCCATTTTGTAATGAACTGAGATAGAGACCTCTAGTTTGCGTTGTTGGTTTTCTTTTACCAGGACCTTTAAAATGAGGGGTCACTCGATGCGTCTTTGTATTTGAATTTTTTTAGTTTCCCCCAAAATCCCCCATTTTGGGGATGTACACCAAGTGGCGGTTATGCCCAAAAAGTATTTCATAACATGCCATAATGGTGTGCCGAGTTTAGTTTTTCTAGTATGGGCCGTTAAAAAAATAATAGGGGGTCTCCACACTTTTTACTAACCCTGTATGAGTGTTAATTTTTATGACGTTTTGTATATCAATTAGCCACTGGACTCTCAGGTAAGCTCTAGCAGTTTAGCGACGATAATCTGGTTTAGGGATGGACGGGATCGTAATTTTCTTTTGGGATTTCCTTCCTGATTTTCTGTGACAGGGGTGGGATAGGACTTTCCTTACAAGAAAAACTTAAGTTGGTTTTTTAAAATCTTGAGTAAATTTTTTGTAAATGATGAAAAAATTGTAAATGGAACAAAATCAGTTTTCAGTCTTCATTAGAACCTCTAGTCTTGACTAAAAATGTTTAAACAATAAAAATATGGCAACTATAAAAACAAAAGGGGTTTAAATACTTGCATTCAAGACATCCAACTCGTTGTTTTTATGTCACAACCGGTTTCAACGCTGTAGAGTCATCTTCAGATCACGTACACAAGGATTAAAGATGTGAATAAAGTAAGATGGTTTTATTTCACTGATCACGTATTCTTTGCAGGGTTGGATGTAGGTTCTGGTGAAGACCAAGTCACCAGCCTAGAAGAAGTGGTGAGTATGGCGTCGCCTCTGGCAAAACACATACAAACTGTCATGGTTACATTGGGAGCTCTAGGGGTGCTGGTGAGTGTATCACAATATAGCCTCATAATTCAGATTCTTATAAGAATAACAGGTCTTTAGCTGCTTCTTATTTTGAAATTACTGTATAGTAGATTATATTGAGCTTAATATAACATAGAGCATGAGGGCTTGGATTGGGTTTTTGTTTTACCAGTAGGATTACCCAAATGGGAAAAAGTCCAATCTGGTACAATAAGCCATTTTGGCACAATGGTGCATATGCTGTTTTGTAGCGTTGTAAAATAAATATTCGCAACCACTTTACATTGAACATAAAAATAGGAGAAATTTACTCTCACTAACAGCATTTTCAACAAATGAAGGTTTGAGTAGGAAAGACTACTCTCATGGAAATAATGTAATTTTCCTCTATAGTGCACAGTGTTTGTGATTCTTGCACTAGATTTTTCTCTTTTTACTAAGCAGCATCACAATTTTATTTTTTTTATTTTTTATTATAACCTGTATGCAATTAATTTTAGTAGAACCCGACCTTTTGACCACTAATAGAATCTGATACTTGTCAGGATTCTAGGCATGAACTTGGATTTGTCTTTGACATTACAATTACTCACATACTATTATTTACATTATTAGGGGTTGTGTCATGATTACTTAGATCACATCCATCGGTGATTTAGCGGGATTTGAACCTGGGGCCTCAAGGACTAAAGTCCCTCGTCTACCACTACAGCTCGCTCCCCCAAAATATTGATTATTGGCTTCAGTTTACAAAAGTCAATGACGTAACTAATTAAAATTGGTCAATAATTCTGTTTTCTCTACTTAATTGCACTAATAATTTATAACTTACATTTCCCTGAGTGTTTCAGAATCAGTGTGCCCAAATCAAGGGTTAATAAGTCTGAAATGTGTGGTTTGTAGTGTTTTATGCTTATTACAGATGGTTGGTAGACCGAATCCTGGAGCTTCAGTTACTGCTAGATACTACGCTTGCTCTCCTCTCGACCATGTACAGAGTGTATCAGGAGCTGGGGACTGGTGAGTATATTTACTAAATCAAATAATCTTTCACCTGTTAACCAGGTTATCCACGAAGCCAACCAGAAAAAATTCATGAGTAATTCCAGGAAGTTCAGGTCGTACTTTTTCATACTAAACTTTTCAACGTGTTTTTGCGCCAACTTCTGGAATTATGTTTTAGCGCTATTATAGTTCGCTATTTTAGTTATCGGAAAAAGCATTTTCAGTTAAAGAAACAAAATTTATGATTACACATATTGACTGACACAAGTATGCAATTTTTATATATTACTGATTAATAAATAATATATAAAATAACATGAGTACCCTTTTTTTATTCTTTTTTTATTTAATAAAATTACTGATTAAATAATTCGAAAAGTAAAAACTAATTCTTAAACCTGCAATTTATCAATAACTTAATAATAGTAATATGTCGATGGCAAAATTTATCGAATCTTCGTTCGGACACCTGAAAAATAGATTCTTAATACTGATAATTTTAATTTTACCAGATTTTCTGTAAGAATTACTATACTAACCCCTGTCTTTATGTACTTTCATACATTATGTAATTTTGGAGTTATGGGTGGTTTTTCAAGTGGCCTACAGAAATAATTAATGCAGGAATTACAAAAGTTTCACATAGCCAATTTAAGTTTTAGTTTTTTAAGAGATATTGTTTTTATTGCAGTAGGCCTACTTGCTGTAGGTACTTAAATACTCAATGACAGTTTGCTGTTTGCCCAAGGTGCTCAATGAAAATGAATTACTTCACACATTCACACTATCATTATTTTTTATATAAAATATATCAGAACAGCTTTTTTGTGTTAAATTAATATCCACTCAAATTTGATTTATTGTTGTTGATTATAGCACAAGTGGGATAGTCTGAGAAATTGTAGCTGAAATACTGAATTAGTATGTACAGTTTTTTGTTCAACATTTAATTCTTTGTTTGACTTTCAATTTGGTAATGGTTAGATTATGTCATTTGAGGGATTACAGCATTCCTTCACAATTACTGACAAACAACTTTTATTTTTGACAACAATTGGAATCTGGAATCTGATTCCATCCTCAGATGAGAAAATACCTAAAATATTAGTTAACCCATCCATTTGTGAACATATTATTTTTATAGTATTTTCTTGACTGAAGACGAGATCAGATCCCGAAACAGTGCAAAAACTTGTTTCGACTAATTTTGAAGGAAATGTCTGCAATTATTGCTTCAATAACATAAATGTAAGATATATTTGTTTATGCAGCCTGGCCGCAGGCGTCATCAGTGGTATGTTGGCCGGTCTGACTGAGGCTGAATGTGTATCTGTGGGGTTGGCCGCAGCTCACGACTCACTGCATAGCTTCACCGCAGTTCCGCAGCAGTTCTCTACGCAGCCAAAACCTGTTCAGTTCTCTCTGGTAGAGAGCACTCTCAAGAGATCTCTGTTGTAAGAAGGTTTTGGCGAAGAGCTGTGAAAATCATTCCAATCGAGCTTCCACAATAGACTCCACAAACACAAACCATCAAAGTAACATGGAAAGTGTGCAAAGTGGTTGTGTTACATTGCTGCACCAGTTTATTATACCTTAGAGATTATGTGTATCTACCATACTGCAAATATACATTTTCTTTTGGAAAATTGGGATACTTTAAAAAATACTGAAATAAGTTACATACGAAAATAGGAATACTATCAGATATTTCCACCAGTTCAAATATTTTACTGTAATTACAAAAATACAAACACTCATAATATTGGCATAAATTGATGAGTACTCACAGAATGTACATTGACTCTCTACAATTGGTTTGAAAAAGTTAGTACTTTTTCCTTTGTCCAAAATTTGATCAGTATGGACACAATTTTATTTTATTCCCACTGAATGAATGGGAATAGAAGTCTCTCAATTTATAGAAAAGTTCAGTTATATCTAGCTAGTTTTATAAATCAAAGCCGATAAATATACATTTATTTATTTTGGACAAGTGGTTAAGGGAAGGTTTATTGTGGAGAGTCACGGAGTAAATAGAGGGTAGGGACTAGTTTGTCTCCTGCTGGTAAGTTCTTTCAAATAAACACAGGGAATTATGTAGTTCTTACACTTAAGTGATGCTTATTTTAATAATTTTTGTTAATAAAAGAAAAATGAATTTTTCTACAAAACTATTTTTAAGTGGTTATAGCTTATATGTCCTATACTATTGAAACTTAAGGCTTTAATGGATCTGTGTGTGTTATAGGTTGATGTGCCTAAATAGTTGATATGAACTTTTAGTTTCAATCAATTATTGTATTATCAAATCCTATAGGTGAAATCAAGACTTTCACAATAACTATTTTAATTTTTTTGAAGACTAAGCAACATTAGTTTTAAGTCAATAATCCAGGTCAATTTATGTTTTACACCTATGTGATTATAAACCTCTAATAAAACATTATAAAAATGAAAAGTGGACGTTAAATTATTTCCTTAGAATGATATATTCCTAATGTACTATCAACTAACTAGTACCGGTAATCCTATACTCTAAAACAAGAGCGTGTCCGGACAAACTTATATTTTTGTCCAAGGATTTTAATTTTTTTTCTATAATATAGGGTATTTGGCCACGAGAATTAGATTGGACTTGGTCACAAGGCTGGGAAAAATCCAGTTTCCGCCCTACAGCCCTTTAAAGTGCCCATGTTATCGTCAATATACTTTGTAGCTACAGTTAATAAAAACATTTTTATGGTATAGCCTCTGGATCACTGATTTTTACAATAAAAGGTTTAAATTACCTGTATCCGTCAAGTGATCCTGGTTTGTAGTTAATTGACTACAGCCGTTTCATGTTGTAAAAACACATCTTCAGGTCAAACGTATATACATTGATTTAATCCATGGAATGGTCATCAAGGTTTAAAGTTAACAAAAATGACACATACACGTACACGAAAACATTAAAACATAAATTGGCCAACACAAAAATATGAAAAACGCGTGATAGGCATCGGACACGTACGGCGCCGCTAGAAGGTAGGTCATGACTGTCGTGTGCCGGAAGTGATAGCCCCCCACCATCAGCTGTTATCTATTGTGGTCTAAGATGCGTATGGCGGCATTGTAAACAATGTTCGACTCGAATGAGAGTTTTTCATTTAAGATGTTATCAGGCTGTTTTTTCATGTTTTTCATGTTTTTTTTTAAATGCAATCATGTTTTTCACCCTAGAGTGATAAACAAAACCGACATCACATTTTCGGATGCAGAGCTCAATCTTTTAAATAAAGGATTAAATTTTAACTTCCCAAATGACCGTAAAAATAGCCTAATATCCGAGTTATTCAATGCCGAAACAGCAATAAAATATTTAAAAACAACCGAAGCACGAGATACAACTAGAGTGATGATTTCCAATAAAGTAAAGAAAACAATCAACAACCCAACATCTAGAATAAAGTATTTGTCTAAGTACAGGTCATTGAAACAAGTTGCAGCAAACATAAGGGACAAGCTGCAACAAAGCAACGCTCTTATCACAAAAGCCGATAAGGGGAACTGTTTAGTTGTCCTTAGTAAAGATGACTATGTAAACAAAGTCCACGACTTTATCACAAATAATAATATTGATGAACTACGCCACAATCCCACTATATCATTCTCAATGGAAATAAATAAATTAATTTCTCTATCTACTAATCTATTGTCCAAAGACGAAATAAGATACACAAAGGTCACCAACCCCCAACCACCAATTTTACAAGGGTTACCAAAAATACATAAACCCAATGTTCCTGTGAGACCGTTAGTCAATTTTAGACCTTCCCCTGCCTACAACATCACTAAGAAATTAGATAAAATCATTAGAAATGAAATAGTCCTTGAAAATAATCACAGCATCAAAAATACAGTTGATCTAGTACAAAGAGTTCAAAATATCAGGCTTAAAAAATCACATACTATTGCATCGTTTGACATAGTGAATTTATACACTAATGTACCTGTTGATGAAACAATAAATATTCTAAGGAATAATTTAGAGAAGCATTCTAAATTACAGAAAGAAGCCAAAAATGAATTAATGAATCTAGTCAGCTGTGTATTAAAACAAAACTATTTTATGTTCGAGAATAGTTATTACATTCAAAATAAAGGTTTGGCAATGGGCTCCCCCCTTTCCAGCCTCATGTCTGAGATATTTTTGAACCATTTCGAAAATCAGCACCTATGGTCAGATAATAACCGGCATAAAAACAAGTTGTCATTTTACTGCCGATATGTCGATGACACTTTGATCTTGTTTGATGGCAACGAGAGACAGTTAAAACTATTTGGAACATTCCTAAACAGTATCCATCCCAACATAAGCTTCACTCTACAAACCGAAAACAACAATTCAATAAATTTCTTGGACGTCACTATTACAAAGAACGAAAATAGTTTGCAATTTAAGATATACCGGAAACCGACCACAACTGATCAGACAATACACGCATCTTCACACCATCCATACAGCCACAAGATTGCCGCTTATAATAGTTATGTCCACCGCCTATTGTCCATTCCCCTCAACATTACTGATTACAAGAATGAGGTTTGCATATTAAAGTACATTGCTGTTTCCAACGGTTACAAACCTTCCTTAATCGATAAACTCATTAAAAAACACTCCAACACAACCAGACCGAGTTTGGATGGGGAGAATAATAAAAAATACGTCAGTGCTGAGTATGGCGTTGTTCTTAATAACACCTTAAGAAGCGAGATGACAAAAAGTAACATCGTTGTAGCATTCAAGACGTCAAATAGACTTGACTCGATGCTAAAATCAAGATACCAACGAGAAGGGGTAGACAACAATTCAATAAAACCGGAGTCTATAAATTGTCTTGCAACGACTGCCCAAGCTTCTACATAGGCCAGACGTCACGATCATTTACCACCCGATTCAAAGAACACCTGCCTAAAATTTCCTCTAAGTCGGCATTTTCCAACCATTTGATTAACTCCAACCACAACTTGGCTTCAAAAAAACAGCCTGATAACATCTTAAATGAAAAACTCTCATTCGAGTCGAACATTGTTTACAATGCCGCCATACGCATCTTAGACCACAATAGATAACAGCTGATGGTGGGGGGCTATCACTTCCGGCACACGACAGTCATGACCTACCTTCTAGTGGCGCCGTACGTGTCCGATGCCTATCACGCGTTTTTCATATTTTTGTGTTGGCCAATTTATGTTTTAATGTTTTCGTGTACGTGTATGTGTCATTTTTGTTAACTTTAAACCTTGACGACCATTCCATGGATTAAATCAATGTATATACGTTTGACCTGAAGATGTGTTTTTACAACATGAAACGGCTGTAGTCAATTAACTACAAACCAGGATCACTTGACGGATACAGGTAAATTAAACCTTTTATTGTAATAAAAACAGCTGATACAGGTTATTTTTATCGCATCTATGTATTTATAAAGGTGTATTAAAATGTGTTTCTTTGTATCATATAAAATGTGCTCATCTGGGTCTGTTAGACCCCATTTGAAAATAATGGAACCCGCTTAGAAACACATAAACCTTGGCCTGTGAGACCCCGCTTTAAAATACACTAACACTGTGCTTCTGAGACGGGCATATTATGAGCAGACGACCTGTCAAGATCACAACAGCATCCACACAAAACGAACAAACAATATATCAACAGGAAGGGGAGGAAAAGGGGGGAAGGTATTGTGGGAATGGAATCCCTCAAGTAAACAGTGTTGCCAACATGCGTTTTTGAAAATTCCCGTGGGCCTGTCAGACCGGGGTTTTGGTAAAAGTGTTAATTTAGCTAATTAACTTATTCAATGTTTAATTCAATCCGAGCAAAGCTCGGTCTCCTGGTACTAAACATAAAATATACTCCATGGCATTAAAATGGTGGATTGAAAAGACCTAGTTGCTGAGTTGTAAGTATTGTTGTTTAAATTTAAATATATGAAGTGTTTTAGAGACCTTTACAAGATTTTTAAAAGTTTACATTCTGATGGAGGGTACTTAGTAAACAAGCAACGGAGATCAAATAGATTTATTAAAAAAGCAAACAAAACGATAAATATCTAGAGAAACTTGAAAAATAAAGTTAACTCTTTTAATGACTAGATACAACAGTAACTATATCACAAAATGATAAACTACGAGGTTCGTACACTACTTCATTTATTTGTTTTAAAACAAAATTATTTGAAGTGCACAATAAAGTATGTGTAAAAAATTAATAATCTCAAAAAAAGTACAAAAAGCTCAAAAAATGTAATAAAAAATACAGCGAGTAGCCTCAGATCAAAATGTGTTAATCAACACAAAATCTCGTGATTGCCACATTCTTATGGCACAAGTCTTTTGTAATATGGAATGTGAATGTATAAATTTCATTTTACTTTCCAAATACGTTGCGCTTCTATCATAAATTCAACTAATAAAATAGCTTAAATCGTTCAAAAATAATTCTCATTGACTTTATCGTTTGAGACAGCATTTTTGACAGTCATTTCATTTAAATATTGATATAATGTAAAGCAAACCAGCGAGTTTAAAGTACTCTTTAGAGATATACATTTTAAGTTCCTAAACATTGAGTTTCACTCAATGTGATATCGTGGTTCAATCCCCAGACTTAACTACTTTGTTGTATGTGAAAGTACTTGGCGTCGTCGTCCATATTGTCTTCAGATATGACCAAGTTACGTAGAGCATTGTTGAGAACATCTTCCTGACTCTCTTCTCTGGTCCTCTTCAACAGAACATCGTCTAGCTCTGACGACGCGTATCTGAAATAATTACAAACTTGCATTAGAGCACAGCCCACACATTTTGTGGTCTTTGCTAAATACTTACTTAAACCTCTGACTATTGATACAACCAAGGCCACACTAAAAAAAACAGGCCGTAATGCTCGTCAATCATGACGTCACGATAGAAGACGGCAATGACGTAATTAATTATATTTTAATATATATATAATTATTATAATTATTATTATATATAATTATATTATATATAATTTTTAATTATATTTTTGTTTTCCATGAAAAGATGAAAACAAGCAGCTGATCACAAACGGCAAAAATACGTCATTGCCGTCTTCTATCGTGACGTCATGCTAGACGAGCATTACGGCCTGTTTTTTTTAGTGTGACCTTGATACAACCAGACATTTCATCTCCATATTAAAGTTGTCGCCAGTTTTAAAATGAAAATCTTCGTAGTTGGTGTGAGCTACCGATAGATTGTGCTGATGTTAGTTACTTATTTCTGTAGAATACATGAACTTATTACCAAGTCAAACTGACAAAACAACTTCTTGTGAGCTATATCAACCGTTATGACCCATCCACTATGTCAGCTACCAAAAATAAGGTAGGCAATATAATTTTAGACAAAAGCGCATTCTGTGACTTACTCGCACAACTATGTTCTTTTTTGATAAAAAATTAATAAATATATGAGATGTCTGTTTCAGTGTCCAATAGCATAGATAAAACATACTCCCTTAGTAGATTTTCCATCCTTGTGGAACAGCTGAAGCCAATTTTATTGTTAGTTCAGTCCGGTGTACTGTAGATGTCGTGTTTTGTTTACTTTTTGTTTCTATTATTTTAGGGTTCGTTTCTCATTATTTGTGCCTCACTGTTTGGTTATATAGCTGGTAGACAAGTTATTGTTTATGATTAGATAGTTTTATTTGGTTAAACAAGGTTTTAAATTACTGAAATAACAATAAACGAATTGTAAAGAAAAACGACATCTACACTCTACAGTACACCGGACAGAACTAACAGTAAAATTGGCTTCAGCTGTTCCATAAGGATGGGAAATCTACTAAGGGAGTATGTTTTATCTATGCGAATAGTCAATGCTAAAACACTATGATCTTCTACCATGTTTATGAAAATACTGTGATTTCCCTTATATAACTTTATAAGACGGGGGAGCAATCAAGACGTAGTTTAATCCAAAATGAAATGGATGATTTTGTATCTTTGTTACTGTCTTAAATTAGCTGTTGTGTGGTCAGGACAATTTATTTAAAACCCAATGATCAAGGATTGCAGGATTATGTTTTGAATGATAAAAATGTTAATGACTTTGCTCGGGTTGGGACTGTTGACCTTCTGATTTCAAGCACTGCAACCTAGCTACCCAGACTTAACTGTTTACTTAATATTTGAACAGCTGTAAATATTTCAAATGTTAATTGTTCCAAGTGTGTGTTTTGTGTAAAGTAGATTAAATGTTTGACAATTTGTGTACAGTGCTGAAAATAATTACTACTTAATACTGATAAATTAAAAAAAAAAATCACTGATACAAAAAGTCACCCAAAAACACCTTATCATATAACACTGACAATTAACTTACCCACTGATGGGTCTACTGCCTTCATCGGATTGTGGATGGTTTGAAACTATTTCTATATCATCACCGTTGAGAGACGACTGAGAGCCTGAAACATAGATTTGTTTGAGAAATACAGCAAAACAATAGACGAACAAGATCGGAACCACGGTTGTCAACTTGTAATAGAAATCAAAACATGATAAAATATGTATGACTCTACTGTAATCAGAAAGAGGTACATCGATCAACATGATTGAATTCAGGAAGAAAAAAGAATCAATTCATCTGATTATATTCTTTAGCAATGAAAAATGCATACTTCTAAACTGCGGTCGTTCTAACAAGATGTATAGGCCTACTCGTCTTCTTCTGGGTTGGACCATATCATCGTGCTGTGTTAGAATGCCAACTTTTAGGAGACGATACGGTTCTCCATTGATACTTGCCTCAGTAGTGCTTAAACAAAGGTTAATAGAGACAATGAAATATTTCACCTATTCTAAAGATCTCACCAGTTCGTAGCAGCAAAGACTGTTGCAGCAAATCGTAGTGAGGCAGTATATCACTGTCGTCTCCCAACACAGAGTCTAGAGCCTTGTTGTCTACCATAGACAGCCAGTGAGAGTTGTGCCATTCAAACTGTTCCGTCTTGATCTTCTCTGCCCACACCTCATCACATTCCTATACAAACATCCGCACTAGAATTGATTTGTGGAACAATTTTATTCCAGAAAAATTGGATACAGAGGACAAAAATCAGACTTAGTTCAATGGTGTCTAGCAGGGATCTATTTTGGGACCCATTTTGTTTATATACTTTGTAAAAGAACTTCATATTTGCATTAACTGAGCCAACCAGTAGGCCTACACTAATTATATTTGCAGATGATATTTCATCTTGGATCCTCTTTAAGATCAATTACTGCAATTGAATCTACTAAATTAGAGGTGACTAAACAGTTTTTAACCATAAACAATGTGTCAAAACATGATGTCTAGTATAAAATAAAAAACATTTTTTTATTTTGACCCAATACAACCACAATTCTAAATCTAACTTATAATTTAGAGTATTTTCTCAAGTAAAATTAATTTTTTGCAAACTTAACCCATCCTAGAGCTACTAACACGTCTTTATCAATAAAACATAATTTTATCATGCATCAATAGCCTTGACTTTTCCAGTAATAGAGAGCAAGCCTTAAGCTTTTTGTAATATTCCAATAATAAATAATATTAAATAGAACAGTAGATTTCCCACCTTGATAATTTCCAAGCAAGCGTCACACACTTTTCTGATGTTTTCGTTCTTGTCGTGCATCAAGTCGATCAAATATGCCGGGGCTTCTGACATTGTGCATTAAGGATAAACATAAAAACGAGAGAACACAAATGTATTATTATATTTTGATTCAAGAACAATGATTTAATGCCCACACCTAATCTGTTTCATTACCAGCTCAAATTTATTCTTTCTTATGATGTTGAATTGTTTGTTAATGAAATAAAATCTTCTAAAATGTTCATTATGGTATTCATTTATCACTGTACAACACCAATAACCACATATTTGTTGGTTTCATAAATTTAAAGTTTGATAAAAGATTAAAAGGATACCCGTCTCTCTAATCAAGTAGTCTCTAGTAGTAGCATGTCGGGCGATTTGGTAAAACACGTAAACAATCTGTAAGACGATCTCATCATCTTCTTGCTTAGCTGAAAACAAATACTAAAGTCGGGACCACATAAGTTTGCAGTTGAGGGAGGAGCCTATTTACTATATGGTTTTGAATGGACCAATGAGAACGGTGCGGTGTTGCCAAATCTAATAATACCAGCTGATTTCAAAATATTGCTTTGTATATTTTAATTAGTGTTGTCATTGGCGATGTGGCACCGTCACACTAGCCTTGTCTTGTGATTGGCTGCCACCAACTGCAAACTTATGTGGTCCCGACTGTAAGTGTTATTGTTCAATTATTTGAAACGTCTATAACTATAATGAGACGAATCTGGCATTTAAGATTGCCCTAATTAAAAGAGTGATTCGACTTATTTTTTGCTGCAGATTAACACATTTGCTGCTGGCCACTCACCGGTGAGTGCTCTAGTTCCTTTCTGCCACCCTGAACGCTCACCCGTGAGTGTCGAAATCGCCCACATTCCATTTAATTTCTGCGCAGTAACACACCGGGAAGAAAGTGTATTTTATGTCTGGGTTTAGCTAGGAATAGGTGCTTTATTGTGGTGTAGGTTGGTAGTAAATTTCCCGTGAAATCCTCTTCTGGCAAGCTTAGAAATCAACTTTTTGTCCCGTCTTTCTCCCTCCAATTGGCAATACAATGGGACCGGTTAGTTCCGGTCAGTGCTGCTATCTGTGGGTGTTTCAGCAAACTACGTCGACTCTTGTCGTAACACAGAACATCACCGCACGTCATTTGCTATTAGTCAGACCGAAATATTTGAAAGCCAAACGGGTTCGCTGGACGCTGCGCCACTCTAGGGCTACGCCTTATTGGTGGGCCGCAGCGAACGTGTTGAAATTCAAATCGTCTTTATTTGTTCATGTACATAACATACAATAAGTAGTGTCACAGCAGTCCAAACTTAAAATAAAACTAACCCAATACATTTCAGATAATGTTTTTTTTCTTTTTCTCTTTTTTAAGAATAGTTTGTAGAATAGGTTTAGAATAGTTGAACAGCATTCACGTTACTTAATTTAATATAGCTCTTTAAAAGAATAAAATGCAGTATTAAGAACAATTTCTTTTTGTTAAAGTTGTTTAAAACATATACATGCAAAGGGTCGCCGGAATTGTACCCCCCTGGAATTGTACCCCCCGGAGATCGTTGACGTCATTTTGACGTCACGCCTAGAGGGGGTACAATTCCACCCCGTACACTTTGATTTTAACGAAATCTAATCTATTTAATGTGGGCAAGTGATCAGTGAACCGGATAATTATATTAGATACTAGCTGTACCCGCGGGCTTTGCCCCGTTTAACTTCTTAATTTTCAAGATGAGCTCGTTCGCATGACTCAAACGCGAACGTCCTGGTTGAAGTGCGTTCGCTATGCTCACTCACCTTTAGGTTGGAGCTCGTTCGCTGCGCTCACTTGCCTTCAGGTTAGCTCGTTCGCTACGTTAACTCGCCTCCAGGTTGAAGTTCGTTCGCTACGCTCACTCACCTTTTGGTTGCAAATTAGCTGTTGTCATAAATTAAAAAAATAATAATAGTGCTGCACCCTGTTGGCAATCCTTGTAACTTTAAAGCTATTGAACATCATAGAACAGAACCAACTTGTTTAATTGAAACAGCTGATAAGATTCATTAATTCCTTTTAAATATGAAAAATCATAAGGTTAACATGGGAAACTCCAGAGCCACTGGGGCGGAGCCCGAGAGTCCGATCAGAATAAAAACAACTTAGTTTTCCTATTTAATGCCTAAAGAATCGGTGTACCAAATTTCAGCCTCCTAGGTAAATGGGAAGTGGGAGAATTAGTGATGAGTGAGTGAGTGAGTGTGTCAGTGAGGGCTTTGCCTTTTATATATTTAGATAAATAAACGGTATCAGCATTCTGACACATACTTTCTCCCATAAGTTTGTCAATAACCTTTATCATGTGTAAGCGGTGAGAGTAAATATACGGAAATGGGATTTGTACAATTTTCTTCAGAATTTAAAGGACTATAACATACTAAATTGTTATCAAAATCGGTCGGGCCAATTTTGGGGAAATCTGATTTTCCGTTATTTTATGGGGTTTTTATGGGAAAATAACATAATTTACAATAACTATTGAATCGTAATTTTTACAGAAATGGGATTTGTACCATTTTGTTCAGAATATAAAGGACTATAACATACAAAATTTTTATCAAAATCGTTTAGGCCAATTTTGGGAAAATCCTATTTTTCCGTTATTTTATGGGGTTTTATGGGAAAACCCCCATTAAAAATAAAAATTTCTAAAAAGTGAAAAAAAACTATCAAAATTGTAAGGACCATAACATACTATGTTAAATCAAAACCGGATCTTTGTCTAAAACCCTATTTTTCGTTATTTTATGGGGTTTTTATGGGAAAATAACATAATTTACCATAACTTTTGAACCGTAATTTTTACAGAAATGGGATTTGTACCATTTTGTTCAGAATTTAAAGGGCTACAACATACTAAATTTTTATCAAAATCGTTCGGGCCATTTTTGAGAAAATCCGATTTTTCCGGTTTTTTATGGGTTTTTATGGGAAAATCCCCATTAAAAATCAAAATTTCAAAAAAATGAAAAAAACGCCTGGAGATACCATGGATTAGAACCTACATACCAAATTTCATCGAAATCGGACCACAGGTGTAGTCTCTAGCTCTGTACACATCCAGACACACAGACACACACACACACACACACACACACACACACACACACACACACAGACATCACTTCGAAAACCACTTTTTTGGGTCGAGGGGGACCCAAAACGAATATATCCACTCAAAACTCAAACTCGAAAATTTTGACGAAAACAATACTTTCTCCATATACTATGGTATAGGGGGAGAAAGTAAAAAGAGCAGGAGATGTACGGCCCGGAATTGTACCCCCCTGGAATTGTACCCCCCGGAATTGTACCCCCTGCCAACATCAAAATATTTATGTACGGGGTGGAATTGTACCCCCCTGGAATTGTACCCCCCATCAGAAAGCCAAATGTGTACGGGGTGGAATTGTACCCCCCGGAATTGTACCCCCCTCTTGGACAGCTAGCTTGGCTTGTGTACGGGCTGGAATTGTACCCCCCACCCACTCGATAAACCTACTGTAATTGGTATTATGAAAATGAAGTAGTAGAGAATGCCTTCTACAGTGACATATGTTGGATTTTCAAACCTGTACAGAATATAGTGATTGTACCAAGGAACTATAATTGTGAAGAGATTATCCAAAAATCTGGCTTCGCCACTTTACTTCGCCTTGGGCTGTATATTGTTTTATTTTCCTTAAACCATGAACAACTTGAATGCATTATTGCTTAGTTTGTTTTTACTGTAATACTTTTTATACACTATTATCTAATAACATAAAACCTGATCATAAAATTTAACTTTTAATCTCCTTCAAACTTTGAAAATACACAAGACGAAGCCACAATCACAGTACACATCATAGGTCAACGCTTTTTCTAAGAGGCTATTAAGCAAACAGCAATGCAGGCCCGAAGATATAGGGATTATTGTAAGAGCCATGACCTTCGGTAATGATTCTTCGTAAAGCAACAAATCGCTCACAAGTAAGTGAGTTACAGGGTTTCCGGTCATCTCATAACCGATTTGGTCTCAAAAATGCACTGAATTCCCGAACTGCGTACTCATTACACAAGCATTCAGCCATTGGTGACAAGCAATATTATTATATACTAAGCAATATTATTATATACTAAGCAATATTATCAAATCAGCTGGTACTATTAGATTTGGCAACACCGCACGGTTCTCATTGGTCCATTCAAAACCATATGGTAAATAGGCTCCTCCCTCAACTGCAAACTTACGTGGTCCCGACCGAATGTAGGTGTCTGGTACAAAGTAGTTCACAGTTTGTCAAAGTTTTAACCTTTGTGAATTTAAGCTAACCCATGAACAGTTAGTACTTGGGAAGGTTAAGAAAATATTAATGAATAACGTAAAAATAAGTCTGTTAGGCCTCTCGCACGTTACTCTGAATGGCCTTAATTTGCAGTTTCTTAGAGTATCCTTTTACAACAAGCAATTCATTAGGTGTCGGGTAACTTGCTTCATTTAACATTCGTGTGATTCCCCTCTAATATCCAACATAACTATTGTTTTAATTTTAGTTGGTAATCATAATAGACAAGCTCCTCGGTTAAATGGGGGGGGGGTACAATTCCAGGGGGTACAATTCCGGGCCGTACATCTTCTTCTGCCGTGACCAGGGGGTACAATTCCAGGGGGGTACAATTCCGGTCCTATAAGAAGGGCTAGACTGACGGGGGGTACAATTCCAGGGGGGTACAATTCCACCCCGTACACTGGTCAAATAAAAGTGAGTTCTAACTGAGGGGGTACAATTCCAGGGGGGTACAATTCCGGTCCGTACAGTTTTTTAGATGCCAGTGGATTTAATCAAACCACTCGTGCATAACAATATCAAATTTTTATGAGGGGGGTACAATTCCAGCCCGTACACGCCGTTTTGGTCGAGAAAATGAGACGTCATCGTGACGTCACAAACCAGCAGGGGGTACAATTCCAGGGGGGTACAATTCCGCCACCCCCATACAAATAATCATCTCACTAGAAGAGTTTTGCCTGAAATGTTACAACATTACAAGCCTGTTTCCATCACCAAAATTGTACAAACAGGATTTTCCCCATTTCCACCCAAAAGAGATAAACTGCATTTTGTGTCTGTCTCAATTTCATGATAACGACATAGTGTACACAATACAACTAACTTCAATCATCCTGATTTTTTTCAACGAGCATTTCACTACAATAGTATAGATGAACCAAGAGAGGTTTAAGCCACCAACCTTTAAGCAGCTCTATGAGACCTAGCAGTATGTCTGCCTTACACAGCAGAGATGCACATGACTCATCCAAGGCAGCTGTGGACACCAGCATAATCACCTGCAATACAATATTTATATCAATATCATCCATCACACATCGACAACTGTATAGATGCTAGGATTACTGACTGTTTGCAATCTTCAACACTACATGAGGAAAGAAATTCAGCCTCAGCATTGTATATGATCTTATTGGGACCATACAATTATGTACACAGTTGGTTTCTTCGATGTTCATCCAAATTTTTTTAGTTCTTCCAGTATCAGTTTAGCCAACAGTCTCTAATACTCTATTTCAAAGCACATGAAAAGCTAAAAAATTAACCCTACTTTCAGTGCGAGATGGTTTTAGGTATAGCTACCCCTGGGGTTTTTTCAATACTTAGTGAAGTAACCCTTTGGATCGTGATTGGCAGAGTTTAGAGAGTGTTTGATAAGCTTCATGCAATAGGAGGTAGGAGGCATTAGCCTAATTCGAGCGCACCGAAAATGTTCAACTGAGTATGGCAAATCGGCTTTATTTTGATAGGATTCATGCAATAAGGGGCAATGAACAAAATTCAAACTTACTGAAAATCAAAACTAAACATGACAAATTAATTCAACACGTTAGTAATAGTCTTTTGACTCTATGATAGCTACATTTAACCTATTCTCACAACATTTAGACACCAAAGAAATGCGGGATATCCCAAGGGTCGCCGGAATTCTACCCCCGGATATTTACCCCCATGAAAAAACGCCTACGTCATTTTGACGTCACGAGGGGCGGGGCCTATACACGGTCGAGAAACAGCCCGCGACTGGAAATCTACCCCCGGACATCTACCCCCGGATATCTACCCCCGAACATCTACCCCCGGACATCTACCCCCGGACATCTACCCCCGGAAATCTACCCCCATGGTCAGCTACGCTACGTATCGGCCAAGATGCATTGTTGTAATTGATTTCATTAATTGGTTTATGTAAGTCAACGGCTCTTCGGTTATTCATTAGCTTATTATGCAAATTATTTTTTTTCTTGTAAAACGAAAACTCAAAAAATACTTCATTTTTCTTGGGCAATAATATACCCCAAGTCGTTACCAACACAACAGTCAACGCAACAGGTGTGTCACCAAAACGATGATATCATCAAAAATATTTGAAAGTAAATAATAAGAAAGCATATTCATAATAGCATATTTATAAAAAAAACATATTGATTTCAGAATACCTAGTTTTTTTTAAACTGCATATTCTTGTAGTTGTTTTAATTCCAATATAAGATAAATGTTATTTGTTATAACCTTATTTAGCTACGTAAATCAAATATGTAAAATACTGTACCTATTCGATGTACATGTTAAACATGACAACGACATATCGCATGCTTTATACTGGATATTAGAAGCTAATGAGTAACCGAAGAGCCGTTTATTTTTATTTACATAAACCAATTAATAAAATTAATTACAACAATGCATCCTGGCCGATACGTAGCGTAGCTGACTACGGGGGTAGATTTCCGGGGGTAGATTTCCGGGGGTAGATGTCCAGGGGTAGATGTCCGGGGGTAGATGTCTGGGGGTAGATGTCCGGGGGTAAATGTCTGGGGGTAGATATCCGGCTGTAGATGTCTGGGGGTAGATGTCTGGGGGTGGATGTCCGGGGGTAGATTTCCAGTCGCGGGCTGTTTCTCGATCGTGTATAGGCCCCGCCCCTCGTGACGTCAAAATGACGTAGGCGTTTTTTCATGGGGGTAAATATCCGGGGGTAGAAATCCGCTACCCCTATCCCAAACGTACTGGACTATCCAGTGTCTACTGTAGTTCGAATGCTCAGTAGGAATTTACCTCTAACACCAGATCATCAGGTGTGTTGCCAGGCACTAGTTGTCTAGTGATCCATGACACCAGGTTGTACTGTTGTAGCAGTGTGCTGTAGTCTAGTTCTGCCAGAGTCAGGTTGGCCAACAGTCCCACACACTCCAAGGTGAAGTCGTCGCTCGGCTGAGTCGCCACCACATTGGCCAAGTCTCCCACAAAGTCCTGTGCAAAACATACAAATGCTTAGGCCCTTCAATTGTTATATGAGAATTTCCCTTAGTAATTGTGCAAGTTGAAGTTTTAAGTGTTTTAGAGAGGATATCTGTAGATAGATGAAGAGCTGGACAAAATATAGCGACGTGTAGGATTCAATTTTTATCAGCTTGTTTTTTGTTTTATCAGTTTTCAGTTTGGTTTAAAATAAATCAAAATTTTTGGCTGCCTATTTTAACCTTTCTTTTGTCCATACATATAGGCTATGAACCTGTGCGTGGAACATATCCGACAAAGTAAGGGTGACCGGTACAGTACAAGGGTGATGTGTGCCGATAATAAGTAGTGGCAGGTAATAGGATCCGAACCCATGACATGGCTGCCTTAGGCCTGCAGCCCTTCGTGCTAACGACTTAGCCTCCGACTCACCAAAGTACCTAATTAAACTATTAATACTAAGCCACACTACATTTTTATAGTAAGGTTTATAAGGATTTTAGGGATTTTTGCAGGTAAAACTTGAGTTTCACAAACTGATGGAGAATGTGATAAATCTTTTATATTCAATAAAATTAGTTATTTATTCCTAGTGTTTTATTTAACCAATGTATCGTATGGTTGCAAGTAGAAAAACAGTATTAGCTTTAGTAATCACAAATTCGGCATAGTGTGCATTTATCATAATCATTACGCTTATCGCAGCACATTTGTGATCATCTCCCGCTATCTCGACAAAATTTGAACATCCCTCATGATTACTCCTTCAGAGAGTAGATTGAAGAGAAATTGTCTTCTATTTTTTCAACCTACTCTCTGAAGGAGTCCTGTATTAAGACTAAATATCAGTGTAATGTGATGTGATAATTAATTTGTCTATTCCACCTACCAGGACTATAATTTTCTCAGGTAAGGTAGCTAAATTCCACCCTCTTCAAAATAATTCATTATCCTCCAACTGTATCAAACCTAGGCGACAATCACAACTGGATACTCACAATGAAGAGATGTTTGGTGTTGTCGTGCACAGAAGCATTGCGCAATATCTTGACGATGATGCTGCTCTGATGGTGGAACGCACACTCTATCAGGTACTGCAGGTTGTTTCCCTCCAGTAGTTGCGCAGCGCAGCGTCCGTGCAGCGCAAGGTTCACCATTAGCGCAACAGAAAGTGTGTGAACTTCTTCTCCCGGCTCCTGGCCCACCATTGTTCCCACCACCTGTCACATAAAAGAACACATCTTATGCTGATAGTAGATTCAAAACCTAAGGGTTACTGTTGAGGTAGACCTACACGATGTCAGTTTCTTTGTACTTTATTCCTAAGACTATTAAGTCCTAATCATCAGGGGACGGGGACGACCTTGTAGGTGATGTTTTCGTGGATGTTTAGGACACAATGCAAAGTCCATTTTCAGTGAAAAAGTGTTAGTGCCTTGAAAAAGGACAGCTGATTCTCGACTTAAATATTGGCCACCACATCATTGTCATCTCAATCTACTAGATTACCAGGAATTACTACTATGTCAGTTTATAAATGTTTATATTCTTAAACGCCAATCAAATTATCTGTGGTATGACACAAAAAATAACTTCTGAAAAAATAACACTATACGCCTTGGGAAGTCACAACTAATTGGAAACCATAAGGGTTTTGATCGGTTTTGTTTATAAAACGTAAGAAATGATAAGGGAGTTTACACACAACATAAAATACAACATTTATCAAAAGTAGCCAAAAAAATAGCCGATAGCGATCTGCTATTCAGAGCACAATGGAATCCAAATATACCACAAAATGTTGAAGCCATCTTTGATAAATAATAGTCATGAAGTGATAAGCACAAAAAATTTTTATTGAAGCCACCGTCATTGAAAATTTAACCAAATAAGGGAATTATTTTAATAAGCTAAAAAATGTCAACATTTAAATTTTTCCAAACATATTACTTTTGAAAAGTAAAAACAACCTGAATGGGAATTTAGATTTGTTGAAAAAAGAAAGTCACATTAATGTAATGTTTCATCAAATATCAACAGTGGTAAAGTTGTGAATATAAAGTAATTGGCAGTGATAAAGTAATTATAAATATCATGGAAAAGTATCTAATGATAGCAAAAGAAAGCAGAGAAAAAATTCTCAACAAGAAAAAAATTAAAGACTAATTTTATTTACTGTGCTATTTGAATACCTTTGATAAAAAGTAGGACTAATTTTGTTTAGGTTAGTTAATCAGAATTGAGATTCAAGTCAAACATTCAAAATATTACAATCACAGTCTTTGGTCTAACAACTTTACTTATAACAAAAGTTTCTCCATCTCTGAAAAATTGGTTTAAAATACTAAAAGTTATGCAAGAAACAAAAAAATAATTTGTTTTATTAATTGTTTTTCAAATAAAATTTCTATGACATAAAAGTTTAACTACAACATTTTTATGCCTAAACTTCAGTGATTTTGTTGTTCAAAGGTTTATTGCGGACATTTTCCATCACGAAAGTAAAAAACAATACACAATGTTTCGGGATCTGGAATCTGATCCCGTCTTCAGGTGAAAAAACTTAACTAACACATTACAACTAACAATACACAAACGCCCAACCTAAGTTGGAATACACTACCGAGGGTAGTAGTCAAAAGTCAAGTCATGATACAACATGCAATTAATAACAAATCACAAAACACTATAATCTATAAAAGGTTTACGTACAAAAAACTCACACAATGGAACACTAACAACACCGTACGCTATGACTCCACCAATGAAACTGAACCAACATGGCTGACCAATCGGAAACACGGAGACAACAGAAATGGCTTCCGGTCCCTGGAAAAGTAAAACCAACAGAATGGCGGAGCGATGTACGATGCCGCAAGATGGGTGTTAATTATGTTTATTCCTATCACGAGTTTTACTACGAGTTAACATAACGTGCGAATTTTGAGGAGAACTCGTTATTTCCCTATTTATTGAACAATTAAGTTCCCTATCCTTTAGTTCCTTGTTCAAAATGGGTAGCCAAAGTGGCCTGATTTCAACCGATGACTGACTGATTGGTTGGTCTGCTAATTTAATGTATGAGGCTTCAATGAGTTTACGTTTGAAAAAATGAGGTTCCTTATGGACAATTTTTGCCTCTTCAAAATTCATACGATGATGAGCGATCTTAGATTTTTCCACTAAACCTTTTTTGGTGTTTTCTCTGTGTTCTTTGATTCTAATGTTCAATGGTCTTTTTGTCTCGCCATAGTAAGGCCTGGAACAATCATTGCAATTTATTCTGTAAACACAGTTTTTAGTATCCTGAGTGTCATTTTTGGGTTTTGTTTTGACGAGACTCTGCCTAAGTGTGTTTTGTGTCCTAAATGCTGTTTGCACATTAAATTTCCTAGCAACCCTTCTGACCTTTTCCACTAACCTAACGTCCACCTAAGACCTAAGACGACGTGACCTAAGATCCACAAACCTAACGTTCCTCTGAGACCAATAGTTAGCTCCCGTGATTCTGCTTGTAGGGAATTGTCTAAAGTCCTTCTGGACATTTTAAAGCCTTTAGTAGGAAACACTGATTCGTTTATCAAAAACTCCAAAGATTTTGTAGAAAAGTCTAAATCTATCGTACTGGCTGATACTGACAAGCTGGTCAGCTTCGATGTTGAAAGTCTGTTTACGAATGTCCCCGTTTCGGAAACCCTAAAAATAATTGAGAATCGTCTCACAAACGACGATACTTTAGCAAACAGAACTAAACTCCCTGTTAACGTCATAATGGAACTTTTGGAGTTGTGTACTCAATGTAACTATTTCCAATTAGAGGGTAAATTATACCGTCAAGATGAGGGTATGGCCACGGGGTCACCATTGTCACCTATCTTTGCCAACATCTTTATGGAGGAGTTTGAGCAAAAAGCTTTGGCTTCAGCTCGGCTCAAACCGAGGATATGGTGGAGATATGTCGATGACACTTTCGTGGTTTTCCCTCATGGAGATGATAAATTGAATGAGTTTTTAGAGCATCTTAATAGCGTTTCATCCTCCATAAAACTAACCATGGAGGTGGAATCACAAAACAAACTCCCCTTTTTGGACGTGTGCGTAGAAAAGCATTTGAACAGTCTTAGAACATCTGTTTATAGAAAAAAGACACACACAGGGCAGTATCTAAACTTTCAATCAAACCACCAAATTTCTGTCAAGGAGGGGGTTGCTTACTCTCTGTTTGACAGGGCTAAGAGCATTTGCTCCAATCAGGATGAGTTAAAGGATGAAATTAAGAAAGTAGAACAGGATTTGGCTAGTAACGGATACCCTCGATCCATTATAAACAAATGCAAGAAAGATAGGGCTACGCGTGAACCTTTACAAAATCGTAAGGAAAAACTCGTCCACATGTCAATCCCGTATGTGTCAGGACTGTCGGAAAAGATCAGAAGGGTTGCTAGGAAATTTAATGTGCAAACAGCATTTAGGACACGAAACACACTTAGGCAGAGTCTCGTCAAAACAAAACCCAAAAATGACACTCAGGATACTAAAAACTGTGTTTACAGAATAAATTGCAATGATTGTTCCAGGCCTTACTATGGCGAGACAAAAAGACCATTGAACATTAGAATCAAAGAACACAGAGAAAACACCAAAAAAGGTTTAGTGGAAAAATCTAAGATCGCTCATCATTGCTGGTCCGAAAATCATCGTATGAATTTTGAAGAGGCAAAAATTGTCCATAAGGAACCTCATTTTTTCAAACGTAAACTCATTGAAGCCTCATACATTAAATTAGCAGACCAACCAATCAGTCAGTCATCGGTTGAAATAAGGCCACTTTGGCTGCCCATTTTGAACAAGGAACTAAAGGATAGGGAACTTAATTGTACAATAAATAGGGAAATAACGAGTTCTCCTCAAAATTCGCACGTTATGTTAACTCGTAGTAAAACTCGTGATAGGAATAAACATAATTAACACCCATCTTGCGGCATCGTACATCGCTCCGCCATTCTGTTGGTTTTACTTTTCCAGGGACCGGAAGCCATTTCTGTTGTCTCCGTGTTTCCGATTGGTCAGCCATGTTGGTTCAGTTTCATTGGTGGAGTCATAGCGTACGGTGTTGTTAGTGTTCCATTGTGTGAGTTTTTTGTACGTAAACCTTTTATAGATTATAGTGTTTTGTGATTTGTTATTAATTGCATGTTGTATCATGACTTGACTTTTGACTACTACCCTCGGTAGTGTATTCCAACTTAGGTTGGGCGTTTGTGTATTGTTAGTTGTAATGTGTTAGTTAAGTTTTTTCACCTGAAGACGGGATCAGATTCCAGATCCCGAAACGTTGTGTATTGTTTTTTACTTTCGTGATGGAAAATGTCCGCAATAAACCTTTGAACAACATTAACTCACCATCACCAACAATGAACTTCAAACAAAGAATTCAGTGATTTTGTTGATAATCAAAATAATTTTCTACCTTAGGAATGCAATCAGTGTAGGCGAACATCGCTTTGACTCTGTCGTCCAGACTGAGATGGTATAGAAGTTTCAACACAACAACGTTTACTTGCTGCTCTTCATCGCCTGAAATTAAATTGACATCTTCAGATCTAAATATATATAAAAAAAAACTTCCAGCAATTGATAATAGGTTCAATAACACCTATATTCATAACAATTTCCTTTATGTTGCGAATAGAAAAATACAAATTCCTCTAAAATGAGCTTGTGTGATCAGTGGCGTTTCTAGTACCTTGGCAAGGGAGGGGCTACCAAGGGGTGTTTTACAACCCCGGAGAAAGAAGGGGGGGGTCCAGGGGTCCTCCCCCGCAAATGGTATTTTTAAAGCCATTTGGTGACTTTCTAAAGCCATTTTTAAAGTCTATAATGTGTCCAAAAATCTCTGTTATGTTTTTAGGAAGAAACGTATGTTGACATTTATTTTCCCAGGGTTCAGAGGGAGGAAGCCCCTATAGCCCCCTTGGAACGCCAGTGTGTGGACACATAGAGTAAGTATGCATAATAGGGAAACAAAATGCCTGATTTTAGGTGTAATTCACAACAAATCCAACCATTTTAGTCAACTTCCACCCAAGTCATTCGCCACTCCCACAGGCAGGTGAACTCCTCATAAGTGTGAACCAGACCTGATGAGTCAGGATTCTAATCCTCAACCTCTATGGTAAACCACACTTCAATAATAAAACCAATGTCCCATGGGTAATGCAATTTTTTTTCAAAATATTTGCAAGATATTACATAATTTTTCAACTACTAAAAGACAAACAAACTCAACAAATTCAACAAATTTTTAGATTTATGTTTGGGAATAAATTAAGTATGGATTTTTTTAATGAAAATGTACAAGGAAACTTGAGTTGATAATCAAGTCTAAATTTGCGCAATATCAGGTACATTAATGGTATACTATTTGTAAACCTACCCAGCATGCTGACCAACTTTGGCAGGAAACCAACTCTAACCATCTTCTCCCTCAAGTTGGAGTCAAAAGACAGATTGAAGAGAAGATTCAGAGTGACAAGTTCAAGGTTCTTGTCCTTCATCAGCAACAGTTTCGGTAGCTTTTCAATCACATTTAGATTCGCCTGTGGACAAAAACCTACTACACAACTGTATGGGTGAATGGATGAAACATTTTAAACAGCTCAAAAATGACTCTTAATCATAACGTACACATTGACCTAACCAAAGACTTTAGGGCCAAAAAATCATATAAATGTAACAGTAGAGAACAGTAACTTTAATGTCACACCAATTATACTTATTTTGACTATAGAATGTATGATATTTTATATAACTACAAATCCAAAAAAAATATCTAAGTTGTACAATCCTTTCCGTAAACAAAGACATTTTACATTTTGGGATGAACACTAGGTTTACTTACAACATAACTTCCCCTCACTAAACTCCAAATCATTATCTCGCACTACAGCTAGGCCTAGTACGATTATGTGTGATTAGGTCAATCCTTAAACTAAAAATTCAGCACTTACCATTTCATCTTTGTTTTCTTTATAAACAGAAAGTTTGAGTAGAAACGACGCGACCAAGACGAGCAGTTCTTGGGTGCTTCTTTCCAACGACGTCACAAGCAAACCAACTAGGTTCCTTCTCCTCATTTTATCCTCAACTTTCATATTTTCAGCCAAGTTCAGCAGTAGATAAAAGCAAACTGAAAACAAAACACCGATGTTTAGGGTACAGTGCACAACAAGATGGGTTTCCAGTATGGCTTGGTTAAAAATATGTCGTATTTGTTAGAGATGATTAATTTAAACTACAGCTACAATTCTCAAATCATAAATAATACGCACGACTTTTTTAAATTTAAATTTAAATCATGTTACCAGTACTGAAAAAGATTGTAAAGGTGATTACTAAGACTAACATTGAATCACAAACTAAACTTGAATTTCAAATACTTTTCTTTCTTCACAATATTCAATAAAATCAACGCTTATTACTTTTACCGATATTGAGAAAATTGAGAGCAATAAGGCTACACTTTTAAACATACATAGGCTACATTTATGTTAGGTTTGGTTGCACTGTAACCAACACAGTGCCCTAAATACCCCTGCTTGAAACTGATTTACCTAAAAATGGTTTCCCAAAACTATGCTGTGTAAAAGATTTTAGACTCTTCTCCTTTTGACACTCAGTAGTATGGGGTTTCTTTCAGCACATTTTACTGTAGGTCTCTTAGTTGCCATTGGATGTATGGGCTATTAATTAACAGTCTTGTCTAAGGAACATGTCTGCCATAGTTATTAACAAGACTACAAGACCTCACCACTCATCCTACACTCATCTCCATTCATACTTGGTTTAAAATACCTACCTTGGTATAGTCACCATTTCAATTAAAAAGTATTAAAAGTATAAAGTCTCAAGAGTTTTTACATCACCGCAGGACTGAGTGTGTCAAAAACAGCCTAAATTACAGTATTTGGACTACATACTACATTATCACAAAAGTAAATGTATTGAGAAGTAATATCAATTCATATTTACCTCTAAGCAGCTGATCTTGCTTCTTCGCCAGAGTGGCCAGCTTCCTAACATTCATAACTGGTTCTTCCACTTTTTCTGAAATATAAAATGTAAGTGCTGTATTCAAGAAATAGAAATTCAAAACCCCTTACAATTATTGGTGATTATTTAAGTGAAACTTTAGGTACTTTGATATTAACCGGAGACCACCCTTAATAAGGCCGCAGCACGCTGTATAAAGGTGGCCTCCGGATAATAGCAAATTAGGCCTACCAAAATTTATGATGGTTATATTTTGCTTAGAATTGGTCAAATAAAATGATCTATAACTTTCAAACTCTACTGAGACAAATTTTCTTCACTTACCTTTAGGAATCTTTTTCTTGTCGTCCGCAGAAGGTTTGATAGGTCGCCGTGCACTACGAGGCAGCGGCAGCCGAGACACAGGCGCAGGAAGAGGAGCTGAACTACCTCGACTCTCCACCTCCTTGCGTAGTTGTGCATAGCGATTCAACTCATACTCGATTATCTCCAGACACAAGGATCCCACCTGCATGCAAAATATGTATTTTGATTACATTTAAGGTTTTTATATAGATGTACCGGTATGTAATCTCTAAATTCTTTTTTTCTCTGGGCCCATGAAATCATGGGTCGGGAGGTTACCAGCTATGGTGGCAGCTTATTTTCTATAGTGGGAATCTTGCTAAAAACTGAAAAGGTTTAAATAAGTAAATCTAGCGATAAAGCAATAAGTCAGGGTAAACCCTCAACAGCAAGTTAACAAGTAATCATAAACTTGAATATATATAATATTTAGGTGTTTGTCTATCTACAGTAGAACCTCGCTAATTCTAATTTCAGAGGAAAGACAATATATTTCGAACTAGGCCTATAGGAAGTTTGAAATATAGAGAGTTTGAATTATAGAGGTCAGATAAATCAAATTCGAATTATGGAGGTCCCAGTTTTAAGTGTAGAGAGTTTGAGAGAACGGAGACTAATGAACAAATCGTAGGAACATCAATAAGAGCGTCAGTTTTTAGCGTCAGGTTTTAATCCAAATTTTATAAAAATCTTATAAAATGGTGCCGGCCCCAGATTTTACAATGAATACTATGATGATAGCTATTTCTGAATAGGGATGTTTCCTAAAACCTAAATAAAAATGTAAATACATAGGCCTAGTATAGGTCAGTACATCTTGCCAACTATGCATATTCAGATTATGGAACCATTTGAACGCCAAGTCTATAGATACATGATAGAATCTCCTAAACTAAGCATTCTTTCTTTATTAATATTTTTCCAAGTAAGTTAATCCAAGGAACCAAATTCTCTCACTAACCAGAGCAATTAAATGTTTGGTTTTACAGTTAAGCTACTCTTACCTTGTACTGTTGAATTATGGGATGAAACTGACTGAATGTCGAGAAGCAGAAAAACGTGTACACAATGTTGGTGCTTAGTTCCAAATTTTTCTTCCAATCTTCTCTCAACACTCGAGCGAGCGCGCTTAGAACTGCTTCTGGGGGAAAAAGATTTAGTAATGAAAAATATTTAAAAGCGCTGAAGAAGTAGAACAAGTCTGTAACAAACATAGCAGCTTGAATGAAAAGCTAAGTAAATTATTTAGGATGATTGACTACCCCTAAGTAGTCCACCTATTTCAGTTAATTAATATAAGAGTTATTAAAAATTATTATTGCTACTACATTGTAATATCAGAACTAATCATTGTAACAATTTTTGGATTACCATAAATTCAAAACCATGTAAATGTCATTTTTGGTTATAATTCTTTTGCCTTTGGGTACTGTTATCACTTCGTGATTAATGGGCTGCTCACTTCACCTGTAGACAATCCAATTGTCTGTGCACGTTTGCTGAGCAATGAACGAGTAAAAGGGATTTTTCTTGGTTCTGGTGAAGAATGTCCTTAAACAAGAAATTTTCAATAACATAAGATATTTTGTCCGAACAGATATAAAATAACGACAATCAAGAAAAGGAAAAACAATAGTCAACTGGCGTTGAGATGGTACTTCTTTGTTTGTTTTTTGTGTTAATTTCATGTAATATTGTGTTTAAAAACTCACCACTGCTTGCCAAGTCCTCAAGGTTATTTGGGTCCTTAGCCAATTCCAGTATGAGAGCCGAGCCCTTCGTCTTGTCAGGTAAGTCCTCGTACAGCAGCTCCATGTAGCTCTCTATCATAGTGAAGCTAGCAGGCTGGCCACTAGGGGTGGGGGCTGGCGAGGGACTCTCACTACCAGAGTCCTTCTCCATGCAACTCTCCATACTCTCTGGAACCAGTACAAACATACTATAGCACAGAGTTGATTGTTAAATGCATGTAGTAAGCTTATGTTACTAACCTATTATCTGCCAATTCTACAACCACAATCAGACTTTTTGGTCATCTTTCATGATTAAACCTTGTTCAAATTTACCGTACAATGTTGTCTTCCATAGTAAAATCGTAAACAGTAAATTAACATTACAGTTAGGTAATTTTTAACCTTTATTTTAAAACAGGTTTAGATTGGGCTATATCCACAATTTGTATCAATTTACAGGAAGTGGATATAACAGCTAACTGCATAAATTTTTTGGTAAAAAAAATATATTTATGCACAAAGAATTAATCTTGTAAACTTATGTTCATTTACAGTAAAAATGTAGGCTAGATAAAAAGTGCCAGAAATCAAAATTTGTTAATTCTTAATATTTTTGATATTCTATGCCATGAGACACGTTTGTCCGGGAAGTCTATAATATGTTTCTACAGCCATAAGCATGTAAATATGTTTCAGCTCAAAAAGGTTTTGAGTGGGCTTAACTTCATTTTTAGTCGCCAAGACAAAGTATTAAGAAAATAATTATAGCCTATTGGACATAAAAGAGAAATAGGTAATTTTTATAACCAGTCTTGGAAAGCAAACACAGCATCATACCGGTACTTATATAAGTTAGTAGGCCTACCGTACCTGCAGTAATTATAATAATGTTTTCTCACTTGACTGATTTATTTTCTAAACACAACACGTATTGGAGCAAAAATGAATTGGTATTACCTGTAAAAGCATTGTCTTTACGGCTCTGCAAGTAATAAATAAGATGTTCAACTTCAGCAGTTTTTGAAGGATGAATGAGAGTACATTTTTGAACGACTTCCTTAGCCAAGGCTGCACAGTCAGTTGCAGCATCCAGCCTTTTGAGTCGTATTATCTTCTGACACTCCTACGATATACAACATAGGTCTATTATGCAAATGTTAGGACTCGTGGACGGCCCATTCACTTAACAAGTTGTTAAGAGCCAAAGCTTATTTATTATTTTAATACAACGAATGGGCTATTTTTTCCAAACTCAAAACAGGAAGCAAAAATAAACTGGTTTGGACCTGTAAGGGTAAAGAATGCAATCTTATTTTCTTCATATAGGCTAAGCCTAAACAATAATCAAGGATCTTCGGGATGAAATAATTTTGCATCTTCTGGAATGTTTCACTTCCAACATCCAGTAACTTAGTAAGCCTTTTCTCGCTTTCTTACCTGGTTTTAAGATTTATAAAACTAATTGCATAAGTTTTAGGCCCTAGCCTGTTTCTTACCTTTTTCTCGCTGACCATTGGTTCTCCACATTCCCCTAAAATAATCGCTTCCAACTCATAATTGACAATAAGGGCTGTCTCTGTTGGATGGACATCAATTGAGCCTGAACGCACTCGTCTGTTGGGACAAAAAACGTTTATTAGACCTACCATTAAATCCTTAAAAAAGTTACCGGTACTAACTTGACAGTAAGTTAGGTTTATTTTTTTATATTTCTTTATAAAAAACAAAAGCAACACTGACAATAAGTTAGGCTAACACAACAATATACAGAGAATTTGTTATATGGGAAAGGACGTTAGTAGTTTATTGCTGGTAGGTTAAGAACAGAAAGTAAGAATATTCAATTAATTGTTAACACAATATTTTTTTCTTAAAAAACACTTGCTTAATACCTTGGGTACCGTATTTTAACTGGGCTATGCTAATATTGATTGAAACTAACTTAAGTTAAGTTATCCATTAGGGCCTAACCTTAATGTTTCGATTCAGGGCTTTATTAAATTGTTTTGAATTAAAGGTCCCTAAGTTATTAAAATAAATGCTAAGGGTACACTTTCATATCTGTTGGCACAAACAACCGAATGAGTAAGATTGATTATTCGATTGTTTAGTTTGATATATCGTTTGGTTAACCTTACGTAACTAACCAAACAATATATCGAATAATTGATATATCGATCGATATTTTTGATTCGGTTGTTTGTGCCAACAGATATGGAAGTGTACCCAATGCTAAGTTAAGCCTGTATTATTACAACTCACCGTTTAATATATCTTGCATCTTCAGGCTGCATTACAGGTTTTTAAAAAACTTGGGCTTTTTTACACAAATATAACGTAAAACTTATTATAAGGTCTTTTCAAATCTTTTGGTGGATATAATGTTAGCTTAGTAGGGTGAAAAAAATAGTGAATTAAGCCCTAGGCCTAATAAGAATTGAGAATAACTTTGCACATTATGTTTGGTTGATAGGTGAAATTTGAATGTTTTATTAAGTTATTTGGCAGACACTCTACAAATTAACATTTACATAGCCTACACTAGATTTTAGAGTAGAGTTATTGAGTTTTCTTAGTTTAGTATTCTATTTTGTCTATGGTTTAGTTTAGTTAGCTAGTAAACTTAGCAGCTATCACTAATGACAGTAAGTAATCACTATCAGCAGCTGTTGTTATTGACATAATATTATTCTTGTCATTTACTTTTTTCTGTTAAAACCAAAACAGTACAAAATTGCAGTATTGCCAGCGCTCTCACAAGAAATGTATAAAATCAGAGGCACATATATCTCAGTACTCCTCGGATTGGTATAATCATAGAAGGAGTATGTTTTATCTATGATAAAACATAATCCTGTTTTATCTATGGTTCAACTAAACAATTTGATTAGTGATGTTCAATAGCATTAAAAAGTGAATAACTTAGATTTACCAACATGGTGCAGCACTATTTTTTTTTTTCATTCATGACAACAGCTGCAACCAAAAGGTGAGTGAGCGTAGCGAACGAGCTCCAACCTAAAGGTGATTAAGCGTAGCAAACGAACTTCAACCAGGACGTGATTGAGCGATGCGAACGAGCTCGTCTTGAAAATGAACGAGCATTTGACATAAAACCACATTAGGACAGGACGACGGCTGTACTAGCGTCTAGACTGCCGCCAGTGCAACTCCGAGGATCGTGGATCTGAGAGGCGTTGTGGCACCACGGCACCATGTCGTACGCTTCCGAATCATACCGGCGCATCAGCATAGCTTATCTAACTGTTCGCGGAAAATTGTTATCTGTGTATCACTGTCGCTGTCAAAACGTATAATTTGTAGGTTAAATTTAAATCAAATATAATTAAACTAACATAACCTAACCAAACTTGCTGATAATGAATAATCGAATGAAGGTTTACTAATCGAAAAAATAGCTCTGTTCTAAAAATAAAATTATAAATGTCTCAAATTCAATTTTATAATTTTTTAATTATAAAATTAAACTGTCATAACCTAACCAAACCAACCAAACTTGCTGATATGGAAAAAATTGTTGACAAAAAGTTAGTGCAACCAGCAGGATTCGAACCCGGCACCTTCGGATTATCAGCCCGGCACGCTATCCACTACACCACCAGGCTAGGCTCATGACTCATCTCCGTATCGTTGCAGTAATGGTTGACGTCTCGCCATCGGCACGGAGCGGGGGTGGGGGTTTTTTCGATCTGACCCACGATCCACGATCCTAGGAGTTTCTTTGGCAGTCTAATGCTTATGACGTTTATCGGGCCACCTAGTAGTATAGAAGATTTTAGATTATAGTTCGGCCGCTTAGAAAGCGACCTCCTCCAGCATTGGTTTAGCATTAGTGCGCAGGTCGTTTTCTAAGCGGCCGAACTATAGTCACATATTCATGTTATTAAGTCTAGACTAATCTAAAAGTCTATTTTAAAAGTCAAGCGTCTTTAAGTTTTTATTCAATAAAACATGTTATCATGTTTTATTGATTCTATTATTGTTCTAATGATTCTCCCAAATTTTCTACATCGGATGGGGTGTAAATTTCCAGAGGGGTAACATTACTTAAGACGTAGCTACTCGGATAGTTTTACTTGGGGGTAAAATTCCGGAGGTGAAATTCCAGGCTGTTCATCTACAGTTGTCTAAAATCCTAGTTATATAGGCAGGGGATAAAATTACGTATTTTTTGCTTATCTAATTTATCAAGCTCTGTCTATTTTCATAAGATTCCCAAACAATGGGGGAAAATTCCCATCCCGCCAGGCGCCAAAACTTGAGATCGCTCAGTTCCATAAATAAATGAAATGGAATGATATTTATTCGTCTAGACATTATATAAATGCATGAGACACAGTCAAATTATATAAATGCATGCTGGTAGAGGCACAAGTCAAGTTCAGGCAACTAATATTAATATAGTAAAGAATTAGTGTACAAGGATACCTAAACTTACACATCATGCAAATAAATAATGGTACAAAAGCAGATAAGCATAGACAGGCTGAAAATAAATGTATGGCTGGAATTAGATAATCATATGTGGTTATGTCATTGGTTGTAAAGCAAAAAAATCATCAATCTTATACAGGGGGTTTCTGACAAGCCATTCATAAATTGCATTCTTAAAACTATTGTAAGTGAGTTGAATTATTCTTGGCGATAGTTTGTTCCACAACTTTATACCCATAATAATATGACTTCTTTTAATTTTTTCCAGTCTTGTAAAAGGAATGTCAAGGTTTTCTCTTTTCCTAGTGTCAAAGCAATGAAACTCACCCCTTAGAGCTAAAGGTTTCATGCAACTTAAAACTGGATAACAATACATTATAAATATAAAGGTTTATCACAGTCAAAGCATTAAAGTTAATAAATAATGGTTTACAATGTTCATTTTGATCTTTGTTGAATATATAGTTCTAATAATCTTTTTTTGGGCAACAAGAACATCATTGATGTGATCACAACTGCATGTAATTTTCATTGAACATGTTTTTCATCTTTTCATTTTAATCTTTGCATGTATCTGTACAACATTATCAGCATGTAATAAGCATCTTGTCACATGTATCACAATAAAACGATTGTAAAAAATGTCGTTTGCCGTAAAAATAAATAAAAATAAATAAATGTGGTAACTATTTCCCCAAAGGATTATCCCGTAGCTTAGAATTGACTGGACAAGTGCAAAATAAACATTTTTGAGATGATTTAGAGGCAGAAGGTTCCTTAATTTTCTAAATAAAAAGGTAAGCCTACTTAGTCTTGTGCATAAATGTGTTGTACCTGGGAGTTCCAAGTTAGTTGGAGATCAACAATTACTCCAAGAATCTTAAAATTTGAATTGTTTTTGATAGTTTCCTCCATTTGAGGTGTAGGCCGCAAGCTAAATAGCATAGACTGTGTTTTGTCCTCGTTGACAAGGAATTTATTTGCTGCAAGCCATTCAGAGGTCAAACTTAGGCTACTTTCCACTGCAGCTACAAGCTGCGTTACATCTGCGCCCTTACTTAGAATGGTGGTATCGTCTGCATACAAATATGCATCACAGTTGGGGCTGAAGGGCAGGTCATTGATGGCAATGATAAACAGGACAGGACCCAATACTGAGCCCTGAGGTAAAACATACGTTCCCTTGTATGTGGTTTTATACTTAGTCCTTGAGGAGTATGTTTTATCTATGGTGCGTCATCGTCACGTTAGCTATGCTCTGGATGGAAAATTCACTCATTCAAAAGTACATACGCTAGATTTTGAACGACTCTCTTTGTCTAATAATGTAAATATACTAACTAAAAAATATACTACTACTGTAATTTATATAATAATATGATACAATGTAAACGACTTAAGCTAATTATAAGTAACTGAATTAATACGGGTTTCCTCCTTCCTGTGTTAATAAACGGGTTTGAGTTAAATAGAATAATTATAAGTCAATGTAAACAAGGAAATTGTTATACGACTTCTTTTATATTGAACGTCCTCTTCAAAGATTTCTTTTAAATTATTTTCTTTGTCCCAATACCTCCCTCTGGATCTAGTCGTCGTATGTCGTCTGTCTTTGAGATCGTTCTTTTTCTTCTTTCCGTCGTGTTCCAATCCAACAGCTTGGTGTCCACTAGGCAAAATGGTATGTTATCCAACTTAATCCTTATATTTATTGAATATGTACATAGCTTCGAGTTCATTTTAGTTATTGATATTAGCTAACCCTCAACATTATATATTGAAGTTAATATCTTTTAAGCTTTATCCCGCAATTGAATAATAGGTTAGGTCACAGTCCTAGGCATAGTCATAGACTCGTCTCCGGTCCACTCAATACTGCCCTATTCTGAATTTATAAAACCTAATACTAATCTTTTTATCCACAGTTTAAATTTTTACACTTGTAAATGTATTTACATTTCCCACTTGGAAGCTAGGCTACGAATAAGAATGAAAGATGAGACCCACGTCAAGGATTTTGATATTGTTGAAAGGGGGGGGGGGGGTTGAAATGAATGAACAATGAACTTTTGCTAAGTAAAAAGTAAGTTTGTAGGCCTAAACTTTGAGGGAAATCTCTAGTTGACAACTTTACAGTGTAGGCCTAGATTTCTGCTTAACATTGCAAAGTTAGGCCTACTGTGGCCCTTCTGATAACCTCCAAATCAAAATTTGTCCTGCCCCATCAGTGCTCAGCATAGGGCCTATTGTTTTCCCTTCCTGGCTGTATCTTATCTGCCGATTAGATAACTTCCACAACAACCATCCGTAAATGTGTGTACCATTTTTGTTGTTACTGAGTAAGTTAAATTTCTATCAAATAACTTGGTCTTGTGGTAATTATATCGACCTCCGGACCTCACGCGAAATTAAAAATTTCTTTTTTCAAAATGGTCGAAATTTCACGCTGATTTCAAAAATAATTGTCGTTTTTTTCGGAAACGTCCCGTTTTCCCGGAAAATGGGAAAAACGGGAAAAATATGTTTTGCTCAAAACCCTTGTTGTGGGTACTCAAATTATGCGGAATTTCGTCCTGGACAAGAATATGTAAATTTTATTACGATCGGACCACTATTAAGTAAAATATCACCGAAAAACGGGAAAACGGGGAATTTTTTTTTGCTCAAAACCCATGTTGTGGGTACTCAAATTGTGCGGAATTTCATCCTGAACAAGAATATGTAGTTTTTATTACGATCGCTTTTAAGTAAAACATCACCAGACAGGTTAACTAACCTAACATAACCTAACTTAGGTTTAAATTAGGTTAGGTTAGGATAGGTTAGTTTAGGTTAAGTAAGGTTAGGTTAGGTTAGGATAGGTTAGTTTAGGTTAGGTTAGGTTAAGTAAGGTTAAGTTAGGTTAGGTTAAGTTAGGTTAGGTCAGGTTCCTAAGTTAGGTTAGGTTAGGTTGGTTTAGGTTAGTTTACTTACAATACTTACCTATTCTAACCTAACCTAAACTAACCTATCCTAACCAATCGCTTTTAAGTAAAACATCACCGGACAGGTTAACTAACCTAACATAACCTAACTTAGGTTTAGATTAGGTTAGGATAGGTTAGGATAGGTTAGGATAGGTTAGTTTAGGTTTGGTTAGGTTAAGTTAGATTAGGTTAGGTTAGGTTAGGTTAAGTTAGGTTAGGTTAGGTGGGTTTAGGTTAGGTTGAGTTTTGATAGGTTAGGTTAGGTTAAGTTTGGTTAGGTTAGGTTTAGTTGGGTTAGGTTAGTTTACTTACAATACTCATGTTATTGATTAACTAACCCAACCTAACCTAACTTACGAACTTAGGTTAGGTTAGGATAGGTTAGTTTAGGTTAGGTTAGAATAGGTAAGTATTGTAAGTAAACTAACCTAAGCTAACCTAACCAAACTTAACCTAACCTAACCTAAACCAACCTAACCTAACTTAACCTAACTTAACCTGACCTAACCTAACTTAACCTAACCTTACTTATCCTAACCTAACCTAAACTAACCTATCCTAACCTAACCTAATTTAAACCTATGTTAGGTTATGTTAGGTTAGTTAACCTGTCCGGTGATGTTTTACGTAAAAGCGATCGTAATAAAAACTACATATTCTTGTTCGGGATGAAATTCCGCACAATTTGAGTACCCACAACATGGGTTTTGAGCAAAAAAAAATTCCCCGTTTTCCCGTTTTTCGGTGATATTTTACTTAATAGTGGTCCGATCGTAATAAAGTTTACATATTCTTGTCCAGGACGAAATTCCGCATAATTTGAGTACCCACAACATGGGTTTTGAGCAAAAAATATTTTTCCCGTTTTTCCCATTTTCCGGGAAAACGGGACGTTTCCGAAAAAAACGACAATCATTTTTGAAATCAGCGTGAAATTTCGACCATTTTGAAAAAAGAAATTTTTAATTTCGCGTGAGGTCCGGAGGTCGATATAATTACCGGTCTTGTTTATCAAAATCTTATATAAGTTATTAGCAGTTGTCTTTGAATCCTTCCATGTTAAGACCCCTGTGGATGATGAAACAGGCTAAAATAGCCTAAGTTTTACCTCTAATTTGTGTTAGGTAGTTCTGTGTTGTACGTTTTCAAGGGTTCTTTAACAAAGGGATAAGCAGGAATGAGGATGGGGTCATTCCATATCAAATCAACAAGGCTCTCAACCTGACCATCTTGGATTTTGATGAAATTTTGCATACTTGTAGTATTTTGAGTCCTGAATCCAAATATGCTTTTTAAAAAAATCTATCTTTTATAGTTTTTATGATATAAATATTTGAAAATGGTAAAAATTGGCTTTTTTACTGTGCGCGCAAATCTAAAATGTTGTCTAGGATGAGTTCTATTGGTCCTATCAAGTTGTACAATGGCTCATTTTAAAGAGGATTCAAATGCCTTTAATCTGATACCAAACTCAACCTACTTAGGTAAAAATTAAATTTTTTTGAAAATTTCAAAATATGTTTTTGAAAAAAAATTTAAGATAGTGTTTTTTGAAAAATTTGAAAATTAGATATGTTAAAGAATGTAATCTAGTAAGTACATTATAAAAATTTCAAAATGGGATGATAATGGGATCAGCAGTTATGATAAAAATACTTGACTATGGTTCACTGTTTCCAAGCGTTTTGGCGCATACAGCGGTACATACTAACCTAAATGTATCATTTAATAAGAGTCTATTAATTATATGATTAAAATTAAAAATATCTGCCTATATTTGAACTATGTATGTCATATTTTGCTATAATATAAACTAAATCTAGCAAATAAACAACATTATTCAAGTTAACAGAGTTTCCGTCAACCTTTGAACATGGGGGCTACTTTGAACAAACTTTCCACTTTTCATATTTTTTATTTTTTTTCATATTAATTTTATCTTTAAATGATAATGTTTATTATAATTTTCTATTCCCAGATAAATACTCTACTTAAAAAAAAAATATTTAATAGTGCATACTATGGTTCTACAAAAAATTAAAAATACTTATTTTTCACTGAAATTTTTTAGTAAAAAAAAGTCGTCCAAACTTCCATGTCTACAGCAGCAAACCCATAAGTTTATGATTTATGACTTAAAACCATAATTGAATAGCCCATTTATCTGGGATTAAGAAAATACCTGCTTTGATTACTTTATAAGCAGTAGGCCTAATAACTTTAAAAAAAAGAAAGAAAAAATTACCCAATTTGCTGACCCTTACTTATGGCGTCGTGAACCTTAGTTCTGGAGCAAAATTTCCCGGACATGAGAAAAAAAAAAATACTTGGGTTTTAAGTGTTATTTTTTAAAATGATTTTTCTAATGAAAACAGATGTTTTGAGCTTTAGTTATTATTAGCAGCCATAATCCAATTGCTTTATTTGACTGCTATGATATTTAAAAAATACCCTTGCAAAGTTAAAAAAATAACCGGACGGACATTTTGAAAATTCTCCGTAACTTTTTTTAATTTTTGACATATCAAAATAGAAGTTACAGAAATGTGGTATGTGGTTTGTGGTATTTAAATCCACAAATCAGTTTTCACTAAAAAGTTTTAATTGTTAAAGTAAGAATAGGCCTACATTATTTATACTTATGAGCAGACATTTCCCCAAAACTAAATAATTAGGCTATCATGGAATATTATCTATGTATCAATAATAAGGTTACTACAGGATTTAAATAGATTGATCACAGTATATTGTGTGACAAAATTATCAATGCTTGTTTGTCTCTCTCTCTCTTGTCACGAGAGGAAAGACAGACAAACATGGACCTATGGGTTTTGGCTCAGGTTCCTCAGTATTTTCCAGTTGTGTTGCAACGATTTACTGTAATTAATCTTTAAGTCTGCCTTTTCACTAGGCTGGAGACACTAGTCAGCCACTAGATCTGTGCAAAATCACATTGTGAAGCACTTTACGTTTACAATATCAGGTCGCAGCGACCCACCTCGGCAGTAGCGACCCGGTCTTGAGAAGTTGTAATTTGTTTGACAGGTACACAGGTCTAACTTATGTTTGTCAGTCTTTCCTCTTGTCTCAAGACCGAGTCGCTACAGCCGTGATGGGTCGCTGCAACCTGATAGTGTAAATGTAAAGTGCTTCACAATGTGATTTTGCACAGATCTAGTGGCTGACTAGAGTCTCCAGCCTAGTGAAAAGGCAGACTTAAAGATTGATTACAGTAAATCGTTGCAACACAACTAACTGGAAAAGACTGAGGAACCTGAACCAAAACCCATTGGTCCATGTTTGTTCAAAGGTTGACGGAAACTCTGTTAACTTGAATAATGTTGTTTACTTGCTAGATTTAGTTTATATATAGCAAAATATGACATACATAATTCAAATATAGGCAGATATTTTTAATTTTAATCATATAATTAATAGACTCTTATTTAATGATACATTTAGGTTAGAACTTACGTATGCGCCAAAATGCTTGGAAACAGTGAACCATAGTCAAGTATTTTTATCATAACTGCTGATCCCATTATCATCCCATTTTGAAATTTTTATAATGTACTTACTAGATTACATTCTTTAACATATCCAATTTTCAAATTTTTCAAAAAACACTATCTTAAATTTTTTTTCAAAAACATATTTTGAAATTAGAAAAAAAAATTAATTTT
Source organism: Macrosteles quadrilineatus (assembly GCF_028750875.1). NCBI lineage: Eukaryota > Metazoa > Arthropoda > Insecta > Hemiptera > Cicadellidae > Macrosteles > Macrosteles quadrilineatus. Next base: position 78,681,095 of record NW_026542601.1, read on the forward strand.
TACCAAAGTAGGTTGAGTTTGGTATCAGATTAAAGGCATTTGAATCCTCTTTAAAATGAGCCATTGTACAACTTGATAGGACCAATAGAACTCATCCTAGACAACATTTTAGATTTGCGCGCACGGTAAAAAACGCCAATTTTTACATTTTCAAATATTAATATCATAAAAACTATAAAAGATAGATTTTTTTAGAAAGCATATTTGGATTCAGGACTAAAAATACTACAAGTATGCAAAATTTCATCAAAATCGAAGATGGTCAGGTTGAAAATAATTTTTTATTGGTTGATTTCATATGGAATGACCCGATGGCGTGACGTGAACACGGACAAAATGGATAACTTAGGGTGCAGGCAAGTGCATCTGCCGGTCAAAATCCGTTAACTTGCGTGCCCACAACTCTCTTTTTTCCTAAACACTTCTATAACTTATTGAACCCTTTTAGGTAAACTTAATAAATAATGAAAGATACAATATTTAGAAAAAGGTTTTTGATCACACACTATATAAATTTGGAGAAAATTTATATAGCATGTGATTTAATTAAAATTTTTTTTAACTTAGTGAAGTCAAGAGGAATTTTCAAATATATACCCTGGAGTTCTAGCGACCCTTAAGGCTAAGTTATGTTACGGTATTTAAAACTTCAATGTGAAGTCTTAACTTAGGCCTATTTTATCATTCCCATTAGGGAGACTTGTTATCAAGATTTACTGTAACTTTAGTTAATTCATTGTGATAGCCCCGAAACTGCAATAAGTTACGTAGAACCTTGACCTTTTACCTTACCTTTTACCTTTTACCTCTTCTTTCTTCACCACAATCCTCAGATCGGGGAGTCTTGATGACAAGACTCTCATAGGGATCATAAAATAAGACTTGTTATCAAGGTTGACTTCTTATCAAGGTTTGCAATAACATGTGATTGGGGGTAAAATAATTTCAAGGGGATTTGAAAATGGCCCTTGTTATCAAGGGTGACTTGTTATCGTGGGTCTTGTTATCGAGGTTCTACTGTATATGGGTTTTTTGAAATTACCTACCTGTCATGCACAGTTCCAAAAGCAACAAATTGTTACATGTTAAGGCGAGATGCCATCGTTAAACACATCCTGGGAGTATGTAACTTAAGCCTCATAGCTAACATAGAAATAAATAATTTTTGTAAATACAGTCCAACCTCAGTATAACGAATCTGAAGGGACCGAACTGAATATTTGTTATATCAAGGGTTTCGTTAAAATGAGGTTCATTATATAGAGGTTAGGTTTGCAGGAATTTCGCTAAGTCGAGGTTCAGAACCAGCGTCGGTCAATATAGGTCGGGATTAGACGTCATTAAAACACAATTAAAGTAGCATAGGCTACAATACTTTACAGTACAGTACATTGTACAGTAGAACCTAAATTATCCGGCATAATAAAGGGGAGGGATCTTGAATATTGCGCAATCATGACAATGGCATTGACCTTGGTACAGGTTAAAAAAACTCTTAAGTTTAAAATCACAGCTTGTTCTAACCCTCCTAAAACCTAGCCAAACACTGTATTGCGTAGTCATAAAGCATGTAAAGAACAAAACAAAACAGTAGTAGAAAGTTTTGTAATCTAGGTACTGCTCGTGATAGGCCGGTAGGCTACTTACAGTACAGTACTGATTTATCACAACAGAGGAATGTCAATAATAATCATTAACTATAGCATTGGTGTTGCTAGTTGAAACAAATCGTATTGAAAACAATACAGTAAATTATTAGATAAGACATTATAAAAGTGTATAATCATAGCCAACTTAAAGATAATAAAAACACTCGAAAAAGGAATGTTAAAATAACGATGTTGCTATTCTTTCTCTTTGGTTTTGTTTTTATATTCTTTCTTAGGTTTCTCTTCATCCAAAAACTGTACAATTCACCATAGTTACTTATCGCCCAATCACAGCTTACTAAACATTACGTCGTCATCAGTCCTCAGTGAATGAAATCAGTTCTCAGTTGCAACATAGCGCGCGCAGCGAAAGCAGACAGAGATGTGTAAAACCACATAAAACGGAGCAGATAAATGTTAGCGCAAGCGATGACGTCACCTTTCCATTCCATTTGATAAAGAAACAGATTTTTCAAAAACAATAAAGGGGTGGGGGATTTGTTATATCGAGGGAAGGACGTAGACAATTCGTTATGCAGAGGTTAAATTCGCAATGTAGAGGTTCTGACAATGATAAATTCGCTATATTGAGGTGTGTTATTTTAGCCGAAATCACGAAAAATTCGTTAAATCAAGGTCGTTGTTATGGTTTGTTCGTTATGTAGAGGTAAAATATGCATTGTGTCTTATGGAGAGTTCTAGGGGATTTAAAAAAATTCGTTATATCAAGGAATTCGTTGTATCGAGGTTCGTTATATCAAGGTTAGACTGTAACTTAGATAGGCCATAGGCCTACTCGGAAACAACATTGCCGGTACAAGAGCAAGACCAGACTGAGAGAATACACTTGACGTTTATACACGACAGTCTTGTAATTCCGTGATAATTTATGCCTATAGTTTTACAAAAACTGCATTTCGATGTCATAAAAGTAGGTATGTGTTTCTGTATTTAAAAGAAAACAATCAATGAAGGTTATCAAGAAGATTTAATGTAACTTATTTCCTTGAATGAAGTGTTCGATGATACTTAGCATCTCGCCGAAACTTTTAGTAGGTATCATGGCCAAACTTACTCAAATCAAGTAAGATTTTATCATATGTTAGAAAGTATGTTCCAATGTTAATCATTCATATCCAATCTTATTTGTTTTTGTTACTTATTTGTTGGCTAACATTGTGAGGCTATTGCAAAGTATGTAGATTTTACAACTTAACTTACTACTTTGTTAAAAATATGTACTTAGGCCTAATTTATATCTTGCTTTATTGTTTCAGTCGTTGGTGATACCAGAAAAGTTTCAACACATTCTCCGTATCATGGGGACAAACATTGATGGCAAACGCAAGGTGATGTTTGCCATGACTGCCATCAAGGGAGTTGGTAGGAGGTACGCCAACATTGTTTTGAAGAAGGCAGATATCGATCTAGACAAGAGGGCAGGAGAATGTTCCGAAGAAGAGGTAGTTAAAATTAACTTTTTTTAGGTTACTGTGTTTTGTATGGCCAAACAGGACAATGACTATGAAGTTTCTGATAATTTCTGCAGACTTCATATCTTTAAATTTTTCAACTCCTCATTCATGTCTGCACGTGACAGTGCAAATAATGGCCTTTTGTAAGTGCATGAGTGACGCTAAAATCTAATGTTTACCATTAAGTGATGATATTTTTTCTTTTTATCGGTTATATTTTTTTGTGATTACGATATCAGTGTCAATATATTGATAACTTTACTTTTACTTTTCAATTAAATGGCGATCATACCCAGCCCATATAAATATAGGCTTAAGTCACAAACATTACATTCAAAAATGTACATTGTATGTTTTAGAAGAATTTCTTAATGTTGGTTTAAGTTAGTTACATCATCATTGTTTTTGGACATACTTGAGCTGTCAAAGCTAGGCGAAATATAAGAAAAAAATGAATCCGTATCTTTTGTAACGGATCAACCTACAGGCCTTGACTTTTATTTTTTCAAACTGTAACAAGACATATTAGGCCTATTGCTATGATGCTAGTTGATAAAGAACGTTTTCTTCATTCCAATCGGGTTGTCTAATTAAATAGGCCTACTTTTTACTTCTGGAAATTAATTTTTGTTATAAACTGTTCTTTACCAACTTAATTTCTTATGCTCAGGAATAAGTGTTGTTTAAAACACAATACAACTTGTAATACCGTATTTATTTAAATATAAATATTTTACTTGAATGTCAAAGTGGAAACTCCTATGTGCATAGATATCTCTTTAAAGATAATAATTTTGAGTTGCACCTAATTATGTGTTGAAGGTAATAAATTTTGCAAACGCAGCTCTTCCTAATCGATTCCCTAAGTGTGTACTGTAATCATCATTTGGGGTACTCACAGTCTGAACTTAAGTGTCAACCACTTGGGCTTTTTACACCCCTGAAAAGCTTCTAGAAACCTAACCCAATAGCAAGAAGCATGATGAACTTCCAGATTTAAGTAATGATAATGTTGCTAATTGAAATTGTTTGATACTAGTTGTGTTGTTGTTAAGGTGGAGAAGATCATTACAATCATGTCACACCCGAGGCAATACAAGATCCCGGACTGGTTCCTGAACAGACAAAAGGACATCCAGGATGGTAAATACTCTCAGCTCACATCAAGTTCCCTCGACAGTAAACTCCGTGATGACCTTGAGAGGCTCAAGAAGATCAGGGCACACAGAGGAATGCGTCACTACTGGGGGTAGGTTTATACACTTAACTAAACACACTCGCTTATGGATTTTTAAAGATGTTGTGGTGGAACAGTTTCACAGCACCTTAGGGACTAAAATAGATGGAAATTTACCAATAAGCATGTTAGCTCTAACTATAGATTTATCATCCTTACGGATCAGCTGGTGGAAATTTTCATGTTCTGTCTGATTCGAGAGGCGTGTTTTTTGTTTAGGCCTACTTACAATTGATTATTTTTCAGTGACCAATTTCCTAAATAGTTTAACCAAATAAAACATATAATTATAAAGAATAACCATCCTCTGGTTTTTTATAACCAAACAATAAAGCATAGCCTAAATTATGAAAATAGCTGCCCAACCCTAAAATTTAAAAGAAAAACAAAATATTAATAAATGATAATTGTCACCAACATGAGTCCGGTCAAAAACAAGCTTCAGATTTTACGTAGGATGAAAAGTCTTCTTGTGGTAGTCTATGGTCAGATGATTTAAAGTTTTAATATAGTCGCTAATGTGATTGAAGTTGCTGTTTGTGTTATTTATAGAGGCACAGTGTTCTGATATTGATGCTCTCACTAAGACCATTGATTTTTCATTGTGCAACAGAAAACTTGACATGGTGTTTGGATTCCTCTACTCTTAGTTAGGGAATTTGTATAATCATGTTACATTTGAGAAATATTCTAGTGTATGACACCAATCAGAAAAGCCTACTAAACATGCAAGTGAGATTTAATTTTAGTCCTGTCATTTAAATGATAGGTGATGATTTTTGATGAATTATGGTGGTTGTTGTGGGCCAATAGTTACCTCACATCAGAATTAGATATTTTTTTTATATTTTACAAACATTGTTTACTTAAGAGCACTTATAAACGGCATTCTGTACTGATGTGCAGAAAGTTGGTAGCTGGTGCAATAGTAAATTAGAAGTTGATAATGTTGATGAATGTTATTTGTATAAATCTTTCAACTTCTAAAACATTTTGATTCATAAGTTTTTTCACTACATTTTCAAATTTACAATATATACTTGTCGAGTTTTGTTAGTTTAAATGGGTCAATTAGGCCTATCCAAATCATTTGGGACCTAACACATTCGGCATATTTTCAGTTGTTGAATTGTGTCTAGTCTTTCTAGTCCCTATAAGTTCAATTTTTTACTGTTTTACAAGCCTATTAATCTATATATATTTAAAAAAATTTTAATTATTAGTGTTGACCTTTTAAGCACCTATAAACGGCATTTTGCAGCTATGTGTAAAAAGTTGGTAGCGGGTGCAACAGTAAATTGAAAGTTGATATCGTGGATGCATGTTATTTGCATAAACCTTTCAACTTCTAAAACATTTTGGTTCTAATTTTATTGACAACATTTATTTACTTACAATATCCTATCCTTGTCATGCTATGTTAGTGTAAATGAGTACCGGTAGTGACCTACAGCAGAACTTTGATTATCCAAATCAATTGGAACTAACACATTCGGATAGCAGTTTTTTTTTGTTCACAAGCCTTTTATATCAGTATATATATTTTTTAAGAAATGTTGAAGCAGTGTTGACCTTTACAGCACATATAAACGGCATTTTGTAGCTGTGTGCAAAAAGTTGGTAGCGGGTGCACTAGCAACTTAAATGAGATCAGGGTAGTTGCATATTGGCAATATACCTTCACAAATTTTGACTTATTTGTCAGCCCACCTCACTTACAAATCCATAATAAATATTCTTTGCCAATTCCTGTAAGTGTGAATGGTCGATTAAATGTTGTTTTTCCTTGTTTTTCAAACCAGACAACTTTCACTATTTTACAGCCAAAAACTTACTATCAGTATTTTTTTTATTAAGGTTGGTTTTAAGATCAAGTGTGTGTTTATCAAGTCAAATGATTAGATAAGTAATCTTGAAAATATGGTTAAAAAAGCTTGTAGGTCTAATACCCTAATGTTCTCATATGGTCATCATTGTTTGCTGATGTTTATTTGTTCTATAGCCTGAGAGTGAGAGGTCAGCACACTAAGACCACCGGACGCAGAGGTAGGACCGTCGGTGTCTCCAAGAAGAAGTAAACTTTTGTTAAGTTTTTTTTACAAATTGTACAATGCATTTTTTCCATCAATAAATGTATTTTACAATTCCAAGATGTTTTATTTGCTTTTTAATTTCCCTCCAGTCATTTTGGTCAGATTTTAATGAAATCTGGCATAAATATGTAGAGCTGGGTAAACTTGAATGCGTTTTTGAACCAGCAAGACCATGAGAATAGGGTGTTGTGGAGTTTTTCAAAGTCTTTTAAACCCCTAAATCATGGAAATGCCAAATTTCTATTACAGCCATTGTGTAGGGCTTAAAATACAAACAATATTGTATATTGAGCTTTGTTGAATTAAAGTTATGGAGAGAGAGAGAAGGAAAGCGTTGTAGTTTTGCTTGTTTATGGATATATTTTGATCTAATTGATTTTATCCTATACTATTATCATTTTATTAAAAACACTTTAATAACTTAGCAGGTAACCTGGGAATTCGTTAAATCTTATGTTTTGTAAATGGGAATAAATATTACTTGTTTATGGAAGTACTATAGTTAATAGACAAATTGAAATTTGCTTAGTCTGCAGGTTTTCTGCGATGGGGGTGTTTTACATGTGCTTGGGCCTTAACAAGAATATTTTTGATGAAGGGTGTGCAAGTGTCTACACCAACGGCATTTCGTAAGAATTCCAAAATCAGTCCAAATACATCGATGTTAATGGGATATGCCTAAAATTGAACCTGTCCAATGTCCATGCCTTGGGCTAGCAACAGCCCTTCCAAAGCATACTTTATCTGGCCTTATCTTCTTTTGGAGATAATATAAAGTACCTGGGGACCAAGCTTTGCTCGGGGAAAATCATTAGTCCACTCTGAAAGCAGTCTTAGTACTGTATTGGAGACACATAGATCCATTCCCAAACTCCACACGGCTCGCCTTTACTACGTCCTACACCATTTCCTACGTCATGGACCTGTTTCCCTCCATTTCCATAGCACTTTAGGATTGTAGATACCTTAATCTAATCGTTATTAACAGTTCCCACACTCCGGACAGCTCGTCTTTACTACGTCCTACACCATTTCCTACGTCATTGACCTGTTTCCCTCCCTTCCTACAGCATTTCAGAATTGCAGATACCTTAATCTAATCGTCATAAACAGTTCCCACACTACGGACAGCTCGCCTTGACTACTTCCTTCGCCACTTCCTACGTCGCGGACCTGTTTTCCTCCCTTCCCATAGCATTTTAGGATTATAGATGCCTTAATCTAATCGTCATAAACAGTTCCCACACTCCGGACAGCTCGCCTTGACTACTTCCTTAACACCTTCCTTCGTCACGGACCTGTTTCCCTCCCTTTCCATAGCATTTTTGGATTGCAAATACCTTAATCCAATCTAATCATCATAAACAGTTCCCACGCTCCGGACTACTCGCCTTGACTACTTCCTTCACCACTTCCAACGTCACGGACCTGTTTCCCTCCCTTCCCATAGCATTTTAGGATTGCCCATATCCTTATCTAATCGTCATAAACAGTTCCCACATTCCGGACAGCTCGCCTTGACTACTTCCTTCACCACTTCCTACGTCACGGACCTGTTTCCCTCCCTTCCCATAGCATTTTAGGATTGCCCATACCCTTATCTAATCGTCATAAACAGATCCCAGACTTCTCACTGCTACCCTTGACTACAATGTATCGAGTAATCTTCAGTAGATAATCTTTGCTAAATGATGTTTTTCCTTTTGTACTGTATTTGTAATTTGCTAGTATACTGTGGGTAGTTGGCTTATTATGAACACATGCTACAACTTCAAGTCTTTTGTTTACTTTTTCCTTGTTATTTAATTCAGCCAACAAGGTTACCTAGCAACCCATAAGACTAATGTTAAGAAATGTGATTTTCAGTTTCATTTTTCTACGTAATTAGATTTTTGTTGGCAGTTCTAACTGCAGTAAACTCGTTTTTAGGCCAGAATCAGAATTAAACTATTTACAACATTTGAAGAAAATCGTCGGAACCGTTTTCGAGATCTTTGTGCAAGCAAGCATACATACATACATACATACAAGCAAACATTGCTCGTATTAGAGTATAGGATTACTATTTTTTTATTAACGTATTGTGTTTGCATAATTCAAACAGCACCAGTTAGTTCACTAATCTAGTATTTTTTTCCTGAGGAAGAGTTTTTCACATCACACATATTTTAGGAAGATTAAAACATAAAAATTAATTTTGTTGTAGACTTTGAATGACCTTCAACTGCTTTGAACTTCATTCTTCCTAATCAAGTTCCTAAGCCAATCGCTCTTTCCTCTAAAAAATTAAAAGAATATTAATAACAAACTATTTATTTGGAGAACACTTCCAACCGATTTGGCTTCCAAGCCGATTTAAAAGGGAGAACAAATTCCAATAAAAGGTATTAAGTTTAGTGACTGGATGTTTTACCTATTCACCAAATAGGTTCAAGATTCTCCATTGAAGCTGGACACCCTGTTCATAGTAAAAATAACGATATCAGGGTGGTTAAAATGTAGGTTCTAGTGACTGACCACTTTTCATCTAGTATATTACTGTAACATTTAACATGCTATCAAATGTTGGTTATATTAGTGTACCCACGTGATTTCTGATGAGATTTTGTGTTTCCTAGCAATCACTTAATCCATCGGAAAACATCGTCATCAACATCGATGAAGAAAATAGATCCAAATCTAGGTAATGACTGAAATGGTAATTCACTGGCTATACCCAGATTTGTGATCCGTAAATTACTGCCCGTTTGAATAATCGTAGGTTAGGAATTTGTTCTTGAAATGAGTACAGAATTGTACCTGAACATCGAAATCCAGTTAATGGCCGAAATGGTCATTCACTGGCTATACCCAGGCCAAATTTGTAATCTGAGTAAATGACCGTCCTTTCAAATAATTGTAGGTTAGGAATTTGTTCTTGAAATGAGTACATAGTTGTACCTTACTTACTTACTCTTACTCCCATGGCCATCGATACCCAAGGTGGTATTCGGCCTCGCCAACTAAATGCCTCCATTTCTTCCGATCTTCAGCATCTTCCTCATAACTTTGGACACTTCATCTTTCCACCTCATTTTGGGACGCCCAGGAGGTCTTCTTCCAACAGGGTTCTCTTTCCAAACTTTCTATCAATGCATCATCTTCTCTCCTTAACACATGCCCGAGCCATCTTATTCGTCGACTTTTTGCTTCCGCCACAGCATCTGGTGCTTTATAAAAAGGTCTCTAATTTCTCTGTTATGTTTGATCCTCCATTCACCATTTTCTCTTGTTGGTCCAAAAACCTTTCTTAGTACTTTATTTTCAAAGGTGACGAGTTTTTTTTTCAGTACTTTTGTCCAGAGTCCATGTTTCAGAACCATAAAGCAGAATTGGACGAATCACAGTTTTGTATATTTTTAGTTTTGTGTTGACAGAAAACAGCTTTGATGATACTAGTTTATTCAAGGCAAACATACTTACATGTACCTGAACATCGAAATCCAGTTAATGGCTGAAATGGTTCATTCACTGGCTATACCCAGGCAAAATTTGTAATCTGAGTAAATGACCGTCCTTTCAAATAATCGTAGGTTAGGAATTTGTTCTTGAAATAGAGTACATAATTGTACCTGAGCATGTTTACCATAAATTTACATTTAATATATTGCAGTTTCAATCAATAATTAAAACCATGACAAATTACAACCAACCAACAAACATGTGCGAGACACCACAATGAGCAGCTCACAGATGAACTGCTAAGAAAACATCGAACAAGTGAATGAGCACATTTCAATCAGGCACCAGAATTACTTATAAGGCCGTTTGTGATGTTTTAGGCAAAACAGTAAACCTAATATAATTTTTTTTATGCAAAATGGTCATTCAATGGTTTATTCATCCTTATACTAGGTTGACAACCAAGATAAAAAAGTATAAGAAATAATTTCACACCATAAAATATTACTTTTATTTATTGTGATTTAACACTCGTAACACAGTTATATAATACAGAGAAATATTATACACCAGCTAATTCATAATTATTATTGCTTACATGCGGTAAAGCTTATGAGGCAAAGTTTTCAAAGCTAAGAAAACAAGCTTGAGTATTTCACATGGATACCTTGAAGTGTTGCAAGAGCTTTCCTAATGCAAGAAAAAAGAACCAATATAAATTTAATTGATTTTCAAAAGAGTTAATATTTGTAATAATCACATCCCCTTTCATTTTTTATTACGTTCTCATTTAGTTTCTGGAAAAGCAAAAGTAAAACATTAAACTTGATAAGGCTAGATAAATTAAACTAGATATTAAAAATAAAAAAACGTGTTAGGTTACACATTGTAAAAAAAACTGGTTGAAACAAAATGGCAGAAGTTTTACCTTTAGAATTTTTAAAATTGACACTAATTATTTCTAATTGACTACAGAATTTCATAACAACTATATACATCTATTTACATTGACAACTAAGGCAAAGTTTAACAACTGTTTTAACAATGTAACGTCAATAATGACAACGTTTAAATTTATAGGTATCTATCACTATTTTTTTTTTATTTTAACGCTAAAGTTAACATATTGTCAACATAGTTGAAACTCTTTCTTCTTGGAATGTATTTCTGCTTTGTTCATAAAGTGACATTGGTTTCGCGAAAATACCTCAGAAAGTAAATAAAAAATATGTATAATAACACATGAAACGTATTATATCTACACCTATACTTTTAAATCATAAGATGGTAAATATAAATGAAAGATGGTGAGAGGTGATCAATTTAGATTGAACACTCCAATCATCATCAGACCCAATACTTTTATCTGAAATGGCGACCATACCAAGGTAGGTATTTTAAGCCAAGTACGAATGGAGATGAGTGGCACGATCTTGTAGTCTTGTTACTAAGGCTGATATGTTCCTTAAACAGGAATGTTGATTAATAGCCCATATAGCCAATGGCAGCTAAGGGACCAACAGTTTATAGTAGAATCTGAACCACATTTTGCCTTGTAATTTACGAATTGGTCTAATTATCAGGTTAGTACTACGGATAGTCGTAGTACTCACTAGTGTGAACGTTAATCCACACCATGGAGTATGGCATCCACAGATCATGCCTATAAATATCCACAATCTGTGACCTCTGAGTAGTTGGATTACAGGACTACCCTCGTAGGGGCGAATCCAAGTGTTATTGTTATTAGACATATTTTTTATTTACTTTCCATTCATTTAATAATACGGACAATGCTGATCAAGAAATAATTCAAAAATACCACATGATTACTAAAACATATTTCAAACTCTATAAAAACTCATTATTTATGATATTTTTTTATGAAGAAACCTCACTTGGATGCATTCGTTAAGCTGAACATTAGGGAGGGAAGAGTGTGAAGATCATTTGAATTTAACAGTCAGTTTAGGTGGTAATAATCTATTTAACTTTAATTTTTAACAGTGATTAAAGGCAGGTTACCCATTTTAAATTGTAAAATGAATACTGGTTTAATTATTTATATTTAACGATGATGAGGTGCATTTAAACTAAGATCACAACTCTACTGTATTATTGTATTACCCTTGGATAGCTGTTAAATTTGATCTTTCTATAAGATCAATTGCTTCGCTGCCCCAACTAGGTAAAACACACAATGTTGATCCAGGTGAGAATCCAAAAAACCCACGCTGTACGTACTATTCTCTAAACTTTCAACCAGGTGAAGTTGTAATTATGTCTATAAAAACACAAATAAATAAATTAGGCCTAGTCTACACTTTTAAGGCCGACAAAACTTTAGGAAGAATCCTAGGTATTATTATTAACTCTAGGTTATTCAACAAAGTGGCATTCTATAATATATAAGATTCGTGCTGCGAAAGGCCATTTAGTAGCCCAATAGTTTAAGTCTGTAATAAGATTCGACTGATGAGCTAGAATCCAACAATGTGTTGGAGAAATGAGCTAAAACTTCAAGAAATGAAGCTGGTAATCCTTACATTCCAGTTTGTTTGTTGACTAAATGTTTACAGATACATTTAGGCAGGGAAAACTAGATAAGATATTTAGGCTTATTATTGGGATTTTTTAAAAACAGTGTTTCTACTAACTTGCTCATCAGCCTAATTACAGTTTCTAGAAGTAGTTTAATAGCAATCAACAATATCTAAACTAATGTGAATTAATTCCAACTAATATTTTCCCACGATTATAATGATTAACATAAAGGAACACACTTGTAAAACACATAAAAAATCTGTATAAAAGTAGTTTTAACTAAATTAATAAGTAATAACACAACAGTATTGTTTAAAAGATTAAAACGGGTTTTGAACACAGATACTATTACACATCAAGGAAGACAATTATAAATAACAAATAAAATACTAAAATATAAATAATTATCTGAACGTAAAAATAAATCTTAACTAATAGATACAAAATGCTTAAGGTTAACCAAGCATTGTTGCCTTCTTCGCTTTCGCAGTATTCACGGCCCACTGAAAATAACACACAAATATTAATTGGTAAAACCAACCTCAATAACTAACTATTAATTTCGTTAAACAAAGCAACTTTTGTAAGTTGTAACTTGTACATGAGTTAGTAGATTTGGGGGAGCGAGCTGGTCTCTATTGGTTGAGTGTGGGACTTCGGTCCCTGAAGTCCCGGTTTCAAATCCTGCCAAATCAACAATGGATTTTATCTGAGATAATGCCGCAAACCCTAGGTATAGCCTGAAGTTTCATGTGAAAAATAATCCCGGGCACACCACTGCTTAATTTACAGAAAACCATCTTATTTCCAAAGTGTTTTAAAACCAAGTTTCACTGATCTTTACCTCAAGTCGATGCTCTGGTATTTGGGGATGGATCAGTTGATCAAATCGAGAAATGCAGTCGGCACTCGCCCTTTCTGGTTGCCTCGTTCAGCCATCATGTAGTCTGTCTCTCCATCAATCTTGTGTACGGTTATAACCTTAAAATTAAACAACTTACAACACTACACATCCGAATAAGCAGATTAGATTTACTCCTTGTGACTAAATAATGTAATGCTAATTTATCTTGGCATATTGATCAATAAAAAATCTGAGCCTTTCTTGAGCTAATGCTTATACAATTAATATAGTCTAAGAATTTAACATAGAGCACAAGGGCCTGGGTTTTTAGGATTTTTGCGAGGATAGCAGGCTTACTGGAATGGGGAAAAGTCCAAACTGGCACAAGAGGCACACAAATTTACACTACATACAAAAAACATAATAATATTTTACTGTTGCTGACAAAATTTTCAACTAAGGAAGAGAGAGTTTTCTTCAGGTTTACAGGTATTTTGCCACCATATTGGACCCAAAGAAAAGTATCTATCCTTAGTGAATATTCAAATGTTTTGTACACTTGTGCCAGTTTGTACTTTTTCCCATTCCAGTAAGTTTGCTATCCTTACAAAAAGTCGTAAAAAGTTTAAATAGTCTGTTGAATTTTAATCTACTGAAGATGATTGTGTTGTTGAACTAATGAGGATAATGTGCAATGTTTGGATACATAGCAAACCATCTTTAACCAACTGTTGTGGCTACAACTCAGAGCGAGCAAAAGTCCAGCTTAGTTAAATCTTGCCTTAAAGATTAAATGCTGCAACGCATCGGGATCGATTGCTAGTTCAACAATTTGGTTGTCTCCTGAGGACCAAGATCAAACAGTCTGAGCCTTACTGTCTTACATCATAATGAGTGTTAAATAGCATAAAATTACAACTACGTATCATGATAATTGTGATATCTGGATAAAAAAACTGAAATAACCTTCACACACGGAAAATGGGAGCTCACTGAGGTTAAACCTAAAACTGTATTGAATTAACTAATCTCTCGTCAAAGGATATAATGCATTGGTTATTCTAAGGAGTAAATTTCCATTGCCTCTCTAAGATAAAGTATGCGTTGACTAACCTCTCGTAAAAACAGGATATCAGGATGCATTAACTAACCTCGTCTGTCATGAGGCTAAGTTCCGAGCTGTCTTTAGCATCGTAGTCACACAACACCCGTGCCCTCAGTCCCCCGTTGGTGGGGGCAGAGTTGGCGGGGGTTGCCCTAGACTGGGCAGGGCTGCTATTTACCTTGCCTCCAGACATGCTGAAACACGTGCAATAAAATTAGATACGTTACTTTTCAGTTTGGATAGTTTTATATCTAATCCTGGTGTTTTTATTAAGATGAATCGATTCTTTGCTGTTTTATAACTAAAATTAGATTTAACAGATAAAACCAATGTGTGAATCACAATTGGGAGAATTTTGCAACCAATTTTATAAAAATATAAAACAATTTTTGCCATCAACGCGTTGTCAGTTGAAGGTTGCTGCTAGACGTTTCACCCTTACCTTGACACAGTGGCTTAGACTAAGACTAGACTGCATTCGGTGAGTGTTTGGAGTGAAGCGTCAGCTGCTGGGGGAGTGAAGTTAGGGTCAGGCCGGTTCACAGTGAACTCACAGTGGCGAAGCCTTGGAATTGGTATCAACACTTGAATCCATTCAAACTCTTAGGTAACTAATTTGACATTGGAATGTTAGTTAAAAGCCCCTCAACCTCTTTCACCATTTTGTCATTGCGATCAAAACTCTAAGAACTGTCTATGTTTAGACTGTTGGCAAGCGACTCGTGTGAACTAGACTTTGCGATGACTAATTCTGTCACACTTTATGTTTTCCTATAGGCTACAACCCACAGTCCCATTAGACTGGGGGAGGCGCGTCACTCCAAACACTCTCTGAATGCAGTATAAAGTGGTTGGATGTAGAAAGCGCTGGTGGGTGGACTGGACACCACTACATTTCTACTTTAAACAGACCTGGGCTGAGACCCCTGACTTTTTAGCTCTTGTTCAGTTTTAAAAGATGTAGTTTTAAAAAAACATACAAGAAAAAGTGGATGGTTATGAACTAATTATTTGATGACCAATATATAAATTAACATAAGTGCAATTTTTTATTCGAAACTAATTAATTAACAGTTTCAAACAAAAGTACTAGGCTAAATACTATTTATATGATGGATAAACTAATATAATAGAACAAATAATTGTACAGTGTTTTATTATTCTAAGTAGGCCTATGTGTTCTTTTGCATACCAAATGCAAACTACAAAACCATTTCAAAAGCATTGGTGTTCTATGTTACTGTTTCTTTAAGCTTAAAAAACTTAATGTAATACATTTGCATAGATATGCAAGATTCTTTAAATTATTTTAAATTATAAATGCTCATTGCCACGAGGGTTTGACTTGAGACTATGACCCCCTCATCTGTGAGACTGCTGATTTTCATAAATGTTGCAAAATCTTTATTTTAGCTTATAAGAGAATGAAAACCGGGTTTGCAACTTTGGCATTTAATGGTAGCTCAGTAATTCAATAATATTGGCCACATATGAAACGTTATAAGAAATTTTTAAGGGAAAAAAATAGTTAACTATAATCTTATAGGATTAATTTCAGAACCTTTAAGTTTGTGACTTTACATCCAATAAAACAAGCATATATGATTTTTAAAAAGCTTTTGAATGGAAAGATTATTATTTTAGGGTGTAAATTATTTACTTAAGTTAAAAGATGATCCTGGAAATGTGATGTTCAGTTTTTCTTCTATATAAAGGTTTTTTAAGATTTGTTTAGTCTACAAAGATTACTGGTCAGTTGACCACTTGTCAGATTTCCAACGTCAAAACTTTCTATTCCCAACCTTGTAAAATTAAAATTATATTGAGAATCCACTAAAACTGCTGCAATCAAAGCTTCCATGGCTGCACTACCATATGATTTCCTACACTATAAAGCGAAGCTATAGAAGGTTAATTGTTCTACTATGTTTTACACTCATTCATGTTGAAAGACGATTCTGCGTTTATTTTTAATTTAATATGAACGTAACACCAAATTGATTTGTTTAATCTAAAAGTTAGTTGAATGTGAGTCGCCAATGAAAGTTTTCCAAAATTAAAATTTGAATAAATGTTTCCAATTAAATAAAGTCAAAAGTTTATCGCTTAAAGCTGCAATATTTTTTTTAATAAAAACAAACCCTCTTAAAAAAAATTTCAATTATGGATTTTTACCATCTTAACGCTATACAAAACTAATTGACATAGCTGTGTAAATAGACAAACTGTTTTTTTTTATTTCTCAACTTTTAAATCATGTTTATAAATTGTTTATCCCAAGGAAAGATGTTAAATTTCATTTTGTGTATTAATCTGTTGTTAAAATAATGTTATGTTAGATTTAGTTTTAGTCGTGCCAAGCTGGTAGACAACGTAGAGGTCATTGCTGTAGCGCATGGGCATGTTCCCTGTGCTAGATATTTGTGGGCCTATTTCAAATTATGAAAATAAAGCACATTTTCCTTCATTCATTCAAGCTTTCAAGATGGCACTACCGGATAGATTCCTACTCTAAAAAGCGGAGCTATACAAGCGCATGCTAAATGGAGGGTAAAGACAGAGGCGTACGCATCAGTTTGGAGCGAGACAGGAATGTAAGCCGCACCAAAGTCCGTCTCCTCACTGTTAATCCGGACAATGGGACTCGGCTTCCGCTCACTACATTACAACCATGTCGTCAACACAAACACACTAAAGTTTTGAAACTAGAGAGCTTTGATACTAATTATAACAGCTTTAAATAATAATAAGAAAACTTGTGTTAAAACTTGATCTTGATGACGTTTAAGAACTTTTAGTAATTTGAGAAAAACCCAGACACAATTGTGGATCATTTTCAAAAGTCTGCTGCTTAGAACACAATTGATAAAAAAGTAAATTTAAAAACACTTCTGATAACTTAACACGTGAAATATATTTACATTCCACTGTTGACTCCCAAGTGTTTTTTGATGTATTTTTTTTATTTACTTTCTGTTCATTTAATAACAAACAATGCTGACCATAGTTATAAGTTAATAGTTTTTATTAAAGTTTGGTTTATAAGATTAGAACATTTTTATTGTATGAAAACAGGATAAAGAGCAGCGATCTTACTTGAGTAAATTTTAGTTGAGAGATATGATAATTCTAGTAATGCAATAAAAGGACTCCAAACTTGACACTGATGTTTTGAATGACCACTGAAAGGAGGAGTCAAGAGTTGTGACAGATAACTTGATATCTTCATCAAAAGAATATATTTTAGCTCTCGATAGTGATAGACATCTTTACAAACTGTGTTCAAACCCTCTTTAAAAACTGAGTTAACCCTTTATACAACAGATTAGAAGAATTAAATAAATTAATAATAGAATTAGGGGTCTGCAGGCCAGACATTTTAACCTAAAAGTCAGGTCCGGTCGAATCAAACATTTTTATTTTTAGTCTTCGTGTCTCAAACAAAAAAGTTGCTATGGAAAGTATTGTTTGGAAAATAATTGCAATACTACGATTGGTTTATGCAAAATTGCACTTTATCTTCCGCAATAGCGATGTAATTATGTGCACATCTTCCACGGCCTCCGCAAAATTGTGAATATCTTCAGTCACGGTGACATCGTAAACATTGTACACCGTCACAGCAAAATCAAAAACATCTTCCACAGTCATAGCAAAATCGAGAACGGTTAAAGCAAAATCATGTTTTCTTTGCGGTCACAGCAAAATCATAAATCTCTTTTGTGATCAGGGCAAAATTATGAACATCTTCCATTATCATACAATAATTGAGAACATCTTTCATGATAGTGGCAAAATCGCGAACCTCCTCAGACGTTAAACATCAAATTGCGTCGGGTTTGACCCAAAGATTGTTTCCGGCCTGACAATGTTGGCCTGACCTGACCTGAAACTATTAGACATCCTCAGCCCTTTGTTAGAATTATTTTTAGAGATATTTTTAATTTTAGTAAGTTAAAAATAAGACAAATTTCCAATTTATAATTGGGACTGTTATCTTACCTGGCAATTTCCTTCTGCAGATCTGCCATGACTTGGTGACACTGAGCGTAATACGTGGCTTGAGCCTCCACAAACTCATGTAGACAACGGAGGTGTCTGGTGTGAGAGCTGCTCACTCCCTCTAGCAGCAACTTGGTGATCTCTGCCTGTCTGTCAAACTCTGACTGAGCCACTCGCAAGTCTCTCTCTGCCTGTCACACAACAACTGTCGTCAGTACGTCGTCAATTGGTTAGTTTGTGTGTGTGATAT
This sequence comes from Macrosteles quadrilineatus, assembly GCF_028750875.1. Lineage (NCBI taxonomy): Eukaryota > Metazoa > Arthropoda > Insecta > Hemiptera > Cicadellidae > Macrosteles > Macrosteles quadrilineatus. The sequence goes on from NW_026542601.1 coordinate 78,699,735, forward strand.
TTTTGGCCTTTGCAGACTTTTCAGCGATGATGAATATTAAAGCTCGGAGTGGTCATGGCAATGAGAATCTTCTGAGGTTACTACGAAATTGTGAACATCTTCTGAGGTCATGGTGAGATCGAGAACATATTTTGCAGTTACCACAAATTCGAGAACATATTCTGCAGTTGCAGAGACTTATCCAATGTATTTTACAAACATGACGATCAACTATTAAAGAAAAATCAATAAAATGTACGTAAAAACTTAAAATAAACATCAATAACATATTGGGCAATGGGCACTCTGTCAAATCATACAACTAGTTTTCTCTTTCTAACCTAACATTATCATTATGTTTCAAGCTAAAATCCATATAAACTTACCACCTCAAGAAGATATTCTGGACTTGGCCCTTCCTTTTAGTAGCATAAACATAAAATGCAAATAAGCAAAGAAACAAGTTATTATAACAAGAGACTACAAACACATAGGATCATGACTGTACTCAGGGGACGGTAATCTGTACTGTACATGTATTATGTAAGTAGCCTACTATCACAAAAATCTGTTAAAAAGCTAAATGATATATATGATATAAACGTGATAAATTATCGTGATGGGTAAGAGCCATGGGAGTAATTTAATGATTGATAACGAGAAGCAATATTAAGTCCATGAAGGAGGTTATAAAAGCAAAATGAGGATGGACAGATCGAATAGAGGATTCAATTTATAGAAAAATTGAGTCGATGGAGGCAAAGAGAATGAGAGGAAGACCAAGAAGAATTTGGGTAGTAAAGTAAAGAGGGTTTTGTATAGGAGAAGAGGAAGATGGCAGATGGTGCAGAGGAATACAAGATGGAGAGGCTTGGTTTGGTCCCAGATTTGGAAATAACTGGAAAATATATGTAGGCCTATGTAACAGTAAAGTACAACACACAACAGTTGTAATGAAGCAGCTAAGGACAGTAACTGCTATCCATGTCTCAATTTTGTGTCTAGTATACAAAAACTAATCATGTTTACACTATACAGTACTTAACATTGTCTATCAATGCAATTTTTCTTAATTTAATCACAGTTTAAGTACATTACGATGGCAAAATCAGTATTTTTAGCCAATTGCTAACGACAGAAAAAAAACGTTTAAGTTTTTTGTTTTAGGCTACTTGTGTAAGGATGGAATCTTATCATTCCGACAAAAATCCTAACAAATAAACTTGTTCAAAATTGGAAATAATTATTAGAAGATGAAATTGTGATACAATTTGTTTTGGATACTCACAGTTGGTTGGCCAAGCATACTTCTCGCCTTTCGGACCCGATTCTTGCAAGCGTCCAAATCCAGTCTAAGGAGGAAAATTCATGTTACCACCTGATTATTGATAACCTGAGTACAACCCGGTTAAAATGTTATAAACAATGAGCAATATAACTAGTTAATTGTTAAGCATATCTTTAAAATACACTAATTACCTACAACAAAATTTTTCTTTTTAGCAGATAATGTTTTTTTACCTCTGATGCAAAATGTTGGTAAAAAGACAAAATAAAACTAGCTTTAAAAGATTTATTGGTTTTTGTGATTTTAGCGACTTTTGTGACCCACAAAACACTATAATTAATAATCACAATCTTTGAGATGTCATTACGACCAAATAACTTTCAGACATTTTTCTCGTACCTTTTGCTCTCCAGGATGCTCCGCTCCTTGATAATAGTTTTCATTTCGCCGTCCAGAAACTTGCGGAGGGGCAGCAGAAAGCAATGGTGAGACGATGAGATAAAGTCTCTCTCTACATGACCAAGCCGCTGCTCCGTCTGACCGACTCTGATCAATGAGCTTCCTGCAATCAACAAAATATAATTAACAAGACAGTGGTGTGCGTATTTCAAGCTGAATGTCAATGTGTAGAACGGAATGGATGGTTTGTGAGGCAACTTTCTAAATGTGAGGTCCCTCTTTGAGAGTACCGGTACCTATCAAAACTCACCACTCTGTTGAGTAATCTACACACAATCCTGATGGTTTCTAGTTTACACAAATACGATAAAGAAGTTTTCTTTTACGACAGACAAAGCAAACTCTACCTAGAATAGTCATACAATGATATCTTACCATAAGCTGTTCCGGGGCCAAATTCATTGCCAGCTTCTATCATGTCTTGCCCTAAGTATTCTAGGTTACTCAGCCGATTGGGACGTTTCTTATCAATCTTTTCAAAAAGAAAATCCTCCACTCTGTAACCTGAAAAAACACAATCTGTAAGCACAAAAAAGTTAATATTCCTAATTCATAATCCAAGGCCATATCTCAATTATTACCCTATTAAATATTAAGATTATTAAACTTTGCTTGCAAAATTAGGGTACTGTATTAAACGTTCAAAATGTATTACATAGGCTAAATTTTCAGCCTAATCATATCACATTTATTTTAGCACATTAGATCCAATATTTGCAGATGTCCGACGACAGACAGTGATTACCCAGTACGCTAGTGTTTTTACAAACCGAACTCTTAATGTCATTTAAGCCGGGGAGCGAGCTGGTGTAGTGGCTGATGTAGAGCGCGGGACTTAGGTTCCTGAGGTCTCGGGTTCAAATTCCGCCAAATCACCAATGAATTTTATCTAAGTGATAATGCCGCAACCCCTATGTCTAGCCTGAAGTAATGTGAAAAACAATCCTGGGCTCGTGCCTAGCGTCCTAGGACCAAAAAAAGTCATTTAAGCCACGTTTACACGAGGCCAATAGACAGGCAGTTTACCTGCCTCTGGTGTTTCAAGAAACCCGAAGGAGACCAAATGCCTGCCAACTGGCTTCATGTAAATGCGGCTTTACTCTTTAGTGACCCTTCACAATTTTATACATCCTCCTCAATAATGTGCAATTGTGGTAAGCTGTAAGTTAGTAGTCCAAGGACAGAAAATAGAAAAATCACAACAAATAGTACCTAGGTCTAATTTAATGAACTATGAAAGCAATTAAAGAGTTTGAAAAATCAATCCTCTGTGGTTCAATAGTTGAAGGTCCATTTAGGTCTAGCCTACTGCTATTCATCAGTTACCGGTAGTTATAGGTTTGGTCAGTATACCTGGGTTTGGAGTGAGAACTGCCTCAGTATCTCGAAGTAGTTTCTCAGTGTACTGCTTTGTGATGTCAGATCTTTCTGCAAGATTTTCAAAATGGGCATCGAGTTCTGTTTTTTCCGACGTACCTAGTTTTTCTTCTGTAAGCTGAAATTTGCATTGTTCCAATTAGTTTCAAGGCCTACAAGATAAGTTAGATAGGCTAAACCTCAACTAAATTACAAGACCGTTGGTAGCAAAGAGGATTAGGGAAAAAAGAACGATTATTTGTCTTCTATGAATTTAGTTAACTTAGCGGTACTACAAAACAGAGTGCTTAAAACCAAACTCAAGTTAAAAGTAATGTCGGTTCTATTTTGATAGCAAGTCTAGTTTTGTCATAGAATGTACGCTTATGGCTCTAACAATTACTGTTGCACCCCAAACTCTGATAGGCCTACGCTGTTCTTTAACACGTTCAGTGCTAGGGGCGGGAATTCACGCCCCGCGGTACCAGCACCACTGACGTGGGGCGGGAAATGTCGTCCTTCTCCAATGCCAACAACCTTGCTTCAATGTGAGCTCAGCCATTGCCGGGAAACATCATAATCATTGCCAGCCTGTAGCTTAGAATATAAGCTTTAGTCTGGTGTAGGTTGGTACTAAAATTTCCCGTAAAATCCCGTCTGGCAATGCTTTTGTCCCGGTTCCGGCAATTTTCTCTTTTCGAGCCACTTTACAAAGACACTGGCTACGGATCCAGGCAGTGCTGCTACCTTTGGGCGATTCAGTGAACTACGTCCACTCTCGGGCTAACGCAGCACAATCACCGCTGCTCTTTTTTTATTAATCAGACTGAAATATTTGAATGCCAATTGCGTTCACCGATTCAGTAGCGCGGCGGGGCTTCGCCCGGGCCTCGCCGCCATTCGCAAGCGCCTGTTTGAAGGTATGCCGCACTGAACGTGTTTAGAGTGAACCAGTGGCTCGTTCAGGTAACTTCGGCCTTCTAGTCCCAATCCCAATAGGTAATACATAATAAGCCTACAAGTTGAATTGAATAATAAGGTACTTTAAAATATGCAATTAGAGGGAATTTGCATATCAGGAGATGCAACTTAATAATTTATGCATTTAGAAAACCCCTTAAGTTAACTCAGATCTGGGTTAGGACAAAGACTTAACAAAGTATTGGTCAGTAAGTTAACAAGGATACGAAAACTATGCCAAGAATATTACAGTTTGAACTGGGGTTTTTATTGGGTATCCAGCCCGATGCAAAATAAATCAATGCTTTAATGAGAATAACATAAATTTATCTCAAAACCTACCTGTACAACCCTGCTAAGGGCCGTTCCTGCCTCGCGCACAAATTTTTTAACATTGAAATCAAATTCCATTTTCGAAGCAATGTATTCGTTGTTGCTTTTAAAAATTAATTAAATATTTTGTCACAACTCTCTTCCTTACAATAACAATCAGTCCCCAAAACTCGAAAACTAAAGGCTTTGTGTTCACAACCAAAGACCAAATTCGCGTTTTCGTCCTGTGTTTCTGTCTCTGTCACTCTGTCTGTCTGACTCAGTGACTCTGACTCTGACGTTTACGTCTCGCCTGTCATTTTGACTTGTCAATACTGGCTAACTGCTAGAGAAACAAGCCATAGAGTATGTTGTTACTTAAAATTATAAAAAACGATTGATTACAATATTTTACGGAAAGATGGCAAAGTCTTTATGTCAGTTGCGTGAACAGCACTCACTGACACGAAGGGAACGCAAATTCTTCGTCAAGCGAGCCTCGACACGGCCAGGCCACCTTTAACTTCAGGACGCGGCCTGATAGAATTGGCAACGTCGCATGTAGTCCTGTTAAAAAGAGTCAGACCATTCCAGACGTCCCATAAGCTAACATGGCAAACAAGTAACAACGACAACTGCTCATTTAACCACGTATTATTAATTAAAATTTATGAATATAAATTTATTAAAGGATTGAAAATAAAATATACAGTATTTTAAACCAAAACAATATAAATTGAAAATTTATTTCCGTACATTTAAAATGGAGTCAATGTTTTCATAAAAAGTGACTAAGCTTTCGAATAATAAAAAAAAACACACAAATACACATTAGCTGCCAACAAAAAAACAGCTGTAACAGGACTACTGACAGTGTTGCCACCTCGAACACCGCGGCCTGGAGTTAAAGGTGGGCGGCCTCGTCGTCTGGGACGAGCTGCCCATAGTTCAGAATGGGGCACTTGCCGTACTGAATTGACAGACGTTCTCAAATAAACGGTCCTAACCGAATTAAATCAGAGGCCGTGTTACGTATCATCATGAATAATCACCCACCTAATTAATTTACCTTATTAATGGTGAATTTTCATGATCGGAAAAAACAATTGTCTTTTCCTAAAGTTTTTTTCAGTTCCCACTATAAAACCCATGGCCGACCTTTAGTCGTGGATCTAAACAGGGAGAAACCCTCTAAGGAGATGATTTACCTATATCAGATCAGGGGCCCTATTTTTGAAATGGTTGACAGTTGAGTCAATCGTCAGCACTCAACTCAACCAACAACATGATTTGGTATTTTTGAAACCCAACAGTTGGGAAGCGAGTTGGGAATCACTAGTTGAGAGACTCGTGGTGGAAATGTGGAGCATACGACCGTCAAAAATTCAGATGACGTCATTTTGAACCAATCACAATGCAGAGTTCTTGCGGACTTCGATTTAACCTCTTCTTACTCTAAAATCTGGCAGCTAATCTCAATCTCAATCTGCCATATTTCGAGACACTGAGGTAAACTGTCAACTCCGTTCTTGAGAAATTGAGATTGAGGTTATGTCTTGCTTAATCTTAGTGATTGCAAAGTACCTTAACTTAAGTAATTAACTAAAGTAAACTAAATAAAGTAATAAACTTAAGTATAAAAAATAAAATTTACTATGGATGTTTGTTTTAGGGTGTAGCTAATTATAAGTTTAGGCATAGGCTGCACTTTACTTTAGGTCCTACACTCATCCTAAATAGGTACATTATTATTTGCTTTCTTCGTCTCTATTTCGGAACACATCACCTTATTTTAGTTTCCTTCATCGGTTTGTTTTATGTTATTTTTAATTGTTTTTTATTTAGGTTAAAGCGGCTATTTGCCATTGCACTGAAAGCATATCGTAACTTAAATTAATTTGATCCCTTTATTAGGTGAATGGTATTGAAACAAACTATGATATTGTTTCTCTCTACCACAATCTTAAAACCTTAAATCATAGGTCTAATAACAATAATTATCTTATAATAAGTTCAATTAGTATGCCTAGTCTATTTAAAACATTCCAACAAGAATAAAACCCTTGATTAAATAGTCTAGTATTGACACAGTAAATAAAATTAAAATGCGATTATTCTACAGAAAACAATCGCATAATTGGGTGCTAATACATTGACAACAAATACATAACCTCTAAATCGCAATTAGTAAATTAAAGCAATAACAAAACAATATGGCGTCGTCTCAAAAAGAGTAATTTTTGCCGAAAGAGAGGAAGAATAAAGTGCAGTCAACCTCCACTCAACAGCTCGATAGGTGTTGAGTAGTTTTGGTTGTATAAGTCCACCGTCAACCGTTTCAAAAATACGAAACGATTGGAAATAGAATGACTCGACACTCAACTCAACAGTCAACCATTTCAAAAATAGGGCCCCAGAATTTGTCACTGAGCTATAATTCGAATTTGTCATTACCAACAATTAAAAATGATCAATTATTTAATTGTTTGTGAACGGCTCAAAATAGATTTAACAAATAAATATAAACTCGATCCTACCACTCACTGGCTTCTGTTGTAAATAGATTCCTTACTCTCTGCGTCTCTGACAGGTGTTTTACGTTGTCGTCGTCGTCGTACTGTAATGTCATAAATTGAGGTGGTTGCAGAAAGGTAGTTGTCATTTTAGTCGGCAAATATCGCCACTTCGCTTTCTGAAATTGTAAATTCATTCAAATCATGTTGTTTTACTGAAGCCAGATAAGTTGTTTTAGTAACTTTCATATTAACTTACTAAGGTTTGTAGTTTGTCAAGTAAACGATTAACTAAAGCTGATTTAGTAGTGCAAGTATGTTGGTGTTAGTGTTAGGAGATTTGCATATTCCCCATAGATGCAGCAGTCTTCCAAGTAAGTTTAAAAAGTTACTTGTGCCAGGACGCATTCAACATATCTTGTGCACTGGAAATTTGTGCACCAAGGAGTCCTTTGACTATCTTAAAACCTTAGCTAGTGATGTCCATGTTGTTCGAGGTGATTTTGATGAGAACATGAACTACCCAGAACAGAAAGTGGTTACAGTAGGCCAATTCAGAATTGGCCTATGCCATGGCCATCAGGTGGTCCCTTGGGGAGATCCTGAGTCTTTAGCGCTGGTTCAAAGACAGCTAGATGTAGATATCCTTATATCGGGTCACACTCATAAGTTTGAAGCATACGAACATGACAACAAGTTCTACATCAACCCTGGATCAGCCACTGGGGCCTACAATCCTCTAGATACATCAATCATTCCTTCCTTTGTCTTGATGGATATCCAGAGTACAACTGTGGTAACGTATGTTTATCAATTGGTGGGTGACGAGGTGAAGGTGGAGAGAATCGAATACAAGAAGAGTTAAAACTTCTGTATGGCCAAGCTCCCACCAACCCTGAATCTGTTGAGTTTGTGTGACTGCGTAGGTGAGTGCAAGAAGTGAATGGTATGTAAGAAAATAATAGACTGACAATAGGCTATCCTATTGATTTTTGTAATGATTAATAAAGCTGTATAGATTTAAAAGCAGAAACACGGTATAACTATCCATTGTCGATTTGTGAAACAAATACAAAGGCATACCTGATCTATTAAAATCATAATTTGTTATCTTAAAAATTTTATCTTTCTATTTTTTTTTACAAAGTATTATGTGTAAATATTATGTTATGATCATTGATTATGATTACAGAATTATTATTCTAAATACTTTATTGTGTTCTTATATATATATATATACATATGTATTGCATGTTTCTAAAAATATTTTTACTTTAAAAGGAAGTTTTGTCTATGTATTGCTAGTAGATGATATCAGATATCAGTTTTATCTAACAATTGGCCTAATTTGTTTAGGCTACTTTATAATTTTCTCATGTCAATAATTTATAACTTATTGTGAATAAAATTATTATTTTTCTTGTTCATGTTGGTTCATATTATATTTTCTATTTTAAAAAAGTTTACTTTTAAAGTACCGATTGTTTTTTAACATTGTTATTGTCAAATCATATCTATCTTAAATATAAGTTATAATTGCAAGTAATTTTGTGTATTAATTTCAAAGTCACCTTACAACTAGGTAATTTAGTTCAAACCAAATCTTTTTAAGGCCATAACCCAGAAGTTCACTTATAACTGGGTTTACGAATGTGTGTACTTTTGCCTCTCGTTGAAGTTTGCTACCACAATATGCAGGATATTTTTTATCTTTCTATAATTTTGCTTAATATCAGCTATTTGAAACTAGGTAGCACAAATGATAACTTAGACCTAATCTCATAATTTCTAGAAGGACTTGGTATGAATGGTTTGGTCGCTGGCACAACACAATCAAGGGTAGCCTATAGCCATAGCATCCTCTAATACAAGGCAGCGGCAAAGGAAAATTGGCAGGTCTCAGTCCCGGCCTTCCGAGCCAGCTGTTGTACTAATTCATATGGAACATCTGAGCAATGCCAATGTTTAGGCCTACACACTTGTTAGCATTTGCTTTTTTCTGGATATTTTTTTTATCACAATTTTATTTACAATCTGTTCAGCTTTTTGAACATTCAGCAAATATGAGAACAATTATTAATAAAAAGTTAGTTAATCTTTCATTGACAGACCCAACTTGAAAATATTTGAAGGAAAATACCCCCGCTGCAGCAAACCTGCAGACTTAGCGAATTTCCATCTGCCTGATTGGATTTAAACTAAAATGTCTCCTTAAAAATATCACATTTATTCCCTATTTAAACAGAATTAGTTTAATGAGTACTTAGGTTTGCTGCAACAGGGAGGGTAAAAAAGTTTTTTTTAATGTAAAATATTAAAAGGTACTGTGGTTTAGTAAGAAATTAATGTATATTCCAAATTTGATCAAAATATGTTCATAAACAAGCAAACTACAACAGTTTACTTATTTTCCATAAGAATAACATGGGAATTTTAAAATTACAATTTTTTTGAATTTTCTCCGTAACAATTAGGCGCATAATAATGCTTCAATATACTAAATTATTTGTTTTTTTAAGCTCTACAAAATGGTTTGAAAAGAAATTGTGAAATTTTGTGTTTTTAGGGCCAAAAATGGGAAAAACCTATTTTTACCCTATAAAACCCCCCATAAACCCCCGTTCCCATAGTCCAATCATGCTGGTTCGCGAACTCATTCAAGTTTATCCCGCCTTACACCTTTAAACCAAGTTTTATCAAAATCGGACAAAAATTACTCAAGTTATCGTGCGGATGGACACATATATATATATATATATATATATATATATATATATATATATATATATATATAGATATATAAAAATTTGAACGAATGGTGTTTTTGGCCTCTGGGGACATCAAAATGAAAAAGTAAATCGGTCCCGGGCTTAGGTCTTACCATGAGACCTACGGTAATAGCTACTTCCCTATAGGGAAATTCGCTAAAATAACAATACAAAATTAAATTATCTAAACATTAAGCATGAGCTGAGGTCTAAAACATGACTTCTATCATAGACTAAGCAGTATGAATAGTATGATTTATCTATGCTTCTATTTAGTCTGCGGTGGGGCACACGGGAGGGACTAAGGCTAACATAACCTGTAGTGTCAGCGTTCGCCGCTAGAACTGCTAATTTGAAAATTATTTAGAATTATTTTTTTTAATTTTTAGTTATAAAATTAACTTTTAAATTATAAAATATTGTTTTAAAATTATAAAATTAATTTTTTATTTTTAAAATTAAACTGTCATAACATAACCTAACCAACCAGACTTGCTGATAATATAAAAACTATATAATATAAAAATCTAATTAGTTATAAAATTAATTTTAAAATTTAGTATTATAAAATTAAACTGTCATAACCTAACCTAACCAACCAAACTTGCTGATAGGCCTATAAAAAATTTGTTGACAAAAAGTTAATGCTGCCAGCGGGATTCGAACCCGGGACCTCCTGAACATCAATCTGTAACGCTACCAACTATGCCACGAACGCCGCTGAAATCACATTGTTTCGTTACGGTAATCGTGTTGCCTCAAGAGAATACATTAGCCACTAGAGATATGACGTCACTACACTTTTAGCCTTAGTCCCTTCCGTGTGCCCATTCCATTTAGCCTGTATGTAACGTACGGTACTATTGACCAAGAGGTTTAGAGCCAGGTCATAAGGACAATTTTAAAGTTTTTTTTTATGCATTTCACACTAGGTAAATGTTATTATTTCTTCTTCAACCATTGGAATTCCACTGTCCTTGTGAAGAATTTTATAATTGACATACCAAGGGGCTTACAGGATGAATCTTAAAACTTATGATTGAAATCTTTGGTTAGTATTTATGTTTGAAATAGGCCTACTTGATGTTCCCCACAGTTGGATTCCATAAGTCCAAATTGGCTTCAGAATTACTTTGTACTAGTGGCTTGTAGGGGCAATAGCCCCTATATAGTATATGTAATATATTCTAATAATTATTTTGTACTAATTATTTGTCTCATGGGTTACCGTACCCTACTACCTTGAATTATCGTTTAAATTTTGTGTATATTATAATAATGTATAACAGTTATCACATACCTGCATAATTCATTTTTATGTCTGCTCTGTTTAGGATCAAAATTCAAAAGGACTCTTCATGTGGTGGGTTTGTAACATAAATTTTCTAATCATAATACAGCAAAAGAACATTTTCAATAATCTTCACTATTAATTAAATATATATACATTTTTTTTTAATATAGACAAATTCACTTAGAAATCCTATTTTAACGTCATCTGGCCGCTTTACCCAGCTAAAAGCAACATAAAGTTGACCATGGGTAAACACTGTTTTTTTTCCAAATAAATTCCAACTTTTGGGAAGGTTTGGCCTTGCGCTTTATTTATAGTAATGGTGAAAGATAATCGCAATGGGAATAGAATCCTTTGTAAATTTAAAGGGCATATTAGGATCTGTAGATATTAGTTTTATTTTTGGCATGAAAAATATATGTTCCCTTTCCCTACTCCAGTAATTACTACTAACTTTACACTTTTTTCAGACATACCCAACACAACCAATCGTACTCCATTAACTAATCCAGACCCTATTTCGTATGAGCATCACTATTGAACCAACTTTTAAAACTAATTTGTGTAGTGGCATTCCAGATGGTGTAATTGAATTTATAAACTCAATTGGTATGTTCAACCTCTCTGTAGGGTCTTCTGGAACTACTTCATAATTACTGTAGTAGATTTTTAATACTTCTTCATTTAAATTATCACAATGTTCATTTAAAGGACATACAATTATTTGATTGGAGTAGTTTTGAATATTTTCTGGATTTATTGAGTTGCCATAAACAATTGCACAATCAGAGAGAACAAAGTTATCTGGAATGTCAATTGTCGGTGTTGCCCTATTGCTCTCTAAGATTCCATTACCTAATATAAGCGTAGAAGCCAATCACAAAATGCTGTTTCATTTTCATTTGCACGCATGTTTACTTTCAAATGCCCTATAGTTACATACAATACATATATTACATATACTACCTTTAACACTATTAATACAACTTTTGTAGCCAATAGTCAATGATATTACCATATGCTTTAAATAAATCTAAACCACATGTTTTAAAGTAAACAAATCGGACATGACCTGGATTCCCATGCTATTTAAATGTGATTTATTTTATCCTGTAATAACCTTTTGGTGCTTAAGTAAGAAAAATGAGTATTTTTCCCCAAAACTTCATGCCCAGACCTTTAAAATGAGACCCCTCCCAGCTTTCTACGGCCTCCAGTTCGCTCACAATTTCATTGTAAAATTTTGGGCTTACGGAATTAGATATATAGATATAGTAATAATTTATTTTCTCTGGTCAATTTTCATTTACTGTTCAGGAGCCAGTGAATTTCTGGATATATATTGACCAAACCTGGCCAATATCTTTATACTAAGCTGTTAATATTTTACCAAAAAAACACACTTTATTACCCTCCCCCCTGTAGCAGCAAGCCTAGGTACTAGTTAAACATAATGCTATTTAAATAGGTAAAAGACAAATCAGCCAAATGGAAATTTGCTTAGTCTGCAGGTTTGCAGCAACAGGGTTATTGGTTATCACTTGTAGTGTCCTACTTGAGGCTTCAGCTGTTGTAGCTGATTTAAGAGGCAAACCTAAAATAAAGGGCGAATGACTGGAGAAAAAGCAGTTACACAAATCAGTAATTTTGTTTGTATAGATTCTAAGTAAACCATTGACATCCTCTTCAATGTAATCTCTTGGTTATGTTAGTGGATGAGAGTTGATCAGAATCAGAATTTGAAGAATCAGAATCAGATTCATGCAGGATGAATAAAATTATTGACATTTTGTTTCATATAATGTACAAAATAGACAATAAAAAACTGGGTCCACAACTAGAAAAAGGAAAACATATTCAATGAACAAATTAATATCCAATTATTTGAGTTTTTAACCAATCATCATGTTAATATATATACAAGGATACACAAGGATTTCTTGAGACTGACTAGGTTTCAACTTTCATTATCAAACGAGTAGGTTTAAAAACAACTGCATCACAACAGTTGGTAAGTATTTAAATGTTACTATGGAAACAATTGAATTATTCAATCTCTGACTTTTGAATGAGTGGCAGTACAATTTTTGTCCTGGACAAAATAAGTATGAAGAACTGCATCTAATCAGAGTGAGCAAGACTTTCTTCCTTCTGAGAGAATGAAGAATTAATTGATCAAGAAAAGCAGTTCTGGAAGCTAAAACTAGGAAGTATCTGTTGGAAGTCCATTCCTCCATCAGGACTCTCGTTGTAGAGGTGACAAAAAAATTGGATATTGCCGAGCATTTTCAGAAAATGAAGAGTCTACAGAACCATGCATTGAAAAGTGCACAGAACCATGCATAAGGTATGAAGTATGCATCACTTAAGCATTGAGAATCAACAAAAAGCATTGCTAAGATGATTCATAAGAGTAAACAGCGAAAGGAATTACTCTATGTATACCAGGAGAAGTTGAGGGAACCAGAAGAACCAAGCTTTGAAGACGAGGAATACATAGACTAGGGAAGTGGCATCTGATATTTTAAACAGAAATGAAACAGAAAAACAAAACAAGCTGTTTGATGATGTGTTCTGTCAGAAGTTAAGAGATGGACAGTGAGCCTTCAGAGCTTCGGAAGAAAACAACGTACAAAAAATGTAGGGAAGAAAAGACTTAGTATTAGTTATGCAAGGTATTATCATTGTATCTAGTTATAAGTCTTTGATGTATAGTATTAAGTTTCTTTGTATTAGTTTTAATCTGACCGAGTGAGGTGGCATCATGCCATTTCACATTCGGGAGGTCAGACTCTCAGGCCGACCATTCCGAGGGGAGTTTGTACGGTTTCTTTCCTCACTTAGGCGAATGCCGGAATGGTTCCCTCAAGGGCCGTACCCCGCCAGGCAGAATGGAAGATAGAACTCTGTTCTAATTCGGCTTGGTTTATCAAACCCCAAGTAGGTATACAATAAACAAATTTTCTCTACTATTGTTTAACATTTTTTGTTAGGTACTCTTGAATGAAATCATAAAACAAATAAATTAAGTTTTACAAGTCAAACGATGCTTGAAAAGTTTTTAAGCATGGTATGTATGGCTTTGATTGGTTTTTAAAACCCAGTTAGGCAATGTTTATTTAAAATAAGTTTTATTTCTCATGGACATAGTGCCCGCCTGGTAGTCAGCAGGTTCCTGGTCTAATTCTAAGAACTCTTATTTTAGATAATTTCAAAATTGAACAGTGATTGACAATTATTGGAAATTTAATAAAAGTTTTTGGCTAAAGAACCAGTTCATCATGCTAAGTAATAATATCAATTATCTCTCATTCAAGACTCATCTTCCCCTTCGTATGTGCTTTGTTGTGAATCTAATCATGATGTTTGGAAAGGAAGGTTTAAACATATAGTGAAATAAACAGTTGTAGAAAAGAATTAGAATTGCATATTAAACTTATCCAGATTTATTTATAAATATCGACATCATCACATAGTTGTTAAAACAATATACATTCATTAACTATAAAAATAAATTGCAATGAACAGGTTTAATAGGGTTTACAATTCATAGAACATTAATAATAAACAATAAATAACAAACATATTTACAACTAACACGTGTTTAAAACACCCCTACTTTCTTCTTCAAATTGTCCTGCCTCCATTTTGGTAAACTGTTGAAATGTTCAAACGACATCCCAAACGTAGAGGAGAAATCATCACGGCTGAGGTGGAGCTGTAAAAGATATTGAACTATTATAGAATACATCATTTGACCAACATTAGAACGTTATACTGTAATACACCAATAATAACATACTGTAGTTACAACAATTTGTTTTAACAAAAAATAAAATGTACGATACCAGAAACTGGCAGATATTCTCTTCCTATTCACAAACTTTTTTTCACATTTAGTCAAAGATGTCCCAAATCAAATCAAATCAAATGGTAGATATTATTATTCATTCAGAATCATTTAATATTACTTACTTCTTTTCTTGTGGCATCCACGTTCAACGGGAGTTTCTCTGGGTCTTTTTCTTTTAGGACATCAATGGGAAATTTTTCATACTCCTCAAAATCTTGTACACCGTTTGTAATCTTCAACTCAACTTGAAGCACCGGCTTTTGACTTTCAAGCTCCTTCCGTTGTTCGGCAAATGGTTTGTATTCCTACAGGAAAATGAAAGTGTTAATGAAAAGACAATTTTGTGTGTCAACATACATAAATAATTTTGAATGATTCACAATATATTTGCAGCCAAAATAATGTATTAAAACTTCATGAAAAACACTATGACTGACATATAATATGAGAGGAAACGACCATAATCTGTTCCAACCTAAAAAAGCAAATTCAAAATTTTGTAAAATTAACATAAAAACAAATTTGTGAATTTTTACTAGATTAAAAAAATACAACTGCTTATAGAATTCTTTTGATTTCTGCTTTTCATTACAATTTAAAGAAATGATAAAGGACCCAATTCTCATTTGTCATGGGACGCTTTAAAACCCTCAATCAATGCTTTTAGCTTGCTCATATCAATTTGGAAAACTTAATCTCATTGTGTTACTTACTGTATTTTGTTGGCCTTTCTAATTAATTATACCTATTTACTATTCAAATTTTCTAATAAAAATGTCATTGTTAAAAATTAACTAGAGTAGAGTTTTCAATGCCTCCTTTTATATGTTGAAAAATCAATCTCCCCTTTCTTTAAACAAAAAGGATTCTCTTTATGGTAAGTGGAACATTAAGGGGCGGTTCACGAGCTCGGGACTTCATAGTCCGCGACCAGACGTTGGTCCCGGACTATATAAGCGACGACCAAAAAATGGGTTCACGAGTCAGAGCCTAATGATGTGAAAGCCGGGCCCATTGTAGGTCGAGACCAAATCCATAGCGGAGCCTAATGACAGGGATTCGCAGGGAATTTCTGTTGAGACGTTGGTAACAACCAGTAACAACAGTCTGGAAACACATGTGAAGCCACTGCTGTTGACATACGCACTTCCATACAATAGGATGATCGTGAAAAAGGGCTGAACCAAAACGTCCAAACCGATTATTTTCCCCATATTTCATTGTCCCAATGCTCGCCTATGATAATCTATCTAAGTTTATTTATTTATAAACACAACAATCCACGTTTGTGTCAGATAATGGAAGTCTTTAGAGAAATATATTTTTCTGTGTGCATTATTATAATTCAATTAAGATGCATGATATAAAATAACCGGGTAGGCCTATTTATAACCGGATGAATGCCTATTTTGCATAAATGCCCGATAATTAAGGATGGTGATTTTTGGATAGGATAATTTTAACTAAACTTATTTAAATGGTACAATTATTGAAACTAAAATGTATTTAGAGGTACTGATTATTAGATATAAAAATCGTATGTGTGTGCTAGATCTAATCGTGGCTGTAAACAAAGAATATTCTTTCCGTTATTCTTCCACTCTATAATAATCTAACTGTAAAATGTTGAAAATAATATTCTGCAATTAGCTCGTAATATTATTTATGTTAACAGCTATGGTTTTTAATTTACATTTTGTGTTGTTGCGATTTTTAAAATCAGTTTCATTACAATGCGTTTATATTTACTAGGTAGGAAGGATTTACTTATATTATATTTACTAGTAGGAAAACATAGTTTTTTTTCTTTGGGCATAGTTTCGAACTGAAAATTTGATTTGTTCTGCTTTCATTACCAAATAAATAGCTACCATCCAAACTTTACTAACATTAAATAAATCACCAGTTTCTCGATGAAAAGTGCCATCAGCCAAAAATATTAGTGCAACTGACATTTCTTTTTCAATTTAGAATACTGTAATGGATTTTGCTGTCGGGAAATCCGTGCCTTGGAGTGAACGCCTCAAATGTCTCATTGACGGCATCTTTGGACACATTTTAATCCATCTTTAAATTCATCAAGTCGTAAAGGGGTTTTAGTCATGATAACGAGCTGGTCCTATGCGAGGTAGTGGAGTGATGGTACATAATTGTTAACATAATACAGTATAGATATTTCATAGTCATATTCAATACACACGGCGACCAGGAAGTAGCCTACAACACAAGACGGTGATATCACCGCGAACCGTACTCAACGACTGACGGTTTGCTTGATGTTTCCCACGGCAAAAAAACTATTTCAAACTGATAATTATGTTGGATAACGATGGTTTAACTGTGGCTGATTAGTTATATTTATATTCTACGCATAATTTTGTCGTTAAAATTGTAATGACATGGGGTTTATCAGTAAAATATCTTTGTTATGATACTACTTTGTTACGTGCATAATTTATCTGTCGTTTTAAGTTGTTTGATGATTTTTTTCATGTTTTATGATCCTTTTTACCATTTTTACATATTTTTTAAATATGGTGTTGTGGGTAATGAAATTGTTCGGAATTTAATGAGGAACCATATTTAAACATTAGTTTTTAACAAATAATAAAAATAAAGGAGCTAATTAGATAAAACCGGCATAATGTCACGTTAAACCTGCCTCCTACCAGGTCTGAGTTGGAGACCAAACACCATTGTTCTTTTGGGCCCGAACCATCTCATTTGGGCTCGGACTTGACTCGTGAACCCACCGGGACTAATGATCAGAGCCGGGACTATCTGTAATTGGACTCGTGAACCCAACTTTTAAAACCGGGTTTTATCCCTGCACTAATTGTGTGCCGCCTATCAGTTTGGTCCGCGGCTTATATAGTCTCGAGCTCGTGAACCCGATTTTTTAAGTCGCGGCCCAAATACCGGTTATTTCCGGATTCTGGGCTCGGACTACGATAGTCCCGAGCTCGTGAACCGCCCCTAAATAATGACTTCTTTGGTCAATTGGCGCTTTTATGGCGACATGCATTGGTTCAACTGGTGAAATATGTGCCGTTTTAGGGAAAATAAAACTGTGACTTACTCTCAATACCAGTGCATATTCCCAAAACAAGCTATATGTAGACATTCACAACATTATTGTACACTACACTAATCTCTCTTACATTCCACAAATCAGGATCCCAAACGCCGAAAAACCCAGTGAAGTTTGGAGGTTCAAATCCTTGTTTGATCTGCAGAATAGGAGTGTCTGGATCTCTTCCTGCTGGGTCTGAAACAATTGTGGAAAAACTTATAAAACAACGGTTTCTAAGGTAAGTTTTTATTTTTCTCTACCTCTCAACCGTTTGAACCCCAGGGATTATCATTGCGATTGTTTCAACACAGCATCATTTGTTTTGTTGTACCTTTTCTGTTTAATAATTAATATACAACGAAATACAAATAAATAAGAACAGTTAGCAATGAACTATATGGTCCATGAAACATGTGGTCTTAGTCAGTAACAAAACTGCAAAGATCATCTCACTCTGTTTTTCACGTGACCGTTTTTTATGACACTTTGTAACTATTGTTTGCCTTAATTCCAAATAAAAACAAATCAAATAGCTGGGTAGCGGAGTGGTTGTAGTGCTAACCTGACAGATGGTTACCAGTTCTGTTCGATCCTGAGAAAAGCTTTTTGACTGTTCAAAACTGGATATAGCTGTCCTTGGTTGATGGCTATTATATTACTGTCTAATGAACAATCTAATCTTAGTTAGTAAAAAAGCTGTCATATTTATTCAACAATCATTCTCGCCTTAAAATGTGTACCCAGTACTTCAGCCTCGCTTATTATAATCTAATCCATAAGAGAGTCAAAAGGATCGCCAATTCCGCCTAATTTGGCACACATGCAGTGCCAACAACTCTTTGTCTTCAAATAAGCACCATGGTTGGGGTCGTTTGAATCAAATCCAATCAAAGAACTATAGTCGACAAATAACCATAGCATACCTGTGCGCAGATAGTTGAACGCCAGGGTGATGGATTGTTTCTTCTCCTCCCGGTTGGCGTGTTGTCCGATCCACAGGAAGATTGCGTCCCATGTGTCGAGTAACATCACGTCGTCCGGCACAAGGTCCACCTGCGTGAAATTGACCATCTCTTCCACTGGAAATATGGAGAAAACATCAATGTTAACACTTTCCGTTGTTGTATTCGCTAGTTGAACGATCTTTCGGACAATACTGATTCAAATTTTGTTGACAAATCTCAAAGTTTAACTAAATCTACCAAATACGCAATATCTTTACATTTTGTTGCAAGTCAATTTGTGTATGGAAATGGAAGTAGGAATTGAAACCAAATCACACACAAAAAAGTGAAATAAGTAGAAGTAAATGTAAATTTGAAAAAAAAACAGTCTCCATGATAAAAAAAATCATAAATGTTTTCTATGACTTCAAATGTACATTGTACAGTTTTTAATCTTGATGAGTTTAAGGATGCCATTATATTTAGCAAACGTTTAAATTTCAAATAAGCCTTAAGTAATGAGAACATAATCAGTACTGGTAGTCTACAGTTTGAATAGATAGGCCTACCTACCACAATTTCTTTTGGTCCACTTTAACACGTTGCCTACCAGCCGTCACACTCAGTTGTATGAGGGTTGTTGTGAGACGTGGTAGTGAAAGGGTTAACACGTTGCCTACCAGCCGTCACACTCAGTTGTATGAGGGGTGTTGTGAGACGTGGTAGTGAAAGGGTTAACACGTTGCCTACCAGCCGTCACACTCAGTTGTATGAGGGTTGTTGTGAGACGTGGTAGTGAAAGGGTTAACACGTTGCCTACCAGCCGTCACACTCAGTTGTATGAGGGTTGTTGTGAGACGTGGTAGTGAAAGGGTTAACACGTTGCCTACCAGCCGTCACACTCAGTTGTATGAGGGTTGTTGTGAGACGTGGTAGTGAAAGGGTTAACACGTTGCCTACCAGCCGTCACACTCAGTTGTATGAGGGTTGTTGTGAGACGTGGTAGTGAAAGGGTTAACACGTTGCCTACCAGCCGTCACACTCAGTTGTATGAGGGTTGTTGTGAGACGTGGTAGTGAAAGGGTTAACACGTTGCCTACCAGCCGTCACACTCAGTTGTATGAGGGTTGTTGTGAGACGTGGTAGTGAAAGGGTTAACACGTTGCCTACCAGCCGTCACACTCAGTTGTATGAGGGTTGTTGTGAGACGTGGTAGTGAAAGGGTTAACACGTTGCCTACCAGCCGTCACACTCAGTTGTATGAGGGTTGTTGTGAGACGTGGTAGTGAAAGGGTTAACACGTTGCCTACCAGCCGTCACACTCAGTTGTATGAGGGTTGTTGTGAGACGTGGTAGTGAAAGGGTTAACACGTTGCCTACCAGCCGTCACACTCAGTTGTATGAGGGTTGTTGTGAGACGTGGTAGTGAAAGGGTTAACACGTTGCCTACCAGCCGTCACACTCAGTTGTATGAGGGGTGTTGTGAGACGTGGTAGTGAAAGGGTTAACACGTTGCCTACCAGCCGTCACACTCAGTTGTATGAGGGTTGTTGTGAGACGTGGTAGTGAAAGGGTTAACACGTTGCCTACCAGCCGTCACACTCAGTTGTATGAGGGTTGTTGTGAGACGTGGTAGTGAAAGGGTTAACACGTTGCCTACCAGCCGTCACACTCAGTTGTATGAGGGTTGTTGTGAGACGTGGTAGTGAAAGGGTTAACACGTTGCCTACCAGCCGTCACACTCAGTTGTATGAGGGGTGTTGTGAGACGTGGTAGTGAAAGGGTTAAAGTAGGTACCAGTATGTACAAGAAATATTGTGTCCAATTCCAATTGCGATGTTGGTTAAACATATTAAAATGGTTAATAAATTACTTAATTTTTTCTCTCTACAGTTTGCTTTACACAACGTTTATAAGACTTGAAACTCTACTGAATTCAATCATTAATAAATTAGATATGACAATTTGAAAAATCCTAACCTTTGAAGACTCCAGTAGCATTGGAACAGTGGAAGAGTCTTGCTGGGATTGTATTCTCAGTTTCAGCCAACCTTTTAGAGTCTGCGTACGACTCCTTTCCTCCAATCGCGGTCCAAAAGTCTGTCTTTTCCTGACCTGTAAATTGTAAAAAGAGATAATAGTGTGTAAAACATCAATTTGGCACCCTAAAAATGGTGTATTCATAAAAAATAACAATCTAATTTTTTTAAATTGATTTATTCATTTAAAAATATTTCTCACCTTCATACACAACGGAAAATTCTGTTTTTGTCAATGAGCCGGCGATTTTTTTAGCCATCTCCCTCTCGTCCCCGGTTGAACCTTTGCCGCACCAGACGTAACAAGAACTTCCATTCCTCAGAACAAACACGTCGTTGGAGTTGAGTGAAGATGCTTTCAGAACCACCTACATAGAGATTATACATTTAAAAAATAATGGTATAAAAATATCATTATAACAACAAGTGGTCGGTATATTGAGTTCTTGCTTTACAGAACAACTTAAGTCTTTATGGTTTAAGTCATAAATGTAAATACCTAGAAGCAACAAAAAATACAAATACCACAGTTAACAAAACTATGAAACAGCTCAGATACTAAACAGTACAAGTAGTGGTGTTAAGAGCGAAGTTTGACCAGTGTTTTTGCCAATTCCACGACGTAGTCATCTCTTAAAGACTGGACAATCTACTATAACCGTCGAAGCCTCCCAAATTATACTGGTAAATTTTCTTTCCAGCTGTTGAACCAAATTGGAAACAATTAAAAGATTTGTCCACACGATGATCGTACAAAATTTCTTAAATAAAGTTAAAATATAAAAGATAAGTACAAGTTTACTATTAACACTTTTTCCGGTCACAAAGTACGCACCTGTGTAGCGCGGGTGTTGTGTGCCTGGTTGCCCCGCACTTGTATCAGCAGATTGTCGGGATACCAGTCACGATGGTCGCCACTCATCACCACCATCTTGCCGTGGAAGATCGCCAGGAAGTGGGGCGGTTCCTTGCTCTGCACCACTCTGACCTGTACAGCGGCTCCGCCTAGAGCGTCGTCTTGTGCCACTGTGTGTAGTGCCAGGGCCGTCTGCTCCGTCACACTCGAGTGGAGACCCTGTAAATAGGTAACTAGTAAAGAACAGCTGTTTTGCTTTTTCCTTTGCAAGGACCATTTGTTAAATCACTTGGAATTGAGCCAGCGATATTCTTTTAGACAAGCACTATAACCACTCAAAAACACATTTTTAAACTAAAACAAAAAGCGGAGATTATTACTATTTAAAAAAATGGTATAATAAGGTTCACCTAATAGTCAGTCAATAAGTCAACGGAGCTGCTGAGAATAATTTATAGTTTTTGATGTTTAAAACTGGACTCATTTTATTTTTTCTCACTGGATTCTATGCTCATTGTGTATTCACCTCAAAGTGTGTCCCGGTCCCAAAAAATTTAATTATATTTATGTCAACCAAATTCTAAATAAACAAAAACTAATGACAAATTAAAAAGTATCATCACCAGCCAATAGTAGAGGATATGCCGTTCCTGTCCTCGTGCAAAATACGAGTACTTGACCAGGTAACAGTCGCCTGCGTAGAATGTTCCGTGACACGGCTTGGGCACCAGCTCTAACTCTGATTGGACGACTCGCCACACCGTAGTGGTACCACTGCCGTCGTCTACCAACTGCGACTCAGCTGCTAGCCGTGGTGACTCGTGCAGCGTAGTGGCATCTTGCATCGTCACTACCTTTGCCTTCACTGCTACCAACAAAAAATAAAATTTAGAATCCATAAGTTTTACTATAGCCACTTTGGATAGTGTGAAAAAATAAAAGTAAAATGCTGTTATGTTTACACTAATAATTTAATTTATATCTTTAAAGTTCACGCTATGATTGAACAAAATAATCTCTTCCAGAATCTAAATGATTTAGTGAAAAAGCATAATGGTGGATATAGCAAGTGAAGAACACAATTTGTTAAACGTTAATGGTCTCTAGCTTTGCCTTGTTTTGACAAGTATGTCAAGCGACATCAGTACCTGGCATTTTATTGATATTGTTAATGTTGGTTATGATCTCTTTCTCCTTCCACGAGAGGAACAGAGCCTTAAACTCTGTAGGTTCTCCGCCCTCGACGACCCGGCTGATGTGTGTGTAGCTCGGGTAGTTCTTCTTCATGATGAAACCGTGTGCGTTGCGCATAGCTTCTACTCGCTCCTTCGCTGAAGCGTGACGACCGATCCACACCCAGATACCGTTAGCGCCATTGTCGATTATGAACGAGTCCTGCGGAAAAAAGATTCATTAAGTTAAAAAATTAACTTTTGGATATCGAAGTAGACATTCCATCTGGACCAGCAGTAGCTAATTTTTAATTCTAATAGAACATTGAATGAACGACTGAGTGCTTTAACATGGGGATGGATGTTTAGTTTATTTCTATCAACAAATTTCGCAAATACATTATTACCTTAAAAATTTGATTAAGTACATACTACAGCTATTCAAAATTGACATACACATACTGTATATCTGTTGAAAATACATAGTTGAATTATTAATTATTTAACTCGTGGGAAAAACAGTTATTTGAGTTCTGAGATTTGTGAAATTTTACATCTTCTGTATTTATTATATTTCCTGCTTATAAGTTTGATCAAGAAATGCACTTACAGTGTTTCCTGCTATTGCAACGCCCAGTTAGTGTAATAGTGTAATATTCATGGTATGTTCCTTTAATTCCTTCGCACATAAAATCGCCAGATACCAGTTGGTGAAAAACCTTCGGTTTTTGGAACCAACTTCTGATTTACTTACTTACAATAAATCCTTAAACATAAACTTATAATATCACCAACAATGAATTAATTTAAAGAATCCTGTTACTCACATTAGTGTTGAGGTCTGTCTGTAGTAGTGGACCAGTTTTCACCTCAACCACTTTGTAAGTTCCGTCCTCATCAGAACACTTGTACAACTTGAGGGCCGACCGTTCCTTAGTCTCCACTTTGCCGTCATCGTCTGTAGCCTCCCGCAGTGACGCACGCGCCGATGCGCTTAGGTCCAAATAGACTCCAAGTAACATTCTCTCAGACTCTAGGAGCTTTTCCTCTTTGCCGTCGTCTACAAAAACGATGGACACAGCATTGTGCTCGTCTTTCAACTGTGTTGCAACCTGTAATTTGGTAAATAAAGGGGATATTAGTCTAACTGATGAATTGTATGTATTAAGTCTTAATAACTTTCACAATTAGGTTAGTACGATGTCACCACACCAGGGTGTGTAAGTGACGACAATGAGGAGTGAAGGAAGATTTGTGTAGGAGGTTTGAAATTATAGCTTTGTTTCTAAAGATAAAATAGTTGAAGAGCCAAGAACATTTTTTTCAAAGCTAAATGATCAAGGGCTACAGTATCAATCAATAAAAATCCATTGATTTTTCTCAACATTGAATTGACCACTATATACACTCAGATACCCAACCTTTACTGTCCATTATTTAATATTCACTCAGAATTAGAAAAAAAATATGACATATAATTAATAGAATTTTTTTCAATTTGGTTTTATGGAAAATTAATAGTTTTTTAAAGTGAATAAAACAAACCAATCATATCCAAATTTACCTTTTACCAATTACATGATGATGTTAAGATCACACAGGCATATACAGCACCAAGAAAAACCAATTATAAAAACTTTAAGAGAATAATTATATAGA
Organism: Macrosteles quadrilineatus; assembly: GCF_028750875.1. NCBI lineage: Eukaryota > Metazoa > Arthropoda > Insecta > Hemiptera > Cicadellidae > Macrosteles > Macrosteles quadrilineatus. The sequence goes on from NW_026542601.1 coordinate 78,724,260, forward strand.
TCAAATGAGAGTCTAAAACAAAATTCATCTTTTAGAGTCCACCGCTTGGTTATGGTTTGCAAAAGCTGAAGCAACACAGCCATCAAATATCAACTGTTTCAGACAGTACCTGTCCTATCTACTCTACAACAACCAACAATACCTATTTAAAATCTGGATTGCTGGTTCGATGCCATAACAGTATACATTCTCGACCCATATAGCCTATCCATTTTGTCATTGTGCTATCCATAATGTCTAGAAAAAAGTTTGACGTTGAATAGTAACAGACCAGAAATTGCTGTTGTTGCGTTCCTTACCTTGATAGCCTGAAGTTTCTCCATGTTGTTAGCAGACCGGCCGATCCAGATGAACACAACATCTTTTGTGTCGATGATGAAGACGTCGCCTTTGTTCATGTGTTCCCATTTGATGGCTGGCATTTGTCTGATGACAGGGTAGCGACGGCCCTTCACTCGGAACAGCCGGGGCTCAAACTGAGATATTACATGGTTCAGAGCCGACTGCACACCACCTTTCAGTGTCCTGCGGAAAATTACAGCATTGACTATAGATGCACTGCTGCAAAGTAAACATGTTAACATGAAAATAGGTTTAATTGAGCCATTGATAGAAAGTTTTGTTTTAAAATTTTATTTTATTCCCCTCCCTATAACTTTGCTACAATGTTAGAAACAATATTCAGTTTGATTGGACTACAAAATGTTTTCTACCAATACATTGTCTACCAACTTTTCAAACATGCCCACCTTATCGTAAAGTATAACATTGTTTGGGCCTCAATAAATACTATCACAGTTGAAACAAATTAAAAATATATAACTTAAATAATAGTACTCTCTATATGAAGGGTTTTTTTGGCTATGTTTATCTCTGCGTCGTTGTAGCTTTGGCAGAATATTTGTAGGTATGTAAATTGTAATGAACATGGAAAAAGAGGTTGAAATTTTTAGTCCGAATTAAAGCATTGAATTGGGTTAAAAATAAAAAAAGTTTTGTTAATTTAATGATGCTTAACATGATTACAATGATGTTAAAAATAATTTTTTCATCCGACCATAGCCAATTAAAGTCAGATATCAGAAACTATAGAATTTTTCAACTTGAATTAACGTTCTACAACCACGGGCCAATCATGTTCAATTTGTGAAACAGAAAAGTAAATATTTTGCTAGTATAATATAATAATAATAACCAAGCATAAAGTTGGCACAAAACTAATCGGAAATAAAAATTAATTTAAGTTTACATTAAACTAATCTGAAATAAAATTTAATTTTTTCATCAAAAACCTACTCACTTGGTTAAAATATCTTGGAGATCCATATAAAATTGTTAAAAAACAATTATTAATCCATTCAAACTTATAAAATGAAAAGCCGACCAATTAACCAAACAACGTACTAGACCAAAAGATGAATGGAAACTAACCGTATTTGGATGGTTCATTGGTTCCAATCACACACTTGCATTATGATATCTAGAGTCGTGAAAATCAAACAATGGTCTTTAAAAGTAGAGCACTTAGATGTGATCCATCAAGTATGAGTCATTAATGGTCATTTATAGCTCATGACTTTGTTTATGACATTGTTTTTGGGTCGATAGTTGATTCATATCCTGGCTTTCATATCAGGTTTCCCTTCAAATCATTTCCTGCATAATGAACGAATGGAAAAAGTGTCGTATGAATTGAGTTCTTGTTTAAAAAATAATTTTTACTTCAAAGAATTATTACGTCAAAGTACTTGGGTAAAAGTACAAAGAATATGTTTTTTTTAGAAACAAAATTTTGTATGTTTTTAAAAACTTTTATAAACCAGATACTTGAGCTGGTTTTGAATGATTGAAAATTGTGACAAAAATTCAATTTAAAAATGATTTCTCATTTTTAATCCCAAAATTTACAAATAGGTTTTGTTAGATTAACAATTTTTTAGACCGATTAGCAGAAAGTTTAATAATAGGTGTATGTTAAAAGGAGAAGGTATAACAGTGGATTGGCGGATTTATCAAAAATACAGCTGTGATTTTAATTGTACAATCTTAACATCATTAATTGACTGTACTGTTGATAAATGCCTAACAAATTAGTTTTTGAATAGGTAAGCAGCATAATGAGTATACTATAGTTCGGCCGCTTAGAAAATGACCTGCGCACTAATGCTAAAACAATGCTGGAGGAGGTCGCTTTCTAAGCGGCCGAACTTTAGCCGAGTATTACATCCCAAATGTTTTTTTCCATTTTCCTATATAATTACTGCACAGCTCTCAATGTTCTAAAAAACAAAAAAATGTCTTCATGCTTAAAAAATAATATTTTTACTATGTAGATTGTGAACAACCCTCAAATTTGTTTTGAAGAATGTCTAATGCTGTTCTCTGTAATGATGAAGAACTGAGATGTGGTCACAGAGCTGAAGGCAAGGGTAGGATTTAATGAAGACTGGACTTCGAAGTTTGTTTATAGATACAAACACTGTTGTATAAGTGCTTAAAATTTTAAGGTACCTAACACTATGTTGCATATAATGATTTGCTCTTATTTTCATAGTTTATTTTTTTATTTTGTGTGTTTTTACACCAATGGAATTTTTTACGTTTTGAAAGGAAACGGTCCAAATCCTGGTCTTTTTTTTCTAACATCGGCCTTTTTGTTATATAGTATCATTAATTCATAGCCCATAATGACAAATGGCATCTGGGTTTGAAAACAATCTCGCTTGGAATCGAACCAGCGACCTTCAGATTTGAAGGGGACCACTCGGCTACCCAGACAATCTATTCCACTACAACTGATTAAATATTATTTTCTGAACGGCTCTACTTATTTTTTTTACGAATATGGTCGTACCTGATGCCGCTGCTAAAGTACGCCAGGAAACGTGTTGACTCCTGTCCCTGCACTTCCCTGTGCTGAGTGCAGATCCCACCGAGGTGGTCGTCCAGCTCCACAGTCTTGTAGGCCGCCACAGCACTCTCGTCTTGCGAGGTCGTTGCGCCTAGCCAAAAGTGGATATGCATCTCCAAACGGCCTTTCTTCTCAGTGCTCTGCGAAAACATATCACTTATTGAGACTTTCGATTCCATGTTCATATTTTACTAGCTAACCAGTAAGTTAGACGAGCTAGGACTACTCTATAAAACCAACAAATTGTCTTGGTAGACTAGTGAGTAGTGATTCTCTGTTTAGATACCTACAACACCAAGTGTACTGTGCTATCTTAGTGAAGAGATTTAAGTGTGTTTTGAGTTTGGTGCAAGAGGTCATCTTAATTGCAGTGGTGCTCAGAAATTAATAATCCTCTAACATCTATTATGTGTTTGCTGTAATTTTTTTTATTTTCTGTGACTTTTGAGGTTGAACGTGGATCTCCAGATGATCTTTCCTCCCCAGTGCTCTGTCAGAAACATATCACTTACTGACACTTTCAATACCTCATTTCTATTTTGGTTGAGAATGAGAATGAGAATGAGAATGAGATTTTTATTTGCCAGTTGATATTCCATACAAATACATTGGCACGTCAAATTAGTCATAAAATATAACATTAATTAAAATCTAGTGGAGTCAGTGTTCTTGACATATAATCTTCTATTGAATATAATGGCTGATTACAAAGAAAGTTATTTATTTTAATCTTGAAATCCTTATCATTAAGTAATCTTATGGCTATTGGTAACTTATTATAAAATTTACTGCTTAAAATTAATGGTTTTTTATCAGTTTTAGCAAGTCTAACATAAGGAAGATTTATATTACATTTATGGCGAGTATTATGGCAGTGTATATCTCTCCTATAATCTAACTTATCTAATTGTGGTCTTAAGTATAACAGGCATTGCTTAATAAATAGAGAAAACAGTGTTAATATTTGGTATTCTTTAAAAAATTCAGTGCAATCATGGTGCCTATCTACAGCAGCTATTACCCTAATTGCCTTTTGCTGCAAATTGAAAATTTCTTTTGCATAAGCAGCAAATTGAAGTCAATCGCATGCCAATTGACTGAATATGAGATAAAAATACGTATAGTTAAACAAATGTAGTAATATTGTTAGAATGAATCCTCCTCCATGAATCCTTGACTTCATGAGGAAAGTTTTGATTTCAGGTTTTCTCAATGGATTGGTGATTTCCTATAAAATATATTTGAGGGTATTTTTCTTATAGCTTAGAGGTTAAGCAACAAAATGATTGATTGAAATAAACAAATATGGTCGACGTGTACTTAGACATCCTAAAATCACCGATTCAATTCAAGAAAAGTCTAAACCACTTTAGGAAGATTGAGACTCTACGCAGCTATTAGTTTGTGATTATTCTGTCTAAACCATATGGAATCGACAAGTATACAGGTGAATGAGGCCATTAACTTTTCAATTTAAAGTTTAGACCACAACAGAAAAGTTTATTTACTGAACTCAAGTTTATCAACCCAGCTGGATAGTTTCAAATTTTAACTTTAAGAACCATTTTAGATTATGTGATAATAAATTTGATGTTTCGGAGTTTTAAACATGTAGTTTTACCTAAAAATCAAGTATTTAGACTTGAACTTGTAATTACTTAGTCAAACTTTAAAGGCTACTTAAAACACAAATAGTTCTGCTAAATGTATTAAACTTCCATTAATACTCACTTTCATTCCGGGCACAATGTATTTCCCATATTCAGAAGCTGCGTAAACAATGTACGAATCACCCTCATAGAACAACCCATACTGATCTTTAGGAACTGGAACCAGTTTGAAATTCTGCAAGAGTAAAGATTGCATTAAATCATTAATAACCATCATCATTAACTTAGAAACTTCAAATCAGTGAAATTTGACAGGAAAACTCCCTCCAAAAATTTTCAATACATATTATACACTTGCAAAATACAAGCAGCCAGGTGTTGTATAAATAATTAAATAACGCAAAAGAATTAAACTATTATCGTTGACTATTGGATACTGAGGTAGACAGTCACAATTTTTTCATTAAAATTTGACTATTTATACAACTAGACATCCCATACCCATGTAAAAGCTGTTGCCAGTTTTTTTTTTATTATTTTCCTAGTTGATGTGAGCCATTGACAGATTGTGATAATGTAAATTACTGATTACTGATTACTGTTGAAAGCACACACTTTTTACCAAGTCAAACTAATGGAACGACTTATTGTAAGCTATTAACTGATACGTTCCATCAACTATATATTAGCAATAAAAATTAAGGTATAAAATAGAGTTTTAGACACTAGCACATTCTCTGACTGGCTCACATAACAACATTATTTTTTAATTACACCCCCGCTGCAGCAAAACTACAGACTAAGCAAATTTCCATTTACCTGATTAGATTTCCACTAAAATATTCCCTTAAAATTGTCAGATTTTTTTAGTTTTTAAAGAACATTATTTTCAATGAACACCTTGGTTTGCTGCTACAGGGAAGGTAATGAGGGTAATCTCCCTTACTTTTTGTTGCTGACATGATGGGCTCAACAGTTGCTCACATAAGTTGTTCCATCATTTCAACTTGGTAAACAAGTCAAATCAGCACCACCCCTGTCAGTATCTCACATACGACGATTTGATAAAAAACTCGCAACAACTTTAACATGCGAGGATGGAATGTCTAGTTGTAACAATAGTCAAAGCTACACCTGGATAAGATACACAGGTAAACTAAGGGCATTTATTGATTAATTCAATTTTCTAAGTTAAGTCGGAGATAATCCAGCAATGGGTTAATGTTTGTTCTAACAGTTACCTCAACTCTCCAGATAATAAAGGCTGTGGAGCTCTTGGAGATGGTTCTGAACGCAGGATCAACCTCAGGAGTCTTTGTCCCTGTCATGGTTCTTCTAGAGATCCTCCTGTGATCCTGAAATTTTTAAATATTGTTAGAGAAATGAATGGTAAAAATTCAACTATAAACCCATCTCATTCCTATAAGACTGAATTTTATTGTTTAAGGTTAGTGGCTAAGTCAGGAGCTTGATGGACTGGCATTGATGTCGTCCGTTCATATCCCGGTGCAGCCACTAGATTTATTATTACAGCTCATTTTGTGGTACCGGTTCACACACCCCTCGCCTTTCTTGATGATATCTTCTTAATAGGCCCCATGCCTGCATGGTAGGAAAAGGAAGATTTAAGAAAGAAAGATTACAGTATAAAATCTCATTTATACAGTAATTTAATGGGCTGAAAGACTGATTTCAGTCCATTAAAATTCATGGAAAAAACATAAGGGATCAAAATAGAATATTTCACTGCTAGTCCCAAAAGTAACCCATTTCAGGGCACTTGGCTCGTAAACCCGTATTGAGCCCCAGAATGGAGCTTCCATGACGAGTAGTGAACGATACTTTTCATTAAGAAGCAAAAAATCCAAAAAAGCTTCATGGTTTTAAACAAAATTATAATACTTTAAAACATTGTTTTAAGAAAGTTTTCCTTTGATTTAAGCAACAGAAAAGCAAATTTCATGTAAAAAAAACTTTCCCAATGGATAGGGTATTCCAGTTTGAGTTGAGCAAATGTTAGCCTCTATAGGGAATCTGTATCCGTAACAGTTCTATACTACATTAATAACCTAAAACCTTTAATGCAATAGTCCTACTCTTTCCCATCTGAGTCACAATTTTTCTTTTGATTTTATCTAAACTCAATTGCAAAGGAGAAATTGATAAAGCCGGAAGCATGAGTTTTCCTAAGATTGTCTCTTGACGTCTTGACATCACAAATATAAATAACTTTAAACTACAAATTCACATTGCTGCCCTAGCACATTCAAAATTTAAAGGAACTAACTGTAATACTCAGTGGATTTTAGTCTTATTCAACAAATTAAAACGTTTTCACAAGGTAAATAAATTCAGTATTTAACAGTGATTAAACAGTTCTAAACCTTGGTCACCTAAAGCTATCTTCATGTACCTATCATACCCAGTCCAATGGTTGACACACTATAGCCTGGAGAGATGATTTCACCCTCTACCCCATTCCTTATGGGGAAATTGTTTCTAAGGAATTAAGATGTGTCAATAAAGTCTTGTAATATAACCAAAAGTAGTGTCTGACGACTGCTTTTCAGTAGGTATGGAAGGAAAAAGTGAATATTCTCAATGTTTATTATTACCGCATACCTTCAATACCGTATACCCTGATAAAGAAGGGGTTTTAAAAATATGATGCATTGTACATGTACCATCCACAGGGAATTTTGATTTATTTCACAAGCAATTCAGAAGATTCACTCCACTTAAATTTGTAAGATCACCAAAGAATTAATACCCAACATGTCAAACAAATCCTGTTTTCAATTGTGTAGATTTGTAATGAGATTGTATACTGTTCAAGAATTGTTCATATTTAACACCATAAGCCTGGCACCCTCGTCATATTGTATCACAGTATCAGGATGCAGGCCAGCTAATTGACCAAAACCCTCAAAAGACAAGCAAAGAAATTAAAATTTACCTCTGCAGTTGGAATCACCCTATTAAGACAGCAATGACAGAATACAAACACAGGATGATCTGTATCTAGTGCTGTTTGATACCGACTACACACTGTATGAGGAAACCTGACTCCTTGACCAATAGTTTATGACCCAGTCCAGTCCCAGGTAGACGGTGCGTCTTGAAACTGGAGTCAGGTTTCATTATACAGACTATAAGATCAGCTGATTCTTTAGCCAGGATCATTTATAAAAATCCCTTATCCATTGCTTTAAAGTCCAGTTTTGATCCTTTAGTATCTGTACTATCTTTTTTCAGGATGAAACCAACAACCTAATGAAGCGAGCTCTATAATCATCCAGCCGTCCTTGTAAATAGGCAATTAAAAACTTGAATCTAATACTCTAGCTTCATTGTGACAAAAGGTTTTTGCATGGCAGTATACTTTTTTATCTTAGTACAATTTTGTTATTACGGTTCAACATTTACACCATGTTAAAGGAAGATTTTCCAGGTGCTCTGAAAATTGGCTATATAATTCGCTCCATAACTTTGAAATGACTTCCATAATACATGAGCATAGAAAGCAACAGCCCAAACGTATAATTAATGCAACACATTAACAACACTTCTTGCTCTGTTTGATTGCCTTTCAAAACTAGAGGAACAATCCAAAATATTTAATGCTTTGAAATTAATGACATTTCACAAACAATTATATTTAAATGCATGGACGTTAATAATGTATGTATCCTTAAATTAATTAATCAACATACTACGATAATCCTATATTTAATAGTACCTAGTAGTATCCTTATAGTATACTACGATACTATGATAATCCTGGAATTCTTAATTATACTTCTTTATAAATGATTTGTTTTGTTTTCATTTGATAGAAATTTTAAAAACACAACTCTACCAAAGTACATAATTCCTTTAAGTATTTTTCATCAGCTTCCTTAAAATAGAAAATGTAATATACTTTTCATCCTACGTAGATATTGTATTTGGTGAATAAAGGTTGTGGACAAAATAAAACATTCTGTTAATTTTTATTTGAAATACCTATAATTTGTAATTTTTAGGTTTTATAATTAGTTATACATGCTAATTAAGCTATGTAGAATAAGTTTTAATATTTTTACACAATTGATAAGGTAAAACAAGTTTAGTGTATTGCATACAGATAGTGTATAAGTATCCACTTAACTCTTAATAAAAGTTGAAATAATTGATTTTACCAACCAAGTTTTGTTTTCAATTAAAGCCACTTCAAGTCATGTTAAAATCCATATTCAAGGATGAAACATGAAACTTATCTTGATGCAAATAAAGATTTAAAACATAATTTGCACAGAATTCTTATTGCACACAAATCTTCATTCAAAAATTGGACCTTCATTTAACAATAAAACCAATAGTGATGACAACTCAAACTCCACTCTTCGCATTTTTACCGATCCCCTTGGCGCTCCTATGAACTACCAACCCTGTGAAAGGCACTCCCTCTTTCTTCAAGTAGTCTTTCTTCAAATACTTGATGACAGACCTTCCCATGGAGAAAATCTTTGAAACAACCACTGTTGATATGATCACAGCTGCTTTTTTGCACTCTTCTGCAGTCTGAAATACAAACTCCTTCGGACTTCGTTGAAGTTTAGCAATCTGTTGAGGTTTGGGTCCTCGATTACTGTGGACTTTAGCATCTGTTATGGTTGAGACGTAAACTGCCTCTAGTTTTGCGTTTTCCATCTTGCTTTGATTTTTGATTCCAACAGTCAACAGTGCAACTTAATGAAAACGATCGCTTAGCTCTGCAAGAATAACAAATGGTTGTTCACATCTTTGTCAGAAATAGTGGGAGATGGAAGATTCAAAAATTTCTTTGTGCCAAAAACTTTATTTTTGGATATAGAATGGATCAAATAAGTTTTACCATGGATAATCTACAAATTATCACTTTAATTTATTCAGGTAATATATTTGACGGATATAACTTATTCTTTTGTAGACCTAGTAGATGTAAGTTTTTTGATGAGACACATTTTAGAGCATACAAATTTATTTACAACAAACTAAAGAGTAGAATTTGCTCATTTATCATTTTCAAGGAGAAAAGATGCAAGATACAGCTTATGAGAACGTTAGCCAAAAAAATAGTTTAAAGTATTTTGTTAACATTAACATTTTATTGGAAACTAAAATATAAAAAACCACATATAATACAGCCCTACTTTTCTTCTTATAAAATAGTAAAAAAATATACGTGTTAAATATGACGCTCTTCATATGAAGAAAGAAGAAGTCCTTGTACCACCTGATGATGACTCAACATAGGAGTCGAAACTAGTTGAAACTGCAATTAAATGGATTGCTTGATAGCAGGTATTTAAACTTTTTTAATATTATTTGGCAATCTGGAGGCTACATCCACAATGAAGTTATAAAATAGATTCAGAAAACACACACTATTATTTAAGACCTTATTGTGAAATATCTATTTTCTGTCTTGAATGTTGAATACCTAGTGCAAATGTCAATTTCTCAATCGTATGTTCAAATCTATTTATCTACTTGAAATGCAAAGCAAAATTTTGAAGATTGTTTTTATACTGATAAAAAACCAACCACCAAATAGTGAACAATAATATAAAACTGAAAAATGCTAGAATTGTTTAAACAATTTGACTCATTGAAAACGCTAGACACCCTTTAAATAATTATTAGCGATTCAGTTATGAAATGTTTGTTACCATGATCAGTCCTGTTTGAGAATAACCTCAAGTTGCAATAAATCCGATCAAGTTTCAACCAGTGATGCAAGTACATTACACAGTGCTGTGGTCAGCAGTGACAAACACACCAAGTATACTGTGTTACAGTCCTGCACATTGTGCACCATGTACTGAGCAGCGGCACCACGGTTCCAAATCATTACACAACCACACACCTCAACAATGATGGTGTCACCTGTTTGTCAATAAGTGTTATCTAGCTTATCCCAGCCATCATCAACTATTTTTGTCGACATTTCATAAGTCATACCTGTTAGTTGAGTGTTGACAGGTTAGCTGGGTAGCAAGTGGTCGGGTCGGCAATAAGAAGTTATGACAGTAAATAATGTAACACATTCAATGCTGATTAAGAAGTTATTTAAAAAGAAGTTGGCCGGTTTGATTCAGCAAAAACGAATTAATAGTTTGTAGCTGGACACAAGTTATTGATCATTTTGCATTAAAATGTTTGGCTAAGATCCAGCTATTCTTTGTCAATAAAAGGCTATCGCCCATCACACATATTTACCTTTAACATCCGCCCTAGTTTCAACCCCGATATGAAAAATGCAACATGAGGAGGTTTCCTTATTGATGAAACATGAATGGGATGCAAAACAGCTTTTGAAGTGTGTTAAACTTTTATGACTGAAGGGAAGTTAATGGTAGAGTATTGAGAGTTTCCTTTATTTAGGCCTACATATAGTCAAATCAGAAAAAATATGTTTTTAATTTTTTATCTTCCCCCCGCGGTCGTTTGGACATAGTAATCGCCTCTCGCGATCGCGGCAAAATTCTGATCATCCCCAGCGGCCGTGTGCAGAAATAGTTCCCGCGGTCACGGAAACGTCACTGTTATCATGTGCGAACGCGGTAAATTGGTAATTCCAGGTAGAAATACAAAATTCACGCATAATTCCCGGTTCAAAAAAACTCACGCTTAATTCCCGGTGGGTGGACAGTGGACACCCTGTTAAATATATTGGATGAAAGGGGCGCTACTGTTGTCACAGTTATGTCTAAGGCGCTGACAGAGTCAAATAGCTTATTCCCTATATGGGAAATTCGCCAAATGGGCCTGATGATGTTACTCCAGTAACAATGCTTCAAAGGGCACCACACTCCATTCAACTTAAACATCATTTACGAATGTTTTGAGTGTGATGATGCCCTACCAAATAATATTTTAGGAACGGTCGGTTTCTGTTCCGAGCGTCCATTGGTCCAAACTCAGTCACAACAGAAGGTTGGACAGCGCCGTGAAACGTAGCTGAATTGCGCAACTCTATCAACCATTGTCCATGTCGCCGTGGCGGTGGCGGGTGAACAGCCTGTCGTCGTGACTGACATGGAGTAAGCTTCCTAGAGAAACACAAGAGTAAAGTCACGCGCGGACGAAACAACCTCTGCCGAACAGTAGATGTAGACAGGAACAGCGACAAACATAATATGCACAATGAATTGATAAGCGATGCGCATTTATAATGGCTAGAATGTTATTTTTGTATAGTTTTAGTTGTATAGACGGACGATAAAAGTATGTAGTTTATTTCCCGGCCTGGAACAACCTCAACATTAAAACGTATGGCCTTATCACTATAGTAGGGTAATCGACATATAAATACAATACATTCATCGACATTTAATACAATTTTAGTCATTACCTTCATTTTGCCTGTGTTCTTGAACTAGAACTTGTTCATCACCCAAAAGCCACAAAGTACATAGGCAACAAACCAAGTAATTCAGAACGGGGATTAATATAATTGATCAAGTTCTTGAACCTAGGTTATCCAACAATCCAACAAATACTATTTTTGTGATGTCTTTTGTTGTTTCTACGTGTTTCTTATCTAATTTAAATCCATTTGAAGAGGATGGGAGAAAATCATAACAGACATTCTTGGATATTACCGAAGAATTTCCTTATACAATAAATACACAATATGAAACAGTCAGAAGTAATAGACAGATGAGCACTTATAACCAGCGGTACCCACGAACGTAGTACACTTATACGAGAGTAATTATTCATGCAATAATTAAATTTCACACGATGCTCACGTGTTGACATTGAGAAGTCAAACCCGTGTTTTGTTCAAACCGCAGTCCCGGATCATGTTTTAGTTGCTTTTACCTGTGTTTTGCAACGGGCGAGGGACATAAAGAGAGTATATAGCGTGGTTCTTTAACATTATTACCTTCAAAAATATAATACATACCCACAGATTGACATAAGAAAAGAAATTTTAATTGTACCACATTGGTTTTGTGACACGTCCGTTGATTTCATTGAATTTTAGTGTTGCAAATATGTTTATCAAACAAAATGTAAATAACAAAGTGAATTGATTTGGAGCAAATATAAACATTGTTGTTGACTTAATGACTAATTTCTGTTGATCAATTGATATTTACTTTCACAAATTCCACTTAAGGGTTTTGGGCGTCCAGAAGGCGTATCTTGAATAGTTTGAAGGAAATATATTGTTAATTTATTTTACTAAAAAGTTACGATATATGCTTCCAGTTAGTAAATCAACCTGCTTATTTAAATACTGTCATTTAACAGTAAACCCTGTATTTTCGTGTACAATTGATTTGGCAAATGATCGTTAAACAACACGACTGTAAAAGTATCACATGGTCACTCTTTGAGTCATTTTATTTAGTTGGGCAATCTGATAAAATAGAGTTTTTGACAGTTTCTTTAAAACAAACTTAAAAATTATATTGGTTAAAACACGTACAAACTCAAGCGTTATGCGTTGGCTGTTTGTAAAGAGATTAGTTCAAACTATAACCATATAGGTCGGGAAGCATAACCAAGCCTAATTATTTTTCAACCTTATTTATTTTCTGAGTTCCGTCCCACAACCAAGAAAATATTGAGAAGCAATCCAACATGCAACGCGTAGTCAAGCAATACTTCCTGTGGACCACCGACCCAGAATACGAACTACCTGCTAGCTATGAGTGCAAGGCAGACACAACAATTGCACAAATCAAAATTGTAAACCGTCTAGAGAGAAATTGACACATCTCCGAACATTCACCGAACCATTAAAAATTCAGACTAATGAAGATTGCATTTTTAATAGCTTTATGGTCGAAACTGGGCGTAGCTCTCCTTGACCATGGGGATTTTCATATGCCTAATTGGTTCTGGATAGAAACAGCTGATCTAAGTCGAGCCCACGGCTACACAGGACTACTCACTCCACTATATAGACGCTTAGCTCCATGCGGTTCAAGTAAAGGGTTTTGTTGCTAACTAGTAACTATTCATACAATTTGACTGTAAACAATACCTTAGATTATTGTGTGGTATTTCAAACATAAGGCAAAGTTCAAATCGTAAAATATACCATGAAATTGACAGTTTTAGTCCTCAACTCACTCGTTACCACATTGAAAAACTTCACCAGCATAAAAAACGTTAAACAAGCTTCGATTTTTACAATATGACGCCAAGACTTCTTATAATATTTAAAGTAAATATGCTCTTGCATTCATATTCAGCTTAAAATACGTACAAAAAGTGCGTCGTTTCCAACTTTAAGACCAATCTGCCAACAAACCGAACTTCTATTTCGATTTTTAAAACCTTTCTAACCCCAGCTAAGTCAAAACCCGTCTTATCCCTTCCAAATGTGTTAATCTGTTTTGAAATCACAAAGTCTAAAATGTTTCTATTTTAAATGGTGCTTTCCTTTTTGCGAATGTACTGCACATCGAGAGGCCTAACTGAAATCTATAAGTAAACGTTTTCAATTTTCCCTGTTGATAATATCAAACAAGATGCATCATGCATGAGACTCCAAATTACGCTATTACCGAACGATTACGCATGGAAATGAAGACGCATAACCGGTCGCTATGCCCATAATCTTTTACTGATCGCTGGGATTTTATAAATGTCCATTTAGGTTATTAAAACTATTATAATTTTAGCATTTCAATCCTATTCAAAAGTGTTCTTAAATCAATTAAGAGCGATCCTTGATGACATTTACCCATCTTCCATTTAATGTATGCAAGGGGAAGAAGGTAACATACAACTACATATGGGAGATGTTCAACCTCGGGTTTATCATTGTTAGAACGTCATCGGCGACATGCACACTTATCGTATCTTTGTATTGATAAATTGATAACGTCCATCGAACCTAGCGTGCGAATTTCAGCAGAAATGCCTGCAGGGAATATACAAGTGAAATAGTTTTGTGTTCGTCAAAATTTAACACTATAATTTTAATATCTCTAGTTGCGTTGGTATGCAGACTTAACTGATTAAAATTTTGCATCTTTCGATCCCGTGGAAAGTTATACCTTACCTCTTTGATGGCTCGAAACTGGGCCCAGCTGTCCTTGATCATTAGGCTTTTGGTCAATAGTTCTGGCCAAAGAATCAGCTGATCTAGTCAGTAACAAATAATCAGCTGATCTAGGCTGTAACTAAACAAGTCTCACTCAATCCTCCACTTTCCCTCCATTCGTATTCCGTTTAAAATAGGCATGCAAGTGTGCTTAGATTTTAATAGATTGATTGTTTGCTTAAACCGGGAAAAAGTTATGGGATTAGAACAAATTACTGTAGTTAGATAAGGATATAATACGGTACCTCACTTAATTAAAATGATTTCGCATACTATTACGCGATGTAGGCTCTGGCATTAATATGAAAATATGAAGCTCTAAACCAACTGAAACTTTACCAGTAAAAACTACATCCTGCGCGGATTTGCACATTTAAAATCAGCTGTTTCCTATGATGACGTCATGAGGTCACCGGCACAACAATGCAATAACCATGCGGGAATACGGGAGCTAGGACAGTACCCGCACACAGGGAAGTTGTCGAGGACGAAGTTTTATGTTCAGTGATAACATACACCAAAAACATGCGCAGCAATTTTACTTTGCTGAACTCCAGTATGCCAAACAAAACAAACAATACAAAACCGTGTGCTTTTATAAGGCACGTAATACGTGGAAAATAAGTTGGTGTGTTACCAACTTAAAGATACTACGACTGCAATCAGCTGATGCAGTGTTTCACAGCCGTTGAGTATTGATACTACTGTACGACCTAACCTGTTGTTTCGTGTTATACATTCTATTTTGTTCAAAGCTTGGATTTAACCTAACCTAAAACATGTTGTTTAGTGTTTCAAAGACTCTAGTTGCACAAATAGTACTTGTATTCAGATAATGGAAGGATTGTTTTTAGCGAATTTCCCATATAGGGAATAAGCTATTACCGTAGTACTCATGGTAAGACCTGGACGCGGGACCGATTTTTTTTTTCGTTTTGAGGTCCCTAGAGGCCAAAAACACCATCCGTTCAAATTCATATATATATATATTTATATATTTATATATTTATATATTTATATATTTATATATTTATATATTTATATATTTATATATTTATATATATATATATATATATATATATGTCCGTTAGCACTATAACTCGAGCAAAAATGATCCGACTTTGATGAAATTTGGTACAAACGTGTAAACCTACGTTTATTCGAACGAGTTCGCGATCCAGCATGATCGGACCATGGGAACGGGGGTTTACGGGGGGTTTTATGGGGTAAAAATAGGTTTTTCCTATTTTTTACCCAAAAAACATAAAATTTAGCAATTTCTTTTCAAACCATTTTGTAGAGCTTAAAAAAACAAATAATTTAGTATATTGAAGCGTTATTATGCGCCTAATGGTTATGGAGAAAATTCAAAAAAAATTGTAAATTTAAAATTCCAATGTTATTCTTATGGAGAATAAGTAAACTGTTGTAGTTTGCTTGTTTATTAACATATTTTGATCAAATTTGGAAAATATTTTTATTTCTTACTAACTATTAACATTTTACAAAAAAAGAACAGTTTTACCCTCCCTGATGCAGCAAACCTAAGTACTTGTTAAACTAATTCTATTTAAATAGGGAATAAATGTTATATTTTTAAGTAGACATTTCAGTGTAAATCCAATCAGTCAAATGGAAATTCGCTTAGTCTGCAGGTTTGCTGCGGCGGGGGTATTTTTCTTTTATCTTGTACACTCTCTGTTTTGTATCAAAAAGCTGTGTTTTTAAGGTTTTTTTACTTTGATTTCCATCCCTAATGTTTTAAACTGAAGACATTTATTTTGTAACGTTCTTAAAGTATTTGTTCTGTATATTAGAACGCTTAGTTTAACAATATTAAGCCTCCTGATGTGTAGGGAATGAATTTTAACATAGAAAACACGTGAATGGTTCACTTGAAAGGGTGGAATATAAGTTTTGCTGGGGGTGTTTCAAACACATCAATAAGGGTTAACGAAATGCCATGCGTTGACATCCCCATAGTACAACATGCTGTTTAAAATGATATCCACTCCGATGCCATTTGACTTCATCGGGTTTTCAGTCCTCCCTACTATACTATCAGTTTATAAGCATCAACATAAATTTTGTGCTAACAGTACCAGATTAAGGCCACGTTAATGCACCGTCATGCTAAATAAATATCTCAGTCGGCGTGAAAGCAAACCAGAGAAACGAGATTGTTCACTCCTTGCGATTCATGCGCTTTCATATGAGGATAAAATATGAAATACTCAACCACCCAAGTCACTTTCAGTTTCAGTGAGGGAAATCTATAAAAGTTGTCGTGATTTTGTGTAGTAATGTTTTTTCTGACATTGAGGATGAAGGAAACACGTTTACCAAACAGCACGATGGTAAGATCGAGCTAAGATAAGTGGTAGTGGTAGCAGTTAAAAGTCTTAACATGAAATCTAAATCTAAAAGGAGTTTATCGCAGGACTGAAGAGCGTGCGTGCATAAAATATTGTTATTAATTTTAGAATAAGATTATGAAAACAGAACTTCATCTGACAACTAAAAAACTTGTAGTATTTTTCCTAACAAGGTGAGAACTTACTTTGTAGTTAAGACATTTATTGACGAAAATTAATTCATACATTTTCTAAATTAGACAAAAAACAGGCCTTACAAGTGACCCCATACCGGGTAATCCTAAGTTGTATATTTCATTCATGCCTGTCTGTTCTTTATCTTCTAACGCAGTTCAGTCCCTGTTTTCATTCACGAAGGTCGCTGTGACCCATTATACCAACGTGACTGTCCAGTTCTATGTTCTATGTCACTGATTGCTCATGTCTTGTACCGACGTCGCTCGTTACACTTTCCTGTCGAGCATCAGTAGTTTCCAACGTTTTGGTTCTCGTTCATCGTTTGTCGTTACGGACGATCGCGTCCTAAATCATGATCCGTTTGTCCAGAAATGTTCAATCTGCGAAGTATCCTCTGCGATACTGCTGAGGACTCGATAACTTGATTAAGACAGTGGCGTATTTTGCGTACAAGGGTAATATAAATGCAAGGTTTTGAATGGAGTAAAGAGATCTGCGTAGTTTGGTTACTGACTAGGATCAATCAACTATATCAGAATTTTAGCCAGAGTAATTTCTCGAACGTCCGATCGAGGAAAGCTCTGCGTCCAAAAAGCTACTGATTTTCCCTCAGGATCGAACCAGTGTCCCTCTGAGACTATACGAGCACTATAACCACTTGCTAAAGGCCCCCAATTATCAAACTAATTACTATTATCAAAGATATGAGCAATCGACGACATTTTACAAAAATTTTAGCTTATATTAAGAAATGCAGGAGCTTTTGCAAAAACATCGGGACTTTAATCAAGAACAACCGATTTCAAGTAAATTAAGTTACTACTATGAGACGGTTTGATGCACCTACTTTCTGGCAAATATTAAGTAAAGATTAAACCAAACAAGTTAAACATTTTGTAACTAAATTCAAGAGGAAGATTGCAGGTTTTGTTCGCCATTACCAATGTCCAAACTTGTCTGAAGACGTACAATTCTCACGAACACAGGAAACTCCTTAACATTGTTCTTATCGCATGAGAATTGCACTCGTCTCGTTCTGGAAACTAATCTGTTTAATGCTTCTATTGAAATATCGAGTACCTGATAAATTGTCTGAGAGAATGTTCTTTAAGAGAATTTCCGTTAGATAACATGATAGTATTCCAGAATATAACTACTTACTTTTCCTATTAGTTATACATTTTTATAGAACAATTGTTAGTAGATTAATCTTCTTGGAATGAAATACACGTATGTAATTATTGTAGATTGAAACAGCAATTGTTTGTCTGTATTAGAACACATGTAGGACTATGAATTCCCTGTTTTTCTAAATCAAAGAGGGGTTTAGAGAAACTCGTTCGTGTTTAGGAAGATTTCACAATACAGTGGAACCTCGATAAGAAGGCCCTCGATGACAAGTCAGCCTTGATAACAAGTGTAATTTTCATATCCCCGTGGATTTATTTTACCCCTAATCACATGTTATGCAAACCTCAATAAAGAGTAAACCTTGATAACAAGTATATTTATAGTCCCCAGAGTCTTGTTATCGAGGTTTAACTGTTTCCTATAATTCAAAGACAGAGAAGCATAGACCTACAACCATTGATATATCAATATTGATATATATCCTACTAATCTATATATTTAATACACAGTTGTAACACTGTTTTCTCAGTAATTACTGGACCGATCTACAAGATTTATGTCTCAAATTAAAGGGGATAGTGTGTAGATTTGCCGAACTTCCTTAGAATTTACGTTTTTTCTAAGGGCTACGACCTACAGCCCTTTAAAGGTCGAGTCAATACAATTCTTATTGAAGAATATAATACACAGTTTATAAATTATTCGTCAGCTGTTTAATGTTTGTCATACATTTGTTATTATTTTTATAACCTCACTTTCAGTATGCAATTATTAAACTTGGAGTTTCTGTTTATAAACACACGATTTTGATCAAGGAAAGTGTATTTGTTAACTTATTTTTTTAAATGTTTTAGTTTTCCTGCAAAGTGATCTGAAGGAAAGTGGTAATTGAGTTTAAGTTTGAGTATGGAATGTGAAATAATACTCATAGTAGGGAACGGAAACTTATTGTTTTGATCAATATAATTTATTCTCTACGGCCACCAGAATAATCATGGGGAAATCCGCTTGCAAGTTGTACATATATATATAATTGCTAATGAGTGGGAAACATACAAACATTTTATAGTAGGTGACGAATCTTACTCAAGATTAGTGTTAGACGTTCAGTGGTACCAAACTTTACCTTCTCGAGATGGCGAGTACGCTGGGATACGTGCAACTACAATATATCAGTGAATTTTTTTTTCAAGTACACAGGGAAGTTGCTTGAGAAACTGTGACTTACCATTCGGTTCTGGTGAAGAAGTATAATGTGACTTGATGTTTAATGGCAATGTTGACTCGGGTCATTATAGCGTTATAAAACTTTATCATTAACCCCAGGGTGTGAAAAGTACAAAAAGATAAAGAAAATGTAATCATTAACCGGGCGTAAAGAGACATACCGAACGAAAAAAAAATGTAGAGAACCATCGAACTATAAAGGTAAAGAGCAGTGTTGGTGTTGAATGTGCTCTGGAAGTCCCTACAAAAAAATACCAACTCTTTTGAATTGGGGTCGTTAGATTGGATTTGTCACTACTTCATATCTATGAATTTCGAGTCAGAACAGACTAAATGGGAAGCAAAAATGTTTTAGTTTTCCTACACAGTGATCTGATGGAAAGTGGTAATTGAGTTTAAGTTTGAGTATGGAATGTGAAATAATACCCATAGTAGGGGACGGAAACTTATTGTTTTGATCAATATAATTTATTCTCTATAGCCACCAGAACAATCATGGGGAAATCCGCTTGCAAGTTGTACAGATAATTGCTAATGATTGGTAAACACACAAACATTTTATCGTAAGTGATTAATCTTACTCAAGATCAGTGTTCGACGTCCAAATTTAACCTTCTCGAGATGGCGAGTACGCTGGGATATTTGGAACTACAATTTATCAGTGAACTATACCCTAACTATATTTGTTCGAGCAGGCCTACACAGGGAAGTTGCTTGAGAAACTGTGACTTACGATTTCGGTTCTGGCGAAAAAGTATCTGACTTGATGTTTAATGGCAATGTTGACTCGGGTCATTATAACGTTGTAAAACTTTATCATTAACCCCAGGATGTGAAAAGTACAAAAAGAAAAAGAAAAGGTAATCATTAACCGGGCGTAAAGAGACAGAATACAGAACTAAAAAAAACATGTAGAGAACCATCGAACTAAAAAGGTAAAGAGCAGTGATGGTGTCAAATGTGCTCTGGAAGTCCCTTCTAAAAAATACAAATTTTTTTGAATTGGGGTCGTTAGTTTGGATTTTTCAGTACTGCAAATCTATTAATTTTGAGTCAGAACAGACTAACTAGGACACAAATATTTTTTCCTTATGTTGTCACAAGGGGAAGGTAAAATGAACTCCTTATCAACATTATGCGTTTATGGAAAATCTTATCAACAGCGACAACAAAAAAGTGTTAAGGGTCAAAAGAGACAAAAAAACTATTTGAGTAAAATATAATACAAATCTGCATTTGAAATGGCCAGTTCTAAGTCTAACTTGAATCAACATCTTTCTGGTAGTGGTAGTCTATATAGTTTTAAAATCCACGACTCCTTTTCCATCAAATTGGACCGTTAATACCCTCCAACATTGAACAAAGTATGCCCAACTTTATATATACGACGTAAACACAGCTTTTACTCACAGTATAGGTCAAAGATTCGTGAAATGCGACCAACTGCTGATGCGTGATTTGTACATGTAGGCTAAGTGACTATCTTTATTCCATACAACAAATGTAATGAAAAAACGACGAATATAGGAATATACTTAAGCAAATTATCTAAATATCATAAATAGCTGCTTATTAGGTTATCAACATTGCCCCCAGTTCGTATACTATTTATTAAAAAAAAAAAAAAAAAAAAAACTCGAATTAATATAAAACATTCATTTGGTTAAAATAATATATCGGTTTGATTAACATAAAATAGTTTATACAGGCAAACGATCAGTTCTATTTCATGAAAAAATTAAACAACCCCTAAATAAAATACAAAGATAAACATTATTTGTTAATTATTATTTCTTTTATTGCTGACAATATTCCCGTGGTGGAGCACGGGCGGTTAACTAGTATTATAAATGAGAAAGTTTGGATGTATGGATGTATGGATGGATGTATGGATGTATGTTTGTGACAAGTGAACGCGAAAAATACTGGTCGGATTGGGCTGAAATTTGGCATGATGATGGCTCACATTCCCGATTAATTAGTATAGGCATATTCTTATTTCAAAAATCCTTTCGGGCTCCGCCCCAGTGGCTCTAGAGTTTCCCATGTTAACCTTATGAGAAATGGAATTATTGAATCTTAACAGCTGTTTCAACTAAACAAGTTGGTTCTGTTCTATGATGTTCAATAGCATTAAAGTTACAAGGATTACCAACAGGGTGCAGCACTATTATTTCTTTTACATTTATGACAACAGCTAATTTGCAACCAAAAGGTGAGTGAGCGTAGCGAACGAACTTCAACCCTGGAGGCGAGTTAGCGTAGCGAACGAGCTAACCTGAAGGCAAGTGAGCGCAGCGAACGAGCTCCAACCTAAAGGTGAGTGAGCGTAGCGAACGAGCTCCAACCTAAAGGTGAGTGGGCGTAGCGAACAAACTTCAACCAGGACGTGATTGAGCCATGCGAACGAGATAATCTTGAAAATTAAGAAGTTAAACGGGGCAAAGCCCGCGGGTTACAGCTAGTATTGATATACAGTATATCCTATATGTGTCATGTATAGTCAGTGATAATACTTCTAAGATGAAAGTATGGAAAATAGAAATCGATATAAACTCGATTAAAATATATACGATTCATTCTACAATAAAACTAGCAAACCGTGTAATTGGAAATAGTACAACAGCTAGAGTGTTAAGAGAATTAATTAACAGCCATTGACTTTAATTGCTTCTGTAGATGCAATGTTAGAGAAAGTGCAATGGTAGTAATGGTAGAATCTTCGAACCTGCATGCAGACAATCAATGGTGCATCGTAAATAATTACAATGGCGGATAATATTAGTTATGATAGTAACTAGAGAGCTGCAATATAGTTAATAGAGTCGCCTATTCATGGTCTAAATGTGAATACGAACACGTTTATTCGTACGCGAAGGAAATTGATATAAATGTAAAAATATGGATTTTGACGTCTCTAAAATGTGCCTACCTTTGAACACTGGTTTGATAAATGATTCTGGTCCAAGAAACACCCGATCGTATTCAGTAAAAAAAACTAGACTTTTTATATGTATCTCAACTATTCCACACTAATTTCAAGTTATTTAGGTTAAAATTCTCCTTAAGTCTCCATCCCATGTTAGTTCTAAAGTGATCTTAGTCAAGATTTGCATTTGCAGTCATTTTCGACGTCTTTACTTCACAAACCATGGAAGTAATGGACTTAAACTTTCAAAGTTTACTACGGAAATAAGATTTTATATTCCTGTAACTGTTTGAACTCCGAGCAATCCGAGGGAGGATGAAATGAAAACTGATCCAAATGAGAGGTACTGCATTAATAAATTAGGAAAACTCACTTGTTTCAGATGTTTTCAGCCAAATATTCTCTTGAGATCGTTCTGACAAAAGCTCCCTTCACAAACACAAGTACCTAACAACCTAAGAATATATCACCACAGACAATATAATACTTTTCTGTTGTCTGTGATATCACACTTGTCTCAACCACGGTGATAGCCACTGTACTTACATAGGTTTATTGATAACCACATTGACTTTCTCGAGTGTTAACATGTTCAACGCATGCAGATATCAAGAAGTGTTATTACCATTAAACTCTACAGATCAATTGTAGGTAATCAATAAACTGAGTATCTCGAAGACATACAATCTCAAGTACTCAGTTACTCTTAGTAACATATGATAGTAGTTCAAGCCCTGAATGACAGCTAGGTGTTAATATAGTAATCGGTGTGCCAACTAAACACGCAACGACAGTAGTAGGGTCGTCGCGCCCCAGCTGGTACTATAATGACCGCAGGTGACCACTCGGCCGAATCAGCACCCAGGTGGAACTGCGATCACTCTATCACTCTATCTGGGAGATGGACGCACAGTCCCACGGATATTTCACGTAACCTGCCGAAGCTGGACAGTCAGTCCCAGTAGGAATCATATCGGTCAGGGTGGGACTGGCAGTCCTCCAACAGTTGAAAAGTGGGCTATAACGTAGTCTGTGAGATGTGCATTGATTTAGTTAGGTTAGGGTGGGTTTGAATCCCAATTTAAAATATCACTTGGGGGAGCGAGCTGGTCTAGTGGTTAGAGCGCGGAACTCCGGTTCGTGGGGTCCCGGGTTCAAATCTCGCCAAATCACCAATGGATTTTATCTAAGTGATAATTCCGTAACCCCTAGGTCTAGCCTGAAGAAATGTGAAAAACAATTCCGGGCTCGTGCCTAGCATCCTAGGACAAAAAAAAACAATTTAAAATATCACTATGGACATGCCAGGAAAAGTGTTGTGATTTTTAATCGATGTTCACATTTACACAATTTAATTACCTAAGCTGCATGGCGCCGTTTGGAATCGTTATCGTTTACCTTACAAGTGTTTGGACAAGTCCCAGGGCTAGCATGGATTAGTTCAGGGTGTGGATTGGTTGTTCAACGTTCAGCGTCGGTAATAAAGATGTTCAGACGGGATTGATCTTGATTTAGGTAACACCAATCATCACCGCACAAATAAACAATGGCTCATCTTGTGTACGAACCCAATTCCCAAGATCCATTAAAATAAAAAAAAATATAAATAGATCATTAAATTCAATTAGAAACTTCGATATTTTTACCTGCCGCTGGAATAACTTATTCCGCCTTCTCGCATAAAAAATCTCTAGCACCAGAAATCAGAAATCACCTTCCAACTCTTTAATTATAATTGCTATTTTAAAGAAACAAACTATCAAAAATTTGCTGCATACCCTATAAAATAATTAAAAGGATGTTAAAGGTCATTCATTAATGTTTCAAATACTATGCATAAACAATAACAAAAAGTACTATAATCAAACACTGTAAATTTATTATAGATCCACTTCACTTAATATTAAAAATCGATCATTTAATAATTATTAATTAAAACGAACCAAACATGTTGCAGGTACCGTTTACAACTTCAATACCTGATAACGAGCATCTAGTAAAAATGCAATTTCGCAAAAAAATCTAGATTCTATTCATATTTCAATAACGAAAGTTTACACTTTGCACCAAATTTTACTTCGGTACCAACAGTTCACAAATCTCAAAATGTAAAAAAAAAATAAACGACAAACCAATTCCAAGTTGATATTCAAACAATTACTTTCCAGCTTCAAACAATTTCCTTTCAAAAACATTTTACGAAAGCTTTAACGGAATTCCCTAGGATAAAAACAAACCACAAACAAGTGAACAAAATTAGTCACACACCTGAGATGAATAGACGAAGACGATTGGTTACTCCACACGCTGCAATAGTCACAACAATACTGGCGGAACTGTGAACTGAAACTGAGGGCTGGGGAACGGTGGACGGTGGACTAGACACAAGGCCACAGCTGACAGAGAACTGGCAGCTAACTGTGGGTGCAAATGCAAGAAGGATCAGGCCAGGATCAGCCGCTTAGTCACAGTGTATCCACGCTGCGCAAATAAATATCCCGTTTTCAACAATAAAGTCCCGCTTTATCCCACGTCTACGTAAATAAAATCCCGTTGTAATTTTCAAAGATTTTCTTGTTTGTGAACAAAGTTTTTTTATTTTTGAATTTTAAGAGAAAATATTAAATATTGTTGTAATGACTTAATTTTAAGTTTGTATGAAAGATTTTTTAACTAAAATACTGTAGAGTGTAGATTTATTATTTCTTAGTGAACTGAAGATTTTAAATTGCTATGAATGTGTTTGATTTCCTAGATTTATGAAATGACGAAGGTTAAAATAAATTGTCTAGTTTATTATTATTGACGAGTAAGCCATTTTCTCAAAGAACTCAGGAAAACAATGTATATCATTTTAATAGCCATGATACACGCAAACTTCACTATCAATTCATATTTTCAATTCAACTTTCATATTTTACCTGTTGTTGTTATCTTTTGCGCCATATTATTATGTCTTTTGCATCTTATGCCTGCTTCTCATTTTCATTCTTATTAATTGCACGCTTTTTAGTAGCCTGTACCAAATGTGCTATGTCTTTGTATGCCTTACACTTGAAATGTTTCAGCCTATGAATGTATTTTTGTTTTCTTTTATACTGGTTATGTATTTTGCATGTCATGTCTGCTTTTTAATTTTTTCTATTATTGCTCATATTTATTACCTAATTATGCTATGTTTATAAAGTGATTTAATCCTATTTAATGTATATTCTAATGTAAAAATGGTGTTACCGTTGAATGAATAAATAAATAAATGAATCAAATTTAGTGCCCCCGCAATGTACTGGAAAATTAATTAGAATTTAAATGTATTAGTTTTTACGTAATAAAATTACTTCATATGTTTCAACTATGAAATTAAATTAGACCCCACTGCTTGGTGGGATGGCATAGTTTAAAATTCTATAACCAGTATTAAACTTTCTACGGAACATAGTTTCATCTGCCTGCCTAAATATAAATCTTGAGAAGAATCAATAGATTAGTTTAAAGCATTTCTTGATTGAATCTTAATTTTATAAAGTTCAATAAGTATCTGTCCTTTACAAACAGTACAACTCTCAAACAAAAGAAAAGAAACAAATACATTCAATTTTATCTAACTACAAAATGTTAGGTCTAACTTGTGTAGCTTTTACTTTATAAATTTTGTACTATTCATCGTATTGTACGCATATTTATGAAGTAGTTTAAAAATTCAGTTATATCCCGTTTTGGCTTCTCAATGCGTATGCAAATATCCCGTTTTCCGGGATGAATTCCCCGCGCGCTCCCGGGAAAGCCCGTCCTTGAGTCTTGTTCACGGTCACTGGCCTAACGCTAACGTCTTCTTCACTTTCTGATTCTGTAATGTTCGCTTTGCAATTCCCTACTCCACTTTCAACCAAACCGTCCGGACCGCTTCCCCGGCCGGTCCTTCCGCTGTCGGTTTCACCCGTTTTGATTCACGGCTTCGATTTCGGTGAGGTTTTTATTACTGCGGTTGGAGAAAGAAGACGCCTCTCAAATGAGTCAAATGCCTTTGGTAGAAAGATGCGCAGTGGAACCATTGACTATAGAAACAGAAAGTAGGGCATTTAATCTCATTGTAAACTGTGAAATTTGTTATGATGCGTGTTTAGTATTTTAATGCGGCATTGCTGAGTTACGCGTTGATGTCAGAAGGACGAATCTCTCTTATTAGGGTCAGTTTTACGGTGTAAATTACTCTTTTTGATTGTACAGATTAGACTTAAAAGATGATTGTTGTAAATGAGATCTGAGATCATAGCATTGTTGCTGACTAAGATCAGCTGATTATTAACCAGGACCATTTAACAAAAGCCTAATAAATTGTGAACTAAATGAAGCTCACAAATAGATTCATTTATTTGAGATGTTTTGTAAAGTGGATGAATATCACGAAATAGTATCCCAAAACGCCCATTACGTAAACGAGACATTTAAGTTACCTATACTTATTGGAAAATTGTCTCCAGCGGATCCATTGATGGACTCCTTTGCACGTGATTATTAGGCATGTAATTCTATTCTATTCTATTCCTAGACCTATTCTATTCTTAGGGTACTCGCTATGGATACTGTACATTGTAAAGCTATATTTTCACTGTCAAACGTTTACAATAGGTTTAATTATAAACAGCTAGTAACTCCAGAGTAATAATTACAACTTTTGAGCTTTTTATGAATAAAATATTTGACCTTGAACTCGATTGTGCAGCTAGGGCGTAACATTGCCAGACTCACGCTAACTATATGAACACTGTTGTCATGCGATGTCGTGCTTATGGAATGTAATTTCCAGGAAATATATCTACCACACCCTTTTTATAACAAAAATTTATAATTTTATAATACTTTACTACAGTAACATTTTATTTGTATCTATATGTAGGCCTAGAGTCCAGGGTTTGGCCTATAAAATCCTCCAAAGTGTTTAAGGGTTGAAAGTAAAAAGTTTTTTATAGGAAACATTTTATGCAAATTCTTTAGCAAATGAATAAAACAAGTTGTATCAACAATTCTCTCTCTATCGTAAAGGAATAGCCTAAATATGTATCAAAGATATTTTTCAAATGTTAAATACTTACGCACATTCCAAAATAAAAGTAATCCAAGTTTGCATTAGCTTGAACAAAATAAGGTCTACAACTTTCCAAAGGAATTACTAAACCAGTATACATTTCTAGCAACGTCTTGGAAATCGGAAACCAAATTTATAGGTTTGGATTTGTTCAAATAAATTTATTTCTGAGATGTACCGGTACCAATTATTAAAATATAACCCCGACAGCCGGAATCAGACGATTGAATAAATCTCGGTTTGGAATAGATAGATTACAGTAAAATAGTCCTCGTCCATGTTTAAAAAAGCAAAACACTAAAACAGGGAATTGAATTTGTGAAGATGATAAAGCCCACCAATTCTAGAGATTTTCTACAAGTAAGAAAACAAAAATACAGTATTTATGTATTTCTACACAAAGCCAATGAAAAACTTAAAACACAACATTTTTAAAATTAATTATTTAACATTTTTAGTTTTTTTGAACTGATTTTGCCATACCTAAATAAAATTTACTTTGAGTTTGATTCGAACTTACAAAAATAGTTCATAAAATAAACAGTATGACAATTTGAAGGTACTGTAGGCTATTTCTACATCCTGTGAATGAATGAGACATTATTTGTGTGGTGTTTATCCTCATTTATCGTTTGAGATCAAAGTTTCCTTGTGTGAGTTATAGAAGCTTCTAGCATTGGGAAAAGTGTGTAAGAACTAAATATTCTGTTGCGAATCAAGGTCAGTAAATATTACAAATACGTCTAGTATTTCCAGGTGGGTCAGAAGATCTAGTCTACGGCATCATAGTAGTGAATGAAAGGAATTTAACTGACTCAACTAAACTGAAATAGACTATTTGCGTGAAATTAGTCCTCTCTAAAACTAACTTACTTAATACTAGGAAAAGCTAAAAACAATTCCTACACCAAATACCTAACTTACCTAATATATACATACAATTTCTAAAACATTAGGTTTTTATAGAATTATTTTGACTACTTACAAGATGGGAAATCTCGTCCACCCTGTGAATTCCCTCAAAATGATCACTGACCTTCCGCACATTATGCAATGTTAAATTGTTTTCCACAGAAATATCCATTATGATAGTAAAATTTAGTTTTACACTAACAAATTTAGTCCACAATGTTGTTTAGTAACAAAACCAGCTGTTTGCCTAACATTGTCATGGTTGTTACAAATCAGTTGCTTAAACATTACTGTTTAGTGGAAATCCAAAAATAATTAAGAAACAAAATAAGAATAATATAATATGGATAATATGCTATATTTAATATACAATCCGTGGAAAAAAATAAATCAGTCATTTTACATACCTAGGTGGCCCAAATATTATTGAAGGATCAGTGTAGAAGTAGAATGGTGTGAGGTATATTATAACGCAGATTAACTTACTTTCCTATAGATTTGTCTTCCTTACTAATGCGGTAAAGACAATTATGATACTTTGTGTACATAAGGGGATGTTTTATGTTATAAAAACTGTTTAATGTTGTCTACTAAATTTCTTTTGTCATTTACGCAACTTATTTTACAAAAAGTTACAATCTCTACTAATTATAACATAAATGTTTTAAAATCTACCCTAAAATAGAGATGAACCAATTCATTCATATCAGCTCTCTGAAGCGTAGCCAACATGAAATACCCCCGCCGCAGCAAACCTGCCGACTAAGCGAATTTCCATTTGTCTTAATTTATTTTCAATTAAATATATTTTAATAACAATAGGTTTAACCAGTACCTAGGTTTGCTGCTACAAGGAAACTAATAAAGTGTGTTTTTTTGTAAAATATTGATAGCTTAGTACAAAATAAATAAATTTGATCAAAATACAAAATATATCCATAAACAAGCAAATTACAACATTTGACAATATTCTACATAAGAATAACATGGGAATTTTAAATTTACAATTTTTTAAATTTTCTCCGTTACTATTAACCAAACAAAAATACTTTTATATACTAAATTAATTGTTTTTTTAAGCTCTTTAAAAAGGTCTAAAGAGAAATTGGGAAATTTTGTGTTTTGAGGGTCAAAAGTGAGAAAACCCAATTTTTACCCCATAAAACCCCCCGTAAAGCCCCGTTCCCATGGTCCGATCATGCTGGTTCGCAAACTCATTCAAGTTTATCTCGCTTTACACATTTAAACCAAATTTCATCAAAATCGGACAAAAATTACTCAAGTTATCGCGTTCACGAATGTATATATATATATATATATATATATACATATATATATAAGTCTATATATATATATAAAAGTCTATATATATATATACATATATAAAAATTTGAACGAATGGTGTTTTTGGCCTCTGGGAACATCAAAATGAAAAAGTAAATCAGTCCCGGGTATAGGTCTTACCATGCTACCTACGGTAATAGCTACTTCCCTATAGGGAAATTCGCTAAAACAAATTAAAACTTCAAATTTTACAAAATCATAAAAAAAAACTAAATAAACTTGCATTATTCAAAGAAAATGACATTGACTGATAAAATATTTTCAAAAATTGCTGTACAGTATGTGAGGAAAATAGTAAACTTTAAATATGTCAATAAATTAATCATATACTAGTGTACATGTTGCTCGAAATCGAGCAATTTCAAATAAGTACATGAGTTGAGGAGTTACAAATAAACAAATGACTTGTTTAAAAACTAATAACAAATTTCCGATGATTTTAAAAGAGTCAACTAAAAGATTATTAACTGATAAAAATACTCACAATTTACATAACAGTCCTATTCCAGTTTAAAGGGTTAATGTTTAACTATCAAACTGTCCATGGACGGGAAAAGGTAAGCTTACAATTTAAGTCAAAGTAAAAAGGCTGTCAGCTTTTATAATGTACCGTAGCCCTACCTTAGTTATTTAGCCAATTTGTAGGTGTAGGGTTTAGGCTACTTTAAACTCTACAGAACAGAGTTAGGCAAAAACTGGCAGAACTCTGAAATGGAGTTATTTATCATAGGCATACTCATATGCCAAATCCTTAAAATAAAATTTCAATAATTAATAACTTATATCATTAAACACAAACCAACATCCAAAACTATACACTTTTTTAAGACAACATAGATAATTTACACATTGACTGTCTACAATTAACAACATGTGTTCTTCTTCAGGCATTTGACAGTTCTGGTTGTTTACATTTAAATTTCAAAGCAAATGTAATATTTAATTTCTGACAACAGCTGGAGTTTCAAAACAATGTTTATTTCCCATGTTAATCTTATGGAGAAATACGAAACTTAAAAGGGCCCCAGGGCCTCACTCTCTAATTATTTACCTAAAAAGAAAGTTTCCTGCACAACTTCACGTTACGCTCCTTCCAATGACACCAAAAACATGTCAATCGGTTCAGTAGTTTCGGAGGAGTAATTGTCACAAACATTCTGCTTGCGTATTAAATAAGTAAATAGATGTAACAAGTGTCACATTCATATAAAAGTATCTGAAAGCTATGACATGATCAAATAGCTAATGGTAAGCCCACTAAATATAAATTAATTTCTTTGGCTTTACAGTTCTTTATCTGGAACTTTTACTCCAAACAGTACAACTTAGTTTGAAATAAAAATCTATTTTATAGCTCAATATAAGAAAAATAACAGTTGGGATGTTATCATCATTCATCCCTAAATTACTTTTGTTCACAGGGCTTGCTTAGTGGTATTGATTTAAAGTAGTTTTACTCTGTATAGCCTGATTTTTTACAGATTCAAACTACAAAGTATATTTTATTTTTTTCTCTTTATTTTTTACATTTTAGACAGTTAAAGCGCCTCTGGCATTTGTATGCATCGATAACAAGACTTTTACATTGTTCATTATGGGATTTTTAAGAATCAATACCATTGAAATACAAGATTAATTTACAAATGTGAATCTATGAAATGGTATTGCTTCAACTATCAATGAACGAATCAGTGATTTTGTTTTGCTGCGTGTCATGTCACTGCATGATGAATATTTTATTTTGTTTGAAACAAACCTCAGTTGATTCAATCCTTCTCCATAGAGGTAAGGTATTGTTTATCGTATGATTAAAAAAATATAAATAACATTCTTGAAGGTTTTCTATTGTATTGTAAAAATGACTAAACTATTTATTCAAGATTTAGTTTGAAACTTAATCCGAGTTTGTTTTTTCATAGTGACACCAGCTGTTTCTTAAGTTATTGTTTAAAGATTTCAGAAATTTTGAGGTGGTTTTTTCAATAAAGGCTGAGATAGACTCCACTCCTAGCTCTTCATGTATATGCCTGTTTCTAACAAACCAGGGAGCATTCACCGATATTCTTAGAATTTTGTTTTCAATCACTTGAATTTTGAAGAGTTTGTTTTTTGATATAGCTAATCCCCAGATAGGAGATGCATATGTAATCAAGGGCCGAACTATTGATTTGTAGATTAGAACTGTACAAGCTGGCTTCAGAGTAGATTTCCTATTGATTAAAGGGAAAAGCTTTGCAAGGCGTGCATAACCTTGGGACAGTTTTTTTATTAACGTGGTAGTTCCAATTAAGTTTTTTGCCCAGCCATACTCCAAGATATTTTATGGCCAGGTCATCAGGGTTCCAAGGTAGAAAGTTACCATGTATTTGAATTTCATGTGGCAATATGTTTTTTTTCAAGGAGAATATTTTGGTCTCACATTTAGTTGAATTTAGGCGAAATTTCCACTTGTAGAACCAATCAATGAGAAGATCCACAAAGTATTGCAGGGAATACGTGGCCTCGTGGATGTCGGAATGTTGGCACAGGATAGCAATGTCCTGAGCTGGCGTACAGAGCTAATGAGGCGTCTTCTGGAAGAGGGAAGTCTGCCATATACAGATTGAACAATACAGGGCCCAATATTGAACCTTGTGGAACTCCTGCATTGACTCGTCGAATGGATGATTTAGAGGAACATATTTCAACAGAGAAGGTCCTGATCGAATGCCTGAGATATGTCAAGGAATGCCGCTACTGTGTTCTGTTTCCTCTCAAACCCTTTGACTATCGTTTCATATATACGTAAGATTTGATGTATGGGCGAATGTTTTAGCCGAAATCCAAATTGATGAGCAGGAATTATATTTGCAGCATCCATGTAACAGGCAATTCGTTTCAAGATGATTTTTTCAAAGACTTTAGAAAGTGTAGACAGTAAGCTGATTGGACGGTAACTCGATGGAGAAGACTTTGGTTTGTTGGGTTTATGAATAACTGATATTTCCGCATGCTTCCAAATAGAAGGGAAGTAAGATTTAGACAAACATGCATTAATAATTGATGTGAAATATGAAAAGCCCTTGTTGGTGAGATTTCGCAAAATAATATTAGGAATAAGGTCATGGCCAGGTGATTTACGGAGTGGAAGTTGAAGTCATGACCTGTTAATTAACAGTCACAGACCAGCAGGACAGCTGGGTGCAATTTTAACCATCTAAAAGCTACTGACTTTTCTTACAGGATTCAACTGCCAGTATTCCAAGTACTACACTATCTCTTATAGAATGACCTGCCAAATAGTGCTGCAAAATCATTGAAAATCTATTTTTGTATTTTTATCAGATCTTAATAAATAAATTCATTATAATAGGGACCATTCGTAATCAAGATAGATGATAGCTTGTAGCTTGCAAACTCATGTTAAGGGGGGGGGGGGGGGAGGGACGGTAATCCCCTAAAAGAAAATCCCTTGTTCAGAGCCTAAATATTTGTAACACCTTAAATATGTCAATCCTGTAGATGTATAAATTGGATGGATTTTCAATAAATATTAGCGAAAATAATTGTTTAGTATTTCAGATGAAAGATTTTGCTTTTCTTAAAAGATTTGCTACAAATTTTATTACTATTTACTATGTGGTATATTTGACCGATGATAGAACAGTATCTAATGGTGTGACTGTCTTAACCGGACATTTATGCATAGTACTATTATGCTAGAAATAGAAAATTTGCATAGTTAAATAGAATCACTCACTGGTTCTGAGACCATGGCTTTTACACTGGTCCTGTTACTAGTTAACTATCCAGATACTAATATTCTCAGCTAATTGTGTGTTCTTACTTATAGGGAATGTTCTACTCGATACTGAAGGACTATCTTGTTAACAGCACGTTTCACGGTCTTAGGTTCATCGCTGAGGACGGGCGGCACTGGACGGAACGGTATAGTATACTTCTTTCACACCCACACCAGGGAGGTCCAGGCCCGCATCAGATTGCCAATCCGGGCTATCTCGGAAGGCCCTTTCAGCTGCCTGGATCCGGGCGTTTCCAAGCCTAAATTATAAAATTTAGTTTGGTCTATTACATATAATATTGTGTATCCGCAATCTTTAACAAACAATACCACTTTCAAACAAACAAGCTCTGTTGACGCTCTTCGCCATGTCTTCCAAACTGGTAAAATCTGGATTTAGCTCCAAGCACACCTCTCCCCATGCTTCTGTTACTACAACACGGTTATGGCATTCTTTCAATGTTTTGTTATACAATAAAGGCCTCTGGCTAACCAAAGAAATTAAATATTCAATCTCGATATAAATTTCCTCCTCCATATCAAAAACAACAAACTTTCGAAAGTCCACAAGAGTCAACTACACTTATCTACTGATGGACACAGAATGACAAAATAGTATAATTTATATTTCGGCAAAACCAGCCCAGAACACAAAGTTGTGAAAGCGTACTTAAGTCAAGCTAATGTATACTAAATAATAACCATCTGATTTTAGGTTCGTACGGTCGCTTTTTGAGACCGGGCGGAGGTTTAGCTTTGTCAGAGCGAACCCGCTCTAGAGTGAACGCTTGGAAATAGTCCAAACAGTTTTTTTTTATACGGGCCGGTCCTCGACCACAATGGTATGAAAGAAGGCTTAGGGACATCAGTCTAGTTATTTTTTCTCGTGTGGCACTCTTGTTAAAAAAAAGACTAGTACCTTTGTGACTCTAAAACCAGGGTAGATTTCCCATCAATATGGACCAGTTGAACCAGTTTTTTTTTTTTTTTTTAAGAACATATAGTTCAATAGTGTCCCACACTGTTAAAATTAAATTTATCTCCTTAGTTCTCCCATAATTGGTATGATCTTGGATTAAAGGAGTAGACTACTCTTTTGCAGGGCCGATTTACCGAATAGGCACGGTAGGCACGTGCCTAGGGCGCGAGGCAATTGGTTTTTTTGGGGGGCGCCAACAATTTGGTAAATAAAAAAAATTGGTGTTTGCATGCGATCACGGTAAACTTCTGATAATCCCTCGCGGCCGTGAAGACATCGTAATAGTCTCCCGCGTTTGCGGCAAGATTCTTACTATTTTCCGTGGTCGGGTCGTTTAGACATAATTATCGTCTTCCATGATCGAGGCAATACATAAGCATATCCAGCGGTCGTGAGGAAATTATCATCGTCTACCGTGAATGAGGGAAAATTCTGATCTTCTTCTCGCGGTTGTGTGGACATTATCCTCGTCTTGCGCGATCGCGGTCAAATTCTGACCACCCTTCGCGGCCGTGAAGACATCATTATATCGTCCCCTGCGGTCTTGTGGACAAAGTAATCGCCTCCCGCGATTGTGGCAAAATGGTAATTATCTCCCTCGGTCTTGTGGGGATCATCATCCTCTTCCGCAAATTAGGCAAAGTTCCGACCTTTTCCCGCGACCGTTTGGCCATTATCATCGTTTTCCGTGATCGCGGCAATATCTGATCATCCCTCACGGCCTTGTATAAATCATTATCGTGTCTCCCGCGGTCCTGTAAACATCGTAATCGTCTCCCGTAGTCGTGAAGACATCGTAATCGTCTCCCGTAGTCGTGAAGACATTGTAATCGTCTCCCGCGATTGCGGAAAAATGGTAATCATTGTCTTCCACGAATGAGGCAAAATTTTTCCCACGGTCATGTGGACATTATCATCGTCTTGCGCGATCGTGGCATAATTCTGATCATCCCTCACGGCCGTGTAAAAATCATTATTGTATCTCCCGCAGTCCTGTAGACATCGTAACAGTCTCCCGTGGTCGTGAATACATGGAAATCATCTTCCGCGATTGCGGCAAAATGTTAATCATGTCCCGCAGTTGTGTGGAGATCATCATCGTCTTCTGCAATCGCGGCAAAATTCTTGCTGTTTCCCGCGGTCGTGTGGACATTATCATTGTCTTCCGTGATCGTGATAATATTCTGATCATCCCTCGCGGCCGTGTGTAGACAAATTATCGTCTCCCGCGGTCACAGAAACATCACTGATGTTGTCATGTGTGATCACGATAAATTGAAAACTCTAGGTAGAAATACAAAATTCAGACATAATTCCCGGTTCAAAAAACTCCCGCATGATTCCCGGATTTCCCGGTTGGTGGACACCCTGTTATATATATTGCAAAGGGGCGCTACTGTTAGTTGTGCCTAGGGCGCTGACAGGATCAAAAACGGGCCTGCTCTTTTGTAGTATGATATAAAAGATGCCAAAGTTTACAAGTTATACTTCCAGTTTGGCTTGGTTACAAATTTGTTGTAATGACAGACATCAGTAACTGACAGAAGTATCAATCTTATAGAGCCACAATTCAACTATATTCATTTTCATTCTAAAACTTTCTACAACTTTAACATGTAAAAAAATATCAAGTTCTACCCCAAACCCAAACCCAAAATACTGGCTGAAATAACAATTTGTTACAATCCTCAACTGAACATATTTAGTTAATTTTCATAACTGGGGGGTTTGCTTATACTGGTGAATAAGATCAGCTGATTCTTCAGTCAGGGTTATTAAAAGCACAATAACAGCTGATTCCAGTTTAAAACCATACAAAAGTTACTGACTTTCCTCACAGGAGTGAACCATCTTATCTACCTTTTGACTATTTGGCAAGCACTATAATAACCGCTCTATTTAGACTTAGCTATGTTGTGTCTTAATGTGTACCTACTTTAAGAAGCTATCCGAAATAGCTTAACCAAAGGTTACGTGGCTTTTCATGTGAATTCATGTCATTTTACTCCGGTAACTGTAAGAATTTGTGTTATAGTTTTTAACTATAAATTTATATTTTCAATTTATGTTCATAGATTGTTCTGGCTGGTATGCTGTCTGTTGTCATGGTACGGCTCAGCGATTCTCGTTTTGTCTTCTTGGGAGAGTTTCCAGAAGAATGCCATCAGCTTTGTGGTAGAAACAACGTACTTGGACGTGAAGACCAGCTTCCCGTCTATATCTGTGTGTGAAGATGACAACATGGAACGCATCTACTCTATGGCTAACGAGTATGAACCTGCACTACCTGTAGTAGCTAGTGAGAAAAGGGAAATTTTATCAATAAATCCATGTACATAAAAACAAACGGTGATCGAGCCTGCTGCTCGGTTGATAGCGTGACTATTACACACTATTACAAAAACTAAGGGAGCAATGTCGTGGGTTCCCATCCCAATACTGCAACTAATTTTTTTATATCACAAGTTCAACTTTGTACTGTACTGTCTTCATCCCTTGCTTTGCGATACGTTCCACACACAGGCCTTTGTAGTCTGTATGGACAGGGAAAACTAAAAGTTAAAACAGGCCGGAAACTTCTTAAAACTAAATATTTCATTTCCTTATTGCATTGCAAAGATGCAATAGATTACAATACATCTAATCAGTTTGTCTTGGTAAAAAGACGTATTTGGCGTATCATTATTATAGTGATTGATTTAAATTGGAAACTGACGTCATCATCAGACCCAAAGAGGAATGATGCTTTCAATTATCCTGATCCGCACCCAAAGGAGTTATTCTATTATCATATACATTTTCTAGATTCCATGTGAAAAAATTAGCTCATTTTCGTAGTTTTTATGATGAATATAATTTGTTTGGGATTTTAGTCCATATAGATCCCTTCTGATGTAGGTAGATTGTCTGTTGAAAAAGGTCTGATGAAAGTTAGTGGAATTTTAACTCTTTTCTAATATATTTACTAAATTGTTTTCATATGATATATGACAGTATGATGAAAACTACATTTTTCAGGTACTTCGGCCCTGACCATGATTGTAATCTGGATGAAATGTTGAGAGAAATAGCTTTTTTCAAGGGTTCAGTTTATTACATAAAGGAGTTCTGCTTATCTGATGATATTCCTTGTCCAACAAAAGACTATAAGAAGATGTCAGACGAGGTAAAGTATTATAGTTTTCTGTGTTTTCTCTTGACATTGTACAGTTGTACACCTTTTTAGTCAATTTTAAATTATACTTTCATGAAGACGATTTCATTTTGGTCACCATTTAGTGTGCAACCTCTTATACCATTAAGCATAGACAAAATAATTCTTCTAATTGTTTGTACTAAAATTTGATCATGATGGTTGCTAGAAATAGTCTGAGCACAAGCCTATTGAACCGCTAAATTGACCCTTGCAAGACAAAGGGTAAGTACATATACTACCCCTCTTTGCCTTGTGAGCCACGGAATTTAAGGTTAGAAGAAGCCTCCGCAACCTCTTTATAAAAAATAACTGTTACAGGTAAGAAGCCCGTGTAAGGATATTTTCAAGACGTGCATGTGGAAAAATAAAACATTCGACTGCTGCGAGCATTTTGTCCCTCTCTTGACAGAATGGGGTGTTTGCTATACTCTCAGTCCTAGAACAGAGGTGTAAGTTTAGTATTCTAAGTTTAATAGCCTTTAATCTAAGTAGCCTACATGAAACAAAGCATAATATTTTGGTGTAAATCATCAATATCATGAAAATAATGAATCAAAAATTGATGAAAATTAAAAATTCATGAAAACTATGGTCATGAAATTGATTTGGTCTTGAATGAAAATATTCAGTAACTTTCTGATATACGAGTGACTCATGTCATCATTCACATGACTATGACTGACTTGAAAGACTTCAAAACTAATCAGTCTTATAGATGTTATAATCATTCAGTGTACATTTTTTCTGTGTCATTTGCAGCCTTATTTTCTTAAGGCAGACGTGTTTATTTTTATTAATACAATCTTTTCTCTCTAGTTAAACTTTAACAATATTGTACTGCATGTAAATATTTATCAGAAAAAAATGTATTAACAGAAAAAAACTTGAAGGGGAAGACCAAGCCCTTTATTTTCAGTTACTTTACCACAGTGGCACGATATGAGTTTTGCAAGTTGATGAAGTACCGTATTAAGCTTATACTTACATCAATCTATCAGGAAATAGTTTTCAAGTTAAAAAACTTGAAAGATGTTTCATAAAAAACTTTACCTCTAAGAAAATATATAGTATCGATGGACAACACACTAAAACACAGCAACGTGAAACATTTTCAATTTTGATAATGTGTTGACTTTTGATTGTAGAGAAGGTAAAACAGACCACTTGAAGCTGGTATCCAGTACTAAGCTTGGTTTAGGATCTATTTACCTAGAGCTGCTAGTACCAACAAAGGTAAAAGTTATTCACTTTTATTCCAAAAAAATTATTTAAAAAAGTCTTTATCCCTGCATTCAAATGTAATTTACACTTTTCCAAGTAGCGAATTTCCCATAACGGAATAAGTTATTAATGTGCTCTACATTAAAGTGTTGGTCTTAAACCAGATGAATAACCAGGAATTTTGTTTTTACATGGCACTGCCCAACCTCAAACAGAAAATCTCACAGAAGATCTCCTTCATTAATTGAAAAGGGGGATTTTCCCCTCAACCACCCCACAGTCCATACACCTTGCTCTGAGTTACTTTCACTTGTATTGTTGTCGAGTGGCTGAGAATGCTGGTGGTACAATTCTATAACAAAGAAATTCCAAAGCTTGTCTACCATAATAAGTGCCTCAAATTTATGGCAACTCTATAGAAAATGAGTATTTTAGTTACTATTTCAAAAGTATATATAATTATTTCAAAACATCCCTTATATTCTGAATAGTCATTGTAAATGTAGATTTATTCGTTTGAACAGGTGTTCATGCACCCTGAAGCCGACATACCCTATTACAACACAATGACAACGGAGGTGGTGGCTGGTAAGGCAGGTATCCTTAAACATCTTGGAATCTCCGTTATCGACATAGAAAACGAGCCTGAAGTAAAGTCTCTGTCAATCTCGCAACGAGACTGTCGCTTCCCTGACGAGAACATATTGACAGTGACTTCCGTATACAGCTACAGTGCTTGTGTAACAGAATGTAGGATGAGAGAACAGCTGCGGACTTGCAACTGTACTTCTCATCTTATGCCTTACACAGGTTTGGTACAGTCTCATCTCGATGATTGAAACCTTTTATGATAAAGGTTTGATCTGTTGAAAACCAAGAGATTTATCAAATTATTTTAATAATCTTTTTTTAATCTTTTAGCTGAAGAGAGTCAGATTCAGAGAACACACAGCAAGTTGAAATTTCACAAGCTGTTCTCTTTACAGTTCAAAGTAATGCAGATGAAACTTAATACAATAAATTGGTTGAAGTATAAATTCACAGTATAAATGTGAAAAAATTAAAACTTCTCCTCATTGGTTAAAACATTTGCAGGGCATAAATGTTTTACAGGCATTCCTACAGGCATCTCTCCAATTGTATCAGTCAAACAAGATGGCAAATTCATAGCTACTCCCACTACTTTTCATAAGGGTTGTTGACACTCTAACGAGAGAAAGTATTATGAGTCAGATTGCTGATCAGATACCGTTTATTTTCTTTATGATATCTCTTCTTTTTAGATCAGATTAAGTTGATACACAGGGTGTGTACTTTGATATGAAGATGTGTTGACTGAATGAGAGGTAGCAACTGATTTCAGTTCTATAGCCAGGGCCTTTTAAGCCCAATGATCAAGGACAGCTGGGTATATAGTATAGATCAATCAAAAGGCTTCTGCCTTTTTCAGGATCAAACAAGCTACCCTGACTTTTTACCTTCAATTCCAGTTGAGAGATTACCCTGGAGTCAGCAACAACTATGTTCCAGATGAGAAGCAGCACTGTGACATGAAGGGTATTTTGTGCCTCAGTAAGTACAGTGAGCCGATGTCGGTCCAGAAGACGCCTTGGGGTAACAAGGAAGGTCTTGACTGTCCGTGTCTGCCTGGCTGCGAGGACCCAGAGTTTGACACCATAGAAACCATCATGACACAGTTAGTAAATTAATCTAATGTTGTAGCAAATTTTAACAATGTAACATTCTTTCTGTGTAACCATTATTTTTAAATGTAAATAAGACAGAACCCTTCTCGACATTGCTTCAGAACTTCCACACGACCAAAACAAAAATCTTGAGGTTGAAAAATCTGTTTAATCCAGGAAGCATTTGTAAAAATCCTGTTCTATCTCAAAGTGACATTTTTTATGTGTCATATTTTTTTTAAATGGTTAAATCTTGCTACTGTATTGTGCTAAAATAATGTAATCAAAGATTGTTTTTACCTGGGAAACAGTATAAAAAAGTAAATCAGGTGTCTGTGCCAAAATTTTGTTCTATCCCGCATCCTGTTTGAATCCCTCTAACGATCGGAGGTCTAAAATCCCGTTTTTGGGATAGTCCAGATAAAGAAACACTACAATGATTTCCCAAAGTAACTTGGCAATTGTATGATTTATGAAAGTTATGTATTAGAGATATTTTCTTGTGGCAAATATTTTATTGTGCTTTTGGTATAATTTCTCATTTTACCATTTTTTTAAATTGAAAATATAGGTTTTCAATACCACTTTTGATCATGCAAAAAACCTAATTCAATTTTAGATTGATGATAATAATGAAAATTGTCCTCTAGGTTAAGTGATGATATGGAAAACATCTCTGTTATTGAAATATCAATGTATCGATATCCTAGTGAAAGATACAAGAGAAATGTAGTGCGAGGTCGCTTGGATCTTGTTGGTAAGTAAGAATGGTAAATTTGTAGCTTTTATTTCCAGGACTAGTGTCTTAGGAAAAAAGATGAAAGAAAATACAGTAGAACATCGATAAGAAGGCCCTCATAACAAGTCACTCTTGATAACAATGTTCATTTTCAAATCCCCTTGAAATTATTGTCACATGTTAATGCAAACCTCGATAAGAAGTCAACCTTGATAACAAGTCTTATTTTATGATCCCTATGAGAGTCTTGTTATCAAGGTTCTACTGTATTAAAGAGTTAACGATTAGTAAATTGAGGGAACTGAAACTGAAAATTCTCTGATAAGAGGGTTAATCGTTTACTTGTTTCAATAGCAGAAACAGAAACTACACGCTGATTCAAATGTAAGGTTCAAATTATTTTATTTTAAGTTACATCCATTAAAGGATGGACTATTGTCTTTTATCTCTAATGGGGAATTACTCACAAGGCGTCCTAAAACAAATCCTTTATATTTAGTGATGAATGAATCAAATGTTCTTGAGAAATATTTTAATATGGATTTTTTAGTCTATAATGGTCTTTTCTACGGTGCAAAGATTCCTCTTTCTGCATAATTTTGAAGAATATGAGTCAAGCCGGTTTTAAATGCTGTACAGTATAATGCTCTACAAAAAGTTAATTTATCCATAATAGGCAAGCATGTTTCTTAAAACCCCCTTTTCTCAGCTCGTGTGCTTGTGTAAATTAAAACAGACTAAAAAAGCACATAAAAATTCATTTAAAATTAAAAAAAATAACATGGGCCTTATGGGTTTTTTATAAGGGGGTTCACTATGCTGGGCTTACAACAGAATCGCAACACATATGTATTCCCTTGCTGGTGATGAAATAACAACGAAATAAAAACAGAAAATCAAAACAAATGAAAGAAATTACAATCATATGTTTTATTTATAGTGTGGGGTTAAAAAAGATAAGTCTGCACATTACATATTTTTGTTAGAGTTTTCGACCACTGGGCGACCTAGCTCTAGTATCTTTTTAATTAACAGGTTTAATACTTTATTCTGAATTTAGCCTATGCTAAGAGGATCCACAAATTAAACATAAAACTAAAATTTTACTGCATTCCTAATTCTTAAACACCATTTTGAATGAGAACCGTGCAAGTAGACTTTTCATCCTATTGTAAAACCAAATAAAACCTGTTTTATGAGCACCTATTTCATGTTTGTTGTTTTAGTGTACTGGAGTCACACCTAAATGTTTTTCTTCTAAGGTACACTTTTATAGTTGTGGTTAACTCTGGTTAAAGTGCCAGAGGGTTAAAAGTAACTGTTTATAATATTAGAACTTTTTATTTGATTACCTTTTTTAAGTACAGTATAGCTATATTTCAAAAAACAGATCGTAAAAACAAGACTGATATTACTGGCTACATAATAGGGCCTAATTGTAATGTAGCCAGTTCATAAGTGTGTACATTATAAATTTATAATGACCGAGCTCTCTTAAAGTGATTCATACAAGGATGACAAATATATGAGCGTGCTTAATTTATGACATTTTGATCTTATATAATAATTGATTTATCATTCATCGATTATTGAATATAATTGTAAATATTTTATCCGTGTATTTATCAAACAACCTATCTTGTTTCAGTGTCAATGGGAGGAGCAGCTGGTTTATTTGTAGGAGCCAGTCTTTTAAGTTTTGCAGAACTGTTTTACTTCTTTACAGTAAGAGCTTGTAACACTCACACTTCAAAGGGAAGTGATAGAAAACCTTCACCAACTGTTATGGTGAATCCTTTCCAACCACGTATTTCCAAGGATTACCCTTATCCCACTTTTAAAATGTAAGATCCCAAAATCATCCCTTGCACTATCAGTCAACCAAGGCAACACTCTATTTAGTGTTGCCTGTCATCTTAAAACTCATTAAAGTGTGTGCATGAAAAAGAATGGTTTTACCTACTATTTCCTACTTGTATATATTTTTATTCAAACAAAACTAAAAACATGTTTAAAATACAAAACAAGTTTGAAATGTGTGGAAAAATGTATTATATAAAACTTCTGTACAGTTTCATTAGTAAATTTTAATAATTTAAAAGTTTTTAGTGCTGAAGAATGAAAAAATCTAATACAGAAAAATTTTACATCCGTATTAAAATTAGGTGAAAAATGGGTTTTTAAAATAAGCTCATTATTTTATCGATTGTTGTGGTATGGTAGAAGTTTGAATTGAATCACCAAAACTTTTCTAGAACATTTGAGAATGTATCCACAGTTAAGTGAATACAACATAATGTTAAAACATACAGTGTGTTCATCAAAGGTGGTTAGACAGAGTGCTCTCAAACGCAATACACATTTATTTGTTATATCGCTAGGCTAATGTGTCGGAATTTAAATTTCAATTACTATTTGAAAGTCACAAATTTATTCCCACTAACTTATCGCTAATATTTAGTAGTTATAAGTCTGTTTTCTCAGGGACTACTG
The DNA here is from genome assembly GCF_028750875.1 of Macrosteles quadrilineatus. Lineage (NCBI taxonomy): Eukaryota > Metazoa > Arthropoda > Insecta > Hemiptera > Cicadellidae > Macrosteles > Macrosteles quadrilineatus. The sequence continues at coordinate 78,768,149 of NW_026542601.1, forward strand.
GACTGATCTACAAGATTTATTTGTGTCAAATTAAAGGGGATAATGTGTAGATTTGCCGAATTTCCTTAGAATTTACGTTTTTTTCTAAAAGGGCTATGACCAACAGCCCTTCAAAGGCCGAGTCAATACAATTCTTATTGAAGAATATAAAATTCAGTCATAATTATAAATCATTTGTCAGCTGTTTAATGTTGTCAGCTGTGAGACATTTGTCATATATTTTTAGAACCTCACCTTCAGTAATCTAGGAATTCCAGTTAGTGAACACATGATTCCCAACAAAAAAAGCTTATTAGTTTAACTTTTTATACCTACCACAATCTTTTTACAACTAAATAACGGAATAATGTGTTAGTTTCCTGCGAAGTGATCTGAAGGAAAGTGGTAGTTGAGTTTAAGTTTGAGTATGGAACATGAAATAATACCCATAGTAGGGGACGGAAACTGTTTGTTCCGTCATTTATATTCCCTATGGGCCACCAGAACAATCATAGGGAAATCCACTTTCAAGTTGTACAGAAAATTGCAACATTTGATCATAGGATGAATCTAACAGAACAGCTACCTAATATACAGAATCTAACAGGAACAGAAATATATTCTCCTTATGTTGTTACAAGGGGAAGGTAAAATTAGCTTCTTATCAACATAGCTTAGTTCATGGAAAATCTTATCAACAGGGCTACATCAAATGTAGGCCTAAAAGAAACAAAAAAAATAAAAAAAAACTATTTGAATAATATAATGGAATACAACTCTGCAACTCAGACTGCCTCCCTTCTCTTAATATCTGACCCTATATGCTCCCTCTCACATTACACGAGACCAACGCCACAACTACAACCTGTGCTCTGCAAAGAATGTTGATGTCCCGAGGTGTAGGCTCTCCAAGACCAGAGACTGCTATTCAGTGTGGGCCCACCACAAACTATACAACAGGTTTCCTCTCGACATTAGGAGAACTCGGTCTTGCATTTAAAAATAAACTGAAACAAGTGGCTGAGTAGGAAGTGATTCTATTCCAACGATGATTACAGTACTTTACCACCACAATGGACGTTTGAGCCTGAATCCAGCCGCCATAGGTATAAATACTGTAAATATTAGTATTAATTCATTGTTAAATAGTTATTTGTGTAACTAGTGGTGAAAGTGACACTTTGCTGCACACGAGAGCAATGTTTACGCACGAGCCGCAGGCGATTGCGGAATGATCTCGAGTGCAGCAAAGGCCTTTTTCACTCGTGTTACACATTATATTTTTCCTACAGTCACTATAAAGCATATAAATAATTAGTCTTTCAAACACTATACGACACGTTTTTAGGTTCAGCTGGCAACACAAATGGTGCCTTAGAGAAAGTAGTACCCGCGGTCCGTATCACTCCGCTATTTTTCCTCGGCAAGAAATGTGCTCCGCGTTTTGAGAATATAGTTCCGTATGTTTTTGTAATTTGAAGTGGTTTCCGCGCCTAAAAAAATGCTTTAAAGGTATTTTCTTGTTTATTAAGATCGTAGGAATGTTTTAAAAACGTTTAAAAGAAAAGTCCAGAAAGTTCAGAAATACCGAAACTATAAACACGAAATGACAGGTTAAATCGTAGTTATAATAGTCAATCAGCTGCTCATAGTATTATTATCTTTAAGTGTTGCCAACCTATTTCCAAGCGTACACGGATTACGTGCATAATAGAACCACGCTGTATTGTGTTGTTTCGTTGGAATCCTGATGTGCGGCAAAGTATAAACCGTACGGCAAAGTATAAACCGTACGGCAAAGTATAAATATGCAGCAATTAGCAGCTTTCTGTACTATAAACAGTACAAGGAAGCCAACTTTGTCGGGTGACTGTAGGAAAAAGTAAATTTTTATCTGACAAGATCTATCCAAGTCATCTGGTCAACGATCGCCAGTCTGGTAATGGTAATTTTACTGTATAATTTTGATCAACTGTACAGCTGATATGTTGTAAGTTTAAGTACTTTAAGAACTTTGACGCCATTGAATGTAGTTGTATGATTGATGAATAAATTTATTTTCAATTCAATTCAATGTCCATGGTGTGGAAGGAAAATACAATGTCACTACCTATATTGTAGCATTGTTAAGTCAGGGATACAACGTAAGAGGTGTATCGCAACTTGTCTCACGACACAGAATGTAAATCGAATAACGGTGCGGGATCGACAGTCCTCTTTTTTTGCTGATTTCAATTAGAAATACTCCGATCCAATTCCAAGACAATTACAATGGTAGAACTATTGATGTTGCTGATTGGACAAAGTTACAAGTTATAACGTTAGAATTTAATATATGCCATAGTTACTCCCTTTCCTCTACTATGTTGTTTACCATTATTCAAAATCAAATCTGAAATCATAAAAAATTATTTTAACTAATTGATCAATAAATTACGTGCTTTCAATATTCAAACGTGTGCCTGCCTTCTGTGGCAAAAAAGTCCACTAGTTGCTTAGCATCAGCTGATCAGCATCTGTCATTGTCATTTAATCTTTATTTTTTAATAACATAACCTCCAACCAAAGTAAGGAGTTGTTGGTTGTTGGAGATTCGATTCCTCTATTAGTTAATTATTTCAACTAGTAACTTAGTTGTATTGTGTTGTGTTTTACTTCCAATCGTTCGGAATCGTTGAAGATGGTCGCCATACTGAGTGCACATTAAATTATTTCTTATCAAAATCAGAAAGGATTTGCAGATGAGTGTTAGTAAAAGTATTTCTTAAATGCTGTGACAAGTCCTAGGGCTTAGGGCATATGCCTAGTTGCCTTTCAGTCCTGTTTTATGTACACCCTCCTCCAATGTTAAGCTTCAGTTAGTGTTCTTTCAAGTTTCTTGTTCTATCCCTAATCTTTCTATATCTTATAAAATGAACACCTTCTTTGGAACAATAGGCCAACTAATCATCTGAAGTCACTATGATTACAAAGGGTTGAAATAAAGAAGCCTTATTAGTTGTATTTGTACTTAAGTTTCCATGTGAAACAGTTAAGTTGGGTGTATTCCAGGTACAGTAGACCCCTACATGTGAGAGACCCCCTACAAATCAGTATAAGGAACTTCCGACCCTAATGGGACCAGACCTAACTCAGGTCAGATAGCTCAAAAGGTTGGTTAAAATGGGCAATCAAAAAAACTTTAAAAAATGAAGTACCATTCATTTGGAATTATATAATCATCAGGCTGCACTTAAGTTTACGTACTACATACCGGTACCGCAGTTTGGTTAAGGTTAGGTTTAGTTTAGAACAGTTTCATTTTATAATCAGCTGGTGGGTTAATGTATAATGTATAATAGTAAATGTAGGACGTAAACTAAAGTGCAACCAATCATCATTCTAAAGTTGCATATTTACAAAATAAACTAGGCCCTACAGTTATCTCCGTTTTTCTAAATATTTTCTTGAAATAACTAAGGCTAAGGAAACAATTCTGGACGGAGTGGGTTATGATTACACGATATACATCTATTTTTAAAAAAATTCCAGAGAAACTAAGCTATTACTTATGACTTACCTTAATTACGTCACATAACCGATAATAGCTTGTAAATAACTTAATACAAAAAATTACTATCTAAGTTACTATATTTACAAAGCGTAACTTGGCTTCATTTTAATAATTTTGATTCTCTTTTTTTTTAGAATCAATCTGAACCATCTGTTACACCAGAGACCTTTAAGCGTCAAGGATCATTGAGAAGAGTGTTGCCGCCGAATGCTAGTGGGGAAACGGCAGTTGGAATGTCTGCAAAAATGATTGAAAGACCCAGACTGAGCAATCCAAATGTTAAAGGTTTCAAGCAGGATTACAGCCAATATTTTCAAGAATATGGCCTGATAAATGAATAGTGAGTGTCCTTGAATCATTTAAATTTGTATAAGTTAGAGTTGTTTTTGTCATTCTCAACCCAAATGGCACAGTATATGTCCACTTTTAGAATCTATTTAGTATCGAAACCAAAAATACTTAAACAAACACTTGAAACAATACACTAACTTAGTCCTATACCTATGTTCTTTATGAGTTTAATCTCATAAAGAACGATTTTGTCCAATTTTTTCAATTTAAACATTAAAAATTGTTAAAACAGTCGGTTATAATTAACAGTTATTAACGGCGTGGAAATTTGAACAAATTTGAAATATCTTTCTGTCTAAGGTGCTTTTAAAACATTTTGTCTTTACCGTAGTTTTCTTTCGAAACTCAATGAGTTGTTTCATTTTGCAGTAACATGCTGGTCAGACAGGGATTGCCTGGGCTTTATGTGATACCTTCCGCCAACTCTGCTTTTGGTAAGAAAAAAAATATATGTAAAATAACTCGCTAATGATCAGTTACCGTAACTTTAATTTTGTTTAGCCTACATTCTTCAATAGTCTATTATGAATTCAATGGCTAGAAAGCTCTTAAAGTTATAGCCCTATGTTGGCCTATTGAGTAAAAACCTTTCTTTTAGATATTCTTTTTTATACTCATTGAGGTTCTCAATACAAAATCAAACTATCTAATCTGGAATTCTGTATTTTTTTATTGCTCCCTTGGTGTTTGAAATCCTCAATTTCCAGTGAATGAATCAGAGGTTTAGCTTAAACTTGACCTTACAATTTTAAAAATTACAGTAGCATTATGTTTTGAATATTATTTTCAGTGTGGTTTTGTGTGATATTTGTGAGGAAAGGCCTGTACCAAGGGGGGATCTTCAGGTTCAATCTTCTCATTCCTGAAGAGTTTCCTAACTGTGGGTGTCCGGTAAGTTGAAAAACAATATTCTTTAGTTTGAAAATTTAAGCCTTACTATCTTCTAATAGAATTGATTTTGATTTCTGTGTATTTTCCAAATGTTTTATAGCTGCATTGGAATACCTCAAACAAGACTTATTGCTACAATGACTGCCTTAACTGCAAAAAAAAAAAAATGGCGTGGAGGATAAAATAATTAAGTTCACTAAATGAGAAAAATAAGGGTTATAACCTTCCGAGCACATGGTTCGGTATCTGGACTCGATCGTTTAGCCAGGCAATAGCCTAATGTTAAACACTTTTTTACTATCTAAGTGTTAAATATATATATTAATTTATATTACTATATAACTAGTTTTAGAGCATTGTTGCTTCATCTTCAAATATTAAAATTTTTTATCTTGTAACACTTTCTTTATAGAGAAACTGTTATTTCTCAGTTTTAAAACATCAGGAAAAATTTAAGGATGGAGATATAATTCTTGCGCATTTCTTTTCTTACATTTCCCCTTGTGAAGCACACTTCAGCAACTAGTGTATGATAAAATATAATACCAGATAAAAACTTATATAGTTCCTTGAGTTACAATCTTGTTTGTTGTCAGCGAGTGGTGTTCGACAGTCCCATGTTCCACCCGAGCATCGACCCCGTCACAGGTGAGATGGAGGTCAAGTCCGTGTTCCCGGAGTGGAAGAAGGACGTCAACAGGTTGTGGCAGATGTTGGACCATGTGGTACAGATGTTCCACAGCGTCTCTACCAAGAATGCGGTCTACTCTGAGGCAGCCCAGCTGTTAGTAGAACACTCTTTGTGGATAAAAGTAGACATACCATTCCCATGTCAAAGCAACAGCCAGTTTTAGATTAGGAAATAGTAGTTTATGCAACGATTGCGTAAATATAGTGTTAACGATATGAGTAGAAAATTTTAGGTACAAGCCTTGGCAAGTGCCTTAAAACTTCTATGAGTGTCATTAACACTATTTACGCGAGTTGTCTACACTACTTTACCTACAACAGTGTTTTAAATACTAAAAGTCACTACTCATAACTTCTTAGAGAGGCTATGTTTTTGTTTATTAACCTCTCATTGTCACTGACAGTGATACAAGGAAACATTGTACCAAACACTAATTGCACCACTCAACAATTAAATCAGCCTGTACAGCTGATTAGTTGAAGTTACTACTAGTTACCAATAATTACAATTTTACTTCTTCTCTATCAATCCTTGAACCTCATTGGTCCATTACCCTTGTTGTTATGAGTAAAACTAATTCAACGTATTCAATGTATTATGTACAGGAAATGAATAAAGTGGTTTTGAATTGAATTGAATTAATGCTTTTATGAGAGCAAACAATGCTGTTATGTGAAACTTTTCAATGCTAGGAGCTGAACCGAAACGGCTACTATAAAAAAACGGTTGTAGGCAAGAGTATTTAAATTCAGTCACCAACGTAACAGGTCTGGTAGTGTAATATAAGTATTAAGATTGACATTTTCATCTTCAAGGAATTTATTGCCAAATTTTCACGTTCGCTGCTGACCGCTAGATGCCGGGACGGCGCCAGGAGCTGAACTAACGCTCGCCACTGCGTAAACATTGCTGCTGATACAATGAATTACAGTAAAAACAACAGTAGCTATACTGGATGGCAATGTTCTGCAATAAAACTGGCTTTGGACATAGTACTAAGTGATTCTGATAGATAGCAGCACTACCCAGGTTGCAGTCGGTAAAGTAGTGTCGCTATCTAGCAGGAAAGAGGTGGGACAAAGCCCTGTTCTAAACGACCCTGTTGGTGATTTTGGGAAACAATATTTTTTTATTGTCAGAAAAGTACGTCCCCACGAGCTGCAAAGAAATAATAGGACGCTCGTGACGAGCTGGCTGATCCATGGTAACGTTAAACAACAATGAACAGCGACGTTCCGGAACGTTCCTAGCTCCTGGCCCGTTTGACGTTCCGGAACGTCCATAGCAGCAAACGTGTTAATAATGTATCACAACTTTTCTGAAAATTTAGTGGAATATGATCCTTACCACAGGACACTTATTTATGAAAGACTGTTACTTGAATTGCAGAACAACACATTTTAAGTAACGTAAAATGTAGTCATTACTGGTTGTTGAGAATAGGCTGTCTACCAGTTGATCAAAATTTCAGTGACTTTAGGGGGGATGACCACATTAAAACACAAGACCTGAGCTAACAATTTGAGCTGATTACTTGCTCCAAAAATATTTCACTTTAACTAATCCTGCATTTTATTTTCTATTTTATGTTTGTGTATCTATGCCATTACAAAGCTTTTGATAAGGGAATAGACCAAACCCCCTAGTCTTGTTACTATTTAACATCAACCTTTTTATTAGATCAATACTTGATCAATAATCGATCAATAATTGAATAATTGATAGTCCGATGATATAGCATCTGGGTCCAGTAACGATCTTTCTTAGAATCAAACCAGCGAATTATAAATTTAATTACTGTCTGCATTCTTTAAGCATAGTGCAAAACAAAAGACAGGTCTAGGCGCTTGATTTTGTTTAGCCTTTTTCTGTGACTTCGGGACCCTAAACTGAAAGTTTAAACTTTTCCGTGATTTTCATGACCCACTAGTAAATTTATGACTTTTTCATGACTTTGGAGATTTCTGTGACTGGTAGACACTCCGGAAGATACATTATTCCCTCTTAAGCTACTAGGCTAATTTGAAATTTTTTGTAGCAAGCCAAGCTAACGAAACACTAAAGAAGAGGTCATACTTTGGTTTATTTTTTATAGGCATTTCAATTTGTTTACAGGTTTGAAAATTCACAGGAAGAATTTGTTAAAAAAGTGAACGAATGTGTTCTAAAAAGTCAAGCATCAGTTTTTGATCCTCCTACTGTTGACGATGCCCACTACATTAAGTTTGACAAATTCGACAACAACATTCATGACACAGTGTTATGTTCTTTGACTGAACCAAAAGTGAGTATTTTAAATTAAACATCTGAACACTGTCCTAGCTTGCTTGATAGAATGTTTTTCCTAGTATAATTTATCTTGCAACCCAAAGTAAGTACATAGGCTTATTATTTTGCTAGCGTTGAATTGTTTAGAGTGCCTTCTTTGTTGTCTAGGAATGTGAGTCTAGGAAATAGTCTACAAATTATAGTTAGGCCTATTTGATTTAAGTTTTTATAAGTTATTGGTTTATTAAATATGTTTTACATTCTTGTTCTAGCAATATGGTAACATCAGATACTAATGGGTCCACAAAGTTAGGATCTAGTTTATTTTTACATCGTTAATTTTGTACCATTTAGTTAAATTTTAGGGTTGCCCGTGAATTAAGGATACACATTGGCTGGGATCGACAATTTTTCCTTCCATTGTTAATATAAATAATGGATACTACCATAAAATTTATTGTTGTGTATATGAGGGGACTGGTCAAAATAATGATGTAACGGTAAGTTAAGATCATGGCATTTTCAGATTCAAAATAGCTTGCTCTGTCATGACTGGTACTCGTTAGGGACCCAAATTCACGGATCATCATTACAGGCTACAAAAATGTGCTTGTCATAGCGTAATAAAATGTTTTGACTTAAAAGTCATGTATTTTGCTCTGGATTTCAGGAACCACCCAAACCATCGACCAGAGGATTATCCTGGGTACAATGTGGGTCTTTGGAGCCCTTCTCTTCAACACAATCGTGATACATGCTACGATAAAACCTAATCAACTGGGTTTCTTAACATAACAAACTAAGCCCACAGTTGAGTTTGAAGGGATTGTTAGTGACTTTTGTGATGACAAAAGTGGTTTCTGTTCCTTAAGATTTTACAGTACAGTACCTAATGTGTATTTTACAGAGTGATATTTTTCTAGTAGGATTTAGTAGATTGATTCAAATATACTGTTAAGCTTATTATATTTTATGATTGATCTGTGGAAAATTGTATACCTATTGTACAGGGAAAGAAACTGTAAATAAAACTACCTTTTGCCAAGAAGATTTACTTGCTTGCAGCACATTTTTATAAATAATTCAATAAATTATTTTAATTCCATTAGATATGTTTCTTCACCTTAACTTACATTCTAGAAGAAGAAATATTAACTGAAAAAAATACTGTAAAAATATAATTACCTTTATTAAAAAATATATAACAAATTACATAAAATATATACCATAAATAATCACAATTTTTTTAATAAGGCTAGGCCTACTAATGACCTCATCACATATTTTTAAATGATTAACCCTACTACACTAACATTACACTGTAGGCCTACTTTCCAATTTTTCCTTAAACCAGTTCTGATTCAGTTCGTATCTAGTTTCTTGAAATGTGAAATGAGTCGGCGGACTTTCTTGGCTGTTCATAAATTCAAAGTCTTTGCTAAATGCAATCGCAAGTTTAGAGCAGACGAGACCAATGCCTCCAACCTTTTCTGGACCTGGGTGATAAACTCTACCGTTTTCGGGGTCCATAAAAATATGATCTGGCTGAAAATCGACAAACATTTCGTTGACATTTGCGTAGCAGAAAGTCTCCTTAGAGTTCTGATTCAGAAGATGAGTGAAGACTACAGGGCGGTCATCACACCTGATGAAGTTGATTTCTCGGCCGCACGGTGAAATGTATGGGAACTCTTCAGTATAGCGGCCAGTTTCATTCATTTTCAGACGCTTAAAGAAAAATGCGAGGAACTTATTGTCTGAAAATATTGAAATGTATTATTAAATTAAAAATGATGAGGCAAATATGATCCAAACAGCAAGGATGCCGCAAAAAAATAAGTTTCAGATTAAATAGAAAAGAGGTATGTTGCTATCAATTAGGGTAGAAACGTTTAAGCAAAAGTAGTACCGGATAGGCTATTGTGTTAAAATAAAACATTCCTGTTACATCAAACCATCATACCAACGGAATATCATGTTGGTAAATTGAACTTCTTGAGATTATATGCTGTTGAGTATATTGGCTGTATGAATATATTTACGTAAGTTTATTCATTATTTTGCCTCCTGAACTGTTATTCAAAGTAATATCTAGGTTACGTACCTTATACAGTCAAAACAGTTCTGATACAGTCACTAAAGGACGATGCGCATTTCAGAGCTTTTAAGCTCTATCTTCAGGTCCGTGGATACATTTGTCAATTCATCTTGCAGATTCGTCAAAATATTTAAACATTAAAAACACATAACACAAACACATAATTCATTACGTTTATACAGGTACTGTACATGTATACACGTAATGAATTATGTGTTTGTGTTATGTGTTTTTAATGTTTAAATATTTTGACGAATCTGCAAGATGAATTGACAAATGTATCCACGGACCTGAAGATAGAGCTTAAAAGCTCTGAAATGCGCATCGTCCTTTAGTGACTGTATCAGAACTGTTTTGACTGTATAAGGTACGTAACCTAGATATTACGTAAGTTACTGTAAGGAAACTATTTTTAGAGAATTTCTGAGATAGGGAATACATTGCTTATTATAACCTACAGGAAATGCCACATGATAAACATTTTAAAATGTATTGCAGATTAAAACTTGATTTGGGTAAAATTAAATTTGCTTTAATGAGGATATTGATCCACTCTTACCTTTGAAACAAGATGTGAAGTTTTTTATTTTAGCGTCATCCAAGAACAGCTGGAAAAGTAGGTAGTCAATTAATTGCCAGTTAGCCTATATTTGTCCAGAAACCACTGAGCTGATCCAATGGTGGTCTCATATACTTAAATGTAAGCATGTTCATACAGTCTTGGTCTTCGGGGTTCGACCGCGTCCTTAGGTTATGTACACTATGTACAGAAACTACCGACGTTTCGGCCACATAACAGTCATCCATCTTCAAGGCGAGCAAGCACTATCACCGTAGTCACAGAACTCAACTGGCACGGGTGGGCCGGGCTCGTAGGTTATATACCCACTTAATGGTGGTGGGGGTGTTCTGGAACATTCCACTCCGTTCCAGCTCCACTGGGCTTCGGTCGCTTCTAGAAAATTCTCTGCTTTCTCTAGCAAGCAGGGAATGTTGAGAATGCCAGAGAAAGCAGAGAATTTTCTAGAATCGACCGGAGCCCAGTGGAGCTAGAACGGAGTGGAAAGTTCCAGAATACCCCCACCACCATCAAGAGGGTATATAACCTAACGAGCCCGGCCCACCCAATAAATAAATAGTTTGTGCACTATTTATTCCACTATTGTAGTTGCCATTATTTAACTATTTATTTATTATATTTGCCTGTTTTGTGCATGGTGTGATTTAAGTTAAGCCAACCCAGTTTACTAACTGGGACTGTTAGCCTAACTGATTGTTACCAGATGATTATAAATGACTTGTCTGATTGCATGTAACTGCATGTTAAAAAGACCAAATAAATTCTCATTCTCATTCCCACCCGTGCCAGTTGAGTTCTGTGACTACGGTGATAGTGCTTGCTCGCCCTGAAGATAGCTGACTGTTAAGTGGCCGAAATGTCAGTAGTTTCTGTACATAGTGTACATAACCTAAGGACGCGGTCGAACCCCGAAGACCAAGACTGTATATATATATATATATATATATATAAGTGACAACCGTGGAAGCTTATCCATGAAGATAAGCATGTACATATTAACTTATAATTTTGTATGGAAATGTCCAATTGACTAGATGGGCTCAACCTCAAGTCATTAGGCATGATTTTAATTTAACAGAAAAAAATTGGAGGGTAAAGGTAAAATTAACAATAATTAAGACGTTTAATAAAACCAATTAGGAATAGGATAAAAACCCGCTAAGTTTAGAGGGTTCCAACCACCAGCTGTTTACGCGTAAACATGGTCCTACAAACAAGAACCTCGTGGCATTGTTAAAGTGTTTATCGAGTTGAAATAAACTGTAAACTGAAACTTCGTAATTGTTTCTTTAGGTATTTACAAAATCATTTTGAAAATACCTAAATTAGTTTATTTAACATGTGATTTTAGCTTCTAAATAATAGTTAGGCCTAACTTAAATTAAAAATTAATTTATCCCCATCCATTGCAAGCTCTGCAATGTAACTTTAAAGAGCACGAAAAGCACACAATTATTGGTAACAAATTAGTTTTAGAGTGTTGAGAGCTTGTACCGTAGAGCTAGAGGCATGTTTATCCGCCATATTGAATTGACTGGGTAGAACCCTCTCAAGATCAATTTGTATGGAAAAATCTAATATAAGTTAAATTGACAATTAATTGTTTAACTTACCAGTTGAATGCGGTAATATAACAAGGTTCTGCATAATTTGCAAACATGAACAGTAAAATTATTACTTGCATTAAACAGGCTATGTTTAATCTACTCCTTAGGTCATCTTAAGAGGTTAGGCCTAATGACAACTATCAACACAAATTTAACACTGAATATCTTAATTCAGTGGCGTTGGTTTCCAAACAGAATTAAGTATGTTAGTTTTGTTTTGTGAATCTGGAGTATAAGTTAAGTAGTATAATTCCTTCAAAACAGTTTGAATATGAATGTTTTAAACCAGTTGCAATTCAAAGCAACTAGCCTACAATAATAACCTAAACCTATTGCCACTAATGGCACTTAAAAAGATCAAGTGATAGTTTTAGGATGTGTGTAAAAAAGTGACAAAAATACCTACCATTCCTTGATGATCAATGAAATAAAAATATTCCCTGGTTTTCTTGTCCACATACTGGCCTTGGGTGTAAAGTAACCGTTTGGGCATAGTATTATCAAGTTTCATTTCAGAAAATGCACTGTTTAAAACCCAATTTCGGCCAAGTACGAAACACGTTCTGAACATGCCCATCTTATCACAAATATTTTACAATATAGAAATAACATAATTTGCAAATTGAATATACTGAACAAATTGTGACATCATTATGTAAGACAACCCGATAAACTTACTAACCTAACTTCTAAAATAGTTGTGATGTGAAGTATGAAGTTGACAAGTGTTCAATTTTGAAAAATGTTTCAAAACAAAACGATACAGGCAGACGACATGGGCTACAGATTTACAGAAGGGCAAGGGAACAACTAAACTGTCAAAAACCACAGAAAGCGATAGTACAGGTTGTGAATGGAGGCGTAGATTAATCATTCAAGTGAGAATAAATGCACCTAAGAGTTTATGGTTCATAATCTTTTGCTAGTTTTAAATTTTGTATAAATATGATGGTGAGAAATACAATATTAATCATAGCCTCTGTCCTCAAGACTAGGTATTCCGACTGGGTGGTTTTGTGGTCTCGGTATGACCCTAGTTGTCTAGTAGTCTAGGTTGAGTTGAGTCATAGATAAAACATACTCCGTTGAGTTGTCATAATATTCATAGATTGTGTTAAATGGATAGTTGATGAGAACTTTTTCAAGTCTGGTTTGGACTTGTTTTAGCTTTAGCTTAATTTTGTTTGAATGATGAAATTGGACTGACCAACGTAGCACATTATTGACGCACTAGTTAATCGAATCCAACCTGGCGAAGGGACAATGTATAAACGACTGAGCATTCTTTATTTTAGTGGAAGACGAACTAACTGTCATTCTCTCCTGATGAAAATCAGGACCCGCCCACACATCCAGGGGGAAATACGCACCAGAGAGTCCAAAGTGGAGCTGGCTTTCAGCACAGAAATTTTTATTTGAAGTTCAGGGTCCAAAAAAGGATGATTTACTCACATCCGAGGCCACTCCTCCGAGAAAATCCTTATTAGATACTATTTACTTGTCAATGGAGTTTTGGTTCTCCAAAATGCCTTGACCTGGCACTTGGCATTATTTTAGCTGTCTATATAGTTTCCAGCTTACCAAAACTTGATTTAATAGAGCAAGAATAAAGAAAAAAGATTGTTCTTATGTTTTTGCTTCGTGTTATGTCTCTGTCAGCCTTTAGATATTGATGTCGTGTTTTTATGGGAATGGAATGAGTAAACATTTCCACTGGTACTGGGTCTTACTTACTTACTTACTTCTTACTTCTTGGGTCTTCGCAACAATCGTTTGATCGGGGAGTAGTCAATTTTCTTCCTTTTTGGGGGTTTTTGTGTTTCATGTTTTGTGTTTTTATGTTTTGTGTATGTGTGCTCCTCTACACTTTGAAGATAGAAAGTCTTTAGATGTAGAACTCTGTGTATAATCAATGGTGAAACACACAAGGTAATTCGTGCCCAAGATTTAAAATAATCGATTATACATCTCTTTTGCAGATATATAACCAATGTCTAAATTTCAAAAGTAACAAATGACTGAAACTACATGGCAATTCTTAAGGGTGCTGAAATTGAAAAGGGAAAGGAGAAAAGAGACCAGGCTGAAGTTAGCTGTCGAGCATCTGACGAATGCTAGGCCATAAAACTGTCAGGACGAAACAATAGGAACACTCGCTTCAGCTTACAACAGACCAGCGCTTGGTCCTGGCCCTGTCTCGTTTCTAGTAGACATTGGAATAGCCTTATATGGCGTGTTACACGATACAACGATGAGATATCTGAATAAATTGTATTTTCTACTATTTATAACGTAACCACAAAGGTGGTGACATATAATTAAAATGTGTCAATGATATCAAAAAGGATTAGAACGAAAAATTGCCTTCCAAACATGACGTCTTAAACGCTATAGCGATGAGCTAATTGAATAAATTACAAGTTTCAACTACTTATACAGCAACAACCTAGGTGGTGGCAGTCCTAAGCATAAAATATGGCTTTAATAGTTATTGAAGCTAGACCATTAAACAATAAAAAATGATTTCTATAGGTGGACAGCCTTGGATAATCCCGTGTGAACATTCCGTGTTAAGCGATACAACGATGAGCTAATTGAATAAATCCTAAGTTTCGACCACGTCTACGGCAACAACCTAGGTGGTGGCAGGTCTAAGGTTAAAATATGTTATTAATAGTTATAGAAGGTAGACCATGAAACAATTTAAAATGATTTCTATTGGTGGAGAGTCTGTGATATTTCCGTCTGAAGATGGCGTGTTAAGTGATAGATGGCGTACATAGAATAAATTGTAAGTTTCGACAGCTTCTACAGCAAAAACCTAGATGGTGGCAGATCTAAGCTTAAAATATGTCATTTATAGTTATTAAAACTATACTATGAAACAACTAAAAACAATTTCTATAGGTGGAGAGCATTGGATAACCTCCTTGTGAACATGGCGTGTTAAGCGATACAATGATGAGCTTCAGCTTATAATGAATAAATCGCTAATTTCGGCGACTTCGCCATTAACCACCGGATTTCCACTAAAAATTCCAAATACACTGTTGGATTTATAATGGCTGAACTACTTCAGAAATTACATAGATAGGGCCATATGTGAGATTCAAATCTGTAAATGGCATTAAAAGGAACTAGAACATGAAACAATATAATTTTTGTGTAGATCTTTATACTCTGATAGAATGCGAGTGTTTTTGTCTACATTAAACTGATTTTTGAGTATGACTTAGTATATAGTTACTTGTAATTTGTATACTTAAACATTATATTTGAATACCTAATACCATAGACTAACCGTATGTTTTATCAATGCTAATACTTATACAGGGTGAGTTTTAATTGTCCCCCCCCCCCCAACTTTTTTCTACATTTTTTCAAATATCAATCCCAGACCACTTCCAAACAATGTTGGGTAGTAAGTACTTCATTTTGACAAGGTGGCCATTTCCGGCCGCCATATTGGATGCAAAATTTTTTTTTCAAATGTAAAGGTGGGGTTGTGACCCATTATTTCGAACTAAATTTTTACCCTGATTACAATGCCGCAAACCGTTTAAAAAAATCTTGATTAGTTCTAAAGTTATGAGGGCTTTTTACAACTTTATTTTTAGCCCATTTTAACATTGTGCATTTACAAACTAAGACCATAATCTCAAAATAGTGCTAGATAAAGATAAGTATACACTACCAGTAATTGTCGACCTATTTTCACTTGGTTATGACTGATGTATTTTTTTCGGCCGCCATCTTGGATCCGCCATTTTGAAATGTGATAAATTATTTTAAATATGAAGGGGGCGTTGTGACCCATCATTTCGAACTACTTTTTTAAGCTGAACTTAATTCCATGATCCGTTTTTCATTTTCATTTTTAAATTTTGAAATATTGACATTTTTAACAAAAAAATTTCAATATTTCATAAATAAAACTTGATAACAAAAAATGGATTGCGGCATTGTCTTCAGCTTAAAAAAGTAGTTCGAAATGATGGGTCACAACACCCCCTTCATATTTTAATTTTAAACGGTTTGCGGCATTGTAATCAGGGTAAAAATTTAGTTCGAAATAATGGGTCACAACCCCACCTTTACATTTGAAAAAAAAATTTTGAATCCAATATGGCGGATCCAAGATGGCGGCCGGAAATGGCCACCTTGTCAAAATTAAGTACTTACTACCCAACAATGTTTGGAAGCGGTCTGGGATTGATATTTGAAAAAATGTAGAAAAAAGTTGGGGGTGGGACAATTAAAACTCACCCTGTATACTGATTATTCTTGTTGTGATGTATTGATATCCCGTTTTAGGGATAATTTGAAACCGCTATAATTTCTTTATTAAACCAGCTGATTTTGCTAGAAGATCATTTTGTTTCTTTTATGGGTTTAAGGACTTACGCGTCTATATATCTGATCTAAATATATACTGAACTATATTCAATAAAACTAGCAGTACACAAAACCAGAGAACTTTTAAAATGATTTCTGTCAGTGGATAACCTTGAGAAACCTTGTGAGTCTAGCAGTGATATACGGCGTGCTTGTAGAATAAGTTGTAAGTTTCGTCCACTTCTACGGTAACAACCTAGGTGGTGGCAGATCTAAGCTTAAAATATGTTGATCATGGTCATTGAAACTAGACTTTTAAACAAATACAAATAATTTCTACAGGTGGAGAGCCTTGGATAATCCCGTGTGAACATGCTGTGTTAAGTGATAGACGGCGTGCTAATAGAATAAGTTGTAAGTTTCGACCACTTCTACGGTAACAACCTAGGTGGTGGCAGATCTAAGCTTAAAATATGTTACTAATGGTCATTGAAACTAGACTTTTAAACAAATATAAATGATTTCTACAGGTGGAGAGCCTTGGATAATCCCGTGTGAACATGCTGTGTTAAGTGATAGACGGCGTGCTAATAGAATAAGTTGTAAGTTTCGACCACTTCTACGGTAACAACCTAGGTGGTGGCAGATCTAAGCTTAAAATATGTCATTAATAGTTATTAAAACTAGACTATGAAACAATTAATAATTATTTCTATAGGCGGAGAGCCTTGGATAATCGCGTCTGAACATGGCGTGTTAAGCGACACAACGATGAGTTAGTTGAATAAATCATAAGTTTCGACGACTTCTACAGTAACAGCCTAGGTGGTGGCAGGTCCAAGCTTAAATTAGGATATTAATTGTTATTGAAACTAGACTTTGAAATAAATTTAAATGATTTATATAGGTGGAGAGCCTTTGATAATCCCGTGTGAACATGGCGTGTTGAGTGATAGACGGTGAGCTTAACACTCAAGGTTAATTATTAGTTTCCCCGTCTCACATTAAGATGACTAAATAATATATTAGATATCATACTTCCGACTAAATCATGTTTCAAAAACTAAGAACTTATTAAATGTAATGTTGAAAATTGTTATATAGTTCGGCCGCTTAGAAAACGACCTGCGCGCTAATGCTAATAATTTAGTCGGAAGAATGATATCAAATAGGTTATTTAGTCGTCTCAATGTGAGACGGGGAAACTAGTAATTTACCTTGAGTGTTAAGCTCACCGTCTATCACTTAACACGCCATGTTCAGACGCGATTATCCAAGGCTCTCCACCTATAGAAATCATTTATATTTGTTTCAAAGTCTAGTTTCAATAACCATTAATATCCTAATTTAAGCTTAGACCTGCCACCACCTAGGTTGTTACTGTAGAAGTCGCCGAAACTTATGATTTATTCAATTAGCTCATCGTTGTATCGCTTAACACGCCATGTTCAGACGCGATTATCCAAGGCTCTCCACCAATGGAAATTATTTTTAATTGTTTCATAGTCTAGTTTTAATAACTATTAATGACATATTTTAACCATAGATCTGCCACCACCTAGGTTGTTGCTATAGAAGTGGTCGAAACTTTAGGTTTATTTAATAACTAATCGTTGTATCACTTAACACGCCATGTTAAAAAGGGATTATCCAAGGCTCTCCACCTCCAGAAATCAATTTTAATTGTTTCATGGTCTAGTTCCAATAACTATTTAAGACATATTTTAAGCTTAGATCTGCCACCACCTAGGTTGTTGTTGTAGAAGTCGTCGAAACTTCGGACTTATTCAATTAGCTCATCGTTGTATCACTTAACACGTCGTGTTCAGACGGGATTATCCAAGGCTCTCCACCTATATAAATCATTTATATTTGTTTCAAAGTCTAGTTTCAATAACCATTAATATCCTAATTTAAGCTTAGACCTGCCACCACCTAGGTTGTTACTGTAGAAGTCGCCGAAACTTATGATTTATTCAATTAGCTCATCGTTGTATCGCTTAACACGCCATGTTCAGACGCGATTATCCAAGGCTCTCCACCAATGGAAATTATTTTTAATTGTTTCATAGTCTAGTTTTAATAACCATTAATATCCTAATTTAAGCTTAGACCTGCCACCACCTAGGTTGTTACTGTAGAAGTCGCCGAAACTTATGATTTATTCAATTAGCTCATCGTTGTATCGCTTAACACGCCATGTTCAGACGCGATTATCCAAGGCTCTCCACCAATGGAAATTATTTTTAATTGTTTCATAGTCTAGTTTTAATAACTATTAATGACATATTTTAACCATAGATCTGCCACCACCTAGGTTGTTGCTATAGAAGTGGTCGAAACTTTAGGTTTATTTAATAACTAATCGTTGTATCACTTAACACGCCATGTTAAAAAGGGATTATCCAAGGCTCTCCACCTCCAGAAATCAATTTTAATTGTTTCATGGTCTAGTTCCAATAACTATTTAAGACATATTTTAAGCTTAGATCTGCCACCACCTAGGTTGTTGTTGTAGAAGTCGTCGAAACTTCGGACTTATTCAATTAGCTCATCGTTGTATCACTTAACACGTCCTGTTCAGACGGGATTATCCAAGGCTCTCCACCTATATAAATCATTTTTAATTCTTTCATGGTCTAGTTCCAATAACTATTAATAACATATTTTACATCTAACATCTGCCACCACCTAGGTTGTTGCTATAGAAGTCGTTAAAATGTACGATTTATTCTATTAGCGCACTGTCCACCCGTCTATCACTTAACACGAAATGTTCACACGGGGTTTTCCAAGGTTCTCCACATATAGAAATGATTTATAATTGTTTGATGTTTTATTCCTTTACTATTAAAATGGTTTATGTGTTAATAATATTACCCATTTGTTAGTCAATCTCTATACTGTTTTTGAAGTCTTTAGACCTTTTTAAGGGTATAATTTAGTGCATTTGCTCATAGGGCAAATGCCTATTACCGTACTTACGGTACGTGGCACAGTTAAGAACTCGACATAAAACCACAATTCGTTTAAATTGTTGTATATGTGTATACACGTACGTGAACGCAATAACTTGAGTAATCTTTGTCTGACTTTGATAACATTTGGTTTTTGAGATGTAGGGTGGGATACACTTGATTATGAGTTGGCGAACCAGCATGATTGGACCATAAAAGGAGCAGGGGTTTTGATATATATTATCAAAACTCTTGACACTTTCCAGAAAGTTATAATAATAATGTCACACATAATGTAATAATAATCATAATGTAATTTACATACAAAATAATTGTAATACATTTTTTTAACTTATTTACTGGTAGCCAAAAACAATACCCGTATCAACTTAAAATACCAAAATTATGAATGATAAATAATAATTTAGTTAGTTGGGAGCTGTACATTTCTAATTTAAGTTCAAGCTAATTTTCAGTTCTGGGTGTATTTCATTAAGGCCATCCACCTTTCCAGGTAAATTCTTACTCATATGTTTTGGGAGTTCAGCGTTCAGCTAAGTGGTATGCATCTCGAGTTGGATGTTTTGAATCTTTACATTCCACTTAGGCTTAGGTCGCATTGCTATTTCTCCTCCCTACCCTACCTGGGACCTGGATTCTTTTGAATACCAAATGTATTTCATCATTTCCAATATAAATAATAAACGGTATCAGCATTCTGACACATACTTTACATCAGTTATACAGATACATACATACAACGTGGTCTAAACGATGAAATTAATAATGTTTAATTTAATCAAAATATAAAATAGCAAACTACATTTTTCCAAATGTATCCTATCCACATGGAGGTCTACTATATTTTGAATTCCGTCCAGTTACCACTCGGCCTGTCATAAATCAAATGGGCAAAAAAACAGGTCGTCAGATGGAACGTCAGCTATCTTCAGCCTGGTATGTCACATGTCAAAAAGCCAAAAGCCACCACCAGCCAGCCAGCAGAAGCAGAAGAGAAGATTGAAGTTTAGGTTATTAGGTTATCTTAATTAAAGTCTGTTTTAAACTTATCAAATCATAGGCTTAATTAGAAAAATTAAATCTGATATCAAAGTGAGGATTAATTTTAGTTGTGACTTTCAAAAATGTATTTATTATTTGCTTCACCTAACACGAAATAACATCGAATTTATAGGTGCAAATGTATTAGGCTCACAAAGACCAGTGGTAACTTTTTGTTATTGTTTTGGAGTCTAGCAACTTGTCTAGGTCTAGGCCACAAGTATTTTGAAAGTAGTGTTGTCTTAAAATGGAAAATACAATGAAAAAACCTATTATATCTCCCTTGAAGAGACCTCAAAACAGAATTAATTTTGAAATCCATGCTAAGAAGCCGAATTTGGGTGTTGTGCCTTCAAAGTTTTATAGGCCAAATATATTGCAGACTCGTCAAATGCTACCTGTTTATAAGGTTAAAAGAAGGTAAGAAATTTTATATTTCTCTGGAGTTGTACCGTTTATTGAGTTCACGCCTTAAAACATACTCTTAAGTTATAATTTGGGTTGTCAATTTACTTGACTATTGTCACAGCCAGACTGAGGCTAGTAAGCCGATTTCAGCCATCCTGGACTTGATGGCAGACACAGTGGTCTAGTTGTCTGATGAGCATGCCTACTATCTGCCATTCCTCTTAGGCCTATTGGTGTAGCAATTATGTTTTTCACATTACTTCAGACTAACTTAGACCTCTAGGGGTTGCCGCATTATCACTTAGATTAAATCCATTGATTATTTGGTGGTGTTTGAACCCGGGACCTCTTGGACCGAAGTCTCGTGCTCTAACCACTAGACCAGCTTGCTCTCCCGAGGCTGAGAATTTGTGCAAATAGTAGAAATAATTTACAAATTAATATTTTTTCTAGGCTGCTGGAAGAAATAGATAAACATCCCACCCTCATCATAATTGGTGAAACTGGGTGTGGCAAAACTACACAGATTCCACAGTTCATTCACGATGTAAAGCTGGAGGGTGACAAAATGATAGGAATAACCCAGGTGAGTCAAATTATCCTTTTTTCGGAAATTATTTAGATGGGGGTGACCAAGCGTTCTATAGTAAGTTATATATCATTGGAAACTAGATTTTTTCCTGAAAAGATTGGTGCACAAATTTTTCTGCTGCCACAAATACTGAATTTACTACGATTTTTTGAAGTTTATTACTGTAATGCCTCTTGTCGGCTGGTCTCTGTTGCCATAACTTTACTGTGAATTGACTGACCAACACAAACATGAACGATTGAAATTGAAAGGATCGTCTAGGGAAGAAGAAGAAACCTAATATGACAAAGAGCAAGTTTATACAAAGAGGACAAAGAGGTAGAGGCATTTATAAATTCAACTGAGCGTTGATTATGAACTACTTCAGTTCTTATTTAGACATGTGAGGTGGGTAGGTTGGGTGTTATGCGGACTTGTGACTGTATTAAGTGTTTTGAAGTTAGGTTAGATTAGGAAGGTAAAGTTTAGGTTATAATGGAATCGAGTTGTTGATTTATATTATCTCCAGACTGTTTATGAACTTTGTTAAAAGTACTACAATCACAATAAATAATAATTTCAAAAATTTCTGGTTACCTGCAGTACCGTACATCGTCAACACAAATTTTGCAATATTTTTCAGCCAAGAAGAGTTGCAGCAATCACCGTTGCTCAAAGAGTAGCATTAGAAACTAGTACATCACTGGGTAAACTTGTCGGCTACACTGTTCGCTTTGAAGACACTACGTCTGACGAGACTAAAATAAAATATCTCACAGACGGAATGTTGCTTCGTGAAGCGATGCTGGGTGAGACTTAAAGCAACTGATGTTTATACTATTTCTAGCAAAATAGTTATAACATGGATTAAACAAACAAAAAATTGCTCATGTTTTAATTTAATACGGGGTTAGTCATAGGGTTTGCCAAATGATTAACTTATAATTTTTATTTACTAGGTTATGTGATATTCTAAAATGGTGTAATATTCTTCAAAATAGACACTTCTCTGTAATAGTCTTTGAAGTAAAGTGTTTAAAGCTTGAATATAAAACTTAAAGGTTTCTTTTAAATAGTGTTTCCTTTAGAGAAGTTTTTTGCAACCAACTTAGTTATTATTTATTATTATTATCAATTGAGATGGGGATGCCATCTAGGTGTGTATTTCACCCAAATATGAGTGTAGAATGGTTAGCTTAAATAATACATCTTTATCAATTTCTTTGTTTTTTTATTTCCAGATGAAAACCTCACTGCTTACAGCATAATCATATTGGATGAAGCCCACGAAAGAACTGTGCAGACTGATGTGCTTTTTGGGATTGTGAAAAAAGCTCAGCAAACCAGATCTTCAGGCAGTTTTCATCCACTAAAGGTTTGAAAGTCTCAACTTAGCACGTTTGATTTTCTTTAATACTGTTAATACTGTTCAATGAAATGGCGACCATACATAGTAGGTATTTTAAGGTACAGGTCAGGCCTATAAAATGATAAAGGCAGTTTAGAGACCTGTCAGGAAAACATGCCCAAGTTTCCCTCAGTCAAAGAAGTGAATGTATGGAAAAAATTATATTCATGTAGAAAATCTTAATAATACATGTACATTTACTGTAATTATTATTACAGTAATATTATTTTTACTACAGTTTACTTTCCTATTCATTTCATCCTCACTTGCTGTTAAGTAAGAACCTAGACGTCTTATCAATGATCATATCAATAGCTTTTTCCTTATTGGTAATTTGATGTAACAAATTAAGTTAAAACAACCTTAAATTTAGTTCTGCCGACATCCATTTTTTTTTCAAATAATAACAGTTCAGCGAAATATTTTCACCTCACATTTACCAATCTACATCATCTAGCACTCTGTGCGTGGAAAGTGTTCAGAAAAAACCAGAGGTGAGCCGGTACAGTACAAGAGTAAACAGTTCTGATACAAATTTTGTCCATTACATTGTTGCATGAAATTGAGCACCTGACTCACAAAATAATTTGATCGATGTATTAACAAGTTAATGTTTTAAAATTTAGATTTGTTACTCAGGTAATATTGATGTCTGCAACAATGGATGTGGACCACTTCAGCAAGTATTTCAATGAGGCCGTCACAGTGTATTTGGAGGGCCGAACCTTCCCTGTAACTATCCACCACGCAGCTCAACCTCAGGACGACTACGCCTTTAGTTGTCTCGTCACCATATTCCAGATCAACAAAACTGCTCCTGTCAAGTAAGTTTTGTGGATGTTTTATTTCTTTTTAAGTTCCTAACCTAATTTGTTTTGTGTATCATCAATCAATCAATTAAAAGATGGAGACACACACTTTGGTGCAGATTTTAAGCTAATTATGGATGCAGGATGTGTGAGAGCACTTGTGAAGTTTTGTTAACTGACGAAGATCAGCTGTTTCTTCAGTAATGATACAATTAAAGATCAAAGACAGGTGGGTCCAGTTTTGAACATCAAAAAGCCACTGAACGTTCAGAATTAAACTGGCAGCCTTTTGATTATCAGGCAAGCACCAAAAACAGCGATACAAGTTTAGGATCACAAAATCGTAGGCTTAATGTGAATATTTGTTTAATCTTACAATATCAGTATATTGAAACAACAATGAAGTTTTCGGAAGCTTTATTGAATAAATGTATGGAATGGGTGAGATGAGAAGTCTTGTGTATTTTTAGTGAAAAAGTAATAAGTCACTAGTTTTCTATGAAGAACGGTAACAAAGTAATTTCGTCTTATCAGTAATAAGATAAGCCAAGAACACTTCTTTTAAACTCCATATTCAAGGACATCCGAATCCAGTTGAACCTGTAAAAGATTGATTATAGATTATTCTTTAGTCTTTTTATTGAATTTCTCTTATTTTACATGCACTGTTGTAGTGATGATATTTTAGTATTCCTGACTGGCCAAGAGGAAATAGAATCACTAGCAACGTCCATCCGTTCTATTTGTAAGGTAAGCAATGAGTTGTTACATTCATGATATCCTTACCGTGTGTCTGTCTGCTTAAAACTTCTTTTAAATATTCTGGTTTTTAAGGTCATAATTTAAAAGAAAAATATAATAAATAAGTGTTTACTTAAATCACTGAATATTGTTATGATTAAGTGAGAAATCATATTAATAGGCTTAAATACAGTAACTGTTTTTTACACCAACAACTAGTATTCCCTATACAAATCTTTTCTTTAATTCAATCCAGATTCAAGTAAATTAAATTTGTATCTCTGCAGGATCCTGACTTCAAAGGCCCGTACATGAGAGTGTTCCCCCTCTATGCTTCACTTTCTACAGCGAAACAACTGGACGTGTTTAAGTAAGTATTTCTCATAGCATTTAAGTGTTAATCTTGCCTATCTATATTTATTTCTGCATTGAATATTTTACTTGGCACACAGAACAGGTCTTACAAAACAATCCGTTTCTAAGTAGATATTTCTGTTGAAGACAAATTATGAAAAACTACTTTGATTATTATTTGTGCACATGACAAATAATACAATTTTACAACATAATAGGGGTGGATGTAATTTTATTTGATAACTGCAAACTTATACTACATAATATGATCAATGGGACGGATAAACGTAATCTTAACTTGAGTGTTGTAAAACAAATCACTAACAAAGTTTATAACTAGAACAACAGAAGATGACAATTTGCTTGATGTTTTGTCTTGAAGGAAGATATATGATAACAATCAAGATCACGTTTTCAGGTAGTGGCTATTTTGGAACTCCTACAATTAGATAATGGACCCCTAGCTAAAAATATTCTTAAAGATAACTCTTTACTTGCAGCTTATAACCCTTATTTTCTTGTTTCCCATTAGACACATTTCACTGCAGGTTACAGATTCACTAACTCACTTTAATCAAAATAATCATTTGTAGGCCTTGTGCTGGTGAGATGAGGAAAGTGATTCTCAGCACCAACATTGCTGAAACCTCCGTCACAATCAGCGGAGTGCGTTACATCATTGACAGTGGAATGGTGAAAGTCAGGTATGCTGTATGATAATTGGATTTAACTCTTGGGGTTCACAGATGAGGTTTTGTATTTTATTATAACGAATAAATGTTTGCTATTGCATTATTATACTCAGTTGCTATGATTTTATTGGCCTAATACAACGTTAAAGGTACCATTTACCTCAACTTACACAATCCTGGGGCTATAAAAGATAATTTTAACCAATAATGCTAGCATAGGCCTAAATTTTCAAGTAATAAAAAAACATTTGACAAATTTCTCACCATACCAAGGTTTTTGTGGGAGGAAGAGTCCTTAAGCAGTTAGATTTGCATAGGATATTTCCATTCTCTAGTTAAAATAATGTTTTACAAAGGAGAAAAAAGCAAACTAAGGCACTAAAATTGTCATACCAATCACTTTCGACATCATTTAGGTCTTTCATAATTAAATAAATTAAGTGAGTTATAATTAAATTACTTAAATAAATTTTCAACTGCAATAATTTCAACAACCTAGACTAAAAACTAATCCAATAGCCTACTTTGGTTTCAAGTGGTTATGTAATAGTATTAAGGTAGTTTACCGCATGTATGTACTTGTGTGTGAGTAGGAATAAATTTCTGGTCAGCCTTCTATGACATTTTGAATTGATGAGGTTGTAAAGTAATTTGGTAATAAAAAATTACTTCAATCTTATTAGTCTACAAAATTAGTGTCTAAGTATTGAATGGTCTGCAGGACACATCAGGCAGGTACCGGATTGGACGTGTTGAAAGTGCAGCGTATCTCGCAGGCGCAGGCGTGGCAGAGAGCTGGCCGAGCGGGAAGGGAAGCCCCAGGCGCCTGCTATAGGGTCTACACACAACAGGTGCTTGTCTTAGTAACAGTTATAAAGTCGTATTTTTTCATTTATTAAAATATTTGACTACTTTTCCATTTATAAGAATTGTGACAAAGACATGGCCTAGTATTTGAATCTGAATGGTGGATTATGATTATGAGTGTAGAATATAGATGTGATGTCTACTTCAGTACTTAAATATCTACTGTAGAATGGAATGAGATACCTTGTATAGTGTTGTTACTGAAGTCAAGCTATTTTCAACCAAGACACTTTTAAAGCCTAATGATCAAAATGGCTCATTCCAGTTTAAACCATCAAAAAGCTACTGACATTTCTCCAAATCTAACCAGTGACCCATTTATTAATATTAAGCACTATATACTCAGTTACCCTGCTATATTGGTAATTTTTCCTTTTATTAGGAGTTTGATATGATGATGAAGAACACAACTCCGGAGATCCAAAGGTGTAATTTGTCATCAGTAGTGCTACAGCTGACTGCAATCAACATCGATCCCCTCACGTTCGACTTCCTAGACAGGCCTCCAACTGAGGTAAGACCCGCACAAACAAGAATGACAGATAATTCAATGTAGGAATTATATGCCTCGTCTCTTTAAGCCTTAATTTCTTACAAGAATTGCCTCTGCAGCCGTGACGCAATTTTAATTGTAAAGAGTTGATACTCACTCATGTAGAACTTGTACACCCTCCTTAGGGGTGTTTCTTACCAAGGGATTGGTGTCTCTGATTTTGGAGTATGATGCACAGGTTGGATCCCTGATACATCCACAAAAATCAGAGGGTACTGATTAGTGATTTCAATTTATTACGTTTAAATGAGTCATCCATTGCACATATTGTACCATTGTGCCTGATCAATAAAGTTACTCGATTTTTGTTCTCTGCTAAAAATCAGAACTCAATACTCTACTTGTAACTCTTATTTAACTCAAATTTCCACTGGCATAGACTCTAACAAAATAATGCTATCCTACTGAGTTTTTTTGGTTGTTTAGATAGCTACATAAATTGACAGAGAATATATTTTTTCCAGCTGATAAAGGAAGCCCTCCATCACCTCGGTCAGCTAGGTGCCGTAGAGAATGATCGGCTGACCACCTTGGGTCGCAAGATGGCTCAGTTTCCGCTAGACCCTGCCTTCAGTAGAGTCCTGCTTGCCGCCAACGACTTCAAATGCTTGTGAGAAATTTATATATATTTTTGTTTTGCCTCAGCCTTTATTTTTATTTTTTTTTCAGTAAAAATACAGGGTGTTTCCAAATTGTTAATTTTGTGGACTTGTATCTTGGGCTTAGACAAACATAAAATGCTATATTAATATGGGGAAAATAAAATGCCTAGATTTCTGTTTGGGTCCACAAAATATGTCCAGACGATTTGTAAACGCCCTGTATATTCAGTCCTCTTACGTATAGGATTCTAGGTGTACAGAATGCAATGCCAGCTCTTTTACTCCCTAGGGAGTAAAAATCATTTTTAGTCCCTAGAGAGTTAAAAGTCTGCTTTTGTAAACTGAGTTGTAAATTTTGATTGTAAGCAAGCGCTTTTATCGAAAGTAAGTATCTATTTTTAGTTTTTGTTGTTGTTGTAGCGTATTGTTGCTTTCTCTTTCTGATAGGCCTAATAGCTCTAGCCTATTAAATTTATTGCCAGTTTCTCAGAATTATGAACACATATTTGTTTAGAGTTTTCAGTTTTGACATAAAATGTTGTACCTACATGTCTCTGTTATAGAAATACACAAAATAAAATACAATACCTAAGTGACTTTTGTGTGTTTCAGAGATGAAATGCTGAGTTTGGTATCAGTTTTGTCATCAGAATGTGTGTTTGTAACGTCACCAGCAAAGAAGGAAGAAGCTAAAGCTGCTAGAATTAAGTTTTTGTCTCCTGAAGGCGATCACATCACACTCTTAAACATCTTCCGATGTTATAGAAACATTCGAGATCAGAAGGTAGTTTTGTGACCTTACTTCTGCGTTAGGATGTTTTTATTGTTTAATTTTTGTTCTTTTCTTAAACAATCTCAAAAAATTATTGAAACAGATATGGGCTATGCCCAGAATATTGGGAGGACTATGAACATAAAGATGATTCCTTATAATGAGGGGTAGAGAATATTTCACCTTGACCAAAAGTTAGCTACTTGACAGGTAAAAAAAAACTTTTTTTAGTTTTGGCCTTGTTGCTGACAATACTAATTTATTTGGTACCATTTGTAGTTAGCTATTTCTTTTTGTCCTACACATTTATCTTTTATACTAGACGTTGATGGTATTTCTAACCGTCAGAGGGAATTTTCAACTAGCTCCTCTCCTGGTGTATTCAATTTTGTATTTACTCCAGCTTTCTAATTGTGTGTCAGCCTCTGGTCAATTTGTATTGAACTAGTTTATTAAATGAACACAAAAGCCTATGTTTTAAGGATTTCTAAGATTCACAGACTTACCTGAATCAAAAAGAAACTGACTAATCCAGCACAAGAAACTTAACATAACAAACACTACAAAAAAGGATTATTTTCTGTCACTGACAGTGATATTTTAGAATTTAATTTTGTGTTTCCTATGCCAGAATAGGCACTTTTACATGCAGGTAAGCCTGCTAGCCTCACATTTTATATAAAATTGCCTGTGCTATAAGTTATTTTGTTCCAGAAATGGTGTTTCGACAACTTCCTGAACGCGCGCAACCTAGAGTACGCGGCGGAGGTGCGCACGCAGCTAGTGGCACTGTGTGAACGTGCAGGGTTTCCTCACTCCAGCTGCGGGCAGAATCTTGACACGGTGCGCAAGTGTCTCATCGCTGGATTGTTTAACAACATCGCCGAACTGCAGAGGGACAAGCATTATATCACGGTAGGCCCTAAGTTCTTATGTGGCCCTTAGTTTGTAAATATTTTGTTTACTGAATTAGTACCGTTCTTGTTGAATTGTGATAACTGGCCAGCAGGGCTCAACAAACACCAACATTAGACACATTTTCTGAGCAATGAACAAGTAATACAGTAATGGTTTTCAGTTTGAAAGAACACAATTTTATAAGAATGTAGGATTCTTAGTCAAACCAAACCCAATCTATAATATTAAAACGAAACAGTGTTTTTTTATTTCACGATTCTGAATCGACCACTCGACGGATTTTCATGATTTTTGTGTTGAAAGAAAGATAAATTTGAGAACTAAGAAATGTCGAAGCCATAATTTTAGTTTAGGGTCCCAGTTTTTTAGAATTTAAATTTTAATTTCTAAAAAGTCTAGCAGCCGACGCTAAGATTCTAAACTAGCTTTTGGCATAAAATAATTTGCTTAACATAACAGCTGTAAACATTCAGCTTTTGTGTCACAAATTCAGCATTTGGATAAAAATGTAACGACATACTTAGGGTTGACTTATTTATACTATGTGTAATGCTAATCATTGATACGTTCAATTCTTCTGTAAGAGGATGACAGATTAGTTTAATATACATAGTAAAATACTAGGATGTTCAAATTATTTTTTAAAGCAATCTTTGTAATCTTCGATTTGTTTTAGAGCAATATAATTTGTTTTAACTAACAGCTGGTTAGTTATAAAAATGCCCTATAGAACTATGAGGTTATTTACTCTGATTTTGTCATTGATTATAGGAAATAAGTAAGATTAGTAGACCACCGAGATAAGTAACACCATCGATGTGTACAAGTCGAGGCTCTGTACACGAGTTAAATAAAAAAGATATGCAAATTATTTTACTGCTCAACTTTTTTGGAAAGGGTAGGAAAATCAGAATTTTTACATGTTTTAATTCATCTTGGCAGCTTTTTGTTTACAAGCAATGTTTTTGAATGCTTGAACTTTGTTTGGATTAGGCCCGGAAATATTGATGTCATAAAGATTGAGATCAAGAATCCTCAGGAATACGATTTTAAATTACCACCACAACCTCAGACGGGTGTTATCCAAAGATATACAGATGAATGACATAGATTGAACACAACGTCATCATTGACCTAGGATACTGCAATTAGACTTACCATCCTTTTATGAAATCTAAAAAAGTTATTTGGCGTGTGTTTAGTTGTGGTTACGTTTGGAGGCGCTGAATATTTTATAGTTTAAATAAATGAATATGGGGAATTACGATGTACATTGATTCAATGAGGGTGGTTTAATTATCAAGGATATTGGAACTGATAACGGAATGGATAAACATAGACAATTAATTACGTCACTAGCTTGACTAGCGTTTTTACTTTTTAAATTCCTTCAACATGTGACCAGTTCGTTTGTTCAAATGAATATTATTTTTGACTCAGCTGTTTACAAAACAAACTAATATGTTGTTGTGTTTACTTTTCTTTGTTTACACTTATTTATTTAGCAATTGATATAGTGAAATTGACACAAAGGATGTGTGTGGACGATTCGTTTAAGATGTCAGGACACCAACGTTATAATTATGTGTACTGTGAATTTTATTGGATGTTTTCGTTTTATTTTAGGGAGTTTCAATTCAGACCTACTGGAAATTGTGTAATAGTATGAGTAATTGTATTGTGGTGATATTGATTATGAAAGAGGTAGGTATGCGATGGAAGGTGATATCATTGACTAGGCCTATACACTTCTCAATTGATAATTACTCTTTCTACTGTAGGCTGCAATAACATTTGTCTTTATAAGGTAGCTGTTCTGAATTATAGGCCTACACCGTTTTAACTGACTACTCCCGTACGTAGGACGGGCTAACACCTTTACTTGTATTATGTTACAATACAATCATAGTAATGCAGGTTTGCAACACCTAAAAAACTTAGCCCTTTTTTTGGCATTATCATCTAGTGCAAACCTAATTGAACTAAATGGAAGACACAATCAGCAGGAAGGTTGTTAATAATTTTGTTTAAACAGTTCCTGTTCCTAGATGTTACCATGTTACTAATAATAAGGTATTTTAATAATATATTACCAGACTAATAGGTACAGATTATTTTACTGATTTTTATTTTACTGATAACCTTTCAGACTGTAAAGATTCGAGAAAATTTTGGAAATGTTTAAAACAGGGTGATCTAATTGGAAAAAACTGTAACACACAACTCCCAAATACTTTTAAAGTTGATGACATGAATGATTACTTTGTTAAAATGGGATGTTTCTTTGATGCAGACTCACGCTTAATTGGTTCTTATAACAAAGAAAGTAAGAAAGGAATAACTAATTTATTTAACTTTAACCCTCCCAGTGTTACTTGACGAAAATTCGACAAGCAGCACACTTTGTGTAGCGTTACTTGTCGATTTTTCGACAAGCAGACATCGTTTACGGCGAAGGCTCTATAACTGACTGAATCGGATTGAACTGGATCGAGTTAGGTATCGTTCTTTCCGTTTCATTCTAAGCTTTCTCCAGAGGTCTGTCTCAGCGCTGTACGTTATCTGAGCCGATCGTAATATGTAGCAGACAGCTGACGTGCGTGTATTTGTAAACAGCTAGGTTACCCTCCGACCGATGACTGATGTGTTTTATTACGTTTATCATTGTTTTAGTGTTAAAAATCAAAAGTAGTGATATACGTGTTGCATTATAAGAAGATTTAAGTGGTTTTGAAGTGCTGGTTGATGATCCTGAAGAAGTAGGTAGTGATATTGATGTAAATTATCAGCCAGATTCCTAGCTATGGTTAGGCTATGCATTCTTAGCTAAACGCTATGTACTGAAATCTTTTTTTTGCCCATAACTTATTTATTTGCAAATCTACTTCCTTATATTATTATATATTTGTAATCCTCATAAAATTTAGAACAGAGTGGCTATTTTCAAATATTTATAGGCCTATAATTTATACAATTTCATTGAGCGCGAACTTATTTTTTTTTTGAAAATTTTCGAAATTATATTTTTTTTACCTAAAAATTTTTTTTTTTTTAAATGTTCCTTATGTTTTATATATAATATTGAAGCACATGATTTTCCAAACAAAATGGTATATAGAACATTAGAATTAACATTGTTTTAAGCTTCTCATATCCGTTTTAATAAAACCTTGCAAATGCGCCAAAAATAGGTGGACATTAAGGCCTAAACTATGGACACTTGGAGGGTTAAAAAAGTCTCAGAGAAGGATGTTAAAACGGCAATAAATGAAATAACCTCTAGAGCAGTTGGAGTTGACAACTTGAGTATTTTAATGATTAAAGCAGTTTGTCCTTACGCAATTGGTGCCTTAACTCACTTGATGAATGAATCATTAGGATCAGGCAAATTTCCTCAGGCATGGAAAACTAGTATAGTCCACCCATTGCCAAAAAAATCTAACCCTACTGACTTCAGTGAGCTTAGACCTATATCAGTCTTGCCTGCGATATCAAAGGTACTGGAAAAATTAGCAATAAAACAAATTCTAGAACATTTAGAAAAAGAACAAATCCTTCCAAAATTACAGTCAGGGTTTAGAAGAAACCACAGTACCTGCACTGCATTAGTGAATATGTTTGCAGACTTGTTTGAGGCAAGGGACCGGGGCAGGTGTAGCTCTGTTGTGATGCTTGACTATTCACAGGCGTTTGACTCTATAAGCCACAGTTTACTTCTTGCTAAATTGGGACATCTTGGTTTTATGGATAATGCAATTGCTTGGATGCAGTCGTACTTGGAAAAAAGAGAACAGGTGACTAGAGTGGGAGCTGATGTTTCACTTCCCCTTGACAAAGTCCGGGGAGTGCCGCAGGGGAGCTGTCTGGGTCCCATTTTATTCACCCTGTACACTGCAGACATATCCAATTGCGTGCACTTCTGCAATGTGCACGTCTATGCAGATGACTGTCAGATGCATTTATCCTATGATGTCAACTCAATTGACCAAGCTGTTGCGAGAATGAACTTGGATTTGGCGAATGTCAGTGAGTGGTCCATAAAGCATGGTCTCAAGTTAAACCGAGAGAAATGCACTGTTCTTCATATTGCTCCGCCCAACTATGTTCAATTGATCATTGATGGAGACGTGCAGGTAAAACTTGATGACGTGGAGTTGAAGGCGAGCAACACTGCCAGGACTTTGAGCGTAATACTGGACAGTGGTCTTACCTTCTCTGATTATATCACCCATGTTTCCCAGCTGGTGTTGGGTAGATTGCGGGGTCTGTACAAATGCCGAACCATCCTACCTGAGTCAGCCAAGATTCAGCTGATTCAATCAATTGTCTTGTCAGTGCTCTACTACTGTTTTCCTGCATATGGCAACAGCATCACAAATGAGGGCATGGAAAGGATTCAAAAACTTCAGAACACCGCAGTAAGATTTATATATGGTCTGCGGAAACGCGATCATATATCTGAATTTGAAAAAACTGCCGGTCTTTTGCCCTCAGCAGCCGTATGCAGGATGCAAACCTGCACTCTGGTTCATCGGGTACTGGTCAAAAAAGAACCAGCTTACCTGATGGAAAGACTGGTCTCCCGCGATCGGGTGTCTCGGTGCAATACCCGACAGGAAAAGCTGTTTCACTTCCCGAGAGTGAGACTGGAGATTGGCAGGAGAGGCTTTTCATACTTTGGGCCAAAGTTGTATAATGACCTCCCCTGTGATCTTAAATTGCTGGGTGTTCCAGCTTTTAGAAATAAGCTAAAAGAAATATTTTGTAAATAGATTATGTACTTTTTGTTATTAGTTTTATTTAGTATTAGTAATTAAATCGACAAGAGTTATCCTGTAAAGCAGTATGTACTGAGGAACGCTTGCTAAATAAAGGCATTTTTATTTATTTATTGACAGATACTCCTGTAATAGTATTATTTATCCTATTACGTTAAATAGCACCCAGATCTAGATTGCGGCAAAATCTTGAATACCTCCCGTAGTTGTTTTTAGACAACATCGTCTTCAGTGGTTGTGCCACAATCTTGAAAACCTTCTGCTGATACAGATCATCCTTGCGGCAAAAAGCGTGGATTTTCCTATCTGGAAATGTTTGCAGTCACTTTCTGCGATGACGATAGTAGAAGCTCGGCTCGATTCAGTTTAAATAGGCCGAAAAATCTAAAACATGCCCTGAATTTTAGTAAAACTCCAACCATCCAAATGTTTTATTAACC
This sequence comes from Macrosteles quadrilineatus, assembly GCF_028750875.1. Classification (NCBI taxonomy): domain Eukaryota; kingdom Metazoa; phylum Arthropoda; class Insecta; order Hemiptera; family Cicadellidae; genus Macrosteles; species Macrosteles quadrilineatus. Next base: position 78,802,434 of record NW_026542601.1, read on the forward strand.
GACAACCGGTACTGTCCCAATCGATTTGGATGGTGAAGTTCTACTGTACTCCAATAATTTCACACTGGTACACTGTGTAGTATTAAGTTTTTACACCTATTATGGCGAGTGACTGTTCTGATGTTTGTTTGCAGATTGGAACCAGACAGCAGGTACAGATTCATCCGTCCTCATCACTGTTCGGCTCATTGCCTCCGCACGTCTTGTTCACAGAGTTAATCCAGACAGGCAAATGCTACATGCGTAATGTCTCGGTTATTTGCCCAGAGTGGCTGCAAGAGGTCATGCCTTCCTATGCTCGGCTCCACCCACTGCGACAGCTCGACTAACAGGAACTGCTGTCGAAATGTGTGGATCATCATTACTAGAGTCTGTTAAAAACATTGAGTCCTCTCTTGTGTTAAAATATTCTTTTTTATCACTACAAAAAGTGTCTTCTACTTTGGGCTTTCCTTGCTGCAGTATTGTGAATGTCAAGTGAATACCTGCACTTTCCAGGGTACAACCCTTGCTGAATTTGGCTGGTAGGAAAACAGTTGCACTTGACTTTTATGTGAAGAGTTGGTGCTGAAAAGGCAGATATATTCCAGCTAGGAAAATCCGCTTGTATACTTTTGTTTTATTTATCCTTCCATTTTAATTAGCTATAGTTAATCATATAAAGTGGTTTTTATTTGTTTCCATTGTTACTGGTACCTGTTGAATTATCTTAATAAGCACCGGTACTCCTTTAACTTTGTATAGATGATTGGGCGTCTGGACAGTAAATCTTGTTTTGGTGTTATTGCTTCAACTTCAAAGAATTTCAGTCATAAAAGATACCGGACCGCAAGAAAAATACTGTTCCTATCCTCCAACCTGATACATAGGTTAATAAATTAAAAATGTAAATAATCTGTTAGGTTTGTATTGCAAGACAATGTGTATGAGTGTACATTGTGTTATACTTTTGTATCGAGCTCTTTTGAATAAAAATGGATTATATACACCTAATCTTAATTTTTTAACCGTGATTCATTTATACACTTCAAGCATTAGAGCAGAAAGGTTTATGTGGCCTAATGTAGTGTTAATCTATCTAGAATATCATAGTCTAGAATTACCGAAGTGAAGGCTGTATGTAAAGACACACATCCATTGTAGCCATGTTTTTTGGAAGTTTGTAACTTAGAAAACACAAAAATACATCGATGTACCAAAACCAATACATACCAACATTTAGGTGCATGGACAGACACAAAAGTCTAAGTGTCTAGACATATTATTTCCTATTTAGTTCTGTATTTTGAAATTTATAAATATATTTTCAGGGACAACAGTTAATACAAATCTCATCTACATAGAAAATTTTAATATCATATACAATATAATGCCAAATTTACAAAATAAATTGCTTCATTCAACATAAAATGAGATGATCATACAATATTATGTTCTAGTTAAAATATCATTACAAGGTTGATTAAAAATATAAATTATATATATACATTAGTTACAGATTCTTCCATCCTGGTAACTCTTAAGACCTTTCTCTTCTTCTCTTTGAAACTGAGCTGGCCTTCTTACTCTCCTTTTTTAGTTTTTCTGATTTTTTTGGAGGTGGCTCCTTTTTCTTTTTGCTTACTGTTTTTCCTTTCTTTTTCTTTTTTCTTGATTCCTCTTCAGAATCTGAACTTGTTGAATCTATAGAAAGAAAAGTTTCTTTGTTAAAATAGAAATTTAAGAGGAAAAGCTGAGATAAAACTACTGAGTAATAAACGTTATTTAACTGAACTTTTATACTGTTTCTGAACCAATCAAGAGAAACATTTCATAACAAAGATTTTGGTAACGTCACCATCATTCAATGCAGTGGCTGTGCCAATGAAAACTTCATGTAGCAATTTTCTCAATTCATTTAAACAACATCAAGGCATACAAAAATGTACCATAAATTTAACCAATTGTTAAGATATTTCCTTACTTTAGAACAACCTATAAATTCAAATTCAACATATTATGAACATAGATGTAAGCAACCCCTAAAGTCTATACCTGAAGATGAATCTGAAGAAGAAGAATCAGACGATGAATCAGAGGAATCTGATGAAGATGAATCAGAACTGGAGAGACCTTCCACAAGCTGTGGGACGACTACAGTTTCCTTTGGCATGTTTTTGAGGTGTTCTCGAAGTTCATCCCTTGAATCAAAGAGATTTTCAATAGAAGTGGGATTAATGTGATAATTTGATATTTTAACATAAAACAATTAAGCCTAAAGAAAATAAACTGAAAATTCAAATAAAATCCAAATTCAACTCAATATATAGATTATTTATTCTTTTTAAATAGCAGTATCTTCGTTCAACAGTTTTTCCTGGTAAGAACACATATTCTTTATAGGGAAAGAAATATGTGAAATTAATTTATTCAATACTTTGAGGCCGTTCAATGCAAATGAACGATGCTTGTAATGCGAACGATGTTTTCACATACCAGTTTTATTCACGCAATAATAGACCTATTTTAAAAGTAATAATATAAATAAAGTTTAATGAATATCATATCTGTGATTAAATCTTTTAAATAATTATTTACTAATACAATAAATTAGCTAAATTTAGGTTAAAAATAGTAACTTTTTTATTTTTTAGTGGTTTCCCTACAAAATTCACTTCATCAGAAACCATCCATCCATCACACAAGTATAGTAAGGTCTACCTGTGTTTTACTGCTTTTTGTTCACAATATTTCATATCAATTTGTCAATAGTTATTAAAATGTTATGATTTTATTTTTTCAATCCATTAATAAATAGCAAATGACAGATATACTTCAAAAATATCACATCCAACATCTGTACGGTAACATTATGCTTAAACATTATCACTCACGTTATTCCTCCAAGTCCAATTGAAGTGAAAAAGTTAATTGCGAATCTAGTGTTCTTGGGATTGTCCCTGGGAAATAAGCCCTCTAGTGCCGGCTGCAAAGCCCTGGAAACATTATAAATTATAGTGATGTCACTTTTTAAATCTTTTCAATACAGTCTTTTTTCCGGACAAAGAAAAGATTGTTATAACTAGCCTACTTATTAGAAGAATATGAAAGCAAGATTTCATTTTGTAAAGTAACCATGAAAATAACTTACTGGTCTCATGATACAAAACATTTTTTAGGTGCTTAATTAACATGTCTTCTGAAATAATCTCGCAGACGTCAAATTCCACGGTTAATTTGATTTAGCCACAACAGTTCTTTGCACTTGGGACGTTATGAGACAATCTACTCGTCTTCGACTGGATGAGTAGAGTAATTATTGTTTTGTGTAAATTACACCAGTTATTCTTGATTACAGCCTCATGATGGTCAACTGCATTCATTATTACAGATTTGAGGCGGAGAGCCTTAACATCAGCTATAAGACTCCTTTTCAAACATGGTTTTTAATCACATGCAAAAAATTCAAATTGTTATTCCAATCACATTGTACTGTTAAAGCGGTTTACAGCACAGTCAAAGAGAAACAAATGCTTGATTGTGATCAACATCAGCAGTTTGATTTTTTATTGGATCACATGTGTAAACGAACAACTGCACATTTTTAAGAAACACGTACACATCAGAAATAATTGGATGTTATGAAATACTTTTAAAATATAAACTTACGGATCTTTCACTCGTACATTGAGTTTTGTTAACCCCAAGTACTCGGAAAGTTCCTGGAACAGGATCTTGATGAAGATTCGGCTGGAGCTTGTTGTGTCTTCCTCGTTGAGTCGTATGATGGACAGAACATCCCATGAGATGGCGTCTGTGTGCAGCAAGTGGGCAAACAGCTTGGCAATGTTGCGCAGTTTGTCGTTGGACATGCGATGTATCGTGGTGTAACTGTCTCTGAACGTCTCCTCAAACGGAGGGACGTACGACCGGTTTATCTGGCAGAACCTCTGTAACATCATGTAAGGATTAGGATAATTTTAACACTTTTAAAATGTTTCAACAAATCTTGTTATATCATCTACTTCTTACTCTTGTTTAATTCAACAGGAATAAGTAAAAACTTAATTAATTAAATTGATTAAAAACATTCTTAATTCAATTTGCTATGAAAATATTTATTTTAATGCTTATTTTCTACCTCAACTACAGTATACTTCCTCGGGTTTCGGGACTGAGGCAAGTCCAGATAACAGGTTTTCCGGTTAAACTGACACCCTAAAAAATTGATGAAATTAGGATAAATCTAATGTGTATAAACCAATGATGATTATTATTTAAAGTAGTAGTTATAGACACGCGATCGGTCTCAAATCTTTCCCACACAAATCAAATCTACCACTCACTTCTTGCAGATCTAGTCCGGTTAGGCCGATTTGCTGATACAATTTTTTTGGTTAAAGAGGTGAAGAGGTGTCACTTCTGCCGAGTGTAGTGCGGTTAAATCGATGTCCGGTTAAAAGGTGTACTGTATTGCTATTACTAGCGGTTTTAATTTAGGGTATTTAGCTGATGAATATCAATGAATCTAAAAAACTGTTTGTGGAGTTACTATTCAAGGGTTTGTGACAGGTTTTTCCTCTTAAATGTAAGTAACAAAGTATCATTTTGATTACTCGTTTCATCGCTCCTATTCTTGACATTAAATCTTATATTACCTATCAAATGACAACTGAGAATAAGGGATCATACAACACTTTTGTGTGCAACGTTGAATCAAGCATACAAAAATTACAATGTGGTAGAATGATTAAACTACTAGTATGATTTAAACTACAATATGGTAGACCTGTGCCAGAAGACCGAAGAACTTCTCGTACGTTCGTTGTTCCGCACAACAGTCCAAAAACATGTGAGCCATCTCAATCTCCTGTCCTGGCTTCAGTTCCATCCTCAGCAGCTTGTGAGCGCACTCCTCAAAGTCCAAACTGGACTGTATGGTCAAGTAAATGGTCTTCCGCAGTGCCACAAGATTCGTCTCTGTCTTGTCCACAATAATGTCCTTCTTCTCTCCTTGTTCTTCGCCTTCCTCTTCTGAATCTATGAGAATGCAGTTTCAACATTAAAATTAGAATGCACAAAGATGTAAAAATAAAAATTGGATAGCCCTATAAAACATGGTAATTGGTGATCAATTTCAATGGGAAACAAAAGACCAATATTATTGTTTTACATATCGCCATGAGATCTACAACTAGTTCTTACATACTAGGCATTCTTTAGTTACTTTCATCTTAAAATTTATGGAATATATTTATTTAAATAATCAACAATTGATTTCTGAAGTTTATCATTGCAGCAATGGCCATTTGACCACAGGGGACGGTTTCCGTTGTCTATCTCGATTTTCAATTGTTTTGAATTTTAATTTTTATTGTTTTGGTTTTTTAACCTGAATTACGGTCTAATAGTTTGTGGTTATTTGGAATTTTTCTGTTCTCTGAAGATGCCAAATTTGTGGCCAAATATGCATCAAGACAAGAACATAAAGAGAAAAAGGCAACTGGTAAAAAAAGGTATGACTTAAACTAAAAAGAATTCTTTAAACTGGGTAACACTGTACATTACAAAAAAAATATACATTCAATTGTGCAACCGTTCAATCAACATCGGAAACAACTAACTCAACATGATCTTTCAATGTAAATCAAGGTTACTAGACAAACACAATTCATATTTCAATTTTAGTCTTTTTTAACCATGTCGAAACATGTTACATGTAATAAACCATAATTTTCCTCTGATTCAGTTACTCACCATCATCGCTGTCGCCGCTGCCAGAGCCGGAACCATCATCCTCATCATCGCTGTCATCATCCTCTCCTACGAGTGACTTATATTTGGCCTCATTAGCCTCGTAGTCGGGATCAAGCTTAAATACATCTGTAAACATTGCATCAGAATTATTTACAGTGAAAAATTATACATTACATTATAATTATAGTATCTTAGCTCTGTATCAGTTTGGGTTGAGAATTAATTCAAAAGACTAATTTGGTAAAAAAAAGTCCTTGTATTCATAAGAAATAAGTTGGATCAGCACAATCTTTCCGTGGCTCACATCAACTACATCTATTTTGATTAAAAACTGGTGACATCTTAATATGGGGATGGAATGTCTAGTAGTATTAATATTCTAAGATACAAGTGAGCAGTAAGTGTGCATAAAAAGTTGCAAAACATCTAATCAGAGGTACAATTTACCAAGAATTCACCCCTATAAACAAACCTGATTTTTTAAATACTCCAGTTCCTACTACGCTATATTTGTCTAAAGCAAATTACAGAAATTACATAGAAATCCTTCACAGGGTTAAATGTCGAGTAGAATGACAAAACAATTTTAGAGTACCCCAAAACTTACTCAAAATGTCTTCAGGGTCGTGATTATCCTCTAGACTGATCAAATGAGTAATCTTATCATCTTGGTCAACCAGATCCAACTCCTTTACCAGGGATGGATGAGCTTTAAAGTCCTCCTTCCTTATTTGAAACATGACTTCAATCATGTATTGCACCTGCAAATGAAACACTGATCAATTGACATGTGTATAAAATTAACAAATGAATACCCTACCTTAAGAAGTTGTTTACAAACTGTTTTATTAAAACTGAATTTGAAAATACCTCACCTAGTGCAACAGACAAAAATAAAGCAATAGCTAGTTGGTTGAATGGCAATAAAGTTTAAGAACAGTCAACAGTGTTAAATATTTTGTAACCAAAACAATACAATGTAGCCTTAGCTAAACGATTGTGCGGATACTAATTGTATTTAATTTAACGAGGACTTGAATCCCCAGTTAGTCCGGATTAATAAGAGTTTACTGAATTGATAATTTATACGTGCATAGACAAGGTCTTTATTTAATTTTTTTAAACTGTGGGATTATTATTTTTTTTTAATTTATAGTTTTTAAAGCAATTGAGTTTTTGATTTCTTTTGTACTTTGTCTTCAGGGACAAGCTTCAAGACAAGACTATTAAATAGTCAAACTTGCAATCATTGTTTCTTAAAATCATGAACTTTCTGTATAAAAGAGCAGGTATTAAGAGGCGGTCGGACAGAGATTCTCGGCTGCCGACACTGGCCGTCACTTTAACATGGAGCGCATATAATAATTCCTCGTTTTCTGGTCTATCCGTGTTCCAAAAAATATTTCCCACACTCAAAACATTGTAAATGTATGTAGGATTAAGACTGTACAATATAAAAATCATAATGTTTAATTATAAGCCGGATATAAAATAAATCATTTCTTACATTTCCCATAAGGAATTGCAATACTTTCTGCTAAAATATAAAATGACTGGCACTATGAATAATTCTGGTTCAAACGCCATATTGAAGAGCATATATTCATTAGTGTATTGAGTGTGACAGATATTTATTTTTCGATGGTTAACATTAAGTTTTGTATTTTTTTGTAAACGCTTGCAAAAAAGCCTTGCTTGCCGACTGAGTACTAGTTCGACGATGTCCCGGCCGATGGCAGCACAGTCGATTGTGGACTACAGAGCACGTTTTCAAACCGCGCCAAATAAAATGCATTTAAACTGGCCACAGATCTGTTTAAATAAATAAATAACGTTATGTTGTTACATCCCTGATGTATTATAATGCCAAGGAAATGATGATATTGAATTCACAGGAATCTAAGAATCTAATATTTTCGGACTGTGTATTTACCGTAGGTATGTATTAAAATATTACTGTCATCAGAGATAAAAGTAGTTTTACAACACCCGGTTTGATACAAACCATTCATCAATATAAAACAAGTTCCGTTAGAATAAACGTCTCTTTTGGTCATACTTAGTACGTTGATTAAGGACTTAGCTGTATAAAGATAGCTGCTGCAATTTACACGATTTGATACAAACTATTTGTCAGTAAGAAAACAAGGTCCAGTGGAACAAAAGCATTTTCTGACATACGTGGTATATACGATTAAGGTTTTCCAGGAACCAAATCCACCCTCCGGACCAGCACTGCGTCGTAGCCAAGCCGGCTTCTGACTCACGGATTATCTTGGAATTGCGATGTCCCGTTTTAGGTCTATAATATTCGAGCTAAGATAAAACCCCAAGTGCCCATCCGAAATCCTTTTTATATATTAGAGGCACAGGATAAGGCAAAATCTAGAAAAAAACATCAAGAGCAAGATTGCAACTTCAAATGGCTTTGAAACGTAAAAATACGACACATAGGACCTACTGTTTTTATTTTTTATATTTTTTTTATTTAAATCGTTCCATATATCTATATAAATAAAATACAGTTTTGTCTGTAGGCCTACATTGCTTAGAATCATGCAGTTTCTGGTTACATTAGGTTTCATAGCCTAAGAAAGCCGAAACGAGTCTTATCTCAATTTCTGTCTGTCTGTCCATTCTTTCATTCTGTCAGTGACACCAAAATGTCATTTTACGCGGCCTACTCCTAGAAAACTAGATTTTGATCAAGGTTCAAATCATTTTCTGTATTTACTGGATTAGTGAGTTTCTTTGGCTATAAAAACATGGCCCCGCTTCTTTGAAAACAAAATAACAAACCATCAAAAACCCAATTTTGTTCGATTTTTGTCAAATTTTCTTCCAATGTTTACTATTAAATTTTATGAAATAACGATCAGCTATTTGGATTAGTTCTGACTTCTAGCTGTCACATATGATATGTTTACATTAAATACTGTTTACAAATACCGCAACCATTTCCGATCAAGTTTTGTAAGCACATCCAAACCAAGTGGGATTAAAAACGTTGTGCCTTACTTAGCCGGTTTAATTAATCGCAAGTACAACGATTGTTCTTGAGTTTTGATAACCGGGGAAAAGGCCGTGAATCAGTGTTGTATAGTGCTCAGTGCTGGGAATATACCGATCATCGTTTAGAGATTACGTAATCTTTCAAATAAGAACCCTTTGTTTGGATAAGGGTTTTTTCTTCAAACTGTCATTAATATGTTAACATTAAAAGCTGCTTACAAATAATGCTATTAATGGGAAATAACTTTGATTTTCGAAAAAAAAATCCAAAACCAAGGTAGATTAATAACTTCGATACTGTTTGAATAGGTGAAACATGTTGTGAGTTCTACTTACTACAATTGAACTGTTGACGTACGTAAAGGTGCGTACCTCATATTAGTCTAATTAAACAGTTCAGGGGCTACATCATGAATTTTAATTTTACTTCGATACTGATACCAAGATACCACATCAAGTGAAAGATTTTTTGGACAAACCATAATGAATTTTTAAAGCGTTACGTTGTCAACGTATCAATGTTTTGTGGACTGTGTATTTATTTACTTATTTATATATTTGCCAACGGATGTACACCAATTTTACAGTTTGATTAGGATTAGGCCTAAATACGATTATCATAAAACTTGATGACACTATAACAACTTTTAAATAAATATCCCCTAATTCAAGTCTGTATTTTTGTGAGTATGTCTGTTGATAACGCATTAATGTCCTTAATTCTCAGTGTTTCGTGGAAAAGACAAGAGCACCTTTGTAAATGAAAATTTCAACCTGAATAAAGTGTGCAGTAGTGAGGTTGATGTAGTATGTAACTATTTTAAACCAGTGTGAAAGGTGAATTTCAATTACAGGCCTACGTTAGGGCTATGCCTCATAGATCTAAAAGAAATTCCTTCTATCATTAGATATAAAATATGGACTAAGACGATCAGGTGACATTATATTGCGAAGCATTCGTATATTCAGTCTTTTGTAAACCATGTTCAGTATTTTTCATAGGTATTTTAATGTAGTTTAATTAGGGACAATATTTGTAGTTTTTTATATAGGTTTGAGCATATACTTTAAAGGTTTTATTTATGCTATTTTAATGTATTATACATTTTTTTAACGTTCAACACGAGAAATTGGGAAATTTTGTGTTTAGTTAGAGGGTCAAAAATTTAGAAAAAACAATTTTTACCCGATAAAACCCCGTTCCCATGGTCCGATCATGCTGGTTCGCGAACTCATTCAAGTTTATCCCGCCTCACACCTTCAAACAAAATTTCATCAAAATCGGACAAAAATTACTCAAGTTATCGTGTTCACGGACACACATATATATACAAATTTGAACGAATGGTGTTTTTGGCCTCTGGGGACATCAAAATGAAAAAGTAAATCGGTTCCGGGCGTAGGTCTTACCATGCCACTTATGGTAATAGCTACCTCATTACAGGGAAATTCGATAAAATGTATGGGATAGGCCAAGTAGTTACATTATTTAGCCCAGTAGCACTAGTATATTATTTATAATTGAATACATTATCATGTATTTTGATAAGTGTATAAATCAAAATGTCTTACTGAAAGTGCTATTTGTATCTCCAAAACATTTTTTGTGTGGAAAATGAGCATATTGTGCGGTGACGAACTGAGACCTGCTCCGGCACGTAATCGCTGAGACGCAAAGGGTGGGTGAGCGAAGGTAGCAAACCAGTGAAAGTGAAACATGCGGTGGGACAATAGACAAGGGCTAGGACACAGGCTGAGGGTAGTCGAGTTGATGCTTTCAAGTTTCTAGGTAACACAGGGTTGTCAACCATCTCAGATCCCGTTATGCGACAGCCACGAAACTGGTGGCCAAGGGTGGTACTATTACAAAAGTCTGTTTTGGGAGGACTGTGTTGTTGCTCGTGACGCCTGCAAAATATGGGATACGGGGCTCTATCCGACCGCCTCTTAATACTAAAATTCATGGTCAGTGTATGAATATATCTATTATACAAAACAACACAAAGTTATTTTCCTTTGGCAAATACATCAAGAAATTTCCCAAAAATCAAAGTGGAGTATGATTGACACTTACTCTTTTCTCCAATGTCCCCTCGTGTAGAATCCTTCGGAGCATATCAAATATACCCATAATGCCTTTATTGGATACTTCAGTCAACTTCATACCACACTCCTTCAGAAAGGCTATTGCAACCTCCACGGAATCGTCGGTGGGTGTTTCAATCAACAGCGTTAAAATTTCTAACGCCAAGATTTCATGGGCCTAAAAAAAATTGGATTATTAGCAGAAAGGTTATAGGCCTATATTTACATATGGTAGAGGTGTAAAATAAGTTGACAAACTAATATAGCCTACTTAGACCTATTCAAAGTGTGTGTAAACACCCTGTACATTCTTTGAGGTGTATGAATGAATATCTTAGGTCAAGAAAATATTAAAAACCTACATTAGGATTGTAATAGTATATTTAGTATACAGTAGAAATACTTTATGTTAACCTAACCCAAATCGTAATGACTGTGAACAATACATTACCAATATATTACATCTAGTACTTGTACTAGATGTAAAGCAGGCTGCTTATTTTTTCCCTCTCTTGGTTAATGGCTACTAACTGTAGGCCTAATGATGTAAACTCTTTTAGAAATTTGTTAATACTCACATACCCCAGTTGTCTATGTAATATAAAATGTATTATTTTTCACCTTCAGATTAAAATGTTCAAAGTTAATTCAGAGTACAGTTGATGCTCCAAATTTAGAATGGAACAAAGGAGCATTCAATACTGCTAAAGGTTGAGTTGTTACTTCCCTAGTTTCAAGATGGTGGCTAATAAAGCCTCTCAAACTTTTTTTTTTTTTAAGAGGTTGGCGGCCTCTTTTAACCTTGCATTTGCCCGTCCACATAGACTACAGATCTGTGCGTGGAACGTATCCAGCAAAGCAAGGGGTGAGCCGGTACAGTACAAAGGTGAACTGTACTGATAAAAGTTTGTGGCAGTGACCAGGATCCGAACCCACGACACTTCTGCCTTGGGCCCAAAGTCCGTGACGCTACCAACTGAGCCACCGACTCACCAACTTATGTAATTTAACAAAAAACTGTAATAAAACATATTAATACAATTAGTTAATACTTTAATGCAGCATTTTAGATAGTAGATAACAACACAGGGATTGTCTAAATTAATTAGACAGAAATGTCAAAAAACCCAATACATAGTTCAAAGAATTTTAACCTTTATTATTATTGTGTGTTAAAAAAAAACTTCTAATAAAATAAAATACTAACCACTTCTTGATTGACCAAATGTGCAATGAATGTAGCAGCAGTGATGCAAATGGTTTTATCATTTCGTTTAAATCCTCGTCTGAACTGAACAACCAATCTCTTCAACAAGAGCTCTCCGATCTTTGGAAACTGTCAATCAAAAATATAAAACATAATTGAGTGTCGAAATTGAAACTGTGTCCAAAGAATAGCTTAATAAGTCGATTTGTGTAAAAATCAAATATCAATAATAATAACAGCAGAGGAATTTCCGAAGCTTTCTAGAGGAGGACTTCCAAGCTTATCTCTGTAATATAATCTCACTACACCATCCAATAGGCAAATACAACTAACAGCTAGTTCATGTAAAATAGATTTCCTAATTTACATAAATTGGCGTTCAAACATAGTCAAAATATTGGCCTAGTTATTTTAATTTTTGTGAAAGTTGGTCTCCGAATTAGGGTGATGACATTTACCACATGGCGAACTGTCATCGGTGATCGGGAATATTTGAACCTGAATCTTTAGGATAGAAGGTCAACACTTCAACTTTGACTAGACAAATCCCGAGATAACGTTTATGTTTATATGATTGTAAATTACCACATTGTCCTTTTTGGTTTACTTTAGAATATTTTACTGCCTATAGGATACTTGCAAGTATTTCCGAAACAGTATAATGTTTGATGAGAAATGTTATGCACAGTGCACTAAGGTAATTCCAAACAAAAACCGCTGAACCGCTTAAAGTTGTGAGTTGTTCAATATCTTCCCACCAGCAATATTTGTTTACCTAATGCCCTGTAAATTGTTGTTTACATAAACTTTTGTTTTCATACCCATCAAAGGTATTTTGTGGGATGCACTGTATTGCAGCACACATGACTATTCGTGAAAAAACGAAAAACTGAATTATCAGGCTACACAAACAATGATTCTCAACAATGATTGTACAAACTGATGAAAGGCAAGTAGTTTGAACAAAGACACTACTTTAAGTAAAGCTAAGTCACTTCACTTGTAAGTTTACGGTTAGCCTCCTAACAAAACATTTGTTTGAAAAGTCTTGCGTCAAGAAATAGCCTAAGCTTACCCTAGCGTTCAACGCAGCCACCATGGCTGCATACACATTGGTGAACGTAGGAGAAGCAGCTTGCGCTTGGATGAGCGCTCGACACAAAAGTCCTTTGCCTCTGACTATATTCTCTTTCTGTACAGCTTTCAACACTCCTATAATGTTGCCGACGTTCACTTTGTTTACGTGTCCTTGAATAGATTTCTTCAAAGCTTCCCAAGCAAGACGTTGATATGCAGCGCTAAAAAAAGTGAAAGCTTAACATATTAGTTAAGTAAGATTAGATGGCCTAATTAAGATGTAAAGTCAATTGAAAGCGGAGGACTCTTGTAACTTACACTTAACAATAGGAAATGTCCATCCATTTGAACCTAAATTAACTAGCCTTTGCAATCATGGACTTTAAAGACAGAATAATATAATGTTGCATGTGCATGGGTTTAGAGTGTTTATAAGAATAGAGTACATGTAAATTATACGGTACAGTGTTCAAACTAATACAATATTAAAATTATCTGTACCTAAGCATAAATAGCCTAAAATATAAAGCTTGTGATGGGATTCCGATAGAAATTATAAAAGCAATGAAATAGTTGGAAAAGCGTAGTATACCGTTGACAACAAAAGGCTCAACCATTATAGTTTAACTCCATGACACCACACTATCAAGGTTTCTTACCTCAAAACCCATCTTGATTTGATCCTAAATTGTTAAATATTTAATTTGTCTTTTATTCAAAGAGACATTTACTTTTAAGATGATATTAGGCTCACTTGTTTGGATTAGAAAAAACTACATGAAATGAAAAAAATACAGTTATTAAGCTAAAGTAAACTCTCACCTTCCCTTGTCAGTAATACTCTCTTGCATCATTTTCAGTCTCGCCGGAGGTATGTAAGCTCCTCCCGTACGCGAAGTTAAAAGGTCAAGATTTTTGTTCCGTGTAGGCGCAGCTTTCTTTTCATCTACATTTTCTCCTGGTGTGTTTTTCTCTTTCTCATCGGTGCGCTTATCTTCATCAACTTGTTTTTCACCTCTGTCTCGTCTTTCTCTCCTCAGCTGATCGCCTGCACTGTAGTAGCGAGGACCGACTTCAACATTAGCATTAGACTTCTTGATACGATCGTTACTCTTGCTCCAATAAGTAGTACTATTTTCCCTGGTTGGTCTATGACTAGACCAATATCTCTGAGGAATATCATTACTACTTTGGTACTTGTCTTCATCTTCGTCCCTTTCATTGTAATTCTCCTCTTCGATCACATCATACCTATGACTTTGAGATTTATCAATAGCATCCTCAGATTTATCATATCGAGACCTGCTTTTCTTGCGTTTTTCGTCATAGTTTTCTTTGGATTTTGAATCAACTTTCTTATAAGTTGGGTCTAAATCTTCACCTTCTTTAATTCTAGAACTTCCTTTCTTAAGTCTTTTCTCATCAAACCCCTCATATTTAGAACTACTTTTTGATTTTTTTGCTTGAATTTCCTCACCTAGATCTTTTCTTTCTCTGGTAGGTTTATCTTCAACTTTATCTTTAAACTTATGTGTATCAATTTTCTCACTTCTCCGTTCTTTGTTTTTAGACTCATTTTTACTATGTTTATTTTCTTTTCTATATTCATCTTCTATTGGGCTACTTTTTCGATTCTTTTCTCTGCTTTTTTTGTCAGATGTGCTGGAATATTTCTTTCTGTCTTTATCTTTTTTCTTATATTCTCTCTCTTCATCAGTTTCAATTTCAGTGTCACTCTTATGCTTCTTCTTCTCTTTGGTAAGTTTTTCAAAACCATCCCTGTCGTAACTTCTTGATCTTTTTCGCTTTTTCTGTCTGTCATCTGCGTATTTACTCTTTTTGCGTTGATGTTTCTTGGAAGATTCATTTATGTCCTCATGATCTGTAACATATTTATATGTTTATATTAAGTTAATCTAATGATTTAAAATAACAAGGACATTAGCTGAAAAATATCTTGAAAGGTCAGTTGTAAAATTCATAAAATTTACTAGTAGGTGGCTAACTAAAATCTCAATTGTTGTTAATTTATTAAAAATTAAAATATATGAAACTCCCTGTGGATTAACGTCCGCACTAGTGAGTAGGCCTACTATGACTTTCCGCAGTACTATCCTGATAATTAGGCCAATTCGTTAATACCAAGGCAATAATGTGGTTCGGATTCCACTATAAACTGTAGGTCCCTTAGTTGCCATTAGCTGTCACGTATGGGCTATTGATTAACAGCTATGTCTAAGGAACATGTCGGCCTTAGTCACTAACAAGACTACAAGATCGCGCCACTCATCCTACACTCATCTCAATTCATGATTAATTGATTGGCTTAAAATACCTACTTTGTATGGTCGCCATTTCAATGAAAAGTATAAAGTAAAGTATAAAGATTAACAAGGCTTTGAAGTTACATTCAACATTTTTTAGTCGGCCACCCAGTGATAGGCTATATGGTTGATTAAGCATGGTAAGAGAGTAGTTATAGAGGACATCAGGGATGAAATTTGTAGTTATTTATCGTACGCAATAGTTGACTTGTACATATAAGTATCTCTAGTGAGTTGATTAAAATTGTTTAGCCTACAAAAATTAAATTTAGTAACATAACGTACACAAAGAGAGCGCAGCCATGGAGAGAGCAGGAAAGGGCTGCACTTTACTTTACATCCTACACTCTTTTGAAAGAAAATATTGATCGATATATCAATTAGAATTCAATTGTTTAATTCGATAGTAGGCTATATCGTTTGGTTAGTTAGGTAAGGTTAACCAACCTAATGATAGGTATATCGAATGAAACCATCAAATAATTGATATTTTCATTGGGTTGAGTTCATTTAAATGAGTGTAGGACGTAAAGTGCAGCCCAGGAAAGTGGCACCTTGATACCGTGAAACATCTGGTTACTGCTCAAGCACCTGCCAGTCTGTCTGAAGAGAAGGCGGATAAACATTATCCGCTTCCCGTCCGGAACTTCAAAAACCATAGCCTAAGCGGATATATCCGCCACCCGTCCTTTGTCACCAAAGACTTAGGAAGATATTTTTCATGTTCTAGTTGTTTTTCTAGGCCACTTCATGCAAATCAAAATAAGAAAGGGGTCTGTAGGAAAGGACGAACTATGACAACTTTGGAAAATTATGAAATATATAAAGCAACAAAAATTCGCCCTAATGATTTATTAAATGATAAAAGCTT
Organism: Macrosteles quadrilineatus; assembly: GCF_028750875.1. Taxonomy (NCBI): domain Eukaryota; kingdom Metazoa; phylum Arthropoda; class Insecta; order Hemiptera; family Cicadellidae; genus Macrosteles; species Macrosteles quadrilineatus. Next base: position 78,818,746 of record NW_026542601.1, read on the forward strand.
TTTCCAGTCTAATATATTATTTGAAACATTAATAGGATTAGACAGAGACAGAAAGAAATGATAAAGGAAGCCGGGGGTACAAAGTACAACTACTAGGACAAGATAACCTCCAGTTGAGACTCGACATTGAAAATGCATGCATTGCTTCACTTTTGTCTCTCGTTTTTAATTAGTAGGCCTACTGTAAATAGTTTTTCGTGTTTAAATGTTTTGTAACTGTGTTTTTAAAACTGTGACGTGACATCATGAGTCAAAAAACTTCAAGTTTGTATATGTATCTGACGATGGTATAACAAATACCGAAACGCGTAATCCTGTTGGATATTTAAGGACCACTAAAGGCAGTCTGCAGGTATTGTAACCTTCTTATTTAGGGAGATATATCCGTCACCCGTCCGTAAAGGGTTAATTACGCAAAGGGTAAACACAAATTTTTCAATAAATACATTAGTGGCAAGTTAGGCCTAACTTAAAACTTACATGATAACTGAGTATTATAATTAACAAATAGACAAAAGACAGTATAGGCCTAATCGAATCGAGATTTTCAATCAATTAAGTTATAGGGCTGCACTTTACTTGACGTCCTACACTCATTCGATTGTTTTTTTGATTCGATATTTTCATTCGATATATCGTTTGGTTAGTTAGATTAGGTTAACCTTACCTAACTAACCAAACGATATATCGAATGAAGCAATCGATTAATCGATATATCGATCGATATTTTCATTCGAATGAGTGTAGGACGTCAAGTAAAGTGCAGCCAGTTATAGGGTACCCCAGGCGGATGCAGTTTCTTAACTGGGCTACGCTAATATTGATTGAAACTATTGATTCAATTAGTAAACCTTAATGCGATTTTTTCACCATCAGCAAGTTTGGATGGTTAGGTTAGCCTAGGTTATGATAGTTTAATTTTATAAAAGATATATTTTAAAAAGTCGATTAATAATCAATATTTTCAATTCGATAGTTTCAATCAATATTAGCGTAGCCCAGTTAAGAAACTGTACCCAGCCCAGGCAAGAAACTGTAGGCCTACCCAAAATTTGACTTCATTGTTTGCCAAGGCCTAAAATCTAGCCTAGCCTAAATGTGGCAATCCGTAGGAACTAACCTGAGTCAGACATGTTGATAGATGGTTGGATAACAGTTAAATTCAATTAATTTGATATATAAACAATAGTTAAGTTGGTTTCTGTATTTGTAAACAATAAACACTTTTCACATAGGCCTAGGCCCTAGATTTTAGATTATATTATGGACTGGACTCTGCAAAATACATAACCAAAAACAAAAACTAATACTGATTCCTTTCCTCGATTCCTAACTGTCGAGTGCGTCGCTGTCGGTCGATTCCGTGTTCCATTTCCATGGCCATCCGAATGATTCCCTAATCCCTGATTTTCTACCACGGCCGCCTTTATTAACCAATAGCCATGGCCTTCAAAGTGGCAACGTTGCAAGTAGGGTTAGGGTTGTAACAGTTTTCTTTTTTTTTGGAAGGAAGCAGGTAATGGTATTAACCTACAGTTACCTAACAATGTACTAGTTCTCTCACTGATTTGAGAAAGCAAAGTGGCCAATTTGCTCATCAGTGAGACAATGTTAACATTGTCTCACTCTAATTACTTTGTCTCACTCCAGATTTGCAACGTGAAGGCACGAAATAGTGAGCGCGTAACATGCAGGCAACGTCGTATGCGCGCGAAATACGTTGGCAGCACTGGCTGTAAATCAGCTGGTCAGCTGTTGTACTGTTGTAATTGTCACTTCACATTAAATGTTATATTGAAAGTTCACTTCTGTGTAAAAATAGGTTATGTTTCTTCACAAATTTATTTGTTTTATGGTAACTGTAGGAAAAGTATAATGTGCAACTCGAGTTCAAAGTACAATTGCCTCACTCGAGAAACCATTCCTCACTCGCCTACGGCTCGTGAGTAAGGATTTCTCTCGAGTGAGTCAATTGCTCACTTTTCTCACTAGTTGCACAAATAACTATTCTGGGTTAAAATATGTTACTTTTCCTACAGTTACCTAACAATATACATGTTCTTTCACTGATTTGAGAAAGCAAAGTGGCCAATTCGCTCATCAGTGATACAATGTTAACATTGTTATGTTAACATTGTCTCACTCTAATTACTTTGTCTCACTCCAGATTTGCAACGTGAAGGCACGAAATAGTGAGCGCGTAACATGCAGGCAACATCGTATGCGCGCGAAATACGTTGGCAACACTGGCTGTAAATCAGCTGGTCAGCTGTTGTACTGTTGTATTTGTCACTTCACATTAAATGTTATATTAAAAGTTCTCTTCTGTGTAAAAATAGGTATGTTTGAAGAAACATAAGACCAATGTATTTGTTTTATGGTAACTGTAGGAAAAGTATAATCATAGATAAAACATACTCCCTGTGTTGGTTAGTCTATGGTATAATGTGCAACTCGAGTTCAAAGTACAATTGCCTCACTCGAGAAACCGTTCCTCACTCACCTTCGGCTCGTGAGTAAGGATTTCTCTCGAGTGAGTCAATTGTTCACTTTTCTCACTAGTTGCACAAACAACTATTTCTTTACCAATTTATTTGTTTTATGGTATCTGTAGGAAAAATATAATGTGCAACTCGAGTGCAAAGCTCAATTGCTCACTTGTTGCACAAATAACTATATTTGTGTATTTACGAAAGCTTGGTTACTGGACTATGAAAATATTGACTACGCTTTAAATGTACACTTCTGTATAGATTTTCAATTCATATTGTTTTGGTTTTCAATTCTGTATGTTTTGTTTTCAATATTTTAATAAATTGATGTTCATAAATTTAAATTTAAACCATTAAAGTGCGAATTAATGAGCTGATGTCACCTGTCTGCCATGTCATCTTATGGGACGTCTGTCACTTAACAACACCACCAATTCTACAAGGCCGTGGCCTGTAGTTAAGAGTGGCCGTGGTTGGAGTGTACGTACACGTATAGTTGCACGGCCACGTTTAACTCCGATCGACCCCTATTATTCGTAAAGCAGTAAAGCTATAAAGCACGTCATTCAGTCAGGTTTACTGCAGATTGGTTTTTCTCATTTTAGCGAATTTCCCATATAGGGAATAAGCTATTACCGTAGTACTCATGGTAAGACCTGGACCCGGGACCGATTTATTTTTTCGTTTTGAGGTCCCTAGAGGCCAAAAACACCATCCGTTCAAATTCATATATATATATATATATATATATATGTGTGTGTGTCCGTCAGCACGATAACTCGAGCAAAAATGATCCGATTTTGATGAAATTTGGTACAAACGTGTAAACCTACATTTATTCGAACGAGTTCGCGAACCAGCATGATCGGACTATGGGAACGGGGGTTTATGGGGGGTTTTATGGGGTAAAAATAGGTTTTTCCCATTTTTGACCCTAAAAACACAAAATTTTACAATTTATTTCCATACCATTTTGTAGAGCTTAAAAAAACAAATAATTTAGTATATTGAAGCGTTATTGTGCGCCTAATGGTTACAGAGAAAATTCCAAAAAATTTTAAATTTAAAATCCCTATGTTATTCTTATGGAGAATAAGTACACTGTTGTAGATTACTTGTTTATGAACATATTTTGATTGAGTTTGGAAAATACATTCATTTCTTACTAAACTATTAACATAAAAAACACCTTTTTACCCTCCCTGTTGCAGCAAACCTAAGTACTCGTTAAACTAATTCTATTTAAATAGGGAATAAATATGATATTTTTAAGGAGGCATTTTAATGTGAAATCCTATCAGGCTAATGGAAATTCGCTTAGTCTGCAGGTTTGCTGCGGCGGGGGTATTTTACCCTAAAACATGAAATATCCCGATTTTCATGGCCATGTATCTGGTCCCTAAATGATTAGTGGCCAAATTCACTACAATTATGGTCTGATCCATCCACAAATCTACATGCACTTAAAAAGTTTAAAAAAGTACATGCACAAAAGTTTGACAGCGACTTCATGGTACGATTTCACAAAATTATGCCAGAATTTAATCAATTAAAGTGCATAAATACCTACTCTTGTGTTTCAATACCTTTAATGTTGATAATCCAAGTGGTTGTGTAACAACTAGTTTTGGCTCACAATTGAGCCTTCTTCAGGTGTTCCCAATGATATCGTTGCTTCTTCTGAAGGTTGTCAAAGTTCATAAATATTTATGAACATTTGACGACCTTCAACACGAATTGTGGAAATTTATAGGCATGCGCTGTGGATGCAATACTCCCTGGTGTGGACTAAAATTCGCACTAGTGAGCACTACGACTATCCGCGGTACTATCCTGATAATTATACCAATTCATGAATACCAAGGCAAAAATGTGGTTCAGATTCAACAATAAACTGTATAGGTCCTTAGTTGCCATTAGCTGTATGGACTATTAATTTACGGCTGTGTTTAAGGAACATGACGGCCTTAGTCACTAACAAGACTTAGTCTACAAGATCGCGCCATTCATCCAACACTCATCTCCATTCATACTTGGCTTAAAATACCTACTTTGTATGGTCACAATTTCAATTAAAAGTATCGAAGTAAAAATAAAGACGTAGCAAGAGAAGGTATCAAAATTGCACAGCGTAGACCTCTTCAAAGTAAGAATGTTACTGCTTTCTAGAGAAACACTCACTTTCATCAAATACAACAAATATTTAACTACGTTTTATAACGTACTTAATCGTCTTAATTATGTTTACCCTCCAATCCTCGCTTGGTTCAACTAAGATTTTAATAACTTTACTCTATCCATTGCAGTTAGCTGAATTTGCGTGAAACCTCAAGAGTAGGCCTAACCGGCGATTTCGACGGGTTTCACCAGTGGTTTCACCTCATAAATTCAGCCAAATGGAAATTAACTAAGTCCGTGGGTTGGGTTTGCTGTGGTGGGGGTATTGTTCTTGTTAAATGTTTACCGTACAATATTAGCCATCCTGAGTTTTGTACTTTTTGATTTGTTTTGTATAGTTGTAAAATGGAGATGTCTGTTGAGATACATAAATATATAAACATATTTGTCTCACGGGACGGGGCCGGAGGCTCAACACGCTCGTCCACAGTCGAGATTTCAAGGGCTTAGCACACCCATTCCCATCAGGTCCCGACCGATTTCTATAATATTTCCAACAGCTATCAAGAATCATATCATTAATACCGCACATACCTACTGTACTTACTTTCCGTGTCCAAAAATCAGACTTCGCTTTTCCAAAAAACTAGCTACCGATATGGCTTCGTCATTCGCTTGTAAAAAGGAGATCATCTAATGTGCAAGACTGGTCTAAGGGTGGACTGATCAGCAGATGGCCAGGATAATTGCGGAAGGGTGGCCTGTGACTTCTTTTAATTTCTTGTAGGTATCGGAAATTTGCTGTTGGTGGGTCAAATAAATTAATAACTAAATAATTACAAAATAGTCGTAAGTTTTCGGTTTCGTTGACAAGCTCAACTATAAACAATGAACATAGACTAAGCACGGCCACCTTTTCTTTTCCCTCGTGTTTATTTCTGGAACAAATCTGGACCGAGTGGAAAGGGACCGAAAACGAAACCAGAACCAGAACAGAACGCCGAACGCCGCGAATCGCGATCGCGGATTGTTGCGCCCGGGTTGCGGCGGTGAAGAAGAAGCGTGAACGAACGCGAACGTGGTGTGGTGGTGAACGAATCTGAGCTGATCTGCTGGTGTGCTACTACTACCGCGTAAATGCGTTATTGCAAGCTGTAATGGAATAAAGAAGCATCTCAGTTTCATAAATATTTTCAAGATTTTAAAGGAAATCTCAATAAACTAACAAAATGGTAAGAACATTCATTAAACTACGACCTTCCAACTCAAAATTCAAAAACATAGTTGTAACTTGAATAATTTTCTGTAGCATTGGCGGTTTTCCGTCCTAACTCAATTGTTTGCCGGCAGTCATTATACATAAATCGTTATAAGTATATTTTTTAAATTTTCGTTGAAGGTAAAGTTGGTCTAGGCTGTAAAAAGACCTACTAACAAAAGTAACTAGGCCTAGGTACAAACATTTCCATAGTTTGTGCTTAGGTCTAGACGGCCTCTGAGGCTTAACCCTGCCTAGGCCTATCACTTATTAGCGAATTTCCATTAGGCCTAGGCTATTACTGTAGGTCTCATGGTGAAACCTGGACCTGGGACCGATTTGTTTTTTTGGTTTCGAGGTCCAAAAACTAAATTATCTGTCAAATTAATTTCTAGACATTAGGCCTGGGCTAGGCTAATTAACCCTAGGCTGCACTTTACTTTAGGTCCTACACTCATCCGAATGACAATATCAATATATCGATTAATCGATTGTTTCATTCGATATATCGTTTGGCTAGTTAGGTAAGGTTAATCGATTTTTTTCTTTCAAATGACTGTAGGCCTAGGACCTAAAGTAAAGTGCAGCCTAACCCTACCCTATATTTCGCCACAGAACAGTTGTTTGTGAATATAAGGAAGTAGCCTAACTTAACCCTCCCAGTGTTACTTGACGAAAATTCGACAAGAAGCACACTTTGTGTAGTGTTACTTGTCGATTTTTCGACACGCAGACATCGTTTACGGCGAAGGCTCTATGACTGACTGAATCGGATTGAACTGGATCGAGTTAGGTATCATTCTTTCCGTAATATTCTAAGCTTTCTCCAGAGGTCTGTCTCTAAGCGCTATTCATTTTAGTTCCGAAAATATTGTAGCAGACAGCTGACGTGCGTGTATTTGTAAACAGCTAGGTTCCCCCGGACCGATGACTGATGTGTTTTATTACGATTATCATTGTTTTAGTGTTAAAAATCAAAAGTAGTGATATACGTGGTGCATTATAAGAAGATTTAAGTGGTTTTGAAGTGCTGGTTGATGATCCTGAAGAAGTAGGTAGTGATATTGATGTAAATTATCAGCCAGATTCCTAGCTATGGTTAGGCTATGCATTCTTAGCTAAACGCTATGTACTGAAATCAGTTTTTTGCCCATAACTTATTTATTTGCAAATCTACTTCCTTATATTATTATATATTTGTAATCCTCTTAAAATTTAGAACAAAGTGGCTATTTTCAAATATTTATAGGCCTATAATTTATACAATTTCATTGAGCGCGAACTTATTTTTTTTTTGAAAATTTTCGAAATTATATTTTTTTTACCTAAAATTTTTTTTTTTTTTTAAATGTTCCTTATGTTTTATATATAATATTGAAGCCCATGATTTTCCAAACAAAATGGTATATAGAACATTAGAATTAACATTGTTTTAAGCTTCTCAGATCCGTTTTAATAAAACCTTGCAAATGCGCCAAAAATAGGTGGACATTAAGGCCTAAACTATGGACACTTGGAGGGTTAAGTTGCTTACACATATAACTTAATATTAGCAAAACAATTGCAAATTTTTGGACTATGCAAACTAAGTTAGAAATTTCAAAAGCAACCAACAAGAGAATCACGAAATATATTTTTTTTAAGTACGGTAGGCTACACATTTTAGCGAATTTCCCATATAGGGAATAAGTTATAGCCTACCCTATACCCTATTATTGTAAGGTCTCATGGTAAGACCTAGACCCGGGACTGATTTACTTTTTCGTTTTGAGGTCCCCAGAGGCCAAAAACACACTTGTGTGAACCTGGCAATAACTCCAGCAATAAGTAGTGAGCGTGCCCGATAAAATCTATTGCTGGTTGTTTTACAGAAAAATACGGCCGTGAAGGTTATTACCGAGAGTGTCAACAGATAGAGGACACATTTACGGATAAGACAGTATCAATATCATGTACCTGGGGGGTAAGTTAGGGGGGGGGGTAAAGTCGGCAAAAAGTAGTGCTCGCGCCCGATAAAATCTATTGCTGGCCATTTTACGGAAAAATACGGCCGCGAAGGTTATTACCGAGAGTGTCACCAGATAGAGGACACCTTTGAGTTACGGACACGACAGTACCTATCAATATCATGTACCTGGGGGGTAAGTTAGGGGGGGGGGGAGTCGGCAAAAAGTAGTGCTCGCGCCCGAAAAAATCTACTGCTGGCCATTTTACGGAAAAATACGGCCGCGAAGGTTATTACCGAGAGTTTCACCAGATAGAAGACACATTAACAGACACGACTGTATCAATATCATGTACCGGGGGGGTAAAGTTGGCAAAAATCTTTGAAACATACCAATGCCTAGATTAGTTTCGAATTATTTAGGCCTACTATTTCAATAACATGTTTAGTAGACGAGTAGCAATAGATTTTATCGACTTATTGCTCACTTTACCCCCCCTAACTTACCCCCCAGGTACATGATGTTGATACTGTCGTGTCCGTTAATGTGTCCTCTATCAGCTGACACTCTCGGTAATAACCTACGCGGCCGTATTTTTTTCCTAAACGGCCAGCAATAGATTTTATCGACTTATTGCTGACTTTACCCTCCTAACTTATCCCCCAGGTACATGATATTGATACTGTCGTGTCCGTAAAGGTGTCCTCTATCTGGTGATACTCTCGGCAATAACCTTCGCGGCCGTATTTTTTTCCTAAACGGCCAGCAATAGATTTTATCGACTTATTGCTGACTTTACCCCCCTAACTTATCCCCCAGGTACATGATATTGATACTGTCGTGTCCGTAAAGGTGTCCTCTATCTGGTGATACTCTCGGTAATAACCTTCGCGGCCGTATTTTTCCGTAAAATGGCCAGCAATAGATTTTATCGGGCGCGAGCACTACTTTTTGCCGACTTTACCCCCCTTAACTTACCCCCCAGGTACATGATATTGATACTGTCGTGTCCGTAAAGGTGTCCTCTATCTGGTGACACTCTTGGTAATAACCTTCGCTGCCGTATTTTTCCGTAAAATGGCCATTAATAGATTTTATAGGGCGCGCGCACTACTTATTGCCGGAGTTATTGCCAGGTTCACACAAGTCAAAAACCCCCTCTGTTCAAATTCATATGTAGGCTATATTTAAGTTTATGTGTCCGTTAGCGCGATTACTTTCTGAGCAAAAACTAAGTACCTAATTTTAATGAAATTTGGTACAAACCTGTACATCTACATTTATTCAAACAAGTTCGCAAACCAGCATGATCGGACTACTTATAAGAACGGTTTTTATGGGGTAAAAATAGGTTTTTCCCATTTTCGACCCTAAAAATACAAAATTTCACAATTTCTTTCCAAACTATTTTGTAGAGCTTAAAGAAACAAATAATTTAGTATTGAAGCGTTATTTTGCACCTTATGCTTGGAGAGACTTCCAAAAAATTGTAAATTTAAAATTCTCATGTTATTCTTATGGAGAATAAGTAAACTGCTGTAGTTTGCTTGTTTATGAACATATTTTGATCGAATTTGGAATACTTCGAATACTTTCATTTCTTAATAACTAACATTTTACAAACAAAATACCGTAACACTTTTTTACCCTCCCTGTTGCAGCAAACCTAAGTACTCGTTAAACTAATTCTATTTAAATAGGGAATAAATGTGATATTTTTAAGGAGGCATTTTAGTGTAAATCCAATCAGGCTAATGGAAATTCGCTTAGTCTGCAGGTTTGCTGCGGCGGGGGTATTAATTATTGCGATATGATCCAGTAGGGCCTAAGTTACAGTAATAGTAGGGCCTGGGCCTAAATGTTAGATGTCACCTTTACCCTTTAACCTACCTAATATAAAAGTTAATAGGCTAAAGTAGCCTACGTAAAATTACAAATTAGTTAGCCTACCTACCTAAACTAAACTAGGCCTGTAATCAATCATGCATTTTTATCATTTCCAGACTATCGGAAAGAATAATAAGATGCAACAGCATCTCAACTTTAGAGTTAAGATCACACTTCAAGACTCTAGGACGTTTATAGGAACGTTTAAAGGTATGTTACATTGGTACTTTAATGAATTCTTATGTTACTTTTTAAGTTAAATTTATTTGGTCTCTAGGGTTTTAAGTTTGTTGAACAAAATAATAGCCTAGTAGGTAGGCATAAGTTATTTAGACCTACTAACTTAACTGCATGATAATTTTAAAGTCACCGTGATTGTAATTTCCTTATTGCGCAATTCTAAAACTAAACTAAAAGGAATTTTTTGTCCCTCAATGTTTTCTACCAAAAAAACTAATTTTTATTAACTTGATATTTTTTATAAATAGGCTAAAGCAATCGTGTATTCAAGAGATCCCAATGTTAACTTTTTTTATCAAAATAATTTTACTTAACTTATGAGATCAAATTCGGAAAGAATCTTAAATGTAACCACCATGGAATGTGCCCACACATGTTTTACACTGTTAAGTGATTTCTGAAAACAAATCATTGAATTATAGCCTATACTGTAAGTAGGTAACAAATTCTCGATAACTTACTACTTGCTGTTAATAAACCGGATTTCCTTTCTCGCATTATACTGTATATAATATAGCATATTAACTTATATTCATTCTTGGCCTCTAAAAAGGGTGTACCTATATGTATATTAGTTTGTTATTAGTCTTTATCCGTAAAAGTGGCGAATCGACAAAAAAATGTCGATTTCAAAATGTGCTGCTGGAGTGGCGGGCGACAAAATTTGTCGATTAGCGTAACTTTTTTCCGTTGCATGTTACGCACAATTATAGTCGGTGAAATGACATTAGCCTAAATCTTATACCAATGGAAAGATGAGATTCTGAAGTTTCATTTTATTATCGCTAACTTGCAAACACCATGTTTTGTTGCACAATCATTACAAAGGATGAGTCATTTCAAAAAATCATAGCAGACATAATTTTTGTTTCTAACAAAAACAAGTAGTACCACCGCAACAAGCCTGAAGTAAACTTTCATTCTGTATAAGGTGTAATGTCATTTAATACATTCCAACAGCTGATGAACAATTTTTGTAAATAGCCAATTTTTACGTATTTCTCATGTGGCGAATCGACAAAAATTTTGGATTTCTAAATCAAAATCGCATATATATATATAGCCTAATGTGAAATGTACAAAAACGTTGTTTTATATATGCTCTTATAGACGAAGGACAGTAGAATTCAATGTTGTCAGGCTGGTCACACAAATAGAAGCTTTGGATCTTTCAAGCTGAAAGAACAGAACACTTGTCATCGTTTAACCTAAAATGGCGGCGTCGTTGTGAGTTTTTGTCCGATAATAAGACGAAGTGTGGGGTTTATCTGTAATTTTATAGTGTAATGTGTGCATTTTAGTTAAGTGTTTTGTATTAGGCCTAGGTGTAATATTTATGCATTATTTCGCATAAATATTTATACATGTGTGATCCATAATATGATAAACAGTCAGTAAATTTTTGTGGCCTATAACAGCGAATCAATTGTTTTATTTGGACATGTTTGCTTGTGAAAACAAACGATTCTTATCTTATTTAGTTATTATTATTTAGAATTATATTAGGCCTATTGGCTTCAAAAACTGTATGGTTTTATGATATTGATTTATTAGAAGGCATTTTTGGATCAATCAAAGTGTAGTTGTAAAAATTTACGTTTTCCAATTTTTCCGTATCATTGTTATTAAATCTACAAAAATTATTCTTTTGTGTATACTGTGATAAATCTATGTAGAAAAATAAATTCTGTACAATTAGCATATTTTGAATTGTGCAATACAAAATTTATGTTACATGTGACAAGTTTTTGCTTTTGAAATAAAATTTAAAAAATATATATTTTTGTAAGTTAACTTTTTTCTAAAAATCCACCTTTCTATATTTGCTTTGTACTACTACCATTTTTGAATACTACTGTCTAGCCTATAACAAACAAAATGAATATACGGTTCAATAGTTAAACCCCCTTACAAAATCACCAAAATAAGCATGCCACTCCACAAAGCACATACTGAAAATTTGTCTTGCCACTCCTAGGGTTACCATAACACATTTATCACTGTGATAAAATTACTCTGAGGGTGTGAACTTGTATAACTTACAGAAAATGGTTTGTTCCAGCATTCGACAAGCATATGAATGTTATAATTGGAGATTGTGAGGAATTCAGAACTTTAAAAAGCAAAGGAAACAAGGACAAGGAGGTAAGTTAGGCCTATTATGTTCAATAATGTTGTACACAAATAACACGCTAATAAACCATAAAATATTATTCTGTTGATAAGTCCAACTCTAATAGCTGGGATTTTAATATTATTATCAGTATTTTATACCTTGTTTGAGCGTAGGCCAATTGAAATGCTGATTGTATTGTGTTGTGATAGGAGCGTCGGATGCTGGGCTTTGTTCTGTTGAGAGGAGAGAACGTAGTATCGCTGAGTGTGGAGGGTCCACCCACACCTGAGGAAGGACCGAGAGTGCCCATACCGGGAGCTGCCCCTGGGCCGGGCATAGCCAGAGCGGCTGGTCGAGGCATACCTGCAGGCGGCGGCGGAGTACCAGCCGGTGAGTATGTCTCCGAGACAATCAACTGGTTATGGTCCTGGCTTAAGAACCAGTATTCAATCTCAGTTTTGTTCAAGGAAAGGTTCAAGGAAAGGCTCTAGGCCAGGATTTTGATCTGTAGAATAAAGGAGGTAGCATGGGCTTACCTTAGAATAAGTGCAGGTAGGCCAAAGAACTCACAGTAGACACATAACACACAATATATTTTTTGTCAAGTTAAGCTAAAGACAGTTCACAAAATTGATAATTCACTAAGTATTCAATGTCCTCTGTGTATTGTCAGTACGTTTTCTAAGGTTAGCTAGCTGCTGTCCCTTTATTTTTCAAATTAAAAGTACAAAGTCAGCATTATTCATCTGACAATTGTGTTGATGTTTAGCAACGCTAGTATTGTTGTAATTGTTGCAGGACTCCAAGGGCCAGTACGAGGTGTCGGAGGTCCCTCACAGCAGGTGATGACACCTGGCGGACGAGGTATGGGGATGGTAGGACCACCTCAAGTACGAGGACCTGGCATGCCTCACATGATGCCACCTCCCGGCATGATAGGTGAGTCATTACTTGTAACTTGAGGCCGTATGTGGGTACTAATCCATAGTATCTTCAGGGGGTTGTTCTAATAAAAAAATTAAGTGATTTTATCTTGAAATAAAATAAAATGATGATTTTTACTTAAAAACCATTTTTATTTTTGATGTATGTTTTTCATAAAAATGGCCAACAATTATGGTTGAAATTTAATTTTCCCATCAAATTAATCATTTTCTATTTCAATGGCAAGCTAATGAGAGAGAATGTGCCAGTTTCCTGGTACTGTTTATTTTTCACTGTGTAGCTCTAATTAAGGTATGATCAATTTTGCAATTTTATCAGTTGTGAAAAATAATGGTCGCCTATAAAGTATTCTCCTACTTCACCCTAATTTATATTTGCTCATCCGGTACCGGGTAGATTGTGGAAGCCTATCAGAATCAGAATATTTTATTCTTGAACATAGAGTACAGAATTAATAGGCGTCAACCATTACAGAGATTTGAACAAAATACAGTCCACTCTTGGTAATTCAAACACTTGATAATTCAAAATGAAGGCTCAGTCCCTAGAGAATCTCTCAATATTTCAAATTTTTACCATGCATTTTGATACACTCGGTATTTCAAAGTCCAAATAGAGGACAGGTCAATTTGTAACACGCAGTAATTCGAAGTTTCGTCGAAAAAACACTCTATAATTCGAAGTAACTCAGTAATTCAAAGTTTCGTCGGTTACCACTCTTTAATTCGAAGTCATGCTGTAATTCGAAGTTTCGTCGAAAAAACACTAAATCAAAGTCACGCAGTAATTCGAAGTTTAGTCGGCAAAACACTTTATAATTCGAAGTGATCTCTTCCTGTTATAACAGGAAACTATACAGTACTGTACATCCTGTTCCCATGGTAGGCTAGTGTTGGACGTTTTGATGTTTTTTAGTTAGAGCAGTAGTCTGAGTTAGTTCGCTGACTTGTTTTTCTAAGTTGGCAATCCGATCTCTAGATTGCACGACATCTCCTTGAGCACAAACGTAGTTGTCGACAGCCGATAGTTCAGCTATTGGCGAAATATATAGCGCTAAATAACAGATTTCTTTGCAACTACAGTAACTGAAAAATAAGCCGTTGATTGTTTAAAAGTGTACTAAAATACGGTATGATGTTTTATTGTAACGTGCTGTACCTTTCTATGTATTAAACAAACAAACTCTCTGTAATTCGAATGGTTTATTTTTCTCCCGATAAATCAAACTCTTGATAATTAAAAACTCTTGATAATTCAAATTGATATGCTTGGCCCACCAATTTCGAATTATCAAGAGTCTACTGTATGTATAAAATGTGTTGAGTCCTGGAAATCCAAATCAATTATAGTTTAAAAAAAGTTTTCTAGTTTTTATGTGGAGGATTAATGTTGAAACCTAAGAATGGTGTGGTTGTTGTGCGATTGATACCAGCTGAGTGGCTAAAAGTATTGAATACTAATTAGTATCAACTTGAGCTTTAAAGTAATAGCATATAGGGTGAATGTGGGTAATTGTGAACTAGGGCTGTAATTTCTTAGTGTATTGTTGATTTGAGTAGAAATCAATGTTTTATGTTTATTTGGTTTGTTTTCTATACAGGACAAAAATTCTAGAAAGTTAAGAGCCGCTTAACATTTTTTTTTTGTTGAAAAAAAAGTTGCGTTTTTTGTTGACATACAAGTTGCGTTTTTTGTTGACATACAAGTTGCGTTTTTTGTTGACATACAAGTTGCGTAGACCTTATCAAATATTTTTTTTGTGAAAAAAGTAAAAGTCAGATTGACATGAAAACCAGTAATTATGAAAGAATTTCAAATGTATAATGCAATATATATCCTCATATCCATCCTGTAAGCAATTTTCTTTTTATTTTATCAAATTCACAATTACCCTCAATATTTTACTATGTGGGGGTAATTGTGAACCTAATCTTGGGGCAATTGTGAACGCTGTTCACTTTTACCCCGCCTGTAAAAGAAACACATTTTTGGTTCTCATTAAAGATTATTCTTCAAACCAATTATGCTGCCAACCCCAGAAACACTGTATAAAAAATACAGATTACTTACAAGTTTCCAGGTTGTGTTCCAGTTTTTGAGATGTAGGCGGACAGGACAGTTAGTTAATGATTTGATTTCTAAATAGATTTTTTTTAAAGGTTTTTCAAGATAAAAAAACATTTTTAGTACCGGTACAAGTAATAAAATTTTGTATAGCCTAAAAGGAAAGTGCCCAATTATTCTATCTAACCAATGTAATTTAGTTTTCTTTTCTAATTGTTGATTGCTATTACAGTACGATTTCAATAATTGTATAAAACAAATTTGTGCTCTCGTTTGGTTAAGTGAGATTATTTTGTCATTTCCTTTAAATTTTTGCTCTACTGTATCAATCAAATAACTACCTACTCTATATTATTTTCTCTTGTATATGAATACTATTTTACCCATTAAATACATTAATTTTAAATATTCTGACCATTTTTTGTTATTTTTACATCTAACTGATTTTCTAACTATTTCAAAGTACCACGGAAAAATCTCATTTGCACGCTTATTTTTTGTCACATGCCATTGAAAAAGGGGAATTTGTGAACAGTTTGAATTAGGCTTTAATCACAATTCCCCTCCTATGCTGTAGTATGTAACTTAATATTTTTCTCAACTGAGTTCACATTTACCCCAAAATTGTCGGCAATTGTGAATGCCGTTCGGGCAATTGTGAATGCTGAATAACTCCTTCACTAAATAGGGTATGAAATCGCCTTATATGAAATACTAGCTGGCCCGACAGAAGTCGTCCTGTCCTAATGTGGTTTTATGTCAAATGCTCGTTCATTTTCAAGATGAGCTCGTTCGCATGGCTCAATCACGTCCTGGTTAAAGTTCGTTTGCTATGCTCACTCACCTTTAGGTGGACTAGGTAGGTCGCTGCGCTCACGTGCCTTCAGGTTAGCTCGTTCGCTACGCTAACTCGCCTCCAGGTTGAAGTTCATTCGCTACGCTCACTCACCTTTTGGTTGCAAATTGGCTGTTGTCATAAATAATAAAAAAAAAATAATAGTGCTGCACCCTGATGGTAAACCTATTCACTTTTTAATGCTATTGGACATCACAGAATCAAATAGTTTAATTGAACCAGCTGTTAAGATTCTTTAGTTCAATTTAAATATGAGTACTCATAAGGTTAACATGAGAAACTCCAGAGCCACTGGGGCGGAGCCCTTTGGACGGATCTGCACCAAACTTCACACAAACCATCCTTGAATAATGCTTAATAATGCCTGAAAGTTTCATTACAATCTGTCTAGCAGTTTCGGAGTCCATAAAGGACAAACAAACAAACAAAAAAACATACATTGGATTTTATATATAGGTATAGATTAAGCCAGTTACAGTTTTTTTGTAAATTGCGTTTATCTGAAAAATTCGTCATTGGCGTTCACAATTACCCGCGTTGACCCTAACTGTGTTTGTGTCTCAACCATTACTAGATGAAATTTCTTGAGTTCTGAATACGTTTACCGTTAAGATTAAAATTGGTGGAACTGTTAAAGAAATATCAGGTTGGATCATTCGCTATTTGCTTGAATATTATTTTATTCTGGAGTATGCTGTACAAAACTGTATCTGCTTCTAGAGTAACAGGTGCAACCTCCATATCAAATCAAATCATTTTTATTCAATTAAGAGTAAGTTACATGTGTTGAATAGAGTCAAGTATACAATTTTGATGAATATATACAAATATTACAAAAAGAAAGCTAGAAATACAGATTTAATGTCAATAAATGATAAAAACATGGAAATTTCTTACTGAAAAAATGTAGGATGAAGAAGAGACAACATTATTTCCATCACAGTTACATTAGAAAATGTATACAAGTCACCGGGCTATAAAAATACCCTCGTCGCAGCAAACCTGCAGACTAAGCGAATTTCCATTTGACTGATTAGATTTACACTGAAATGTCTACTTAAAAATATAACATTTATTCCCGATTTAAATAGAATTAGTTTAACAAGTACTTAGGTTTGCTGCATCAGGGAGGGTAAAACTGTTTTTTTTTTTTAAATGTTAGTAGTTAGTAAGAAATAAAAACATTTTCCAAATTTGATCAAAATATGTTCATAAACAAGCAAACTACAACAGTTTACTTATTCTCCATAAGAATAACATGGGAATTTTAAATTTACAATTTTTTTAAATTTTCTCCGTAGCCATTAGGCGCATAATAACGCTTCAATATACTAAATTATTTGTTTTTTTAAGCTCAACAAAATGGTTTGGAAAGAAATTGCTAAATTTTATGTTTTTGGGGTCAAAAATGGGAAAACCTATTTTCACCCCATAAAACCCCCCATAAACCCCCGTTCCCATGGTCCGATCATGCTGGATCGCGAACTCGTTCAAATAAACGTAGGTGTACACGTTTGTACCAAATTTCATCAAAATCGGATCATTTTTGCTCGAGTTATCGTGCTAACGGACACACACATATATATATATATATATATATATATGCTTGCTTTTTTAAGATTTGAAACTTTCTGTGACTTCATTTGATGAGTTTTTCAGTTCCACAACTTGTGAACGTCCCGTTAGGTAGCTTTTGAACCATTCTAGCGCAGAGTTTCTTATACCGAGTCTTTCGAGTTTCTTGCATATCAGGTCGTGGCCCAGGCAGTCAAAAGCTTTACTGTAATCAAGGAAGATGGCGGAAATGTATTGTTCGTTTTCTATCTGGTCTAGGACGTACTCAATTAGTGCTGTTATAGCTGAGGATGTAGATTTATTCTTCCGAAAGCCATGTTGGCTGTCAGTTAAGAGTTTGTTATCTTACCATGAGTACTACGGTAATAGCTTATTCCCTATATGGGAAATTCGCTAAAATAAAAAAAATTATTTCCAAACACAGTGAAGATTTAAAAAAGTTCCCCTAGTTACATAATGTAATTAAAATGTAATGTAATGGCTGATTTTTGTGCTTAAAAAGTGTTCTATAGAATAAAAAGGATATTGAATTAAAAATCTTGGTGTGTGTTGAATTTATTTATATTTTCTTCCCTCTTTCTTTTCCTCTCTTTGGTAGGTACTTACTGCTTACTGCCATGGCCACTTGTACCCTAGCTGGTACTTGGCCTCGCCAACACGCTGTCGCCAATAGTCTCGGTCCCATGCATCTTCCTCTACAAGCCTCATCCTTTCCAAATCTTTTCGTACTTGACCCCACCACCTGGCTTTCGGTCTACCTATTGGTCTTCTTCCCCTCGGATTTCCTCTGAGTGCTATCTTCAGTAGACTCTCCTCCTTTCTCCTTAGGATATGGCCAACCCACCTTAATCTTCTACTCTTAACTTCTCCAATGATATCAGGGTCTTGAAATAATTCTCTTAGCTCCCGGTTGTGGCGGATTCTCCATACTCCATCTTCACATACTGGCCCATATATAGTTCTCAAAACTTTGTTCTCAAAAGTTATTATTTTCTTTTCTGAGTTCTTGCTCAGGACCCAATTTTCCCCTCCATATAAAAGTACAGGTCTTACTATAGTTTTGTAGATTCTAATTTTTGTCTTTCTCGTTAAAAGTTTTGATTTCATTAGTTTACTGCATGCGTACCAACTCTTATTTGCTAAATTTATCCTATTCTGAATTTCCATGTCTTCCGTATTTTTGTCAGATAGTAGAACGCCTAGATAGGTGAAATTATTTACTCTTTGGAATTCATGGTTGTTGACTTGAAAAAACTCTTCATTATTTCCAGCTTCTCCTCTTGTTACTATCATGAATTTGGTTTTTGCATCATTTATTTTTAGCCCTACATACTCAGTTTCATTTATTAGTGTCTCCGTTAAAACCCTAAGATCTTCTTTTTTTTCAGCCATCAGTACTACGTCATCTGCAAAAGCTAATATATTAATATTCGTTCCTAGTTTTAGTCCTATGTGTGCATTTTGTATTGTTTGTAGGGCTTCCTCTAGAGCAATGTTGAATAGGAGGGGGGAGAGTCCATCCCCCTGTCTCACCCCCGTATTCACATTAAATTTAGTTGTGGTTTCTCCATCTATCTTCACTTTACAACTAGAGTTTGAGACACATGTGGTTACTAATTTAATAAGCTTATCTGGTATTCCGAATTTTTCCATTTTCTCCCATATCTTTGCTCTGAATAGGCTATCATACGCTTTTTTGAAGTCTATAAATAAACAATAGCATTCCTTGTTGAACTCCCAGTACTTTGCTAAGCATTCCTTAAGTATAAAAATCTGATCCACAGTGGACCTGCCTTTGGTGAATCCAGCCTGCTGTTCACCGACAAAGGAATCCGTATATACTTCAAGTCTTCTTTGAATAATTTTGGACAGAATCTTATATGTAACATTTAAAAGAGATATTCCTCTATAGTTATTACATTCTTGTTTATCCCCTTTTTTATGGATGGGCACTATTAAAGCTTCTTGCCACTCTGTAGGAATAGTCTCTTTATCCCATATTTCATTAATTAACCTATGTACTTTGTCTATTATTATCTGGCCTCCTGCTTTCAGCATCTCTGCTGTCACCCCATCTTCTCCGGGTGCCTTATTGTTTTTGAGGTCGTTTATTGCACCCTTTACTTCTTCTATGGACGGATTTGGTACAAAAGGTTGTACATTCTGAAATGTAGCTCGTTCTGTGTGATTTGTATCCTCTTCACCATTTAATAGGTCGCAGAAATATTCTCTCCATACTTCTAGACCCTCGGCTTTCTGTATAATTACTTGCCCTGCTTTGTTTTTTATGCCATATGCATTAGGTTTGAATCCTTTTTTGAACCATCTAATTCTTCGATAGAATTCTCTAGAGTTGTTAGCTGTTTGGTCCTCTTCCGTCTTTTCCAGCAATCTATTTATCCATTCTCTTTTCTTCCGTCTGAGAATTTTTACTGTTTCTTTTGCTTTAATCTCATAGTTCCTTCTGTCAATCTCTCTTCCATGTTTCAACAAAACGTCTTTAGCTTGTTTCCTTTCATTTATCATTGTTCTACAATCTTCATCAAACCAGGGTTTGTTTTTGCTTCGTTTTTTCTTCCCGC
The DNA here is from genome assembly GCF_028750875.1 of Macrosteles quadrilineatus. Classification (NCBI taxonomy): domain Eukaryota; kingdom Metazoa; phylum Arthropoda; class Insecta; order Hemiptera; family Cicadellidae; genus Macrosteles; species Macrosteles quadrilineatus. The sequence goes on from NW_026542601.1 coordinate 78,838,825, forward strand.
AAACTTCCTCAGCACATTTTTGTATTGTGTTTCGTAGTGACGTCCATCTCTCCTCAATAGTGAGTTCGTCATTTTGTTCTTGTTCCTCCAAGATTTGAAATCTATTGGATAGTTTAATCTTGAACTCCTTAGCTGTGTCCTTTTCTCTCAACTTTTCAACTGCAATGCTTTCGTGAATTTCTTGTCCCTTCCTTTTTTCAATGCAGATTCTTTGTTTCACCTTAACTAATACTAGGTAGTGGTCTGAACCACATTCAGCTCCTCGTATGGTGCGTACATTTGTAATATGACTAGAGTGTCTTCTATCAATTAGTACATGGTCTATTTGGTTTTTGGAGTGACCATCCGGTGATACCCATGTTGCCTTGTAGATGTCCTGCCTTGGGAAAAACGTGCTCATAACCCTCATGTCACAGCCAACTGCCAGACTCAACAATCTCATTCCATTGTCATTGCTTTCTTTATGGAGGCTATTCCCTCCCGCTGTACCTTTCCATACTGGTTCCTGTCCAATCTTCCCATTAGCATCACCTAACATTATCTTGGTGTCATAGCTTGGTAGCTTCCTCCATTCTGCTTCTAACATTTCGTAAAATCTGTCCTTTTCTTCGTCTTCTGCATCTTCTGTCGGTGCATAAAAACTTATCACAGACATATTTTTGAACTTGCCCTTAATCCTAATATTGCACATCCTTTCACCAGTAGCTTCAAAATGTATCACGGCACTTTGTATTCGTTTGCTCACAGCAAAACCTACTCCTCTTCGATAATGTCCATCATCGTTCCCACTATAATAGATCACATAATCTTTGGTATTTATTTTGCCTGCCAGAGGCCACCTGACTTCTTGCAGAGCGACTAGATCCATATTATATCTACATAATTCTTCTGATAAAATATCTACAGCTCCTGGCACAGCCAGTGTTCTTAGGTTCCATGTTCCAAAACGCAGAGTCCTGGGTGGTAGCCGAAGTCTGTTCCAATGTTCCCGTCCGAGTTCCGAGGCTTTTCCGTGTTGGTGTTTCGTAACAATTGGGTTTTCCAAGGTGGGTTGCCGGCCCGACGCTTAACCCCCAGTTAACCTCTGGAGGACCAGGTTCGGGTTGTCTGGCTCTAGCCTACCTCATCAGTCCCAAGCCAACCGAAGAGGCGTTTCCCCCCTTGCACTACTGGGAAGTACCAGAATCAACCCTTCCTGACACCTTCACTTCCACACCACTGGGGCTGGCAGTTTAGTGTTTCCATTACTTAGCAGAGAAGAGGACTCTGCCTGGTGTCAGGCTTTGACAAGGGCTCTTTGGTAGGTGTAAGTAAAAAAAGTTAACGACGAATTTTATAATCTTCTTTATTGTAGTGTTCTTTTTAAAACATTCCCAACCAAGCTGGGGTAGGACTATTTTACAAACCTAAGCTCTAACAAAATACAATGTTACATGGAAATAATGTCTAAAAAAATTGGATTTGTATTTGACATGTGTTGTATGTTGCAGCTATGCAGCCAGGCATGCAGGGAATGCCACCCATGGGACGTGGTGGTCCTCCCCCCATGCAGGGACCCCCTCCTGGCATGATGAGAGGAGGTCAGTGTTTAGTACCTATATTGTACTTTGAATATTGATTATTTAGATCAGTTTGAGGTTAAGGATGTGACATAGAGCACAATGGCCTAGGTTTGAGTGGGGTATGAGTCCAAACTGGCCTGGTACATAAAACTTTACGTTTACACTATTCACAAACATTAGTATATTATATTTCACTGTCACTGACAGCATTTTCAACCAAGGAAGATGAGTTGAAGAGAAGGTTTTGGTATTAGTTATACTTTCATTCCGTGCTGTATAGTGGTAAAATGAAGGCAGAGTCTGAGTAGATAGGTACCGGTATTGTTTGAATGGTATAATTTTTTTCGGTATTTAACGTGTAGTTTAACTTATTACTTATTTGGTTTTAAGTTGATTTTCAAAAATTTCCTTATTTATTCTGATAGAAATTTTGAAAAAAAGTTTTACATAGTTTTTTTGGTTCCTTGGGTGCTGGATTTAGGTACTAAGATATTGGCTGTTGAATTGATATTTAAGATATCTAGTCTTATTAAAAAAAAGATTCTATAAGATCCAGCATTATTGACTTAATAATACAGAAGGGTTATATGAAATCTGACACCAGCACTATGTTTTTACCTCCACCACTGCTTCCCCCCCCCCTCCCAATGTGTGACTATTAGTCTCATTGTAGCCAATAAATGAAGAGAAGTAGACGCTCCTGCTTTGTATGAATAGGTTGTGATCAGATTTCTGTGTGATCAAGGGGCCAATACCTATCAAAGTGTGTTGTGAACTGTTTGTATGCTATCAACTGCCTGTTATGTATCAACTCCTTCCTCATTAATGAAAACACGACAATTTTTGTTTTAGACTAATCAAACTTCAATTGTCTTTATAGAGCAAATCTAATATAGCATTTAAATAACTATAGTTTAAATTAAACGAACATTTTTCAATAATTTTACAAATATGTGTTGTGCTTTTCAGGCCCACCTCCAAGGCCGTACTAAGTTTGACACTCGTGGGAAGCAATTGGACTGCCATTTTACTCTAGCAATCCTTCTTGAATTATTCTTGTATTACGTTATTTCACACAATTTCTTTTACTGTATACTCTAATGTAAATATTTTCAACTCAATAAGTTTATTTGTTCTGTTCAGTGTTCCAATCTATTTGTAATCTACAACTTTTAAAATAATAAACTTTTCTAGATAATATTTATTATTGTTACAATTTCTCCAGTAGTTGAGATCTGGTATATGACGTTGCCTGTGTGGGATATTCATTTAACCAGGGTAGTTTTGCTATCAGCAGTTGCCCTAATAACAAGTTTTAAAGCTAGTAATATAAGAGAAACTATGATTAAAGTGTTTTAATTTACACTGTTTCTACCAGAGCAAATATTTTTAAATGCTGTAGATAGGCCTACATGTATAAGATATGAATGGAAACACACAGAGTTGGAGGACAGAGAAAATTCTTCATAAAGCTAAAATTTATTTGCTAAAAAATATGGTCATACAAGTCATAAATAATCAAGTATATTCTGTGCTGTACTATTTTCCGATGGAACTCTGGACTTTTTCAGTTGTTTTTTATTGATTGGTAATAATCTATATAGTATAGAAGTAGGTGTAGAAAGACGAAGCAAAAGGTAAGTTAGCTGGAGCCACAACAAACGGAGTTACAGGGAAAGACTTTTCTACTTCCGAGAATTCTACTGGCTTGGTGTTGGCTGGGCTGATTACATCTGTTACTTCTTTTGCTTCATTTACTTTAAACTGAAATGAAAAAAAAGTTAATCAATCAAGGGAAACAATTATGACGCCAAGGAGGGCTGACTAAAATTTTGTTATTACTATCATCATGATCGGATGCTAGAAGAATTAAAAAAAAAACTTACAGTGATCTACTGAATTTAATTAAATATTATTAGGTATTGATTTCAAGTTTAAATACCTCATAAATTTGCAGAAACAACTAGCCACAGCTCCCACATAAAGCCATTTGGCGGCACAAGGAGGTTATGTTTTCACATGAATATCGTAAAGATTAAAAACAAGTAAAAATAAACATTTAAACAAGACGTAGACACATTTACAGATGAGTTAATAACGGACAATGCTAACCTGGCAGAGTTTGAGTCCAGAAAGAGATGACTTGTCTACAGTAACTTTCTGTACAAATTGGAAAGATTATTTAAACTTTTACCTTGAGAGAAGTTGGTGTGATGGTATACAGAGCTGGCAGTAAAACAGACCTTCTCCGTCGCTCCTTGGATTCTGAAGTGTCCGTCTCTGATGGTTCTTCGGCTGCTTTGGCTGCTAGTTCATTGTAAATCTTCTCAAACTTTGCTCTGGCAGCTGCCACCTAACAGCAAAGTAATTGTGACAGAAAGTCTCTGCAATACAGGAGCGTGTTGATGTTGCGTTTCCTTTTGGAAGGCGTTTTTTTATTCCTGTCTCAAAAAAATCTCAGCAAAGTCAATCTTGCACAAACAAGATTATAAAAATTCGAGACTCGTCCATCCCTACACTTAAGCTGTTGTATCTGCATCTTTGTCTTTTCTTGGATTGAGCCATATATTTTCTGCAGAACTTCATTTTGAAAAGTCACCAGTCGTTAAGCTGACTTTTTGCCCAATGATCCATACAACAATGCAGTTCTAGGTATATTTTTGTAAACTCAATTTATTATTGTAGGATAGTAGTCTATATAATTAATACGCTACATAAAACTTTGTCGGTTGAACTCCTCCGCCATTTCTTAACCGATTTTATCCATTGACGTCTCATTGGAAAGAGTGTGTCGCCTAGATTTGCAAACTGGCCTTACGTTTTTGAAAAAGTTCCTTGGGCTCTGCCCCAGTGGCTTTGAAAGTTCCCATGTTATCCTTATGAAGAACATAATTGTTTACATTTTGATCAGCTGTATAATTTAATTGCTGTTATTTATTTTTCAATAATTCAATAAAACGCATTGAGTGCATTTATTTACTGAGTTTATGTAAACATAACCCCCAAGACGGATTGTGTTAGTATGGTTGTATCTTAAATTTGTGTATTTATCGTTGTTTTGTGTCGCTATGACGGATCGTGTTAGCATGATTGTAACTTAAATTTGTGCATTTATCGTTGTTTTGTGTAGCTATAATTTGTTTATTTGTTGTTGTTTTTTTCTTTTAAATGCCTCCGACGTGACAACAACGAAACATAGACAGGAGGCCTAATCGTGATAACGACCGCAGCTACAGAACAGTGGCGCGTAATAGGCTTAACTCATCACAGTCAGCACCTGACCCTGGACAATCTCAACTATTAGGCTACAAATGCGCCCTAGCACTACCCCAAAACGACTTTTCGTTCTCAATTGGCCCTCTATCAATGACCTGTGTTGCCTGTACATCAGCAAGGCATTTTGAGAAGGAGAAAACCGGCTGGAATGCTTTCGGTTTATCAATAACGAAGCTAAACATGGTCTGAGTTACACACCTTTAATCTTTGAGTTTCGACTCTTTTAAACTCATTGTAAATATGACTGTTATTCGTTTTGAAATAACTTCTGTAATACTTTGCAATTGCTCGAATTCGAGCAACATGTACACTAGTTAGAACTTAAATGTTGTTACATGCATGAAAACATTTAATCTACTATAATTATTTATTCCATAGACATGGTGTTGTTACTAACATCAATCTATTGTTTGGTAGCATAAATGACATCTAGTTCTCGTGATCTCGCTTATGATCAAACCACAATGACCTTCACATTTAAAGGCAAGGACTTTAACCACTCGGCTACCCAGACAATTAAATTAGGTGTAAATAATGAGACAAAACCCAATGGTGTACCGATACCTCAGGTGTGTAGTCCACAGGGCTCGGGCTTACTAGAGGCGCAGGTGCTGAAGGTACTGTAGGCAAGTTGTTTCCACTTAATACTCTGTAGCCATCAGAATCAGCGATGTAAGTCACATGAATCACTTTGTTGGTCGGGTCCACGTAGCTGTAGGCCCCTCGGACAACCCCATCTATCAATCGGCTCTCTACTCTAACCTGAACAATGTATTTTGAATGGTTGGTAACATATTGAAAACCCAGCACCCATTCATCTTCACTAAAACACAACCAGTTGCGTCTAAATATATAATCGTCTGTTCTGTATGAATACATTTTGGGTTATGTGGATTTTTATTTTTCTTCCCCGAATTTGGGTGTTTCATTGACTACAACATTTCTTTGTTGGGGGAAAATATATTATTTTTTTAAATTTGCTATAGACATCAATATTTGTTACCAAGGGGTTTCAATAGAGAACAAATTAGCTATGATTTTCTTGAGCTCTAATAGAAAACTTGAGGTCTTTTATAACAAGTACTGTAGGCTATTAACATCTTGTTTTTAGATTTTGCCCAATCCGATGATTTCGAGGTGTATGTCTAAACCGAGGATTATGAACACCTTACTATGCCCAGTGGTTGTAGTATATCGCTACAAACACACAGGTCACCAATTATTTGCCACACAGGACGGGAATCGAACCAGAGCAGACGAATGCCACTGGCCAAGTGACACACGCCCTAGCCTTCTCGGCTATCTGTGCTTGAAGACTGGGGAGTCAAAAACCGGTATTTAAGCTGACGCCACCGATTGCGAACAGATAGCGCTACAGATGGTTGTTCAATGCGTTACTAGATGATATTTTTCAGTTGAAACACAACAGTGATCATAAATGTGTTCCTGAGACTTTGCTGCAAAACATTATTTTCCCTAAAATGGCTATATTACGATAACCTTGTTGAACTAAATCAAAGTTAAATTCAATATTACATTGTAAACTATATGCCTTTTGATTTTATAAGATTTTGATTTCAAACAATGCTATCAGAACATAAAATTTATAGGAAAACCAGGAAAATTACAACAAAAACTAAGTTTTATTTAGTGTTTACTACAAATACCGGGATTTATCTTTGTTATATATTTTCTTATTGTCTTATTATTCAAAATTAGCCTAATTAATAAAATAGTGACAACATTACAGTTAATATTCAACAACAGGTAATGGAATTGAAAGGCAAACAAAAAAATCTTGCGAAATACGAATTATTGGCCTAGCACTGAAAGGGTTAAGGATTTGAATCGATTGATTTGATTTAATCCAGTAACGTTTTCTAGTTTCTTACAGGATTTTCAACAAATATATTTTGCCTGGGTAGAGTACTACAGCAGACCCCTTCTTAACCGACCTCAGATTATCTGCCCTCGCTCGTAAAATATTACAGTTGGTTTTAACCGACCTTGTTTTGAGAGCAATTCGGCCGCTTTCTATGAATCTCGGCACTTCCACTCCCCTGCTCGGCGATAGGAACAATAAGCTGAACTCTACAGGTTATAAATAAACATCCTGTCTTGTAAGTAAATCGTTGCTTGTATCTTGAATTTCGACAATAGGTTCTGTACTGTATTACATAGATTTGGAAAGAATCAATTACTAAAAGTATTAAAATAAGAATTTGTATTGACTCTTGCCAGCGACTATAATTTATTCCACTGTAAGTATTTGACTTTACAATGTTTTGGGTTTATTTGTGACTTTTCTATCGTTAATCCTTAAGGAAAAAGGAGATAAGTGTAATTTATTTTGTAAATAATACACACAAGAATAATGTTTATATAGTTCCAAATGAATAGCATTTTATTGTTTAAAGTTTTTAGGGATAACCCGTTTTAACCGACCTTTTGAGTCATCTGACCTAGGTCCGGTCCGGTTAGGGTCGATTAAGAGGGGTTACTGTATCAAAATACAACGCTTACTGTGTATTTACCGACCTTTTGTTTTGATTGAACGTCCATATGAACTAATGATATCATATTCTGCAACTGTGCAAAAGCTCAAATTTTACATGACAAAACTTCCAATCTTAACGCCACCAATTACCTGGTTGTCCCCTGCGAATCCAAAGTTAAACTGGCCAAGTTCATCTTGTGAATGGAACTGTGCAGCAGTGATGGGGTGGAGATAAGGCAGGGGATATACTGGCATCAACAGCTGAGGAGATGCCTTGGCTATCAGCAGCAAACCAACCAGGAGCTGAAATAAACTGTTTTATGCAAAAACAGCTGTTCTAGATATTTATTATTTAAACCTGTTAACTGTGTCTTGTTTTAATGGAATAAAACAGGTTAACATTATCAAGCTACAGATGTGGTTTCTAAAACAAAGAGCTGACTTTTGCAATGTTCTAAACATGTAAAATAAACGGTATCAGCATTCTGACACATACTTTCTCCCATAAGTTTGTCAACAACCTTTCTCATGTGTAAGCGGTAAGTGTAAATATACGGAAATGGGATTTGTAAAATTTTCTTCAGAATTTAAAGGACTATAACATATTAAATTTTTATCAAAATTGTTCTAGCCAATTTTGGGAAAATCCGATTTTCCGTTATTTTATAGGGATTTTTATGGGAAAATAACATAATCCACCATAACTTTTGAACCGTAATTTTTACAGAAATGGGATTTGTACCATTTTGTTCAGAATATAAAGGACTATAACATACTAAATTTTTATCAAAATCGTTCGGGCCATTTTTGAGAAAATCCTATTTTTCCAGTTTTTTATGGGGTTTTATGGGAAAATCCCCATTAAAAATATCATTTTCTAAAAAATGACGAAAACTATCAAAATTGAAAGGATCATAACATACTCTGTTAAATCAAAACCGGATTTTTGTCTAAAATCCTATTTTTTGTTATTTTATGGGGTTTTTATGGGAAAATAACATAATTTACCATAACTTTTGAACCATAATTTTTACAGAAATGGGATTTGTACCATTTTGTTCAGACTTTAAAGGGCTACAACATACTAAATTTTTATCAAAATCGTTCGGGCCATTTTTGAGAAAATCCGATTTTTCCAGTTTTTTATGGGTTTTTATGGGAAAATCCCCATAAAAAATCAAAATTTCAAAAAAATGAAAAAAACACCTGGAGATACCACGGATTAGAACCTACATACCAAATTTCATTGAAATCGGACCACAGGTGTAGTCCCTAGCTCTGTACACATCCAGACACACAGACACACACACACACACACACACACACACAGACACACACACACACACACACACACACAGACATCACTTCGAAAACCACTTTTTTGGGTCCAGGGGGACCCAAAACGAATATATCCACTCAAAACTCAAACTCGAAAATTTTGACGAAAACAATACTTTCTCCATATACTATGGTATAGGGGGAGAAAGTAAAAGGGATGAAAATAATATGATAAATAAAAATATAGAAGGAAACCCCTTGTATCAATAAAGAGGTAAAGTAGCCACAAAGACACAAAAAATTGAAATAAAATAAAGAAGAGAAGAGACGAGACTACATTATTGGTGGAGCAAGAGTAGGATTTTAGTCTATTTAAAATATAGCCACATCATAGGCATCATTACAATTTTTTTGTCAATATTAGTATAAATAAAAGAAAAATTCACTTACTTTGGACTAACTACAAACACTAATTTTAAAAACTTGCTTTTAACAAATTAATGTTAGAAATTAATTTTGTGATTTTAAAAAGATAAATGAATCGAAGCTATTTTATTGTAAGAATAATAGTCCTTCAAAAAACTCAAAGTAATGTTGGGGACATACAAAATATGAGGAAATTTGAGAGCATTTGTTATTTAATAAAAAAACTTTAGATGGCTAAAAAATCATAAAATAAACATTTTACTTACCAGAGCAGACATGGCAGAAGATTGCAGTCAACTAAGAGATGATGAGACTTATATAGTTTTTCACCACCACAGCTTGTCCTTGCAATGGAGTATCGGAAAACAGAGACTTTGCACAAAAAAGGCATGGATTCATAATACTTTAATTCCTTTTTTAGGCTCTATATTTATCCTCTGTTCGATGAGTAAAAAAAAACTTCTATCCATTCGAGTATCTAGTCTTGGGGACTGGAATATAATTTAGTGAAACATGTAATTAATACTGCTAATAAAACACACACTCTATCAAGCATTGTTAAACAGAAATAACAATGAAGTCTTCAACAGAATTTTCAACAATGAAATTTTAATGACTTCTAAGGTACATTCATATTTGGGTTAAAATATGCACATAGGTCCCCATCTCAATGATAATTGATAAATATCACTCCAAAAAGTTAAACTGTTTCTTTTATAATTTTTAATTTACGATGCTATATTTATACTATATTCAATTGTCTACATTAGTAAATAAAATTAATTATTAATGAAGAATAGTTAGATTATAGATTATAATAATAAAGAAACTATTAGCAATTAACTGTTTAATAGTTTCTATGTACAGTATATATAATTTTTTTTATATAAACAAATTTTTGACAGTAGCGTTATAAGAATACAAAATCAGAATGACAAAAATTCTAACTTTGAAATGAGTTAAGGTACATTTACTAATTTGGATACAACATTTTGCGATCAAATTTGATAAGCACCATTAAACAAGACTGATGTAGAAAAAAACTTTAAAATGTAACATAAAATTGAAAAATTTTTGGCAGCATTTATCTTTGTAGCATACATTCATTTTGAGCTTATCATTTTTTTCGGCCAGGTTGGTAGGAATGCAGTGTCAGATAACCACCACACCTTTTCATGGTCAGTGTTAAAGATGTGGCCATAGAGCGGATAACAGCTGTTGGTTGTAACATAAAATTGAAAAATTTTTGGCAGCATTTATCTTTGTAGCATACATTCATTTTGAGCTTATCATTTTTTTTCGGTCAGGTTGGTAGGAATGCAGTGTCAGATAACCACCACACCTTTTCATGGTCAGGGTTAAAGATGTGGTCATAGAGCGGATAACAGCTGTTGGTTATGTAATTGGTAACATTATACAGTTGTCTTGTAATGTTTGATAAGTTTTTTTTTTGTTACTTCTATCAAAGATTACATATGCTACGCAAAATAAAAAGATTACATACATACGCGTAGCATATGTAATCTTTGCTACTATGAACTAATGCCAATAACATTTCTATCATATTCTTGGTTCTTCTCCTGTGATTATACATATGCGGTTTAACTCTATATTTAATGTAATTTAGCTGTTAAACCCGACACAATCAATTTTGATTCTTTTCTTTGGGCTAGTGAAAACTTGAAAGAAAGACTGATCCAAAGTTTCAGTATATTATTTTTATTTTTATTTTGACTTAGTGTATTAAATATTACACACAGGTTTTATACTCAATCAGTGTCCTTGCAATGTTATTTTCTGTCAACAGCAAATTGAAAAAAGTTACTGAATCTTTAAATTCACTGTAAAGTGTTTATAATACAGCTGGGTTAAAGTGCTCGGCTGGTAATCAAAAGACCAAAGATTCAATTTTAAGAAAACAGCAGCTTTTTGATGGTTAGAAACTGGACAAGTTGCCCCTTGGTTCTGGCTAAGAAAAAGCTGGGTTTAGTCAGTAAAAAATCCACACAGATCATCTCACTCCATTTTAAACTAATTCTGCATTCGTATTCAGTTTAATATGCGTACCAAAGTGTGCCTCGCTGTCTTCAAGAATTGAATTGAATCAGAAAAAAATACTAGGATGTATAAAGTAGTCTTTTACAATTATCAAATTTAATTTTATCTTAAGATGTTAAGATGACTGTACAAAACAACAATTAATAACATGAAAATGCACACAATGTAAGAAATGAAATATAATACAATATGGTGCTGTTGGAGTTATAATTTTATTGTTTTGCCCTTTGTACGTCTACTGGCTTGGCAGTTTTTCGAACCCAGAATTCCCTGATGTTTTTGACGACTGATGCCCTGAAAAAGTCAAATGTAAACACTCACAGTTTTATCATTCAGCTGATAGCCAATCTAGTCATGTTTATTTTTACCTACTTTAAAACTATAAATTGCAAAATCCACCTCCAAAATTCTTAAACAATGTTCCTGGAGCACTGGCTTTTAATATTGGTGAAGCAACTGAAAATATGATGCTATGTCGAAGGCTTCCCAAAGATGTATTGGATGGAGCCTAAAGACAACTGAACATGTTTATCATTATCTAAATTGACTATAGGTTACAGGGTGTCTCAGGTTTTAGCGAACCTGCAGTGGTTATATAGGTATTCATATTGTTATTTTTTGTTCATAATTTTGTTAAAATGTCTGTAAATAATATTCTTGTACATTGAACCAAAAATAAAATGATTATAATCAAACAGAACCATCTATTTCTTAACTATCTGATGGTCTTTTGACATAACCAACCACAGAGTAAATAAATAACACACTTTAAAATCCACAAAAGTATGTACTCAACAGCAGTGAACGTAACCAGACATGAGACTTCTAAACCTGCTTCAGGTTTTACAATATAATGAGAAGTAAGTCTACTTGCACTATTCAAAGTCAAATAATACAGTAATATTATCATGCTAAATAACAAATCACTATCAGACGAAATAGATAAAACATTGAATTTTTTTTTTACTTGTAGTGAACCAAATGGATATTTAAAATTCTGAATGTATGGTAGTAATTGAACAATCCTGGTGTTTTGCACGAAGAAATTCAAATATTCGATAATTAAATTGAAATACTTCTAGACTCTAATAATATGATCAAATCAACACATTAGTTACGTACTTGTGAACCTCTATTTTTTTTTATTAGCCATTTAATTCTAACATTTCAATTTCATTACTGTTTTAAATGCTCTCAATACTTACGTAAAGAAGACTCTTCCAGAATAATCATTGTCTGGTACCCATCGCAAAACCACTTCTTCTTTAGCGCTGTTGTCTATGTGAGTTGCTGTATTCTGTAATACAGACTAAAAGTTATTTTTGAAAAAAATAATCACTGTATTTGGATTAGACGTATGACTAATGTAGGCTACACATATTTTATCTTGGAAGCTTAATAATAGTTATACAAAACTCACCTTATTAAAAACTTGTACTGTGCATTGTCATTGTCACTAACTATTCGGTTTTTACTTTCACCTCCTGTACAGCACGTGACATCTAAGCTGGCACTTGGCCGGTCGCTACTAGTACCTAGTTCAAAAACATTATGTCCTGTCATGCGGGTTGCATCAACTGTCTTTGCGACCCATATGAAGGCGCTCAAGTACATAATACAAGACAAATACAAGGGGAGTCAACCCCGTGAGGCAGTGGAAATGTTTGCAGTCCGGTCTTTTCCCTGCCTCCACACTCCTCCCGCCTACACTGCCCGCACTAGCCCAAGTGCCAGCTTAGGCCCAATTCACACCGAACGGACGTCGGGCGGAGACGTGGCACGGACGTGGCGAGGACATATGTCCGTTCCTCGCCTCCCCATGTAAACAAATTGGTCAATGCACACGCAAGTGACGTGGCGCGGGCGGTCGCCCTCCCGCCACCGCCACGTCGTTTCGGCGTCCCTCGTGGCGTATCGGAAGTGGCATGTCCGTAGCGCGCCCGTTGTTCGGACTGCAAATATTGTACTGTACTTACCAACCTTCTTGTGTATAGTGTGCTTGTACTTACCAACCTTGTTGTGTAGAGTTGTTTTTGTGTGTAGATTGTGAGTTGTTTCTTCAATATGCGAGACGACATTGAATTTAATATCAAATTTTGTGGGGAAGTAGAACAATTCCCTTGTGTGTACTAATTAAGTTGACAGAAATTAACTAACACCATTGACATTAATAGAAATAAGCAAAAAACAAAGCGTCTAGTCTACACACAGGTTGTCTCGCCACTGTACCGTCCCTTCACCGTCCCTTCGGTGTGCATTGAACACGCCACGTCACTGCCACGTCTGTGCCTCGTCCGTGCCACGTCTCCGCCCGACGTCCGTTCGGTGTGAATTGGGCCTTAGATGTCACGAGCTGTACCTAGTTTATCGAGAAAGGTTTTTGTCAAAGTGTTTGAGTTTTGCTGGAAATATCCGTTCTGGGCCCCCCTGAACCCAAAAAAGTGGTTTTTGAAATGTTGTCTGTGTGAGAGGGTGATTTTGATGAAATTTGTATGTGGGTAATCCATCTCCAGGTGTTTTATTTTCAATTTTTTGGAAATTCAGATTTTCTTATTAATTCTACCATAAAATAACAGAAAAATGGGATTTTAAAAAAAATGGCGCAAATGATTTTGATTGAAATTCAGTATGTTATGGTCCTTTTAAATTTAATCAAAGTGGTACAAACCCCAATGCTGTAAAAATTACAGTTTAAAAGTAAATAGTAATTGCAACTTTTGCGATCTTCCGAGTTAGTTGCACGCTTGATTGTTGTTGACAAGCAAATTGGAGAAAGACAATAATATTTAGAAGCAAGTAAATCTATTTAAAAACCAAAAGTTGTTCTATAAGATGAAGATAGGAGCAGACTCAGTGGACTCGCTGCAAACTGAAAGTTTACAATTTAATCGTGTCACAAAAATAATGTATTTAGATTTAACATTTTAAAAGTTTAGTAAATGTATGGTTTAGTTGTCTGAATTGTATTGAAAACCCACACACCCAATCTTGATTATTTAATTTCACTACTTACGTCGGGTTTGCCGAAGCACTCCATAGTCTTAACGTCGTCCATGTCTGTGAAAGTTCCGACAGGTTTTCCCTCTCTTTCTCCAATCACCTGAACCATGAAGCCCTGGAAGGTGGCTGGGGGCTTTGCCCTGATCCTGAAGAACACGTGGCCGTTGCTGTCTACCTTCCTGACATCCGTCATCAAGTGGTAAGGCAACGCAGTTTTCATAGGCTTACCTCCGTGTCCGGCCGAGGGATCCAGAGTCTCACAAACATCTGGAGGAGCTCCTGAGGGATAACTCCGGACAGACAGGAACAGGAGACTGAGCAGGGCTTGAAAATAGCAATGGTTTACGCCTTAGTCCTTTAAGTTTTTGTGACAGCTAGTGAAATAAATTAATACTAATATGGATGAAAAATATTCATAGTTAGTAAGGACTGTTTATTTAAATACTTGTTTGACTTTACTAAGCATGAGTGTTTGACTCTGAAATTTTTTTATGTAATATTCTTACAATGTTTAATGCAGCTTATGAAACAAACATTTTATTGACATGTTGTGCGAAGTCGAAGAGAAAATCAATGAAGACCTCCTTCTTAATTTCCTCTTTCGATTGGCTCAGTATTTACAAAAAAATACAGTGTGGTTAAAAATGTTACAAAGACTTTTTTGATTCTTAACTACATTACTAAAATTGTTCTTAGCTGACTTTGAATTTCAAATTTTATTAAAGAAAAATTCACATTTTACCTTGATCAACTGTTAAACAAATCAATGATAAAAATTAAACTTCAATAGATCAAATATTGAACTACATTTAATTCATATTATGAAAAAAAACATAGTTGATTATTGTTTTTAGTTGTTCCTAGAAAACTTTCAGTTTGTTTGGTGACAGGCAACATTGTCATATATCACACAAATTTATTGCTATCTCTTACCTAAGAAAATCCTAGGAAAAACCATATGTTCCAGAAAAAACTCAACTTGTCGGTCAACTTCACTAAAAATAAATCTCTGAGATCGTAAAGATAAACCTGGAAACACTATTGCATAACTTATGTGGCATCACAGCTTCTACTATGACTAATAATTTATTTATTGTGTATTCCCCAACAAATGATTTTGCTATAATTTGTTTGTAACATATATTCTATACTTTTTCTTTTCTAGAAGGTATTTTTTATAGAAGAAAATTATTTCAGAAATATTTTTCACTAAAACAATATATTTCTCAACTGTTATAATGAGTGTAGGCCTACATTGAATTTTTATATTAAAGCTTTTTTTTTAGTACATTGAATACATTTTTTCGATTAGCAAAATATTTAACCATATCTGAAATAATTGTTTTTCATCTTGATTAATTGCTTCCAATTCAAATTTTTTAAATCACACACAAGAATAAGGCATGTAATTATTTAGTATAATTTGTTGCAATGTGAGGTGGATCTAGTATCTAGTAGTAGGAATACTGTATATGTTACATCCATGTCAAAAGGGAGCAAGGTATAAAAAGAACACTTTAATACAAAATTTATTATACATTTCAAGTAAATACAACGAGAGACAATATTACTAAGAAGCCGAGAGAGAAGGAAATGAGTTGTGCGAGGCCAGCGTAAGGCCGAGACTGATGTTCCCATCTGGAGCGCTCTCTAGGTAACACCTCACTAACTGTGACATAGAGTAGCGAGCCTGCGGCTAGAGCCTGAGAGAGAGGAATTATACCAATATATAAGAAGGTATCTAGTGTTGTAGAAGGTAATAGCACAAGAGATAGTGTGGTCGATAGTATGTAGAGATAGAGGTAACTGAGTAATCATAGAGCTCTCCTAGTGATCAGAAGTTAGCATGTTTGATTTGAGGAGTTACACTTTTTGATGGTTCAAAACTGAACCCAGCTGTTCATAATTTTTGGGCTTTCAACAATTGTTGGGTCTTGCTAAAGAAAAATGTACAACAGTAGCATTTTGTTCTTGTCTAAATATGTTGATATTTTTTCATACATTTATTTTACGGGATAAACAGAGCATAATCTTTGACTGTTGGCTGTAGCCAGTTTTGCAATGAAAACAGAAGTAGCTTTTTTGAACATTGAGCCTACATAAGACTATGACTATACTGATGTCAATTACTGATTTATGTTGAACATGCAAATTTGTCAACCAAGCCAAATGTAAAAGTGGTCATATCATATAGATGGGATGTTTACTTCAACATAACCAATGCTATAGTATATACATACAAAACTTTTACTTTTAAAATCTTACAACTACAGGTGGGTTACCTGCAAAACTGGGATGGAAACTTTGCTCTTACTCTTCTTCTGGTCAATGAGCATTCCCAGAACAATGCCCAAAGACGAGCCGAGCGAATAGATCAACATAGACCGGCTGAGTGATAAAAACGATCTCCCATCGCTTGCCAACTCTGCTCCTAGACAGAATGCAACCACCAGCTTGTGAGAAGACACTGCGCCCAGGAGAAGCAACACCTAGGACAGAGTGAATAGATCAACATAGACCGGCTGAGTGATAAAAACGATCTGCCATCGCTTGCCAACTCTGCTCCTAGACAGAATGCAACCACCAGCTTGTGAGAAGACACTGCGCCCAGGAGAAGCAACACCTAGGACAGAGTGAATAGATCAACATAGACCGGCTGAGTGATAAAAACGATCTCCCATCGCTTGCCAACTCTGCTCCTAGACAGAATGCAACCACCAGCTTGTGAGAAGACACTGCGCCCAGGAGAAGCAACACCTAGGACAGAGTGAATAGATCAACATAGACCGGCTGAGTGATAAAAACGATCTGCCATCGCTTGCCAACTCTGCTCCTAGACAGAATGCAACCACCAGCTTGTGAGAAGACACTGCACCCAGGAGAAGCAACACCTAGGACAGAGTGAGTAGATCAGCTGAGTTAAAACATTCTAAAATGTTCTGTCTCAGTGCTAACAGCAACTGCTCAATATGTAAACAGTCAAACAATGTATATGTAATTTTTGCTCAAAACACACACTCAAAAGTTAAATAAATTTTTACCAAAAATAATGTTGTGAAACTGAGATACTGTACTATAAATTTATGCTGTATTGCATGAACTGCGGCAAATGGCATCTTTTGAGGCGAAACACGACTGGACAAGAGGGAGCTACTTTACAATGACACTCTATATTAAAAATATACGTCGTAAAAGTTCAAATGCTTTGTCATCTTCATAGTGATTTTACCTTGGCAGGGACGGGCTGCACGCCAATCACTAAGCCCTCGATGATAGAATGTACCGAGAACGCCACTAGTAGGCCAATTCTGTTGTTTTTCTTTGTATCAACTTTAACGGTCATCTCAGGTTCCTCTCGTGCTAGTTCTTCATCCTGGAAAATTACAGAGTTGCAAGATAAATTTTAAGTAAGTGTGTTGTGGGTAAAAGCAATGAATACAACCCCTTTAAGAAGCAAAATGCTGATGGAGAATAGTCAAGACTGGAATTTTGCCGGTGAAATGAGATTCGCGCAGCTGCAGCTAAAATCTATCGCGCAGCGAACGCGCTACTCTATCTCTCTGTTCTTCTAAGCCGAATCTTTGTCTCGCTCTCTCTCATTCAGTCAGCTGACTTGGTGGCACGCTCGTGATAGTCTTTCTAGCGGCGGCTGCAGGAACTAACCAAAATTCAAATTCCAAAACTGAATTTTTAACATAGGCATTGTGTTTCTTAAAGGGTTTGTATTCATTGGTAAAAGCACATTTTTCCTTGACATTATGTTTTCATAAAGTGAGAACAGAGTAAATTCTTACTTGATTTTCTTGATGTTCATGTTCACAAACACTTCCATATCTGTGATGAATGGTCCTGTCCAGAAGCCCTTCCACTGAAAATTTGGAAAAATAATTTGTTACTTTACAAAACCATTCATCTTATTAACCTAAGAATTATCAAGCCTATTTTGCTAAAATAATTTGGTTTTTTAACAAATATTATATTTTCTAGAGAAAAAATATTAGGTGAATTTTATACTAGATGAAATACTTTACATGTCATAATGGTTTTCACCAGTAAGTAAAAAGGATTATCAATTTGCCAATTGTTGGTCTTGTTTTAGATGGTGGTGGATATGTAGGCCTATAGAACCAAAATATTAATTTATGTAAATATTTTTTTGTCAAAGTTTGCAGATTGTGAGTGGCTCTTGTATACCTTTAAAGTTTAACATTAAACATTTAAAAATAAGTTTTGGGGCAGAAAGAAAGTATTCTGATCTCCAAGTAGTACTACTATGCCAAAAACACTCTCGTAACACTAACCTTCCAATTTACAATTGCTCTTTTCCTCTCCTTCGCAGAGCTTTATCAGTTCATCGATTACATAGAGGAGAACAAATCCTAGACAGAAAATAGAGTCGGCTTCGTCAGGAAGTTCTGATCTTGCTTCCGGCAGCACATGAATAATGGAGGTGGCAAAAAGAACTCCTGGGATGAACAAAAAATTAATTTTGCATGGTTTTTATTCCAAAAAAAATATCCTGTGTGGTGAATTTTCCAAATGGTTGGCTCTTGAAATATACTAATTAAAAATACAGGGTTAGTAAAAAGTGTGGAGACCCCCTGTTATTTTTTTAACAGCCCATACTAGAAAAGCTAAAATCGGCACACCTTTATGACATGCTATGAAGTACTTTTTGGGCATAACCGTCACTTGGTGTACGTCCCCAAAATGGGGGATTTTGGGGGAAACTCAAACATTTCAAATACAAAGACCCATCGAGTGACCCTTCATTTCGAAGGTCCTGGTAAAAGAAAACCAACAACGCAAACTAGAGGTCTTTATCTCAATCCAGTAAAAAATGGCAGATGATTGAAATTCTCAGAAGTTAAATTTAACATACAGCTTTCCAAGTCTGGAGACCCCCTGTAAATTTTGTAGCGGCTCACTATAGGATAACTAAACTCTACACACCTTTTTGGTATGTTATGAAGTACTTTTTAAGCCTAATACCCACTTGCTTACCAAACCCAAAATGGGGGATTTTGGGGGAAACTCAAAAGTTTTAAATGATAAGCCCCATCGAGTGACCCCTCATTTTGAATGTCCTGGTAAAAGAAAACTTACAACGAAAACTAGAGGTTTCTATCTCAATCCAGTAAAAAATGGAAGCTGATTAAAATCTTTAGAAATCGGAAATAACTTGCAATTTTATATTCAACTAGCTGTGTGCCCGTTCTACGCACGGGGATCTTATTGTAGTCAGTTATTGAAACCTTTTATTAAGAACAGAATTTGGTTTGCATATTTTCAGATATGCTGGCAAAACTATTATATATAAACCTTCGCAAATACAGTATCTGACAGTTTCAAGCCAAAACAAATGCTTCGAAATTAAATGTAACCTGGGTCGTGTTGGTCCATATGTTAAATCCAATGATTAAACTAAAAAATGCTTTATAGATCTATGAGGCATAGCCCTAATGTAGGCCTATAATTGAAAGTTACCTTCCACAATGGTTAAAAGTATTTAAGGTACTACCTCAACCTCCCAATTTAACACTTTATTCGTGTTGACATATTTTCATTATAAAGGTACTTTTGTCCTTTCCGTGAAACACTGAGAAATAAGGACATTAATGCTTTACTAACAGACATACACACAAAAATACAGAACTTAATTAGGGGATTTGCTACGCTTTAAGCATAACAAAGTACTTGTAAAATTAGTATCTGAAATATTTTGTTAATGTCATCAAATTTCATCATAACAATGTATATTTGCTTGGACCGATGATGACCCGAAATGACGGCTTACTATATGAAATGAAGTACTATAGACGATTGGTAATTTATAGTAAATATTACCAAAATAGGCCACGAACTATTGATACATAAACAACGTAAAGCGTTTAAACAATTCATTATGGTTTGCTGAATAAATGTTTTACTAAAATGTGTTATCGTTTTCTTAGCATAAACTAACATTTTGGAATCAAGAAAGAAAAAGCAAAAATTGTACAGTTAAGACATCAATTAAATTGAATACGCCTGTAATAATAAATAAGGTGCAACACCAACGATAACTAATTTGTAAAGTACAGTGATGAGTTGGTACTTAAAAATGATTCTTGCTACTACCAACCGGTACCAAAAACCAACGTTCACAGTTGAGAACTATAGTACAGCCGACCAATTATATGAGTAGTTAATCAAGTCCCGAGGTTATTGATCTCTTGGTTTTGGATTTTCTCGTAAAACGTTTTAAAACGGCAATCAAAGTTATTTCCCATTAATTGCTTTATTTGTAAACAACTTTTAATGTAAACTTATCGGTGTCAGTTTGAAAAAAGAAAACAACCTCATACAAACAACTTTTTGTTATTTAATAGATTACGTACCTATTCTCTAAACAATGATTGGCAAAGGCTATCTAATAACATTAGAAGGAAATGTGACAAAAATCACACAACGATGGGTTTTTGGACGTTTGTAATTTTATTTCTTAAGTAGGTAGGCCGTGTATTCTAGGGAAAAGTACCAGTATCAAGGATCGTCGTCGAACAGTTTGTTATGAATAATTGGGTAGGCGTACGTACCCAAGCAAGAGATGGGCTATGGGCCTATTGGTTGTATGGTCCAGCGATTGCATCACACGGTGAGTAGGTACTATTGACTATATATATATAGTCAATGGTAGGAACAGAAAATAACACATTAGAAAAGCGAGTTTAGCATCATCCGTAAACCTCTGTTACAATCACCCACTGCAGTTGTGATTTTTTACTTTACACTTTACACAACCGCCATTGAAGCGCCGTGTCAATGAGTGGAAACCATATTTCTAAGCCATTGGCGACGATCATTATTAAATTTAAAGTTTCCCAGCCGTATACAACACTGATTCAAGGTCTTCTTTCTGGTTATCAAAACTCAAGAACAATTTATACACAAAGAATCTCTGGTTCCTGAACTGGATGATGCCTAGTTATTTAATTTCATTTACACGGTTACACTATTACACTATATTATTGCACTTTCGATTAATTAAATCCGTTATGTAAGAAATACGTTTTTAATCACTTGGGATTTACATTCAAAACGTGATTGAAAAAGGTTGCGGTATTTGTAAACAACATTTGTAAACATATCAGTGACAGCTAGGAAAAATAATCTTGATCCGAACAGCTGTTCGTTATTTCATAGATGATTATGCAATACAAATTGGACGAAAACTTGACATAAATCGCACAAAACTACATTTTTGAACGTTTGTAATATTATTTACAAAGTAGTGAGGCCATATTTTAATGGCTAAAGACAATCTCGCCAATCCAGTGAATACATTAAAATGACTTGGATCTTGATAGGTACTCTCGTTTTCCAGGAGAAGATAGCGTAAAATGCCATCTTGAGTGTTACAGACAAAGGGAAAGACAGACAGACAGACAGACAGAAATTGAGATAAGACTCGTTTCTGCTTATTTAATATATAAGACGTAAAAATAACCTAAAAATATATAATTCTGAGCAATGTACAGACAAAACTCCAATTTTATTTATATAGATTGGCTGCCATATTTTACTGTGTTAAGATAGATACCTATAGTTTGTGTTATTCGTTTTATTTTATTGACCTTCAAAATGAGGGGTCACTCGATGGGGCTTATCATTTAAAATTTTTGAGTTTCACCCAAAATCCCCCATTTTGGGTTTGGGAACTTATGAGAATTTCAATTGGCTACCATTTTGTACTGAACTGAGATAGAGACCTCTAATTATCCAAAAAATAATCCAAATAATCCAAATCCAATGAAACTTACTACTAGTTGTTTACCTCCGCCAAAACACAGCACCAGCGACAGCAGTAGAGACTGACCGCAAGCTTGTCCGAGACCAAGCCATCGAGGTAGAGCTCCAGACACATAGCTACTGGAGGCAAGAGAGACTGCGGCCAACGACTTTAGTATCACTCCTGATATTACCATGGCCTGTGGTACATGTGAATTATTTAAAACTACAACCTGTTATATATTTTACATACTGAATCGTTTATATTTTCAACCGTTAGTCAAATGAGTTCGCCTCAATAAAGAAGGATTTTCATTTCATTTCAAATGACGAGTGCAAAAAATATACTCCGTTGATTTTGGTCGCCAATATTTTTATTAAATAATAGGAAGAATCTAAGGAAAGAAGAGAATCTTTGGACATTTTTAAGGTCTCTGATATTCAGGACAAGCAGTGGGATTGTAGAAAAACTATGGAAAAACCAACAAAAGTAGAAAAGTGAATAGGTATAAAATAGTCAAATCAACAAGATTAATCTACTGCAACAAATTCAAGAGTATGTTGTATGTTAAAAATACAAAGAGGAAATTTTAAAAATGGTGTTCTATTATCTGTCTTAAAATTTTAAAACAAATTTCTGTCTTCTTGCAAATAAGTCATTACTTACTGTTATAACGTACCTTCAATTTTGTTGGCAAAACTTTGTCCTGTTACAAATGGAAAATTTACTAAAGCATCCTCCCTTTCAGATCAAAAATTTAAAGTTTTCAATCACAAACAAATCCTCTTAAAACACAAAATCCTAAATTATTAACAGAATTTTCAACAACTAAATAATCCATCAACTAGGAGTTAAATTTTCTTCACAAACAAAAAATCGTCTTGTAAAATCATGCAGATTTTCACGCTCGATCATTAAGAGTAAATTAACTGACATAGATTTATATAGAGTTGACAACAGTAAATAGATCAAGTTCACCAAGCCACTGTGACAAGAAGAGACAAAGATTTCATTCAAGTATCACCCCTCCCTCCCTCCTTCCCCCCTCGCCATTCCAATGATAACAGTGGAGCAGTCACTTCAATATCTGTCATGATGATACAAACAATTATAGATCCATCAGATGTTTATGTACCCAAACAAATATAGTACAAGTTAATTTAATAGGCATATACATATAAATATGAATAAAACTTGTCTGTTTTCATTTTATGACGTTAGAGAAATATTGTGATTTACGATTTTAATTTTATTGCGATTCTCAAGTAACAACTCTAGATTATGAAATGAAATTGTGCTTTATTGTACAATTTAGAACATAAATACATTTTTACACAGACACATAGATACTGATTTAGATTATATGATCTGTTAAGGAAATACCACCCAGAGTCTTTTCTTTTGTAATAGGTGCAGTACTCTTTGTTGTTTCCAAATAGATTTTCTTACGGTAAGCCCTTAACTACTGGGATTCAGCATTGTCCCGTAAGAAATTAACTTTTGTGATTGGTATACTTTGAACCAAACCAAGGTATCAAAAACGGAATCTAAACAACCACAACTACATCCTTTTTGTAAATTTGATACACTGAAAAAACTTAGAATACTAATTTATTATGGAGTAGAAATATTTACATCAATATAACTGAAATAGAATTTTGGGACATACAGGATATGACCAATTTTGCAGGAAGGTTGACTTATTTAAGAACTTGAATGTATGCTAAAAAACTAACCTATAAAACATAAATTGTTTTTGTTTATGTAGTCTAATGTTTTACATTCTGACTTCAGTCTGAGTGTAGAAGGGCGAATCACCGACATGTAAGAACACAAACAAGTGAGTTGTATAAAAAAATACTACCAGCAGATAGTCAGACCAACTGGCTTTGTGTAAAGTAAACGCGGCTGAGAAGAATCAATCCAAACGATGATTTTAAAATTTTTACTTAATTGTTAACATTTTTCATACGGAACCTTGAAAAAACGCATTTAAAATAATAAAAAAAAACAACCAGTTAAAGAAAAATTCTTTGAAAACTCACTCTGTATGAGCTATACATGTATATCAATTGTATTGTATATCAATCAATCAAATCATGAGCTATAGTACTTGATATCCTTTGGAACCCATTTTCAACCATCTAAACTTCAATAACAAAGGTCAAATCAAACACAATATATACAAAATTCACATTTTATTATAAAAACTTATCGTACGGATCTAACTAGGACTTGTATGTTAGGAAGATACAGTGCTGAGTCGGGGAAACGGGTCTGTCTTGCTGAGGACTAGCTTTTGATGCTGCAGAGATATGTAGCCTTTTACCTGCAAAATTACACTTTCTTACTTCTGTAATAAACAACAATGTTAAGCAGATTTTTGAACATAACCATACAAAATTAAATCCTTAAGCACTGTTAGTAATGTATTTTCACAATCAAGTCAAGTAGAATATTGGATGCAACTATTTGAGTATTGAGTTGGGTTGGAAGTGGGTCGACAATATTCAACCAATTGGAAAAGTATTAATTTTCCCGATAATATTAATATTAATTAATTAATAATTAATTATTAATTAATAATAATAATAAATAAATAAATTAATATTAATATTAAATATTAATATTAATTCCCGAAGGACTCTCAATTGTTTTGGGCACATTGTTGTAAACAGCTGTTGGCTTTTTGATTAATCAAATGAGTTTTCATTAGGTACTTTTTTTATTATTATTATTTCTTTGTCATGAGAGCCGAAGCCCCCTGACTGCGTACCCGGTACCTATCGTGAGACATACCCGGGCCCCATGATGTAGGCCGAAGCTTACGCATCAACCTTTAGCACATCATGGGCGGATGACTTAAGGTCATCAGGCTCGCCGGCTGCCGAAGCAGACCCTTCGGAAAGAGGGTTGCCCCTCAATCCTAACCAGGGATTCCGGCTGCTTGTTTAAGCGTCACTCCACCTGGGTTCCCCCAGGTACAAGCCCTAGAGGACCATAATGGAGCGCCCCGACGCATTTAGTGCAAGCAACACTCGGGACCTATCTAATCCCTGACAGGCAGAACCCGCCATCATAGCCAGAAGGAAGGGGACCGTCAGCAACCCCAACCTCCCATTTACACCACTACCCGATCGAGGCCTTACCCAGTTGCTGGGAAACCAGAGATAACCAGAGCGATAGATCCCCAGATACCCCTGGCGGGCTCGGACCCAGCACCCGATCTACTTCGTTTGCCCGTCAGACCCAACATCACTGCCAGGCCATCAGGGTTTCCCAAAAGGAGGCAGGTATAGAAGTGGGACCCACCCGGATGAACCTATCCACCAGAGGTGGCGACACCCTTGACTCAATTGAGGTTCCGGGAAGGACCCCCCACACTCAAGATAACCATACCGTCCGTGCTCAGAGACAGGGATTGGTTTGCATAAGTGCCTACAAACCGTTACCCTCACACTGCGGAAAGTTACGTTGCCCTTGAGTGTCCCCGTGAGCTACGGGTACTTGCCCGTTTTCACCTCCAGGAAAGGTTACTTCCAAAGTCGAGGATTTGCCACACTGAATGCTGGTCGCACACAACAAGCAGGCCGAAACCCAAAGAACCACAGACACAGGTAGGTTAGAGAATATGATGCACTTCCATCTCTCCTAGAGCTAAACACCCCTCCATCCTGGATAAAGGAATGTCACTGGGACCCAATGCCCAGTCGTCCATGTCTGTGGCCTACTTGAAAATGCCGATACCAACACCGAGCAGTTACCTCCCCTTTGGGGGCAGAATTAGGTACTAATGTATGGTAATAAATTTTACGCCACACTACATTATTTTAACGAACTTTCCACGCAAGGATTTAGTCCAGAAAACAGCTGTTTGCCGTCAGCTTATTCAAATGGGGTTTCATTGCGTACTACTGTACTGTAATGAGTTTTGCCGGACACCAATCAGCTGATTATACTATATTTAGGTAGCAATGAATGGTTATAAACAAAACATAACCTCTCTTAGAGGTTAATTATGACTAGTGATTTTTAGTCCATGTTCTGTGGCATGTCGGTGAAAATATATTAGGATTTGTACAGATTTAGTAGTATGGCGTAAACTATCGTACGTAACTCGTCCAAAATGTGTGTACCGGACTCGTACGACCACACTCGTCCGGTAAACACTTATTTTCAGGACTAGTAACGTAATATACTATTCCTGGACACCAGCTGATAAAATTAGCAATGAGTGGTTGTAAACAAAAACATAACCTCTCTTAAAAGTTATCAGAAGTGATTGTTAAGTTCTTTAGTCCATGGGAATATAACAAATTTGTACAATTTTTTTTAGAGTGGTATGGCAAAAAATATCGCACGTCAGTTGTCCAAAATGTGTTTACCGTAATCGTGTTTACTATAATCTCTTACCTGTTTTCCGAAATTGTAATATACTATTTATTATTTATTTATATATT
Source organism: Macrosteles quadrilineatus (assembly GCF_028750875.1). Classification (NCBI taxonomy): domain Eukaryota; kingdom Metazoa; phylum Arthropoda; class Insecta; order Hemiptera; family Cicadellidae; genus Macrosteles; species Macrosteles quadrilineatus. The sequence continues at coordinate 78,865,153 of NW_026542601.1, forward strand.
ATTTATTTAACACCAAGCTTCCACTGCTAAAGGCTCTGTTGATTGATTAGGATTAGATGGTACAGATTTCCTTCCAATCAAATTTAAATTGCTTTTTTTGTTTTCATAAAGTAGGAGAAGATTTTAATTGTTCATTACATTTTCTTTCTCTATAAAAATAGTTAGTATGTTTAAACAATCAATTTTTACAGTAGCAAAATCATATACATCACCCACAATGGTGAAAACATAATTGTCCGTCCATTGTGGCAAAATTTAGAGCATTTCCAGCGAGCATTCTCCATCATCGTACCCGATCGCGGTGAAATTATTGCGTAGGAACCAATAACCGACATAAAATACAAAACATTCTAACTGACAAATGACTTAAAAAACCAACCCATTTAACGAAATAACCATAAATGTGTTGATGATGACACTTACCTTGCCCTCGTGTATGAGGTTGGCCAGTATACAGTGAGCCTCTTCCAGCTCCACCCCCTCCCCTTCCATCATCTGTAGAGCTACGAGCAGGCTGTGGATGGGCAACTGATGTGTCTTGTCTGACAGGAACCACCTGTTATCAACACACCACAACCATCTGTCAAGGAATGGGTACACAACCGACTTACACAATAAAAACGTTCCAGCTAGTTGGTTAATGTCACACAAAAGTGTCTTTTCACTATTACTTTTGTATCCTTTCAAGTCGGTGCCTTCAGGAGGAAGTATTTAGTTAGAAGAATTCTTATGAACCACTATACAGTAGACTCCCTCTTATCCGGACTCCTCGGACCGAGGCCAGCCCGCATAACGAGTTTTCCGGTTAAACCCATGTCCCCAAACACTCTTAACGAATATCACAGTAAACAGTACGTTTTAACAACGGACTGTTTACTGTGATATTCAACTTAAATTTAGGAGAGCATTGTATTTAGACATGTAATCACTGGTCTCAAATCTTACCCACGACAACAGTTGTTTCAGTACCTCCCACTTTCTGCCGATCTAGTCCGGTTAAACCAATGTGCTGATAAAAATTGCCCGGTTAAAGAGGTGTCATTTCCGCCAAGTGTAGTCTGGTTAAACCGATGTCCTGTTAGAAGGTGTCCGGATAAGAGGGAGTCTACTGTACTTCCTTCCAAAAAAGCTGCATTGAAAGGAAGTAGAAAATTAATGTTGTTGATAACTTTTGCATGCTAACAGCTAACGACCTGGAACTCTTTTCATCTGTAAGTTACTTAATGAATTCTTAACCTAGTGATCTTTCCACCAATAGCAGGAGAATAATTTATCACGCAACCTATATTATTTGGTCTACCATAATTACTGTACATTTTTTTTTAATGTATACTGCATTTCACTAATGTAATGTGACATCTGTGATAAATTCAGGAGTCTCACACTACAGGCTGGCTACCTGTGTGCGTAAAAGCATTTTCCCTCCTCTCCCTTAAAAAAAAAAAAAAAAAAAAAAATACTGCATTTCCACTAGAAATACTATTGCACGATTCAATTACAAATCTTATTTAACAGACCCAAAGTAAATCTGGAAGAAAACAATATTAAAACATATCTGAGACCCAGCAAAAATGATTTGTCACAACACTCATCATTGGAAAAACTGGGAATTTTGTTGCTTTTTTATGACAATGGACTACAAATGACTCCGGTTGAAAGTTAAGTTATTAAGTAAGTTTCTATATTCTTTCTGTTACAAACTTAGTATTTTAAATATCATTTTAAACCACATAGGCCTACATAAACTTAATAATCATGAGCTAAAGCAGTCAGGAGCAATAAATGTCATATTGTGGCAATACTTTCTTTGATATAACACTGTTGCATATCTTCCGGCATGTTAAAAATTATAACAGTTTTAAGAAAAAAACTGACGTTTTTTACACAACTAAAATATCTTGTACTTACACTTTCTTGAAAAGGTTTCTGTACGTAATGATCTTGAGTTTCTCGATGATGAGGTAGATACCGGACTTGATGAAAAACGCTTGATGTTGCTGCATGACGTTTGACAGTTCTGATATGCAGCCTTTCTTGACAGCAAGAACCACTTCCCACAGCTGCAGTAAGTCGTACTTCTCCAGCACTGCCTTGGTTGGCATGTAGCCCTAAAATCAGAATCCTTTTGAAGTACAACATTTTAACCATTTTGGAATATAACAAAAATTTCCACTCTTTGCAAAGGCATCATATTATAAATGCTAACCAGATAATGAAATTGTTTAGTTAAAGGTAAATATATCCCCTTTACTTTCTTATTCAAAGTGGTGGCTTAAAAGTTGATTCAAACTGAATGTATTTGCAATCTGTTTCAATGCCTTACAAAAAATATCAAGGCCTGATATAACTTTACAAAAAACATTTCATAGAGTCATCTAAACAATAGAGGAACGTGATTGCCGAATTTAAGCTACATAGATCATACAGTTATCGTGATATCTTGTTGTGGGTTTTACATATTAATTAAATGAGACATCTTGGCTGGTTACAATATATATACTAGGTGAACTGTTATGCAAACATTTAGTTTTAAATTCTGTACTGGTACTTACCAAAAGCATTTTGACAGGAACCAGATTCAAGAGGATTAGGCGTTTGTTTTTCTTTGATTGTTTGTGACAATGAACAAAAGCAAACGTCAGATACTCGTTTGCTGAAAACAAAAGCAAGGAAACATAAGTTACAACTGTTGCATAGTTTTAAAATTTATTTTGAAATGAGTTACCGATTTTTTTTAGTACACCATATTCCCAGATCAGGGCTCCTTTAGTCAAAAGTTTCATGGTTTGTTGCGGGTATGGAAGCGAAAAATTCCCCCGTGAGGAAGGGATAGGGGGCTCAGTTATTTTTTCGGCCCATAGCGCATCACATGCAAACCGCAAACCTGTCTCAGATAAGATATTCTTACAATTTATGACCATCAGTTTATTTAGATTAGAATAGGCTAATCTTGATTGTGTAAAAACCAGTTTCATGAAAAAATTCTTTCATGTTTTCCTGGAAACATAGCCTATACGGAACAAACTTATCTCAACTCAATATTTTTTTACAAAAAAGAAATATTGGGTTTGTGTGTTATTTGTTAGTGTGTTATCTACGCCAATGGCATTTGTTAACGTTTTGAAAGGTAACTTGTTACCATCTAACGTCGATATTTTTGCGTCATTAATTCATAGTCAGACAAACAGTGGAAGTTTTTGAATAATTAACCAATAAACAGATACATAATAAGTAGTTTGATTTTACTAAAGGTGACAAGTGGACTAGTCGTCCAATGGGGTGTGAATGGAACGTTTGTCTTGGAGGTAAAAATGCTGCCAAACACCAATGGTGATTTCTTATGTTATGATGACTTGAATTTGATCTTCCGAGCCTGCCTTAAAGCTTTAGCACGACTTATCAAGTAAGAAGATAAGTGACTTATTACAGTCTGTATTTCAGGTCTCCCACCCCAAAATGCAATACAATAACAAAGCAATACCTGTGGCGTAGTCACTGTAGAACATTGCCTTTCGACCAATGAAGTACTTGTAAGTGATCCGCTGGCCAAGGGGGAACCTGTCTTTGTATGGAGACTGTTCGATCGCCCGACTGAGCGGTTTCATCAGGTGAAGCTTGTTGATGCGGAAGTAAATCTTGAACAGCTGATTGATCAGTGACATCATCCCCATCCTCTTGCTGTCTCGCTCTGAGGCTCGGCTGAAATAAAAAAAAATGCTGTAAATAACTACTATCCCTAACTCAATGGTTGAATAGTTTTAAACATATTTGAGGGATTATTAAATATTGTGACATGTTCCATCACGATTAGAAAAAAAATGTTTTTACAATGCTTTGGGATCTCGAATCTGATTCTATTCGGTGGGAAAGTATGTGACACATAAAAAAATAAATACACAATCACAACCAAAAAATAAAGATTAACAATTATTATAATTTTACGGCGCCAATACACCAGTGTTTTTATTTTAAAGTGGAGATAAACATTAAAATAAAACAACATTGTCCTACAGTCACCCGACAAAGTGGGCTTCCTTGCACAGATTACAGTACAGAAAGAAACTTTGATGCACAGTTTTTACTTTGGTGCACAGTTTGTACTTTGGCGCACACCAGTATTCCAAAACAGCGTGCTTTTATTATGCACGTAATCCTTGAACGCTTGAAAAAAAAGGTGGCAACAATTAAAGATATTACGACTACGATCAGCTGCTGCAGCGTTTCCCATTTCTTTCAATATTTGGTTTTAACCTAACCTAAAAAACGTGTTGTACAGTATTTGTTATTTATATGATTAACTGTAACTGTAGGAAAAATCAAAAATATAATGTGTAACAAGAGTGCAAACTGCCTTTGCTGCACTCGAGAAACTTTTCACACTTGCCTACGGCTTGTGCATAAACATTTCTCTCGTGTGCAGCAAAGTGCCACTTTCCCCACTACACACACATAACACATAACACATATAACTATTGTTCGCTAACTAATTTCAGGTTGATCGGTTTAACACAGCCTACTTTACTGACGAAAATAGATGAATATACACAAATAAAATAAACACATAAATACTCAGAATCTTCGGAGCTACTAGCTCGTTCTTTAGTACCTCTGCACTTCCTATCCAAAACAAAATGAAACCTGACTAGATGTGAAGTGAATCTCCGTGTGACTCACTATTACTCTATACTGTATTTAGAATTGAAATTTGTCCAAAGGCCATTGAGACTAACTTGTCAGCTGCACAGATGCGAAAGCAGCTCATGAGCGTTTCTGCTGCCGTCTCCAGAGCTTTTGTTCCGACACCAGGAACATTGAGGAGTTTCAGTGCAATGAGTCGCAGGTCCAAAAACGCAGTCTTGACCACAGGCAACAACCAGTTCTCATCTGCCAAACTCTGGAGCACCTTGGTCACCCCAGACGTCACCATCAGCTGATAGTCAAATGCTGTTTTGTACGATCGTCTGCTCAGCTCTTTTATGCATCTGAATGAACATTGGGTAGAATGAGTCAGCTGTTTCACAACTATATCTCATGCTGTAAGATGTGTCAGGTTCACATAGATTAAACATATTCCCTTACAGATTGATTCCTATGGAACACCTGAAGACAGTTTTATGGTGTTTCAGTCAGGCGTGTCAGAGTGTGTAATTGTTTACTATTTTTGTTCCTTATTTGTATAACCAGCTTTTTTACTAAAATCCTCTTTGTAAACTATTGCTAGTCCTCTGGTAATATAACCAAAGAGTCAAGATAAAAGAAAAACATATAATAGAAATTTGTAACCAACATGAAACACGTCAAAGATTTGGATTTTACACTAGAGGGTAAGCCATCTATTTGTACCGTTCAGTCAAACTTGTTTCTCAAAAACTTTGCATTCTTAGAATAGTCAAGTTCTATGTGAAAATTTACTTCTAGATTGATACCATGTTTAGAAACTCTGAAAGCTGCAGCATGAAATAATGACATTACCTCCTTCATCTTTTGCTCAAAATGGGTTAGATTGCGTCACGGTGACACATTGACTTCATGCAGTTTAAAATCAATAAAAATCAATAACTATGGCAATTGTGTATTTATATCGGTGTTTATAAAACAGTTTTCAAGGGATAAAAAAAAGAGTGTAGACCTATAGCGGACAAGTTTTCCGTTTTCCCTAATCATGTAAATTCAGAATTTCATTGACAATGGTAAGCGAAAAGTAGGACCATTGGGTCATTAAATATGTAGCAAATTAGAGAGGTATTTACTATTTAAAATAATGAAAAATTACCAGAAAATATTATAATATTTTGGACAATTGTGACACTAACCTGAGGTGAGCCCCAACAATATCATCTACTGGAGAGTCCAAGAAATCCGCACAATCGGCTTCTGGGTTGTCTACGTACAGTCTTGAGTTCAGAGCGTGACCATGACGACATGACAAGCATTCCTGAATACGACAACAAACTTAGAAACCCATTGCTAAAAGACAAATAATAATAACAAATAATTCTTTTCCTAAAGCATGGAATAAACAACATTTTATAACAAAAAAATGCAAGCTTGTGTGACTAAAGCATGCATTTTAAATTCAATAAACTACGTACCTCTTTAAACCTAATGTTAACAGAATAGACGAGAAGATATTAATCGCCCCTAATGGTAATTAATTGAGGATGGTGCTTTGCTCAACTTAAGTCTGTTCATCATTTTGTAGAATATTAAAAGTACTTAATAGGCTTATATAAAACTTTTAAACAGTAAATTATGTAGGCCTAATTAAAGTTTTACACAATTAGGCCTAGCCTAAGAGACCTATATTACATTTGTTACGATGAGTAACATACTCACAGATAATCTTTCTCCATTCTTGTTTCTCCATGAATTGTTGATCTGCAATAAGAAATTATATTTAGGTTTAAGATTGTAAAATGTTAATTAATTAGGCTATGTGGTCTTTATTGCTACTAAAACTATCATTAAGTTATGCTACCTACTCTAAATATAAATAGTTTTAAAACCAGATGGTTTTAACCAAAGTCTGCTGCGTAGTGTTTACAGAGTCATTTATTGCGGAAGTCAATCAAGAATTTATAAATGGTTGGTATGTTTAACACAGGATAGGTATTTGGTACCGTATGAAAATAACAGCTGTCCCTACCCTTTAAAGTTAGGCCTAATGAATAAGCAAATTCGAACCATACCACAGTAAAAGTTCCATGACCTGCTAATAGCTTAGTGTCAAGTAACTTAATAGGCTATCTAAAATAGATGTTTGGAAAGGAAATTGACAATGAAGATAAACCGGCATAGTTTGGCTATGATATGAGCCATTACGGAAGTTGCTGGCCTAGATGTAATTGTCAAAATTCAAAATTGACTACAGTAGGGTCTAATTAAATTAAACTCAAAGCTTGGTTTCATTATTTTGACAATAATCGTCTGATTACCGCAGAGTTTGGCCAATGAAAGGTCTAATGAAGGCCACTGGTCCGATTCCAAGGGAAATCAATTCTAGACACAGATGCCATTTTTTAACAGGCTATCAAATAATGATGCTCCAGACAAAGGTTAAATCTCAGCACAGGTTAGGATATAGACATAAGTATAGTCAATGACATAAGTTACTTATTGTATCAATTTATCAAAAATTGCCAATTAATCGTAGCCTGTAGACAGCACATTAGGGTGATTTGTCTCATTGGAATTCAATTGATGATTGATGCCTGGCTGGCTACAAATTCTGCCAATTGGAACTTGTGAATCTAGGCCTAAGTTGTGCAATTATCGCACCGATTTCACCAAGTGGTCTGTTGTTACTTGTCTGTTGTCGTTGCTTTCTTTAACATTGCGTTGATATTTTATTAGCGCTTAAAGGTTGTATCAACGTTTTTTTCTTGGTTGACTTTGTTTGTTGTGGCAGACTGTTGTAAAGTTCGGTCACCACAACGACCTTAAAGGACATTATAGCAGACATCTTAATTAGACAAACTCCTCAAGATTTTATAATTGAATTTATTGAACTTTACCTACGGAAGTTACCCCTGTTTGAGGCTCGTATGGACTTTTTCACCCTTCTCGCTAAGCAAACGATGTACGACATTAAGACTACTTCCTCCATTGTGAATTCGTTTCTGGGGTCGATTGCGGTCAACAGCAGAATATTGATATTTTTTACGACGAATGTTTACAATTGATCAAAGGGTATAGATCGGTCTAAAATCTCTAAATTTAATAGAGCAATAAAATGGCCAATCAGATTCAGATAGTCACAATTTCTCGTCTAGTGTGTAATAGACCTAGTCCCTTGGATTGTAAAAAGACCAAGATTTGAACCATCCTTTTACAAAACATTTACTAATTGCTTTGGAACACAAATACCAAGAAAAAAATTGAAGAACACGGTCTAATTTTAAATTATATTAATTCCGAATTAAAATAAGCATTGAAACAGAAAACAAATTGAATTTCAAATCAAGATAACCTTAAAAGTGACTTACCATGTGAAAATAAGAAGTCAGTGATATGGACATGGTTGTGAATTAGTTCAACGCTTTATGTCTAAATATCTCACTTAATAGGTAAATCAAACTAATGTAAACTATTCATAACATAATTAAAATATTTAATAGAAGTTTAGCTGTCAGATCAAACCTATTTTCTATTTTGTTTTGTTTGAAAACGAAAACAACAAAGTACGTCACACGAAAATCTAAATTCGTCTGGCGTCTGTTAAATTATCATCCTAATTTTCATAAACATGTAACTGCAAAGTCAACTGAACTCTGGCATTGATTATAGAATATTTGCCATCATGTGCCCTTAACTGTGATATTATTTGAAGAATAAGTCACACCACCTAGGCAGGCGTATTTTTAAAATGAATTTGGTACAGTAATATGTATGAAAATAATCCAGAATAATACCAAAACTGTTCATTATCAATATTAGTAAATTTTTGTTCGGAATCACTAAAAATCTAATGATAAAAGTAATTACTTATAATATTAATAACATCGATAAAATAATTGAATGAATATTTATTCCAGTACAATATTACAAGAAACGTACAAAATTTATTTGATGAACAAATTATAAATGCGTCTAATTATAAATTAGACAAACAAATATAATTCAACGTCAAATCTATAACTAAATTAGTACAAAGATTTACGGAATAAGCTGACATGGACATTGCGTGAGCATCTACGCGCTTACTGGAGTCCGTCAACAAAATTACAATGCAACTTTAAAGAAAAAGATTAGGAGATAGTTAATCATTGACTTAGACTATTCCTGTTGACACATTTATAGTTTGTAAAATAAAGAGAAATGGCTTACTAGGCTTGAATATCTAACTGAATTAAAAGCTATAAACTTTTATCAAATTAAGTGGGTACAAATTGTTGTTAAACTTAGTTTTTAATGGCAGATGTGTATAGCTATATTATGAAACAGATGTATCGAACGAATTTTTCTCTTTCTCGCTCACTCTTCCCGTTGCAAAGCATGGGCACAGGAGCCATGGTAAACCACAAAGCCGTGACGGCATCGGCTTTCTTTTGATAATACCAAAAATACTAAAGGGGAGTATGTTTTTCCTACAGTTACCTAACAATGTACATGTTCTCTCACTGATTTGAGAAAGCAAAGTGGCCAATTCGCTCATCAGTGAGACAATGTTAACATTGTCTCACTCTAATTACTTTGTCTCACTCCAGATTTGCAACGTGAAGGCACGAAATATTGAGCGCGCAACATGCAGGCAACGTCGTATGCGCGCGAAATACGTTGGCAGCACTGGCTGTAAATCAGCTGGTCTGCTGGTCAGCTGTTGTACTGTTGTATTTGTCACTTCAAGTTAAATGTTATGTTAAAAGTTCACTTCTGTGTAAAAATAGGTTATGTTTCTTCAGCAATTTATTTGTTTTATGGTAACTGTAGGAAAAGTATAATGTGCAACTCGAGTTCAAAGTACAATTGCCTCACTCGAGAAACCATTCCTCACTCGCCTACGGCTCGTGAGTAAGGATTTCTCTCGAGTGAGTCAATTGCTCACTTTTCTCACTAGTTGCACAAATAACTATTATCTATGATACTATGTTTGTTTGTCTCCCTAGCAAGTGAAACTCAGTTTTAACCCTAGGACTGCCGTGAAATGTGTGCGCTAAAGCTAAACGCTTATTACGCAATGAAAATTATCCAGAAGCGTAATAATTTTGATACCGTAGGAAAGAGGAGATTCTTAACTTTTATTTTCATATATAAACGAACGTCGTAGCACTAACAGATCAATATAATAGCTATTATAATTTTAACAATATTTTGCACGCGTGACATTTTCGAGCACGAATGTCCCACGATCGACAAAATCTCGTACTGTAAAACATGTTTTCTTGAAAGAAATCTACAAGTCTTAAATGCCCGTGTGATGAACTATATTTTTCGTCATATTGCACTATTATTTGAATAAATCAAGTTACGAAACTAAATAGTTTTAATTTAAAGTAACCTCAAAAACCTACTTTTCTAACTTGCTTTCAATTGAATTTGATAATGGAAACAAGCATCAGCTGTTTAGTAAGTGATTCAATTGCTTGGTCGATTGTGTTGTTGTACATTATTATACTATCGATACGCCAAACTATTTACAATAAGGCAATAATTTACAATAAGGCAACAATAAACTACAATCGATACATATACTTTCGTTGAAATTTACAACTGAGTTAACATTCGCTGATTTTTACTACCTAGGGCACTGAGCTAAAATTCTATAATTTTTTTGCTCAGTGACCTAGGGGCTAAAAACGGAGTTTATCCCTAAAGAGTAAAAATGCCACTTAGACCCGAAACGCATTCATTAAGGTGGTTCTACGGCAGCCTGAATTTCAATTAAATATGGCGGATTATAATGGATTAAACTATAGTTCGGGATTGAACACGACTGTATTGTAAAAGCTATCACAATTCTAAAACTGATTTGTTTCCAATGATTATATGCTTTTGTGTTCCATATCAGAGCTTGCAATGGGTGGGGAAAGATTAATTTTTAACTACTATTTAGAAGTTAAAATCACATGTGAAAAAGACTAATTTACGGATTTTCAAAATTATTTTTTAAATACTTAAAGAAACAATTACGAAGTTTTAGTTCATACAGTGCATAGTTTGGATCTTTGTGAATATTTTAGAGTTTATTTCAACTCAATAAACACTTTTATTATGCCAAGAGGTTCTTTTTAAAACCCTCTTAAAAACGGATGTTTTTGCTGCAGTATGATGAAAAATAATTTTTAGTTTAGACCAAGCTGCAGTGACCTCAAAAGTACGCAATTTTTCATACATCTCTAAAAATTTTTTTATTTATTAGAAACAATACTTGAACAACAGGTGCCAAGATCTCAAGTTGTCCCCCCCCCCCCCCACTGCTTTGGACAATCATTACATTCAACACAGTATTGCTTCTTTTTTGCAGAAAGGGAGCTAGCTATAAACATACACATAAAACTAAGGATCTGCACGTATAACCGCCAGCGTAATCGTTTAACATCCCTCGACCGTGAAGGGAATTTCACGGCCAATCGGATGAAATTGATGACGCAAGTGGTACATGATTTCATTGCAATAATCAGCTTTGATTTGTAAGTTCCGAGTCACGATTAAACGTTCGCATCCGCCAATTACCAAGATGAAGAGGTAAGCCGATACGATCGCTTTGGCAAGTTGCGAGAACACGCTTTGATGCGCCGATCATCGCAATGTTGTTCTGGGTGTCGTCTGTTTCTACTAAACATTACAGCTTTATAACCAATGAATATAAAATCTACTTAGACGAAGATTATAATTTCCCCACAGGTCCTTGTCTTTCAAAACTGTAACTCTGATATTATGATTCCAGCTATCGCAAAAGTACCTAAGCAGTAACTATTTGTGAATAATTTAAGTCTTAAGCTTATAAAGTAAGTGCGATCGGTTTATGTAAGTTTGTGTCCAAATTTATCATCTGCATTAAATTTACTCTCAATCACACCTCTACCCTGTAGTTTGGGTAATTTTCAGGAAAGCCAATTTTCTACATCTCGCTCTCTCTCCGACTGCGACCGACTCACTCACTCCCCCCATTATTTCTGTAATTCTAGTCTATTTGAGACAATTGTGTTTTCGCTTTAAACTTGATTTAACAACTCCTTATAAAATAATAGCTACAGTAAGCGGTTCCCCGTCGGTTTCGCCCGACATAGCTTTGTGTTTTATGATTCCTAATACTATGAACCAGTTATGGGCTAAAATTACCTTTTGCGTTATTTACATCATTACATTACTATAAATTTTCAAGAGACTGTAGGAAAAGGACGCAACTTCATAGCCTCACAATGTTACAATGCGTTGCGTTAGACGTTAGACTTAGAGGAGGCTATGACGCAATCATTTGCAGAAGATAAATAAATAAATAGCATTTAAGCTCTTTTGACATGAACAAAAACGTATACAAAACATCTACTGATCAGTTGTGTTATGATTTTATCTCGGTCGTTGGGAATTGGCTTCTATAATTTATGTACCTGTATAAACGTTTAACGAAAATATAACTATCACTATTTTACAACAGTTTGGTTGATGGAAACAGCTAAAACTAAAATAAAGTTTTAGAATATATCATTTCCAATGTTTTTTCGAGGTTACGGGTTTTATTCGGTGCTTATTTCGGAACTAATACCACGAGCAATAACAAACATAAAGTTCGTACTTAAGGCGCTTGTACAATACTTTTTAACAGCTTTTCATTAATTTATGTATTTGATTATGTAACTGTGAAATTCAATTGGTTTCGACTCATTTAACTGCCATCTGCCTTCGAAATTAACAGTCATTCGCCTAAAAAAAAAACAAGCTAATCGGCAAATTAAAAGAGGAAAACAAAGCAGAGAATGATTCCTGGCTATAACTAGAGGTTTAAGCCCAAAGGGACCTTAAATGCATGTATTTTTTTTCAACACAAACATATAAATCATGCATATATTCATCCAAACTAAGTGCTGATAATAGAGGACACCGCAACTATAAATTGGCCATTCGATATTTGAGAAGTTATGTTTAAATTTAACCGATCTTAAAACCGATTCGATAATTTTTAAGCGGTGTATCGTTAGTGATAAAAGTAGTTTGCACTTTCCGAACAATAACTTTACTTGTTGCAAACAATAGCAATAAACAAACATATAATGTCAAGCATAATAATTCCACACTCAGTAAAGGCATTTAATAAAAATGGAAAACAGTAGGTATACTTGGCTTATGTGGGCCCTAAAACGAAAAGCTGTGCCTTCAACGAACAACAATATCCTTAAGAGCAACTTCCTTACAGGGAAATTCGCCCAAAACATCCTCATCCATCTCCATAATCTGATTTTATCACAAACATAACCTGGTTCCTTCTCAGAATCAGAAACGTGTGCGCACAAAACGCATAAATTCTTGATAATCGGTTTTATGTGACGACAAGACAATAACGTTATAAACAAGGGGGGAGGAAGAACAATAATTTTAATTTATGTGGATAACAGATCGTGATCGTGTTCCCTGTTGTAGAGGTTAGGTCAAGGTAGCCATTGTTGGTTTGTTAGCTTGGCTACGGTCAGCTGTGGTCAGTCAGTCCACGATGGCGAGTCGAGCTGTGCTGATCAGCTGTTTAGTTTCCCTCGCTGGCGCACAGTTTGTGCCGCCAGAAGCTATACTACAGGCTGGGTACCCTGCAGGTTTCCGTGCATTTATACCTGGTATGTTTGTGAATGTATAATATTTTGCACTCAGTTTTCAACCACTTGGAGATGTTTCTATTTGATGTGTGGGTGTTTTAATGTGCCTTTTTTAAAGAGTGTATAAACAGACCGAAAGACGATAATTATAAACAATGGGATACGATTTTTTTAATATTTAGAAATATTGAGATTTAAATTTGTGTTATTACTGGTAATCAAATTTATAATAAAAAGAATTCTTTGCAGTCAGTTTGGAATTGTAAATATTCTACAATTTATAAGCATATAAAAACAAAGGGATGCTGTACTTTTCTTACTGCTTAAAATAAGATAAAATAGATGACCTACTACATAAAATAATATTTTTGCACTATTGTGATGAACTCAAAATTTGACTGTAACTTAAACTGTTTACTTTTGAATTTGAAGGATCTTAACCGCCACTGAAGTTTTTGAGGAAACATGTAAATAAATTTGGAAAATGTAGAATACGGGGTAGACAACTAACATAAGCAATTCTCCTTGCAAAACCTGAATACAAAGCAAATTTCCAGTTGCCTTATTGAATTTTTAACCCTAACAAATACATTTATTCTTAGACCTACACAAATAATATGCCGCACATATAAATTTATTCTCAATGAGTATTTAGGTTTACTTCTACAAGGAATGCACAAAAGTGCATTTTTCATTATAATAAAAAAAAAAACGGAAAAATTAAAATTTGCTAATATTTATGAAAATCTATAAACTAGGAAATTAAGAAAGGTTGTAAGCCCAAACAGTTATGATAAACATAGAAATTTTTTAATTTTATTAGGGTTTTTATAATCAAATACATGAAATCTCTGGAATTTATTACAACTAAGATATTGTTGGCAACAATAATGTACACAGGTTCTACTGTAGAGACCCTATATTAACAGAGCCGTAAGTGTTCTGTGTTTATGTGCAATGATCAGATAATGTATATATATATATACTTACACCAGTATACATATATAAGTCGGAGGTTAAGGACTATTATATTACATGCTTTGCTCCGTTATACAATAATCAAACTGGTTAGCCTTGCAATACTTCCTGGATCAACACACCCACTACCCAGGGCTGCATTTAGGTTTTTAATGCTTGTCGGTATTTTTACCATTGATGCCCTTTCCTTGGCGTTTATTGTTATTTAAACATTTCCCCTAGCATTTTGCACCTTAAGGAGTACGATGTCTAAAGTGGGAAATTTGGTCCTAAAAATACATTCTCTCTGATTTAGGGTATACTTTTTACGGTTTTTGTTTGGTTATAAAATAATACTTTACTAGTTAACCGCCCGTGCTCCGCCACGGGAATATTGTCAGCAATAAAAGAAATAATAATTAACAAATACTGTTTATCTTTGTATTTTATTTAGGGGTTATTTAATTTTTTACATGAAATAGAACTGATAGTTTAAATGTATAAACTATTTTATGTTATTTAAACCGATATATTATTTTAACCAAATGAATGTTTTATATTAATTCGAGTTTCATTTGAAAAATAAATAGGCCTAGTATACGAACTGGGCAATGCTGATAACCTAATAAGCAGCTATTTATGCTATTTAGATAATTTGCTCAAGTATATTCCTATATTCGTCGTTTTTTTCATTACATTTGTTGTATGGAATAAAGATAGTCACTTAGCCTACATGTAAATCACGCATCAGCAGTTGGTCGCATTTCACGAATCTTTGACCCATACTGTGAGTAAAAGCTGTGTTTACGTCGTATATATAAAGTTGGGAATACTTCAATGTTAGAGGGTATTAACGGTCCAATTTGATGGAAAAGGAGTCGTGGATTTTAAAACTATGTAGACTACCACTACCAGAAATATGTTGATTCAAGTGCGACTTAGAATTGGCCATTTCAAATGCAGATTTGTATTATATTTTACTCAAATAGTTTTTTGTCTCTTTTGACCCTTAATACTTTTTTATAGTCGCTGTTGATAAGATTTTCCATAAACTCAAAATGTTGATAAGGAGTTCATTTTAGTGAGTCGGTGGCTCAGTCGGTAGCGTCGCGGACTTCGGGCCCAAGGCAGCGATGTCGTGGGTTCGGATCCTGGTCACTGCCGATAACACTTTATCAGTACAGTCCACCTTTGTACTGTACCGGCTCACTCCTTGCTTTGCTGTAAACGATCCACGCACGGGCGCTTAGTCTATGTGGACGGGCAAATGCAAGGTTAAAAGAGGCCGCCAACCTCTTTTTTTATAAAAAAATTTTACCTTCCCCTTGTGACAACACAAGGAAAAAATGTTTGTGTCCCAGTTAGTCTGTTCTGACTCAAAATTCATAGATTTGCAGTACTGACAAATCCAATCTAACGACCCCAATTCAAAAAAAAATTGTATTTTTTAGAAGGGACTTCCAGAGCACATTTAACACCATAACTGCTCTTTACCTTTTTAGTTCGATGGTTCTCTAGGCTACATGTTTTTTTTTCGTTCTGTATGTCTCTTTACGCCCGGTTGATGATTACCTTTTCTTTTTCTTTTTGTACTTTTCACATCCTGGGGTTAATGATGAAGTTTTATAACGCTATAATAACCCGAGTCATCATTGCCATTAAACATCAAGTCACATACTTCTTCGCCAGAACCGAAATCGTAAGTCACAGTTTCTCAAGCAACATACCTGTGTAGGCCTACTCGAAAAAATATAGTTAGGGTATAGTTCACTGATAAATTTTAGTTCCAAATATCCCAGCGTACTCCCCATCTCGAGAAGGTAATATTTGGACGTCGAACACTGATCTTGAGTAAGATTAATCAGTTACGATAAAATGTTTGTATGTTTCCCAATCATTAGCAATTATCTGTACAACTTGCAAGCGGATTTCCCTATGATTGTTCAGGTGGCTATAGAGAATAAATTATATTGATCAAAACAATAAGTTTCCGTCCCCTACTATGGGTATTATTTCACATTCCATACTCAAACTTAAACTCAATTACCACTTTCCTTCAGATAACTTTGCAGGAAAACTAAAACATTTTTGTGTGACAGTTAGTCTGTAGTTAGCTCTCAAGCAACTTCCCTGTGTACTTGAAAAAGAAATTCACTGATATATTGTAGTTCCACGTATCCCAGCGTTCTCGCCATCTCGAGAAGGTAAAGTTTGGTACCACTGAACGTCTAACACTGATCTTGAGTAAGATTCGTCACCTACGAACACAACTTGCAAGCGGATTTCCCCATGATTATTCTGGTGGCCGTAAAGAATAAATTATATTGATCAAAACAATAAGTTTCCATTCCCTACTATGGGTATTATTTCACATTCCATACCCAAACTTAAACTCAATTACCACTTTCCTTCAGATCACTTAGGAAAACTAAAACATTTCAAAAATAAGTTAACAAATACACTTTCCTTGATCAAAATCGTGTGTTTATAAACCGAAACTCCAAGTTTAATAATTGCATACTGAAAGTGAGGTTATGAAAATAATAACAAATGTCTGACAAACATTAATCAGCTGACGAATAATTTATAAACTATGTATTATATTCTTCAATAAGAATTGTATTGACTCGACCTTTAAAGGGCTGTAGGTCGTAGCCCTTAGAAAAAACGTAAATTCTAAGGAAGTTCGGCAAATCTACACACTATCCCCTTTAATTTGAAACATAAATCTTGTAGATCGGTCCAGTAATTACTGAGAAAACAGTGTTACAACTGCGTATTAAATATATAGATTTAAAGTCCCATCACCTCCATTATGTTTCAAACATTGAGAACTGTTAGAAAGTGTATTTACGATTTAAAAAAAGAGTAAATTATTTGGCTTCGTCTTATTTTACTTACATATAAAACACTATTTTAATTTTGTTTGTTCTTGTTTTTTCAATATAAATGATAATCCACTTTCAGCAAATCATTACAAACCTGTCAAATAAAAGAAAAAATATCCCGCCTGCAGACTACGCGAATTTCCATTTGACTGATTGGATTTACACTGAAATGTCTACTTAAAAATATAACATTTATTCTTGATTTAAATAGAATTAGTTTAACAAGTACTTAGGTTTGCTGCATCAGGGAGGGTAAAACTGTTTTTTTTTTGTAAAATGTGAATTGTTAGTAAGAAATAAAAACATTTTCCAAATTTTATCAAAATATGTTCACAAACAAGCAAACTACAACAGTTTACTTATTCTCCATAAGAATAACATGGGAATTTTAAATTTACAATTTTTTGGAATTTTCTCCGTAACCATTAGGCGCATAATAATATGTCGTTCGAATAAATGTACGTTTACACGTTTGTACCAAATTTCATCAAAATCGGATCATTTTTGCTCGAGTTATCGTGCTGACGGACACATATATATATATATATATGAATTTGAACGGATGGTGTTTTTGGCCTCTAGGGACCTCAAAACGAATAAAAATCGGTCCCGCGTCCAGGTCTTACCATGAGTACTACGGTAATAGCTTATTCCCTATATGGGAAATTCGCTAAAAAACACTCAACAATATTTAGATTAAGGTACATAAAAAAACTTGTACAGCAAATCTATGAAGCCAGTTATTTTTAAAGTAAAAAAAATGTGTTATATTGGTGAAACACTACTTTTTCATCTTACAATTGAACATATTATCCTTGCAAGTTTGCTAAGTGAATTGTAATGATAACATTAAAAAAATGTTTCATGGATAACACAATTTAATATATGCAGGTAACAATTCATTGCTATCATCTTGTTAACAATTAGTTATTAACTTATAACATTTAAATGTCCCAATCAGAAATTAACTTATGTTTTCTAGCATCAGGTTGGGGATATATACAGTGTAGTTAACAAGACCTTTAAGTTGTATAGTTTTAGATATACCTGGAGGTAGAATTTTTGCTAAACAAATTTCTATTAAAAGCCACTTAATGGCGAGGCTGTCATAAAATTAGTATAATGCAGTTTGGGCTCAAATATGTAATTTAATAAACATAGTTTGGGACAGATTTTTCACTAGTTTCAAAAAGCCACAGGCACGAAAAGACAAAACACAGAGAAAATAAATTCCTTCAGATCGGAAACATTTAATACTGTTGTCGCACAAAAGGCTGTCTAAAAAGTGGCTTGTTATTTAAGGACACCGGCCAGGTGGCAGGTTAGGCTAGGTCTACTTCTTATCTCAGTTTCGTTTGCATAATCAGAGCGACATGTGTCATATATAGCCTGGTCCTGTCTCTGGCAGGTCGCTGACTTGGGCAACATTCTTGGCTGCCAACAGACCAGTCTGGATACCTGAAAGTTATTGCTTGAGGAAATTCAAATAAATTAGAGAATTCAGTGTTTGCATATTTGTTTTACAATACTAATACAAATTTAGATTGACTTTTAGGGGTATGAAAAGTATAATACTTATTACAATCTACTAGGGCATAGGTATAGGAGCTAGGATTTTATTTTATGAGCAGAATTTTCAATTAAAATTACCTTTTAAAAAATTTTCATAGGAAGTTATTGGGAATAGCATTTTTGTTGGAATTTGACTCAAAATTAGGCCTATACTTTATTGTAAAAATTTTTAAAATTGTCAAATTGGGAAAAATATTAGTATTTCTTTTGTTTAGTGACTACAGGGAGGATAATAAGGTGTGTTTTTTAGTAAAATAATAATAGCCTAGTATAAAATAAATGAATTTGCCAGGTTTGGTCAAAATATATCCATAAGCACACTAGTCTAGTTTACTTATTCTCGGTTAACTGAATGGAACTATTGATTGCCCGCTCCCATCAATCAAGCTTTATTTTAGCTAGGGTCATTCTCAAAAGCCCAATGATCATGGACAACCAGGTTAAAGTTTATAAAACCATGAAAAAACCCTACTGACGTCTCAGGATCGAACCAATGACCTTTTGACTATGTGTAAAACCTCAGCTACCCTAGCTTAGATTAGCGCTAGACTGTCGGTAATTGAAACACTATTTTCGTTTCAGATTTCCCAGGATGTGAGATGTTTGCATTCCATGGTAAGTTGAACAGTCCGTTTGTGGCTGACGAGCCGGGAGATTTGTCCAATGAGATCCTGCGGCCCCAGGATGGCTTTTGGACATTCCAGGACCTCAACATAGTCCTGACCCCCGGAGACATCCTTCACTACTGGACTACCATAGTCAAGGACAAAATACCTTACCCCAGGAAAAACATGACTTGGAAAGTGCCAGGTAGGTAGGAACTAGAAACAGTTTGAAATTACAGTATAAAGCACGGGTTTGAAGGTAAATTCAAAGGTTTAAAAATAATGGAGTTAATTAATGATTTTATAATTTGGAAGCAAACTAGTTAAAAATATTAATGGTGGGAATGATTGGCTAAATGAGAAATATACAATGGAACATCCCACTCAATCGGATGGTTGCCAAACAAGACTAATTTGGTTATTTTATCCTGCTTCGGTAGAATTAGTGAATTAGTCTTTAAGAGCGATTTGGTGATTTGTTTATGAAACAATCTCTTGTAATGTAAAATAGTTTGAATAATGACACGGGTTTGAAATGCATGTAGCAGAAATATTATTGATATCCAACTTACTCGCTAAATACATACTGAATACATGTCTTTTATAACTAAGTTCATACATATAATTTCCTCTGAAAAAATTAATAAATATGTTTAGTAAATAATCATTAATAAATACATCTTATTGGATTGAATATCAATGGATTACATCTGAATCTATCTTGGCTTGCTAATTTTTAATATCTTAGCCAAGATTGTTCAAGGATGAAGTCTACAAACATTTTTATTTTATGATTAGATCCGGATGAGTCAGTGGACCTTTTGGCACCCATAACGCTAAAACCACCAAAGGCAAAGCCTACAAAGTCTCCGAAACCCGAAAGAATGAGAGAAACCGAGCCAACAACACCAGAAGACGAGCCCACAACGCCACCAACAGAAGAAACTGAACCAACTAGTGCAGAGCCTTCTGAGTCGCCCTCTACTTCAGCTAAAACAACTGAAGCAACAACAACACAGAAGCCAACTACAACAACAAAGAAACCCCCAACAACAACAACAAAGAAGCCAACCACTGAGAAACCCAAAACAAACAAACCTAAGAAGAGCACTCCGGTGCCGGTAGAGGCTCAAAGTGCAGAAGAGATTGAAGAATTGACAACTCCACCCTCGCCTTTTGACAAACCTATGGCAGGAGAGTTCCCTGAAGAACCCCCACTGTTCCCGTTCCCTTCCCTGTTTCCAAGGCCCTTTCCAAAACCAATGATGCCACCAATCGGACCTGGGTTTGAAATCTGCTCAAATCCGTGGAATTTTGAGGAAAGGCCTGGAGAATCGAGGGCTGAAAAACTTGAAAGACAGGTAATGGGATAACAAATTATTATAGTACAGTAT
Source organism: Macrosteles quadrilineatus (assembly GCF_028750875.1). Classification (NCBI taxonomy): domain Eukaryota; kingdom Metazoa; phylum Arthropoda; class Insecta; order Hemiptera; family Cicadellidae; genus Macrosteles; species Macrosteles quadrilineatus. The sequence goes on from NW_026542601.1 coordinate 78,885,813, forward strand.
ACTTTTAAATTAATCTTATGGTTTTTGTGAATCCAATCATTGCTTTAAAATATCTCAAAGAGATAAAGACACACATTTGACTTTTAACCTTTAACTTTTGTTTAAGGGATGTAATAAGCTTCATATTATTATGTAAACTTAATAAAATAATATTAATAAGTAAAAAATAAAATAGTGTACAGTAGACTCCCACTTATCAGGACATCGATTTAACCGGACTACACTCAGCGAAAATGACATCTCTTAACCGGACAATTTTCATCAACACATCGGTTTAATCGGACTAGATCGACAGGAAGTGGACGGTACTGAAACGACTGTTTTCGAGGGAAAGATTTGAGACCAACAATCACGTGTTTAAATACAATACTCTCCTAAATTTAAGTCAAATATACAGTATGCATTTAAAAGTTCTGTTTTAACGAGTTTTTGGGAACGTCGATTTAACCGGAAAACCTGTAATCCGGACTGGCCTTGGTCCCGAGGAGTCCGGATAAGAGGGATTCCACTGTACGTAGACATGGGGCGAGTTTGTACAAAGTGATTCAAGAGTCAACATAGATCTGCACTCTTGGTGAAAACGCAAACATGCCTTCCTCTTTTTACTTGCTTAACACAATAGAGTCAATATTTCTCTTACAATCCATATTTTTATTCTACTTCTGTTTCTTCGTTCACTACAACCATCATTACTTTGAGACACCAACGCACATCTATGTGGGTATTTGAAGCTGAATATCAACACAAGGCAAGAGTGGAATGGAGTGTTTATTCTGTGTAGCTTTGAATAATGGATAAGATCAGCTGTTTCTTAATTTGCAACAATCAAGAACAGCTGAGTTCGGTTTCAAACCATCAAGCTACTGACTACTCTCAGTATTCAACTGACATAAATTGTCAGACATGCACTATAACCATTTAGTTATCCAGCAATATATCATCTTGTCGTCCTTCGTAGGCAAAACATTTACTCCTACCCACATTACATGATCCTTTTTGATATCACAGCCATTTCAAACTGCTGACACATTTTCAATTGACTTCTCATTTGGTTGAACGTGTAATTGCAAATCCAACTATTATTAGTATTTGGTTTTGTGTTGTTTATAATCCTTGACTATTCTCATCAAGCTATGCTGCTTGATGTAAATGTTTATGTGAAGTATAAATATTGAATTTCTGTTTCTAGGTGGCCAAACTGCAATGTGAACTTTCATTGTTTCAACGAGGTACCAACCAGCAAGCAAACCGAATTGAGAACGAACTGACAGATCTTAAGAAGCTCGTCTACGGAGCTGTGGCTAGAATGGCAAGACTAGAAAATCTGTTGCGCTCGGCTGCTTTTGGTTGATCATTGAAATTTAGTTGTTAACGTTATGAACTCTTGCAGGGTTATTGTTGTCAATAAACAACAAATTAAATAAGCTACACTGGTAAATTGTTAAGATCATGTAAACAATGTCTTGCATATTGCCCGGCAGATGTTTCAGTAGTTGAGTTTTTGTATAGGCCTAGTTGTCTAACTATTTAAAACTTTTTTGTATTGAACTGGAAAAATGTCAGTGTAGTACATATTGTATTTGCTGTATTTATTTAATTTATAAGATGAACAAATAAATGTTTTCCAACCATATTTTTACAAGTAAAACCATCTGTGGAGTAAAAACTTCAAAAGAGACCTATATCTCCTGTACTGTGTTTTGAACAAATATTTGAAACCTTTTCACAATATTATTAGGTTGCAGGTTGAGAGCATTTTTGGAAAATATTTTTTCAGTAATAAACATCAATCAAGTCCAAATGAAAGTTTTGAGTGTCGACATTAGTTGTCATTAATATTTGGTGAATTGAAATTTTAACTTCAAGTAGAAAATTTATCAAACCTAGCGTAACTCTCTATGTTTATCTGGAAAATTTCAATCAAAACATCAATAAATGAATCAATATTTTACAAAGAATTAAGATCCACCAACATAATTATTTTAAACCTGTAACACGTTGCTTGTACCAGGTCACACCACACCCCTTTGTATGAAGGACCTTGCGTCACCTTGTAGTGAATATGTTAAGTATTGATTCAGAAAAGGGTAAAAATAAACGTTTTTACTAAAACTACAAGAGTAGGTTTATTAAAAATACACAACAATAATAAAAATAATAACATCACGATATAAGGCTCCATAACAGTAAAATCCCTCAGAGGATGTATTACCATGTTACTTAAATTAAGGTAAATTTGTATCAATAACAATTAAGCGTTACAACCTGATTAACCCGAATAACTACACATTTGGAATGTAAAACAATGCAGAACAAAACGTACACATTGTATAACAGTTCACATTTTGTAGAATTATTTCTGATTTGATATAACAATAGAAAACATCACAAAATAATGCTGTACAAAGAGATGTATAAAATATAGGTAGAAAAAATGTAAATATTTTGGAAAAATAAATGTCAGGACTAGCTAAACAAAATCTTTCAACTTATTTTGTAAGATTATATTTCAAACTAAAATCTATTTACCCTTCAACATAAAAATGAGTACAGCTGAATCTGATAAATTTCATCATGATAAGTGACAGATAAAAAAATAGATGGTCTGATGATGTTTTCTGATACATTGTTACACACATAGCAGATTTTTTGGTAGGAACAAACTCTTTTATCAGAAAATATACTTAACAACTAATAGAGGGTTCTGAAAATATTATAAAAACACCTTAAGTACACTTCCCAACTGACCTAACCATCCGATACATGCATGAAAAAAATGGAACAACAGGGGATATTATATAAACATCAAAAATACCGAAATACACAAAGTTTTAAAAGAAGTTTCGCCCTAAATATTTGGATGTGCTAATATTTGGATAAAGCAATGGTTAAGGGTAAAAATGCCTTCTTAAAATTATATTCATTCAAGGTGCTGAAGTGTGCCTACAATTTAATATTTGAAAATAATAAACAACAATCATATATAACGGGGCATTGGTTTTTAACTGACAACATGGAACCAGTAATGCTGATCAAGCAATGCTTTGAGAATAATTTTTCTTTACCCTTCTGAGCACGTTTGGGCAAGTTTTAACAGAGATAATTTGCAATTGTTTAAATCTTGAGAACTAGATTTATAACTTTTAGGGAGTATAAGAAAAATTCTCTATTTCTTTTGTTTAAGTGCTATTTTTGCACCCTAACATTTTCAATAACCTGACACTGCTGAAGTACCGAACTTCTTGGTTTAGCAAGTGTTAACAATACAACTAGGGCTTAAACGAGTCTATAACAAAAAATCGACTAACTTTGTAAAGAATTTGACAGTTGAAAAAAGATTTTTGAAACTACTTACCTATCGCTGCGGTACACTGATTAGAAACAATTACTGTTAGAGTTGAGGCCAGTTAAGGAATGATACCAAAGGTTGTCATGAAGGAATGTGAGGAAAAATCAGGTACAAGTGAAGATCTTTTGATTCTTTGGCTCGTTAACTTTCCAGGGAACTGAAAAAAACCAATTCAGTGTTAGTTATGGGCCAAGATGCTTACAAAGAGTGTGGTTCCGTTTTACCAATAAACAGTAACAAGTTCATTGATATGAGTTTCACTTCACAGTTTTTCTTTATCTATGCTGTCCACGAGATAGAAATATGCCAGTGATATATATAAGGGTAGGGTACAATATGCAATAATTAGCCTCCTTGATAGGTAGTTTTAATAACCAAGAGATGGGAATAAAAAAAAAGAATTAATGAATTCATTCATTCATTAATTTAATGATTTTTAAAATGTCAACAATGGTGTTTCTGCTATCCATCCTTGACACGACCAATCTAGGTTAGATAATCGACTCTATTTACCCAAACAGTGGACATACCTGTATCAGTCGTCACCGTCCAGATAATACCCCAACTCCTCACTAGTGGCAGCCTTGAAAAACTCCGTTTTTGACTCTTCACTCTCACTGCTACTCCGACGGTCTTTGGTCTTCTCAACCATCTCAAGTTCTACGGAACAGGAAAGATAATTTTTTTTAAAGTGTTCACTCTCTTAATAGGCTATTAATTTAAGAGGGGTATAGAAAAGTTTACATGGCATCAGGACCCGGTTTGATAATAGAAGATCCATTACTTGTAGTGAATGATTGGTGATCAAACGCCTCATCGTTAGCTTAAATTACAAGCAATTTTGGTTAAACTGAAAACATTGACATAAAAAAAACCTAGATCTTGGGATTTTCCTTGGGAAAGTATTCAATTGAGTACATCGTCGTTTTTAATAAAAGAAAGGTTTCTGTGCATCACTAATTGGATGAGGAGTCATTTGATCATCTATCAATCAAAGTATAGGAAAAAATAAGTAAATTGTCAGTGAAGGTTAACAAGACAAGAGTGAATTAAAGCAATATAACAGACAAACACATTACACTATGAATCAAAGCAAATAAACAAAGGCTAGGTTTACGTGTGATTTTACACGTAGAATAGAAACTACAGTCTTAACAAGATTAAAAAGTATAGGGAGAACAGACAAAGAAGACATGAAAAAAGAAGAACCTTTCCCATCATAATAACAAAGGTGGTTTAGCATCGAATAAAGAAAAAAATATAACAAAATAAAAATCAAAATTGAATAAACAGATCAAGCACAATTAACCAACTTCACAAGTGTTAACTATTTTTTAGAGACAGGATTGTACGTTTGACAAGAACTAAAACTAAGTACCTAATGTACAAGACTTTCTTTTATTATCCTACACTAGTTCCCAAACATCCACAAAACATACGGATTTGGACCGTTAGCCGTAAAAGTGTTAATGCACAATGGCAAAAAAAAATATATATATGTTAAAGTAACAAGTTGCACAATGAGAAATAATTAAAGTATCTTAGATTAGGGGTTTTCTCTTACTGAATGTTGATGTTCGCTACTATAGTCAAAGCAAATAGAACTGGCGCGTTAAAGCAAGGCCCCACTAGAAAAACAGGCCATACTGCAGCGCGGGCAGCGCAATGCCAGTTCTATTTGATAATAGTTGAGCTAAACACATTATTTAGCAACTTTCCCCTGTGGAATTGCCTGGACCTTACCATATCAGAGAGGGTTTTAAGACCAAATTAAAATTTGAGTACTGTGAACAAACTGAAACCAAACTTAAGTGGTTTGTTGTACAATGGTTGTACCTTCAACATATCCTTGATTCCTTGATGCTGTTAATTCAGTGTTTCTTCTTCGATAAACTTTTTCTGAGAAAGATTTCTTGATGAAATCAATAAACATGAACTGACCTGGAACGAAATTTACATTGATGAATATAAAATATTTTTACAATAATTTAAGGTACATATTTAAAAGACTCGTCCCTTATGTTCAGTTCCTTTCTAAACAACTGGAAATATTTTACATTTTTGTAAGGTGATAATCTAAACCCTGGTTGTTTCTAATTCTAACCTTTTCTAACGCAGGTGATAAGAATTTTGGACACCTTAGGCTACAAAAAAGATAAAAATATTGATAAATTGTATGGTCTTAAGCTATTAAGTGATTTTCAAATAACCTAAACCTAAACCTCTTAAACATTAACATCTACCTCATGAAAGTGCAAAAAAATCACAGAAAGTAAATTATAAAAATATCAACTCTTAAATAAAATACTATCTTACCCTGCTCATTCTGGACATATAGATGATACCACGAGAGACTGAAAATGAAGGTAATTACAAAAAGATTCGACATGACTCCCAAAATGGCTGACAACAACGGCCAATGGAACATGAGATATCGTAGTCCACTAAGATGAGCTTGGATATGTATAGACGCTGAGTACAGCTCAATGAATCTTGATTGGATCTCTACGTAAATGTCTGTAACAGGATGACTCTGAAAAACACACAAACTGCATAACTTAAAAGAACATGGATAAAAAAACAATTCAAAGAATTATTCACCAACCCCCTGATTTGTAGTAGTTTTGACTATTCATAGAACAATACATTCCATTCCCATGTTGTTGCCAATTTTTTAATGAAAATACAATTTTGACATGGAAAAATAATAAAACATTTGTTATTTAAATTAATGAAAGGCTGGTACTCCAGCCCCATCTTCGAAATCTCTAAGGGTCCTCTACTTCTTCCTTGTCCTCCTTAGACACATGCTGCTGGCCCTTAACGTCGCACATATGGTTTTTACCCTTATCCAATTCATCACTAAACTGTAAGGTTTCTTCCATTTTTCTGTTACACGTTCTGCCATTGCTCTGAGCTGAGCAAGGTCTGAAACTCTTTGCCTAGCATTCCGTCCACAGACGTGAGTAGTGGGGTAAAAGAAGCATTTATCGTTTCTGTTATTGTTAAATATTTTCTCTTCTTCTCTCTTTCTGCATTCTCCAAAACTTTTTCGTATTAGAGTGTTTTGGTTCTCCTATTTTTGAATGAAAATTGAAGAAGTTGAATCAAGCCATTGATAGATTGCACGATAGTTACAGATTTTGGTAGAATTTGTCAACTTTTAACCGTGTCAAACTGATAGAAGCTAGGATATACCGTAGGTAGCATCTTTCATATCACATCAACTATTTCAGTAACAAAAAATGGTAGAAAAAAAGAGGTCTACTTCAGAATCCAAAGTCAATGATTGTAGGTTTGTTTTCATTAGAGATTTGATGTAGGCCTACAGTACAATATGTGAGATCTCGGTGATCCAGGGAAGGAGTTAAGTATCTGCTACCCCTCCCTCCTAATAGTTATGTCGTCCGAGGGCAGGACAGTAGAGAAAAAGGCATTGCCACTTCTACCCAATTCCAGCGATCTTCTTTATTCAACTAACCACTCTAATCTCCCTCTTTCATTTACACTTCTTTCTTAATAATATTCAACAAATTGTTCAGATATATTTAGTGTCAAATCAATGAAGAGTGTAAATTTAAACAAAAATCATAAAATATTAAACATTTAGATTACAAATATACATTGGAAAATGCAAAGTAAGCTTTTTTGGACCTTTTTCAGTTAATTCACTATCCCTATAAATTGTATGATACGAAGTCAAATTTAAATCTTGGTTACTGCCTACCCTAATACAACCTACAATAACTTAACCCTAAACAGTACCTATTTTGTTGATAATTATGCTAGTTCAACATAAAAAAATATTACCATATTATCAATTGAGATGGCAAGTGGATGCCACCTAGGTGTGTATTTTAACCCAAATATGAGTGAATGTTGAGTGTGTAATGAAGTAGACAGTTACAGTAGTGATATTAAATTGGAAAAAGTCCGCTTTTTGTTTGTTTTGGGTTTAAGGATTTAAAATTACTGTTCCACATTGAAAACATTCATCAATTAATTATTCACCTGGTGTTCCTCGAAATCTGAATAAAGTTCAATAGTAAGGAGTTGTTTTTCCTCCCTTGATCCAAATATCAGGAATGGTGAATTGGCGCAAACAAGAAGAAATTTGAGAAAAGGACTGCGATAGTGGATCATTGTGGATCTGCAAGAGTTTGAGACCAAGATTCCGTTTTGATCAACCATCCTTGTGCAGACCATGAACATTCCTATGAAACAAAGAATATTGTTGAAATAATTACAGAAAGAAATTTGGCTTCTAACTTTGTGTCATCGACTTTGAATAGGGTATTACAAAAGTAGACTTTTCACATCACTGATGCCTGTTTCAACAAGTCATTCTGTTGAGGTTTAAGGCCCAATTCACACCGAACGGACGTCGGGCGGAGACGTGGCACGGACGTGGCGAGGACATATGTCCGTTCCTCGCCTCCCCATGTAAACAAATTGGTCAATGCACACACAAGTGACGTGGCGCGGGCGGCCGCCCTCTCGCCACCGCCACGTCGCTTCGGCGTCCCTCGTGGCGTATCGGAAGTGGCATGTCCGTAGCGCGCCCGTTGTTCGGACTGCAAATATTGTACTATACTTACCAAACTTCTTGTGTATAGTGTGCTTGTACTTACCAACCTTGTTGTGTAGAGTTGTTTTTGTGTGTAGATTGTGAGTTGTTTCTTCAATATGTGAGACAACATTGAATTTAATATCAAATTTTGTGAGGAAGTAGAACAATTCCCTTGTTTGTACTAATTAAGTTGACATAAATTAACTAACACCATTGACATTAATATAAATAAGCAAAAACCAAAGCGTCTAGTCTACATACAGGTTGTCTCGCCACTGTACCGTCCCTTCACCGTCCCTTCGGTGTGCATTGAACACGCCACGTTACTGCCACGTCTGTGCCTCGTCCGTGCCACGTCTCCGCCCGACGTCCGTTCGGTGTGAATTGGGCCTTAGTGTGCTCTTTTAGACCAAATGCTTCTCTTTTACTTACAGTAGATCTTACCATTGTGATTACTCCTTTGGTTATACAGTAGAGCGTCAAAAATCCTAACCAATTGGGGCCGTAGGTACTGTACCTAGCTCTCTGTTTGGATTTTGAAACATAACTTAGAAATGCCTAATAGACACATAATTAAGCCTACAGTATTAAAAATACAGTTCTAGGATACAGTACCGGTACCTAAATGAAATAAAAACAATGGTTTTTGTACTTAGGTATTTTCTGTTCAATTCTGTAGGCTAATTCATTTCTTGAAAAATAATATGTAGAGTTTATACATTGGAAACGAACAAAACACTGACTGGCGAGGAATATTCACTCATTTCCCCACCGGACGCCGACTATTTGGCACGTGAAATTGTATAACATCTGTTGTCTCTGTGCTAATTCAATATTTTAAAACCCTCAGAAGCGGTTTGGATTTTTGACGTTATGATTTTTGATGTTCTACTGTACTACTAAAGGATATGCAATAGTTAGCAAATAAATTGCTATATTTAGTAAATATTAGTTAGGCTACGTATTAGTTATGATATTGATTAAAAATTCATTATTTTATCCTGAATCTTGTAAAAGAAACACTTAAAATTAAAAATATTAAGTATGCCCTATGCATTCACAGTTTCCTACAGTAAAAAATTTAATTTTCAATTTTGTGTACCGGTAGGTAGACTGTGGGAGCTTTCACTTCATAGTAAAATCTTTGATTTTACACTAAGCAAATAAAAACAATTCGTTTAAGTATTTATTTTGTTACTTATGATGTGCATTAACAGTAAGTTAATTGGATTTTGATTAATCTCTAAACTAAAAAAAAAACATTTATAAGTTAGTCATGGTTTTATCCAAAAGAACAAAAAAACGCTTAAGACCCCGAAAGAGAACAAATTTCATGGCTGAACACTTACTACCGTGTGTTAAAGATAGAGCATTGCACTAATTAAGAGTGATGATTAGGAATTATGGTAATTACAACCTCTGATAGCACTTATGTTTTTAGTTATTACTATGGTTAAAGGTTATCAGCTGTCTTATACAGCTGTATATTGATTAGGACTAAGGCCTAAATAAGAAACACTAATAATCAGCCTTTACAAATTGTATTGCTGTTTTATTAGAATTGTTTAGAAGACGTAAAACTGTGGCCCAATAAATGATGAAAATATACAAAGGTTGTCCGTAAGTTAAGGTTTCCGATAAGTTCTCGACACAACATAGCAAGCTAGCTCAAATCAAACACTAGTGTCGTGTTCTTTTAACACTATTATTCCAACTAGTTACCGATACTCACCCTTATGCGACAAAGGGTCTCGCTATATTATCCAAAAACCATTACAGTAGAGTCCCTCTTATCCGGACTCCTGGGGACCGAGGCCAGTCCGGATAACGGGTTTTCCGGTTAAACCGACGTCCTCAAAAACTTGTTATGTAACCCAAATAATTGACTTAAATTTAGGAGAGCATTGTATTTAGACACGTGATCACTGGTCTCAAATCTTTCCCACGAGAACAGTCGTTTCAGTACCGCCCACTTCCTGCCGATCTAGTCTGGTTAAACCAATGTGCTGATAAAAATTGTGCGGTTAAAGAGATGTCATTTCTGCCGGGTGTAGTCCGGCTAAACCGATGTCCGGTTAAAAGGTGTCCGGATAAGAGGAAGTCTACTGTATGAGGTTAGATTGATGATTACACCGATCAATTCATGGACAGCTGTCGCAACTATTACCATGATGTTAAATATTGATTGAAATAATTTTAGAGGGTAGAAACAATTATCGGACATAATTTATTAATAGCTCCATAATTATGATAGAATACTTGTCTAGCAAGTGTAACTGTCTGGTTAGTCATGACACCAACTTAAGTGGTTCACAGGAAACGTGTTAAGACATGTTTTATTCCTCATTGACTCATGTATCAAAGGTCTTACCTTCATTATTTAATGAACCATCTTCTACACTGACCCAGTTTGCGGATGATGTAACTGTTATGATAGAAATATAATAAGTTTAAGATATTTATAATTTACTGTGGGACTTGTAAGCAGCATAGTAAAAAAACTCTAGGCATGGCTTATGGTCATTATGAGGTAGCCTAAATAAGAACACAGCTAGTTTGATGCTAAATTAATATTTTTTAATTATTTGTTTTAACTCACAAAGCTTTGAGTAGGGGCCTGACGTTAAACAAGCCAATCAACTAAAAGTTGTTAAATATACCTTAAGGTAATTTGTTATGGAATTGAAGCTTAGTTAAAACCGTTATTTGTTTGTCAGGTAATTCATTTCCATAGAAAGATACATTTTACTAAGATCAGAACTACTAGGCTTCATCGTCTTTGAGGCCATTCCTTGTGCCACAAAAAGAATGGAAACAAGATAATCAAATGGAGACTGTCAAATCAGCCAGAGACATGAGACTGTCGTGCACATTTCACATTTTCTTTAAAGTATTTGACCACAGTTGATATGGTTTGACGCATTTGATACAGTTACCTACCAAAATTAGATTGTGCGTTCCTTCCCCATTTAAGAGAGAATAGCTTTTATATAAAATTGTTGTACAGATATTGCATTGATAAGTACCTAAATAGTAAGAGACAACATGTTTCTACATACCTAGCTCTACGTTTGCTGGGGATTCAGGCATTTCTAAGTTTAAGTGGACTTTATATCTTTGGCCTATCATGAGAAGTTGTTGCTTTTTGGTGAGTTGAACATGGGCTGCAGGAAAACTGCAAACTCCTTTTTCAGATTCACAAGATCTGGAAATTAACATAGAATAGAAAATAGGACAACTTAAAAAGTACTGTAAATTAGGAATAATGAAATAAATCAGCATTACTATTTTCCCTTTTGAATATCCTACATTATCTGATGCTACAAACCATTTCATCCGCTCAGTAACTTACTTGTCTTTATGAAAGTTTGAGTCCTGTGCAAATTAATAGCTTCTCCATAACGTTAAATGTTAGTTAACACACATTAATTTACTTATTTAGACATAAGTTAGCCTTTAATCCTTAAATGGTTAATTTAAAAACAAGATCCAAACAAAATATTTTAATTTTCTTTAAAGCTTATTCTGAAGTTCCCACTTGAAATAATTGACTTAGGCCAACAAAATAGTCTAAGTTACATGATGCAGGCATAGGGTAAGTTACTTATTGTTCGTTCCTACTTTATTTATACCCCCCCAGACTGGGGGTACTGGGGGGCGGCTTGGGCTATCCCTTCTCCAGAGCCCTCCAAACCTGGCTACGCCACTGAGAGAGATAAGTTAGATCAGGGCAGAGACTGACATCAGGGCCAGGGTTGCCACCCGTCCCGATTCTGGTTCCTTATGCCCGTATTTAAGCCTGTCTAAATCCAGGGGGGAGGGGGGCCATGTCCCGATTTTTCCTTGACTTTAGGTGGCAACCCTGATCAGGGCAGCCTACTGTATGAGTATATTTTAAGGTGTAGATGAGTGAACTTATGAAACTGCATTATGTGCATGAAGAAACATTATGCTACTCAGTGGCGTAGCGACTGTGGAGCGGTCGCTCCAGGGCGGAAGGCTCTAGGGGGCGGGACTTCTTCAAGAAAATAAAACTGTTATATTAAAATCCGATATACAGTAGGCCTACATTTAAATACGAAATTAAAGTAAGATTTTCTCTCAACATGTAAATATATATAAAAAAAACTAATACAGTAGAGTCCCACAAACTCGGCACTCGATAACCCGGCAGTCTGTATAACTCGGCCATCACCTGGCTCAGAAAATTCATAATTTTTAAAATTAAATAGGCCTTATGTATGTACAATATACATTTTTTATTTCCTAAGATACCAAGGATTTGTTGTACTACCTATATCTGATGATTTGATACTGACTTGAAATATAAATATTCAACATTCAACAGTTAAACCAGATGGAAACCATTTTGATAAACCATGTACAAAATGTATGTTTTGTGAATCATACAGCTTAATGAATTGAATGGTGACGTGTTGTGTGGCGAAAAATACAGTAGGCCTACATCTCACTAGCACAAAGTGTCTTCTGATGGCACAAAAGAGTTTGGTAATAATATATTGTGAAACAAAAGTTTAGTAGGCCTATGGTAGGTACAAGTTGTGTTTTAGGCACGTAGGCCTATTGAATACGTCATGATCATCTTAAAATAGGCCTACCTACCATTTTGGGTACACTTCCACATCTGTTGGCACAAACAATCGAATGATTAATATTGATTATTCGATTGTTTAATTCGATATATCGTTTGGTTCCCGGTAGTTAAACTTAGGTTAGGTTAACCTTACCAAACGATGTATCAAATAATCGATATATCGATCGATATTTTCATTCGGTTGTTTGTGCCAACAGATATGGAAATGTACCCACCATTGTTGTAACGGAAATTAATATGTGGTGGTGATACTCAATGTTTAAGGGTGGGGAGGGGGGCTCTTAAGCAACTCTGCTCCAGGGCGTTCCAAACCTGGCTATGCCACTGATGCTACTAAATACCCATGTTGGCTAGGCTCATTTAACTTACAATCTCAGCCAGATCGGGTTGCAAGTCGTTAAGCAGCTTGTTACTTAACTTAAAGTTAATAAATATAGAATATTAAGCAACTTACGAAAACTGAAAATGTACAGGTCTTGAATGTGAAAGAGATGGCATGTACAGGTAATAAAACACAATGTATAAAAAAATTGATGTCCATACTATTGATGCAACAACCAGTCCAAACATTCCTCCTTTGAAAGCACTTTCAAATAACAGTTCAATACTATCTATAGTCCTTCTTTTGTAATTTCCAACACGTCGAGAAATCATTCTCAAAAATCTCATTTTATATCTATGCAAAATAAACATTTCAGCAATATTAATTAATTACTTTCTCGTTATAGTAATATTACCCTAACAAAAACACGTAGTAATTCTCCTAAACTTAAATGATACAGTCTTTCGGAATCAGTCACAATAAACTTATGTTAACTTTATCTTGGCTTTGATTCTTTCTTGGTTTCTTGAACTTGGAAGTCAAGACAAGTACAAGATAATTTAGATGATGAGGTTAGCTTTTTGTTTTATCTCTATCTCTATCAGGTTTCTTCTTTTTCTTTTCTAGTTTGCTTTTATAAAAGCTGGCTTGGTTTATGTGTAGTTACCATGTAACAACACTATTTTACCTATACAATTTTCCCGGGCTTTTTAGAAGTGCAAGCTAGCATAATGCTAGTTAGGAAAATATTTTAGTTTTTCTAATAAATTGAGTTTCCCGAGATTCATTGCTTAAAGATAATGTGGTTAGATGTTTTAGAGTTTTAATATCTGGTCCCACGGCCACCTTTAACTACAGGCCGCGGGCCGCGGCCTTGTAGAATTGGCAACGTACGTCCCATAAGATAACATGGCAGACAGGTGACATCAGCTCATTAATTCGCACTTTATTGATTTTAATTTATGAACATACATCTATTATAATATTAAAAATAAAACATGCTGAATTTAAAACCGAAACAATATGAATTAAAATCTAATATCTGTACATTTTAAGCGGAGTCAATATTGTCATAGTACAGTAACCAATCTTTCGTAAATACACAAATAGTACAATAAAAATATATTTGACCCAAAAAAATAGCACAACCGGGAAATTTGGTGGAGATGTTGGGTGTACCTTCCTTTTGAACATACTAAAAGTCCCCTAAAATTGAAGCTGTGCTACGGCCACCATATTGGAAAATGGCGGCATATTTCTGTATTTTTCACTATAGTGACTTTATTATTAGAGATACAGGAAAAAGCTAAAAATACAAAATGTAGTCCATTTAAAAATACACATTTTTTGTATTTATCATCTTTCTCTAAACCCAACGGCTTTTGAGTTATTTGTGATTAAGTATATTTAGTTATTTCTATTTATAAAAAGTAGGTGAAACACGCAGAAATTGACCGTTACTTTCAAGGATTATGATAATTTATCCCATTTAGTTAAATAGTGTGATACTATAAAATCTTAAAATTTAAGCTTATTTTATGAGCAAAACACAACTCCGCCACAGCAAACCTGCAGACTCAGCAAATTTCCATTTGATTGGATGTTTTATTAAATGTATATAAATAAAATTAGGTTCAACAGGTACCTAGGTTTGCTGCTACAGGTAGGTTATTATAGTGTGTTTTTTTTAAAAGTAAAATATCAATAACATAGTATAAAATAACTAATTTTCCAAGTTTTATCATAATATATCTATAAACAAGCAAACTACAACAGTTAACTGACTCATAAGAGTACCATGGGAGTTTTAAATTTAAAATTTACAAATTTGAATATACAAATTTTGATTGTGTTTAATAAAAATATGGTGATTATTCGTCACGGTTAGAATATTAACCAAATGGCTTTTCAAAAGGAGATGGAGCCTGTTATTTAAGTAACATTAATTCGTACCAAGCACCGAAAATATTGTATGCAGTGAGGTAATCTACCATATTTTGTAAAGTATGCAATAGTCATTTTTATATATTATCCTCATTTTTTACCCATTTAATAGTTAACATTTTAGTATTTTGATGGCACCACTACACTATCTAACTATACTTGACATCCTATTGTAAATTTGGAAGGCTGTTTTTCGTGTATAGTTCATGTTGGTGACTAATTAAGTATGGTATAGTATAGTTTGAAAACTAAGTATAGTTAGTTTTATTTATCAAAAATCGGTGAAACCTATCGCAATCAACGGTTACTTTCAAGCTTTAAGACAATTATTCATCCCACTTAGTTGATATCAGAGTCAGGCCCGTTTTTGAACCTGTCAGCGCCCTAGGCACATCTAATAGTAGCGCCCCTTTGCAATATATTTTTTATTTATAGATATAGATATTTGAACCGTGAATTTTGTATTTCAACCTGGAGTTTTCAATTTTCCGTGATCGCGCATGAAAACAGTGACTTTCCGTGACCGCGGGAGACGATAATATGTCTACACACGGCCGCGAGGGATGATCAGAATTTCTGCAATCGCAGAAGACGATAATGGTATCTACAGAGCCGCAACGGATGTTCAGAATATTGCCACAATCACGGAAGATGATGATAATGTCCACACGACCGCGGGAAACCGCAAGAACTTTGCCGCGATCGCGGAAGACGATGATGATCTCCACAAAACTGCAGGACATGATTAAAATTTTGCCGCAATCGCGGGAGACGATTACCATGGATTCATGACTGCGGGATACGTACGATATCTACAGGACCGCGGGTGATACAATAGAGTAAAAATTTAAAAACGTACGTTTTCAGGAAAAGCACTTTGCAAATTTTTTCCCCCTTTTTTCAAAACTTTTATTATTTTTTTTATTTCATTAACATTTGAAGTTTCATAAAATGTCCATGGTAACGCAATATCGTTGGTAGTTTTCTTTTTAAAGAGCATCTTTAGTGGAAAAACACAAAATCCTGTCACGACCATAACGGACGTTTAAATGAATATTAAAAATAGTTAATATTATTTTTATAACTATGTTTTCCTATAAACTAATTTACTTTTATGACCATTATACAATAAAAAGGTCACTGGGCTTTTGGTTTATTTGGTCTTTCTAGAAAAAAATAAAAAAAACTCAAAAAATAGAAAAAAAGCCAATAAAATCTTTTTAAGTTTGTGTAACTCCGAAAAAACTTACCTGAGACCCGAAAAATCGTTATGTTTGTATAGAGGTGTGCTTCTTTTGTGTATAAAACATTGAAATATGACAATATTTTAATTTTTGAAATTTTTATGATAGAAATCATAAACGTGATGGTCAGGGACAAGCGGTACGGTCGTGAATTGTCTGGAATAATCTAAATCTTTCTAAACAATCCTTCAATTATACTGTTAGTTATAATAAAACTATGTGTTTCAATTGAACTAAACTGTTCAATTTACAATTATATTAAAGTTATTGTCACGACCAAACACACTATAATCCATAAGGCTGGATTGGTCGTGAAAAAACCCGCGATGGTCGTGAAACTTTGGTCGTGAAATTACGTGTTATTTGGCTCTGTTCTGGCGGTAGCCCTGCACCTCATGTTCGAGGATACAAAGTGGACTTCTAGGCTAATCTAGCAATTGAAATATCTTATAAACAAAAATTAACACCATGTCTACTTCATCGAATGACTACGTACGGTCATGGACACACCAAAATTACAAAAAACACAATCTTTCCTTTATTAATCTTGTAATTCCTCCTTTCAACTCGAAACGACCGGCACTACAATCCTGACGTACACCCCGAACTAGTCTCTAAAACCAACTGACTCCATCGACGCCAGGCTTGCCACTGTCGTGCTCCAAAGTTGAAAATTTTTCCCAAATGGTCGTGACGCCAAATCGAGGGACAGACTTATTTTGTCATGGTAGTCAGTTTGCAATGACAATAAAATTATAATATGCTCCTTTTTTGTAAGTTTAATAACCATTGATGACATAAAAATATGGCTTTATATATTTCGGCATGAATAATTAGTCTAAAAACAGCGTGAAAGTTGATAAATGTACCCTAGGGACACGTCATGGTCGTGAATTTCGAGACTTTAAAAATACGAAAAAAATACCTAGAACGTATTTAAAACCAAATAAATGTGTGTAACATGTTGCCCCCGTCCCAAAAAATATTAAAACACAGAATAATAAACTACAAATCCAGTATCTACGAAGTAAAAGGCCAGGGACATGAAAACGTACGTTTTTAAATTTTCACTCAATAACTATTTCTACACGGCCACGAGGGATGATCAGAATATTGCCGCGATCACGGAAGACGATGATAATGTCCACACGACCACGGGAAACAGCAAGAATTTTGCCGCGATCGTAGAAGACTATGATGATCTCCACACGACTGGAAGACATTATTAACATTTTACCGCAATCGCGGGAGACGATAACGATGTCTTCACAACTGCGGGAAACGATTACGATGTCTACAGAACCGCAGAATACAATAATGCCGCGATCGCTCAAGACGCTAATAATGTCCAAATGACCGCAGGAAAAGATAAGAATTTTGCCTCATTCGCCGAAGACGATTATCTCCATATGTCCGCGGGAGATGATTACCATTTTGCCACAATTGCGGGAGGCGATTACTATGTCCACACCACTGCGGGGGACGATAAGATGTCTCCACGGCCGCGAGGGGTGGTCAGAATTTGACCGGGATCGCGCAAGACGAGGATAATGTCCTCACGACCGCGGGAAAATATCAGAATTTTGCCTCATTTGCGGTAGACGATGATAATCTCCTCACGATCGTGGGATATGTTCATATATTGCCTCGATCATGGAAGACAATTTTATGTCCAAACGACCTGACTGCAGAAAAAAGTAAGAATCTTGCCGCAAACGCGGGAGACGATTACGATGCCTACACGGCCGCGAGGGGTTATCAGAAGTTTACCGCGATAGCATGCAAATACTACCACAATTTTTTTTAATTTCCAAATTTTTGGCGCCCCCAATAAAAGCCAATTGCCTCGCACCCTAGGCACGTGCCTACCGTGCCTATTCGGTAAATCGGCCCTGATCAGAGTGATAGTGGTAGTGCCATCAAAATATTAAAATGTTAATTTATTGAATGGGTAAAAATGAGTAGAAAATATTAAAACCCCTTCGGTTAGTATTCGAATCGGGACGAATAATCGCAATATTTTTAGTAAACACAACCAAAATTTGTATAATATTTTAATTTGTAAATTGCAAATCTTAAACTACCATTAGACATTCCATCCCCATGTTAAAGTTGTAGCCAGGTTTTTAATCAAATTTGTCCTAGTTGATGTGAGCCACCTACAGACTGCGCTGATCTAAATTACTGATTTCTGACGATTACACGATGGTTTTTACCATGTTAAATTGATGGAATGACTTATTATGAGCTATAGCAACTGTTGTGACCCAGCAACTATGTCAGTAACAAAAAATAAGGTACAAAATAGAGTTTTAGACACTAGCGCAATCTGTGACTAGCTCACACAACTACGTTCTTTTTTAGTAAAAAATTGGTGACAGCTGATCCATATAGATGGGATGTCATATGAATTAGTTAACTGTTGTAGTTTGTTTGTTTATAGATTTATTATGATCAAACTTGGAAAATTAGTTTTTTTATACTAAGTTATTGATATTTTACAAAAAAAAAAAAAAAAAAAAAAAAAAACACTATAATAACATACCTGTAACAGCAAACCTAGTTACCTGTTGAATCTAATTTTATTTAAATACAATTAATAAAACATCCAATCAAATGGAAATTTGCTGAGTCTGCAGGTTTGCTGTGGCGGAGTTGTTTTACTCATAAAATAAGCTTAAATTTTAAGATTTCATAGTATCACACCAGTTAATTAAATGGGATAAATTATCATAATCCTTGAAAGTAACAGTCAATTTCCATGTGTTTCACCTATTTTTGATAAATAGGAAAAAAAACTAAATATACTTAATCACAAATAACTCAAAAGCCGTTGGGTTTAGAGAAAGATGATAAATACAAAAAATGTTTATTTTTAAATGGACTACATTTTGTATATTTAGCTTTTTCCTGTATCTCTAATAATGAAGTCACTATAGCGAAAATATACAGAAATATGCCGCCATTTTCCAATATGGCGGCCGTAGCACAGCTTGAATTTTAGGGGACTTTTAGTATGTTCAAAAGGAAGGTACACCCAACATCTGTACCAAATTCCCCAGTTGTCCTAATTTTTTTTAGGTTTATGGAATTTTTCTCTTATTTTTACTGCACTAAAATACTATTAGCTGCTTCCAAACAAAACAGCTGTTACAACAACCACTTGCGACGTTGCCACATCGAAGGCCGCGACCTGTACAAAAAAAAGTTGGCTGTTTGAATTAAGAGGGAGAGAGTGGAAAAAGAAGAACAGTAAATTTAGGCTTCGTCAGCTGGTCAGCTCCACGCTCCAGCTCGCTGTGTCGACTGCTGAGGTGTCACCTCCACCTGTCATAGTCACATGATCATAGATAGACATAAATGATTTATTATTGTGTTGCGTTGCGTTGGGTTCGGATGAATAGTGTTGTCTAGCTTTAGCATAACATAACCTAAATTAAATACACCGAAATTTGAAAATTTAAAATCATATCAAAATATTCCTTTAAAAATTAATCTATTGAAGTACCGGTAGTGCGTGGAATTTGTGTTCTCAGGTACCTAACTTACTACCTACTGTAATTCTAACTTGAGTTTAGATTTTATGATTTGATTTGCTTTGACAAGTGTGTGTGCTAATCTTAAACCCTTTGAGCGATTTTCCATAGTATTTATACCAATTTGAATTGCTTATTTACTGATTAGGCTTATATAAGAACTCTTGAATAATACAAATTAAGTTTAGGGTGGACAATCATTTAAAAAGGATAAGTCTAAAACTTAGGTAGCCTACAAATATTAGTATTACTTGTCTGGTTAGCTGATTGGTTTTTACTTTAACACTAAACTTAGCCTTCAAATCCAATATGTCTGGTTCGGCCCAAGTGAGGTCGACTTCTTTAATGAATACTGGTACTTTAATACTTGAGTGCTTTATCTCCGATCAGAGTCCCGGCCAATAGTAGCTTATGTAGGCCTTATGTAAGCTATCTATGTTTTTTGGACTAGCGGGGCGAGTTAGAAAAGTGCACGTCATTTTAACTCTTTGAGCTCATAGGCCTATTTACAAGTAGGTTAAGAATAAGTGTTATTTGAACTGAGAGTTTAAACTTGGTAATTTTTAAGTTTTTGACATTGTCACGGGTTTCAATGCTTTCATTGAAGAGTTTCAATGCTGCCACCATGAGTCATGACTCTGTTTGATTAACTTGTTTATTTATTCATTGCTAAGTTACGGTCAAACAACCAATACCTAAACATATGACAAAACGTAATACATAGGCCTAATCAGTTCAGAAAAAGATCAGTTTTAAGAAAGCATTAAGCATCCAACTTGAAAGCAAATACCTATATGATAGATAGAAAAATAATAAAAAAAACACAACAATTTAAAAATATAACAAGATAAAAATATAACATTAGGCTATAAAAAGGAAATAAATAAGTGAACACCATACCTGACAGACAGTTTCAAACCTTTGATTTATGGTGTCTCCTGTTTGAAGAGACGTCCTTTAAGACCATTTTGCACAGATAAGAGCCAGCATTTTAGCAGAGATTTCAGCAATTCTTAAGTACTATTTATTTTTGCAAACCATCTTGTTTAGATACGTATTGTTTAATGGCATTTGCCGTAGGAATAAATAAATAAATAAATGACTCAATGTTCTACTGCACTAATAATGAGGTTAACCCACACTTTTATGTGGTTAACTGAAAGCTCCAGTGTAGTAGCCCTACCTACTAAATGTTAACATTGTTGCACCATTTTGATTTAGTTTACTATTTTTATGATATAGCCTATATAGATTTTTTATTTGCTTCAGGGTTTGCTTTGAATGGCGTATATAAAAAGTATTGAACAAGCTGAATTATATTCCAAATTCCGACCGAAGCCTCCTGAAGAATTGATTGAACAAATCTTATTGTTTCTTAAGGAAGGGGTAAGTCTCATTTTTCCTCTACTTTTCAATATTAAATATAACTTAATATTTTCTAACTATACTATACAAATGCTCCATAGCTTGGATGTAGGAGCTAGATCTAGCATGTACGTGGTTAATGTACCCAATTTCACTGGGAGCAACCACAAACAACTAGCTTAAATATTGCATTGCTTTATCGTTTCATGGGACCTCCTCAATGGTTTATAGAACAAGGCAATAGATAAAAATTATCAATCAATTGCGAGTTTTACATAAAGGAAAGATGAAGTATTTTAAAATACAGCAAGCATTTTCTATCACATTTGAACTACTTAGTAACACAAATTATTTAATACACTCTGGAAGCATTCTATGAATTCATATAAAATGGAATAGGTACTTACTATTTCCTGAAAACGCAGAATTTCTCACCTTTTATTACAAACAGAGAATATTAATGACCAGTGGAATTATTACTAAGCTTACAATTTCATAGGAAGAATGCCCTTTACACCAAGCCTTGGATGTAGGCTGTGGTTCAGGACAAAGTACAGAAGTCTTGTCTTCCTACTTCACAAAAGTTATCGGCATTGATAACAGCAGGGAGCAAATTGAACAAGCGCAGCTTAAGAAGAAAAGTGAAAACGTAATTTACAGGTAAGATTCACTGATTTTACTTAATATTAAAATGAAAACCATGAAAACCATTACTACCAATGAACAAGTTAAAGCCATTTTGACTCCTTAAAGGCCTGAAGATGGTGCAATCTAAGGGCCAAAACTAGTTACCAGTTACCACTACAGCTACAACATATTACTTTATCCATAAATATTAAAATACCATTTAACAAATACAAATTCAATAATTTTAGAATGTCCGAGTTATCTGGGATAAAAAACAAGAGACTGTATTTCAAGATACCATGGGACA
The DNA here is from genome assembly GCF_028750875.1 of Macrosteles quadrilineatus. NCBI lineage: Eukaryota > Metazoa > Arthropoda > Insecta > Hemiptera > Cicadellidae > Macrosteles > Macrosteles quadrilineatus. Next base: position 78,907,692 of record NW_026542601.1, read on the forward strand.
AGTGTCTGTATGGCTGTCCTGAATAACATGATAGTAAATACAGAAAAAAAAATTACATAAGAAGTCACACTTGCTCCGATTGGGACTGATGATGACTGGTCAAAATTGGTCACCATTGTAACATCTTATGTAATTGTAATTTTAATTTTATTTGCAATCTTGTGATTGTTTGCAGTATAAATAGCATTTACACAATGTTGGAACACATATTTTAAAACCCGAGTCAAGAAGTTATCAGATTGTTCATAAGTCTACAGTTTGCCAATGGCCATAGGTAAAGGGCTCTAGGAAAAATCGGTTTGATTTTGTTTTTAATGGAAGAGCAGAATTACCTGTATGGTGGACAAGTCTTATCTGTAGGAAACAAATTTATTTGTTTTACCAAATATAACACTCACCTGCTTTATTATATAAAGGGTAAATTCATCAATATTTCTTCTACATGTTACCAATCATCCAGTTACTTTTTTATTGTTTTGTAACTTTAACAATTATAACAATATTGATCAAAACAATCGTGATTGGTTTTCAGAGTAGGGTCGGCAGAGCAGCTCGGAGAAGGCGATGGCAGCGTAGACCTAGTCACTGTAGGCATGGCCGTACATTGGTTCCAGCTGGACGAGTTCTGGGCCGAGGTGGGGCGAGTGTTGCGGCCGGGTGGTGTCTTGGCCATTTACGGCTACAATCTCCCTCGGCCCTCGGTGGGCGAAATGTCTCTGGCAGATATTGTACAAGATGTGAGTAACTTTTAGAACACAGCTGACAGTAGACGGAGTCAAAAACCCAAAAGTAAAGAATTTGAACGTTTGTTGTCAACTTTGGTAATTTGAAATCAAATGCTTCAAATTTTGTTCCAGTAAGCTGTCATTTTAGTAGAGCATTCTTGCTCAGAGTTTTGGTTCTGTCATTTAACTATCCAAAAACTTTGAATTTTGATTTTCAATTAAATATTTATTATCAGAAAATATTTTTTTAATTAAATTAAGACAAGAATAGTGGTTAAATACGTTGTTTATTTAAATTACAACCTACTTGGGGGTTTATAAACCAAAAAGAATTATGACAGAGTCCTTCCTTTTTCCTGACAGGGTACAGCCCTTGAATGAACCATTGAAGGAAACCGGCATTTGCCTAGGTGAGAAAAGAAACCTTACAAACTTACCTCGGAATGGCCAGCCTGATAGTCAGACCTCCCGAATGTGAAATGGTACGATGCTACTTCTCTCGGTCAGATAAATACTATTCATAGATACCTAATACTAGATATATGAGATAATAAATACTAGACTACTAAACACTATAATACTTAATCCTATAATTCCCTCCTTATTCTTGTCACTTCTCACTGCTCTGCAGACCTTAATGTTGGTTCTTGGGCTTCCATCAGCTCACGCTGTTGAGATATATTTTCCATTTATTTCTCTCATTGTTCTCAGATTTTTAGATTTTAGTTTAGCTATTTCGATTTCTGTCGGTTCCTCTGGTTTCCCAAAATTTTTTTAAACATTGGCTGTTTTTTCAAGCAATATAATTTGCATGCAATTTAATCCTTTTTGATTTGATGCAGTATACAGTCAATTATAACAGAACCCTTTGTTATTCCACAAACTCTACGTATAACTGTAGACTCAAATATGTTTGTTTAGTTGTCCTTTCCAAAGACCCAACCGAACAATCGTGAAGAATTCACAAATTGCAAACATGCATTGACTGTCAAGCATTTTTCTGGATTTTATATTCTCCAGTTCAGTATAAACATGTATTCACTGTTCCAAATTCTTTAGTGAACAATGGAATTAATAAAGTAAATTGTTTCTATGGAAACAGATTTGTTTCAATGAGAGAAATTGTTTCAAAGAAGTTTAAATTTTAAAACATGATAAAATAAAAATACTAAATAGGCTTCTACAATTTTATGTCTTTTAGTGCTGTTTGAATTGAAAATGAATTAAATTGGCATTTGCAAAAATGTTCTACTTCCTACCAGATGGTTGCTTAGACCTTGTGTTTGTGCTTTGAAAGCAATCACAACACAATTTCAAAAAAGCTATGAACACTTAAACAGAATGATTAAGAAAAATTTGCCATATTGATATTAATTTTGATGTTGATGAAACAGACAGGCTGAGATCAGATTTACAATCGGTGATGGAGGTTTTTTTTTGTGGAGGGAGGAAGAGCTTCGGCAGAGCTCTTACCTCTGTATCCCACAAACAGTTATTAACGACCTTGACCCTGAACTGAGAGAGTCCGCTATTCACCGACGATCATGATCTAATTTCCTGGACAATAAAGGCTAGGGCAGAACTAATTGACCTTAATTATACCTTAATTAAACCTTGACGTGACAAAAATTACACTTGTTCCTTGTGTAATTTAAGTGAACACAAAACAATTTGCCATTTTGTTTCAGTTTGTCCTATTCTAAGACAAATAAGTTAAAATTGAATACTTAAATAGGGGGAATTAGCGTGTCCTGGAGGAATATTTAAAAAGAGCACGGCATTATAGGTGGAGTTTTATTAAAGAATATAATAACTAAATCAATACACTTATAGAAATAAGAAATACCGCCGTTATTTGTTCTTTTAAAGCTAATCTTTTCTTTTTACTCTAATTTTTCTATTCTGATGGCCTTTAAGCATCTTTTATTTCTGTGTAAATCAATATTAATAGAAAAATGTAATTTTTTTATTTTTATTTTACAAATTGTTAAAGACAGATTAATTTAGTGAAGTAAATGTAAGTGCCAACCGAACAGATGGCTATTTTAACCATTGTTCTAAAGTGTGATTTTTGCAGTGAATGTGTATATAGTAGAACCCCTCATATCCGGTCACCACGGGACCAAGCCCCTGGCCGGATAACGATTTGGCCGGATAAACCAACCTACTATGAAAATGACAATTCATACCTAAATAATAATAGGTAATCAATATATGCAATCAAAAGTATAATTTAATTCTGTTCTGGGATAATTTTTAGAAAAATAAACATGTTTGTAAAAAGAAAAAGAAAATATTTGTAGGTTAAAGTCATTAAGTAATAAATGTACAAATATTGTGATTTCAGGTAGCAAAACCTATTAAATGGAGGTAAAAATGACAATAAATTGTATTTTAAGATCATGAGGACTTAAATGGTACATGCATTTCTACTCAACATTCTTATCCATTTTGTGAAATACAAAAATTAATGTACTGTACTGTACTAACCCCACTTTGGAAATAATCAACCAACTGATCAGAGGTTAGGCCTACTAGCTCAACTGAGTATAGTGACTCAGCAAATAAATGTATATACAAACAGATAAGTAAAGAGAACAATTTATTTTATGACTTGAGCAGTCACAAAGACTAGTGCTTGCATCTAAACGTCTGTAAGCTGTGAGAAAAACATTTTGATATTGGCTTCCTGGAAGGGACCGGATAAACAGAGGACCGGTAAAACCAAGGCCGGATATGAGGGGTTCTACTGTAACTGAGTTAGTAAATAAAGTACTTATTTAATTTAATTTAATTCATTAATTTCTTAAACAGAATTTGGGAACCCAAATTTAGTTCCTTCATAAGTTTAAAAAGATGCAACCTTTACCCTGTGGATGTGAGAATTTGTTGGTCAAAATCAAAATCATTCAATGTAAAGTCATCTCACAAAAGTGTGGAAAGAATCAAGTTTGTTTATCAGTGCATTAATATATTATGTGATATCCATTTCATCATCCTTTAATATCATTATGTTTAATTTAATGTACAGTATAATTCAAATTATCCGATGGCCAACTATCTGAATCTCCGGTTACCCTAATTACTCACGGGTTGGTGAGTCGGTGGCTCAGTTGGTAGCGTCACGGACTTGGGGCAAAAGGCAGCAATGTCGTGGGTTCGGATCCTTGTCATTGCTGAACAATTTATCAGTACACTTCACCTTTGTACTGTACCGGCTCACCCCTTGCTTTGTTGGATAGGTTCCACGCACGGGCAGTTAGTCTATGTGGACGGGCAAATGCAAGGTTAAAAGAGGCCCTTAAAGAAATAATAAAAAAACTTTAAAAAACCAAAATAATAAGAATCATTATTATAGAAAGTAGAAGCCATGATCGGGGCAAAATCAAAACATCTCTCACAGCCATGTTGACATCATTATCGTCTCCTGTGGATATGGAAACATCGTCATCACACTTTGCCATCAGGGTAAAATCTTCCACGTCTTTCGGGGTCTTGTGAACATCATCATAATCTTTCGTGATCGCGGACAAATGTTAAACATATCCTATGGTCAGGTAGCTATCGTCATTGTTACCCGCGGGCCACAGAAACATCGTCACCGTTTTCTGCGATTACGGCCATGTCATGAATATTTCCCTATCAGTAAAACAACAGATTTGATTCTAAATATTGGTTACATGTGTGTTATTTCAACCTTATTAGTTCTCCTTTTAAAATACTCTTTTTCTAGATGATTCAAGACACACTTGGAAAATATGTTCCGGAAGGAAGCAAACTAGCTTATTTTGAAGGTTACAGAGGTTTTCAGTTCTCAAAAGTGCCATTCTCTAGTCAGCCTCCTTTAAGGTGAGAAATACTCATTTATAAATTAATTTTATTTAGTGTTAAGTTTCAATAATAAGTCTTTATACTATATTGTCTCAAATCTGCCTTAGACTGGTATATGGGATGACATTTAGGACTCTTAATTACCATTATAACATCTTATTCAATTTAATAGAATCGTCACAGCAATTGACCATAAACATAAAACATTTTCGTCAACAAAAGACCTCAGAAATCTTTTTTAATCCATCAGCATATTTCAGAACTGTAAGTTTTAACACATTTTAAAATATTTCTAGTGGCAGAAACGTTTCTTAGCTTAAATAAAACGTATAGAAACTGTGTCATTGAGGAAGCTTTCTCTCAAACAATTCATTGTTTTGGTTGGTGTTTCCACAGTATTTGCCTACTTAAGTAGCTCAATCAATATAGTCATAGACTAAACAACACAAGTAGACTTCTCATCCAATTGTAAATTTTGAAGTTTGTTTTTTGTGTCTAGTTCATGTCCGGTGACACTGATTGCTAGTGTTGACGAAATTTTGTTTATATTATTCTAGAGTTAATTTCATGATTTTTGTTTTACTGTTTGGTTATATAACTAGAGACGAGGAATTGTTTATGATTAGATTGTTTTATTTGGTCAAACGAGGTTTTAATTGGCTAAAATAATAAGAAACAAATTATAAACAAAACACAACCTCTACAGTGCACCGGACATAACTAACAATAAACTTATTAGCTTCAGCTGTTTTATAAGGATGAGAAATCTACAAAGGGAGTGTATGTTTTATCTGCGATATTGTCTTGTATAGTTATGAATTCAGTCAAGTTTTTCTACTAACAAACTGGATGACAAGTTTTTAAAAGTTCATGTTACAGTTGTACACTTAAAAATGTTTTCTTTCCTCGCTTTGATTAGATTACTAGTCTTGATTGTGATGTCAAAATCTATTTAACATTATGAAGTGTTCTAATCTCCATTGTTATAATATGTCATCTGATGAAGTTGCTCTTTAAGTTAATACTAATTGATAACTAATATAATGGTACAATTTACCTCATCCAGTAATCTAAGTTGGTTGTTAGCTTCACTTTACCTACATGTTTCACTGTTAATACGTAATTGTAAGGATAACCAAAACATTGACTTGTCTAGTGCACACAAATAACCAGAACATTGACCTATCCAGCACATACAACTAACCATTCGAACATACATAAAACATTTAACACATATCACGTGACAAGAACGTTCACAGCGCAAGTAGGTGTAAAGGCATTTTTGTCCCTAACAATGCTGTAATGGTAAAACATGTAAGCAAAGTGATGTAAATTTTGATTACATGAGGTAAATTAGGCACCATCATTGCAGTACCTAATCCCTGAGAAGCCCTCAATTTGACTTGTGTCAAAGGATAAAACAAAATTCAAACTACCCTCATGTTTAATACCATTCCTTGAAATTTCTATACATATTTTGCTTGAAATTCACTTGTATTTAACAACAGTTGGTCATAAAACGTTGCTAAATTCAAGTGAGTTTTAAGCAAAATATGTATAGTAATTTCAGAGAATGGTATTAAACATTTGTCATTTTTAACGTTTGTTGTAAGGGAAAAACCCCCTGTTCTCAATACTATGTTATATCGACAACGTTTAAAAAGACAAAGGCGAAGGTATAAAAAATATTTTTACACATGCATGATACAAAATATAATTCCTTATTATACAGGGTGTCCAAAAAGTCTCAGGACGGTTAAACATTTTTTGAAATATTTAAAAAGAGCTACAAAAATTTGCACAAAGTTACTGGACATAAAAATCTATTCTATCACATATGCAGTGTACCACTACTTCTTCAGATATACAGCCTGCTAGGAGTCAGAAGAAAATCTTAAATGGAATCACAGGTTGATATGCATATCAAATTAAAGGGCTTTATTAGTAGAATACAATGCCGCAAATTTGAGTTCAAAAGAACATTAAACATGGCAGCCGTTCAAAGATTAAAGAAATCTTTTAACAGCTGCCATTTTTGACTCAGTTGTCTGTTTGGAGTTCAAAAATTTTTAAAACCGACCCGGGACTTTTTGGAGACCCTGTACAGCTTTTACAACAATCAATTTGTTACAGACTTGAATTCCCATCTACCATCAGAAACGCTTCAGTTGAAGAGTTGATTGGGTACATTTCTACCATGTCTGGGTATCAAAACTATGTGATGGAAAACGGCAAGGAGAAAGCCCTTGTTTTGCTGTCTGATTTTAAACATCGGTGAGTGAATTACTGTAATTTTCTTTAACTTTTATTGGGGGTTGTTTTACAAAATGGTAAAGTATAAGCATTTATGGAACCAAAAACTGGCTGTAAAATAATTCAGAATGCTATCTTTATAAAATGAAGTAACACAATAAATTAAAAGCATAGTTAAATCGCTAAACAATCTCTTGTGTACGAAGGACGATTGGCAGTCAATCAAAACCTGACAATGTCACAGGGATATTTCTTACTACAATGAATTATTCATTTGGTTATCAATACTGTTTGAGGCAGACCACCTGTACACATACTTTTATGGGAGTATGTTTTCACCTAGAAACCCAAAATACAATTTTTCGCTCCTAAATCACATACGAAGAATCCATTTACAACAATACTTAGAACATGACCCAAGCACAGGGTGTTCCAGGAATGAAGGTCACGGGTTCGAATCTGGAAATTTACTTGCTTAGAGCAACATTTTGGTGGAATCAAACTCAATTATCTCAATTTGTTTCAAGATGGCGGCCATTTTTGTGAACTTTTCAACATTACAAAAAAATAAAATGTTGGTAAAAAATGATAATTTTGAAAATTATTACATGTGACACATCATTATAAAGCTGTGTTTAAAAGGCTTAAAAATTTTCAATTGGAATGGAAAAATGTTTAGTGGTTTCGAAAATACAGATTATTACGTCGGGAAAAATCACAAAAATGGTCGCCATTTTGAAACAAATTGAGATAAATGAATTCTGTTCTCACCAAAAAGTTGCTCTAAGCAAGACCTTTCTAAAAAAGTACAATGAAATGAAATATGGGTTGATTGTAAGGAAACTTCGAGATTCGGACCCGTGACCCTCATTTCTAGAGCACCCTGTGCTTGGATCATGTTTTAAGTATTTTAAATGAATATCTCCATATGTGATTTTGGGAGGAATAATTTTATTTCATATTTCTAGGTGAAAACGTGCTCCCGTAAAAGTATGTGTACGCTGCCTCACCCTGTATAATGTTACTATTTTCTAATAACATGTGGACTGCAGATGGTGGCAAAGACTTAAGTATTGCTGCCCCCTTACAAAATTGTTTAATGTTACAGATTAAAAGAGAAAAATGTGTATATACGGAGGCTTTTATGACATAGGTTATTTCATAAAATCATTTATTTTCAGGATTGCAGAACGTCTTGGAAAGCAGACTGATCTGGACAAAGTTGACCTCAGTATTACATTCCCATATTTTTTGCTGTTGAACCGTAAAGATATTTAGTACTATATAAGCTTGCATACATTCACCAGCTTGGCAGCAAATCATTCTAGTCTACTGGAGTGCCATGTTATATTTTATAATATTTTATATTGAATATATTTTATGAGAATAATAAACTGATATTATATTTTAAAAGAATACATTTTATTACACTCTCCTTTCTATTATGACATAAGTGTGTGTTTTGGTACTAGTTTAAATCTATTGCCGGTTATCTATGTTCAAAAAGTTTCTATCAAGTGAACTCTAACTAAATTTTGACATTTTTGAGTTAAGCTTAAAACATGAAAAACCCTACAAAAGCAACTAAATTAAAACAAGCTAAAAGAACTCAATAAGACGAAAGATGTGTCCTCATTTTTATAGCTAATTTATTTATATTTATTATTTGTTAAAGGCTGTATGTTGTCTTAGTATTATATAAGAACTATGCACTAAGCAACTTGGACTGTTGAATCTTAGTGCACTGAAAATAGCAGACTAACTAAGAGTGAGGGGTGAGGGTTGAGCAGTGCAGCCACCACACACAAAATTAAATATTCCTAAATTATCCTACTGAGTTTGTTCTCATATATGACAGTCTTCTCTCATATCTTACAGGAATTCAATATAGAAAATGTGACATATCACTTGACACTAAGGGTAGTTTGCATTTTGATATGATAAGCCTTTTAATGCTAACAAAATAGTTTAATCTGTACAAACCCTCCTCTTCTCCTCCCCAATGGTCAACTCCATTTGCAAAAATTATATAAATCAATTTGTATGAAAAACTTATCTTTGAAGGACACATAAAAATAATCTCTGGTGGATTCAAGTACAAGTTTACTGTACATTTAATCAATCAAGAATTGCATTCTGTAACTTTTTTTACCACACAGATGTTTTCATGTCAATAAAAACAAACTAACCCTCAATTTTCAAATAACCTTAAAAACTACCTAACACTTTCATAACCACACAAATGACAATATTACGCTTTAAAATTGATTTGTGAGGAGGTATAAATGCCAGGAATAATGTTTGTTGGAATAAGTCACTCTAATTACTAGAATAATCTCAGTATAAACTAAATACAATCTCTCCTGTGAACTTAAAATGCTTCTATATCCACCACAAGTGATGAATGCCAAGACAAGATATGACAAATATTACCCACTTCATTGACTTTCACGAGAAGAGGACATTAATGACCGAATCATATTTTGGTAAGTACTTACATTCCAATTTTAATACAGTGTTTTTTTCTTATAATACCTTGTCTTTAATTTTAGATTCTAAATTTGCAACCACTTATTCCCATGCACAACTAAGTATGTTAATTTAACTAATTATACATTTTGATTAGATTTTATAGTTGATTTTTTTATAATTAGTTATTAATTACTTCGGATACCCTAAATAATTTGAAGACAGATAACTAACCATCAAACATCACTTAAAGTTAACCTAAGTTACCTAATGTAGAGTCAGGCCTAGTTACAGAGTTAAATCTAAAAAAGTCACCATGAAGAAAAATTGGGAAAGCTAAGCTAATGGAGCTACCTGACTTCTTTACCAGGGGTCTAAATTTTAAAGAGTACACCATTTAATCAATTTTTTTTTAATTCAGCAAACATTCTCAAACGATTTTAAAAATCTGTTATAACCTTTTTTCAACTATTTTCATTGGAATTAAATTGTCACTCAATTTTTTGATTATTGTCTAAACTGTCCTTGTGACTTTTTTGTGACTGATTTGCTTTGGATGCCATACACTAATAAACTACAGTAATAATATAATTAGTTAATTAAAAATATATGCTTTAAAAATTTAAATTTCAGAGCTTATCCAGATCTGTTCGCTCCCCCCGACGCTAGTCAAGGTCCTGCAGGTTTGTGCGTTGGTATTGACGGGATGGCTTGCATGTGTGGGTTTGGCGATGCTGATGATGCCCTACATTCCTCTAACGCCTCGCAAACCAAACAAGGACATCTTCTTTGCAGCTTGCCAAGAGAAAATAAGGTAAACAGCTTTGAGTTGAACATTTCAAATACAGGAACTCAATATTTAATATTTTTTAAACTCAGTGCTAGCGTCTTAGGTTGAAGCAAGACGTTGCTAGTTTGAATCCGGTTGCAACTGCAATATCGTCTCACTAGGGTCATTGCTGGTTTGCTTATAAGAGTTAAGCATCAATGATACTTCACTGGGGTGATTCCAAACCGACAGGTGTTGTCCATATCAAAAGAAGCCCAAACAGGAACTCTTTGGAACGATTTGGCCAAGCTGGTCGGCTTTGCCGTACAAGTAGTCATAAGTAAGAAGTCATAAGTAGGTAGTCATAAGTTGACATTTATTAAATCAAAGGTTGATTTTTGTAAATTTTACGCAATTTCACTGGTTTTTTTTATCCAACGTGAACCCTATCTCCTAAGTGATTGATACATTGTCAAGAATCAGTAAACTGTTACATAAATTTAAATTTCCTTTAGTCCTATTAAATTTATAAAACAAAAAAATTACTTGAAATGTAATTAAATACCTACATTTTTAGAAAGAGCTTCCACCATCAGACTGAAGAGACTTTTCAGACAATTGAGATGGGCTCAAACAGAGTTTTAAGAACTAATACAGAAGACCCAACAGTGTTCATGGTGCTTGTACCACAAGGAGCAATGCCTACAGCTTACCGGTTGGTAGTGTCTTCATCATCCAACTATCAGTAGAAAGCTTATTATTTTTTTTACGATTAAAAAAAAGATTCATCAAAGTAAATAGCAACCAATTTCACCTCTACATTGAAGAAATCAAAAGCACAATTTTCAAGGTTTCAATAAGCCACAGTTTATGTGAATAGCTTATCCAGCTATTAGTTTTAGTGTTCACACCTTTTGATCAGAAGGTTGCCAGTTAAAATAAAAGTATACTGAGAAAAGTCAGTAGCTTTTTGATGGTCAAAAAGTGAGGTCGTCCATCCTTGATCATTGGGCTTTTAGTCAATGTTAGTGACTAAAGATACAGTTCTTATCATCCACAAAGCTCTATAATGCATCTGACATATCCCACACTTATAGGCCTACCCTATTCATATTTGGATTAAGATACATATTTCTTCCTCAGGTTGGTAGCACTGTTGATCCATTGTATTCTACTAGCCAATCAGCTGCCAGCCAGTGAACATCATATACTTAGAGTCACTTCCAACGGTGCAAACTTCACTTCCCCAGACCATGAGTGGCCTCTCTTTCATCAGGTGAATAGATAAACATCACTCAAAATAAAATTCAAAACTTTTACTATGACCTTGACCAATGCTCAATATGCGGCCCAACGGCGTTCCGATACCTCTCAAAAACTTGTTGAGGGTGGATAGGAGGGGGAAGTGGGGTCATTCATTATTCCCTGTAGGTTACAGTTCCAGCACCTCATTTTTTACAAATCGAGCTCTGAATATGACAATGTTAAAGTCTGGTGACTAAGTTAAGACTACCCTACAAACTCTGTCTTCTGTGTACAGCCTCGTCACCTACAGAAAGTTATTTCTGAGAACTGATGTTTTGGCCTCTTTGCAGACAGCTGTTCTCAGAGCAATCAAAGAGGCAGGTGCTTCTACTGAGTCTGTAATGAAGCTAAAACGCCGGTACTTAGTAAGAAGTTTCAGCCTGTAACGTCATACCCAGAGGACCTATAGTTTGTAGTGTTAGTTTTAATTAAAATGAAATCAATACTTCTCAAGTAGATGTAGTCTAACGCTCCTTTCACACTATACGGTTTTTACAAATCGGACAAGCTTGTTTTTAGTAATTTATAGAAGGGTATGAGAGCTTTCACTTCACAGTTACAGCAACGGCAGAAAACCTTCCACTGTCACTGAACCAGACGGTTGTCGCAGCTTGGCCGTGCATCAGTGGCACATGTAGTTAAAGGAGAGCTTTCACTGCATGGTTTTTAATCGAACCTGCCCATCAGCCAGTGCAAATGGATCACCTGTGGCAAAAATGTTTATCATTTACAATCTGACCTTTCAATTGGACATTGTTTTTATTTATTTTGAAGTTGTAAACACATTCATCTTGCAATACGATCAGAAACTGTGTAATATGAAAGAAACGGCTTAGATTGTACTCTTTTCCACCATACGAAAAACCGTATAGTATGAAAGAAGCGTTAAGGGTGCGCTCTACCCGTCTGGCGCGCGCAAATGTAAGGGTTTTAGTTCTTCCTGATTGTAGCCCCAATTGTGAACCGATTTAAAAGATCTTGGTGTCATATTTTTCCTTAAATGTTATTGTAGGTTTCCCGTTTTTTTTAAATTTTGATAATATAAAAAATTTTGGGCTCAAAGGTTGGTGAAAAATGTAAAAACAGGCGTTTTTTATCATGAGTTTTAATACATTAAAATAATTTTTAGAGAAAAAATAAAAAACGGGAAACCTGCAATAGATTCTTAAAAACAAGAACCTGGAATTAGTTTACTAAAAAGTTGAATGATAACTATGTAAACAAGCAGACTCGAAAGGCTTGCAAGCGCTCCTAGCTCCTCCCACCACTTCCCCTCCAACTGGGTTGCACCGACACGGCGCAGTCTGGCGGACACTTCGAACATCGTTCTGAGATTTCCGAGCTGAGGTAGAGCGCACCCTTAAGTTCTACCTAGGTTTGCCTAGGACTATCTGGTCACATCGATATCACATAGGCGATTGACAGTATTTTATCTCCGTCCTCCAGTAAGATGTTCCACATTCCAACCACTAAAGCAGCCGCTATTGGTTCAGTGATAGCATAAGTTTTGTTAAACATACACTATAGCACAGTTGTATATATAGTTATCTTGTTTCCAGATCAAGAACCAGTTGAGGCTGTACGGAGTGGCAGCAGTGTTGTCATTTGAGTGTGTCCATCCTCATGTGGTCAGGTCTTTACAACTGTTGGTTCCACAAGTACATGCTCCGAGTCCCGAGGTGGGTAACTGAACTGTTGAACCCTCAAAACCAAAACATTGTAGTTTCTAAAGTGGTAAAAAATTATCATGATGTTTGTGCAAAGTGTGTTTAGTTAATAACACACATATTTAAATAATTTTAAAATGAAATTAGTTTGTCTATTTCACTTAAGTTAATTTTTGTTTACATTAGGCAATAAAAAAATATTTAGACGATTTAAGTCCATAAATACTCTAATCTTGAATATTGTATTCTAGTCAGTGCTAATTCTTGTGGTGGATTTAAAAAATCGTCTAACTGAATACCAGAAAAAGAATTCCACGCCTAACAGCATCGGAAGAACTTTTCTCCAGGAATATTTTGGACCGTACTTCTACCAGTTGGAGCTGCAGGAAATCATCAAACGTTTTGGTTGCAGATGTATGCTCATCAATGCAGAACAAAATATTTAAAAAAATAACACTTGATTTTTATCATCTAATACAATATGTCTCTTACCGGTATATTCTTGTTTGAAAATAAAGAAGTTAAAAGTCCATTATTATTTTGATTTTTAAACTAATTTCAACCAGTTAAAACAAATTAAATATTAGTTCTTATTAATAGTCATTGTATTTACAGATACATTTATTTATTAAATTAACTGTGCTGAATTCAATATCAATCAATTATCAGTTATTTAAGAAGGGGACGCCACTATCTGCGTACTTTAACCCAAATATGAGTGAAGGATGAGTGGCGCGATCTTGTAGTCTTGTTAGTGACTAAGTCCTACATATTCCTTAGACACAGCTGTTAACAACTAATGACAACTAAGGGACCTACAGTTTATAGTGGAATCAGAACCACATTTTGTCTTTGTATTAACGAATTGGTCAAATTATCAGGATAGTACTGCGGATAGTCGTAGTATTCACTAGTGCGGATGTTAATCCATACCAGGGGGTTTCGTATCCACAGTGCATCTCTATAAATATCCACAATTCGTGACCTCCTAGTACCTGGATTACTTTTGGAGTTCAGAGATGAGAGTTTCTGCTTTGGTTGGAGTGCCTGCTGAACTTAAACATTAAATTTTGATGATAGGGTAGATATTCCATCTATATGAACCAGCTGAAGGCAATTAAAAATACCCCCACCGCAGCAAACTGGCAGACTAAGCGAATTTCAATTTGTCTGATTGGATTTGTAATACAGTTGAACCTCTATAAGACGAATTTCAAGGGGTACGGGAAAAATTCGTACTATAGAGGTATTCTTAATAAAGAGGGTCGTTTTATCGAGGTTTAATGCTGCTGTTATTCTTCTTATAGAGGTTTCTCCTCGCTCCAAGGTTTTTCCAAACAATGACTGAGGAAGGAGGAGGGATGGGTGGGGGTTTCATGTTGAGACAAGCTTCTGTTTGTTTTGAAAACTACGTACTATGGAGGTTAAGATTATGATAAATTCGTCTTATAGAGGTCACGTTCGTCTTGTAGAGGTTTTGTGCTGAGAATATTCGTTGTATAGAGGTTAATCAGTCCTAGCCCATGTCACAAACAAATTCGTCTTATGGAGGTTTTTAAATTAATTACTACGTTGTATAGAGGTGTTTTTAGCATTGACCTATATGAAGGTGTCAAGGGGATTAAAAAAAATTCGTCTTATCGAGGAATTCGTTTTATCGAGGTTCGTACAAACGAGGTTCAACTGTACAATATTTCCATAAACAAAACGGATCCATTCCCCATTCAAATAACATAAGATTTAACAATTACTGTAGAATCCCTACTAAACTGACCATTGAAAGTTGGGCATTTCCATATTTTAAGGGTGAAAAATTTAAAAACCAATTTTTGGAAATTTCAAAACCCCATGACATGATCTTTCTTGTTCACAAACTCATTGAAGTCTATCCCTGCACATTCAAGCCAAATTTCATCAAAATCGGACCAAAATTGTTTGACTTATCGCGTTCACAGATACCGTAATAGATACACATACTATAACACCTTTAATGAATAGTGTGTTTTTTTTTTACCTCTGGGGACCTCAAAACAAAAAAAGTAAATCGGTAACGGGTTTAGGTCTTACCATGAAACCAACGGTAATAGCTTCTCTGTTATTTAATGACCAAAGATTTATGATTTATGATGGTGGCTTGGAATAGTTCCAGAAGCTATAATCCAATTATGTTGTCACCTCCAAATAATATATAGATAAATTTGCCGGACAATATTACTGCGGCCACCCAGGGATGGACATGAATATATATTTTATAAACCTGCTAAAGAACTCAGGCTCAAAAGGTAACCTATTTTAATATACTGCCCAGTTCGTAAAATACAAAATTCTTGGAAAAAATCATTTCAAAATTTAATTAACTCTTTCACAAGTAATTTCAACAAACAAAAATCTAAACAAAACGAACACATGTAAACTTATCCCTGTCGATCCTTAGACTTCTCCTCCAAATCTCTGATAGCTTTTTCATGCTTTTCTATTTGATCCCGATGATGTTTAAGCTTCTTCTGTGTTTCCTCTTTGAGTCGTTTAAGCTGGTCCTTTTGGAGATTGTAGAAATATTGGTCTTCTTTAGCCTTCTCCATCTCGGCAAACTTTCCTCCTGCATCTCTTATACTACCAAACCCGCGAATGCTTATTTGTGGTAATAAACTATCAACTACATTGGGAACTCCCATTCTGAGGAGAGGAAATAATTTTATAACCGACATGGTGAGTAAAGCTAAACTTAATATTTTGTCTTGACCAATTGTATTTGTTTTAATAGAACAAGATAAATATTTATCAGAAGGTAATTAAATTGTTACATAAACATATGGCATAGCTCAGTAGAATTGGGAAAACTTGTTTTCTTTGAGTATAAAAATGTAAATAAATTTTAATTTTATAAGCATGTCATTTTTTAAATTTATTCCATGCACGTTTCCATAAAATAGCGTTTTTTGTCCATACAAAATACTCTACTTGTAACATTGGCTTCAGTATGTAATTAATATGTATAAATGTATGTATATAAACAATGCATATATTAATAATCCTTTTAAAACCAAATCCTTGTTGTATCTTACCGGTACTTAATACTACAAACTCCCCCCCCCCAAAATAATTTTATGGAATTCCAGCAGCTTTAGGCAATGTAAACCCAGAAAAAAAACTTTAAAGATAATGTACAGTTATTATTTTCAATTTGAAGTGTATGGTTGTGTAAAGTAATTGTACTTAAGAAAAGTTAGTAATTAATGTTATACTGTGGAATTTCTTATTGTTGCCAAAAAACTGATCAATAAAACAGTTCCTCAAGCTTAACATTGTAAGCCCAGGAGCAGAGCCCTAAGGGATACGTATAGAACAGTTTCTGAAAGTTTCACTGCGATTAGAATTTTAACGGTTCAGTAACTCGTAAAGGATATACGAACGTACATCTGATTTCATCACATAGATTTGTCAAAATAATTTAAGGGCTGTATAGGAGTACTAATCAATCTCAGGTTACTCCTATCCTCCAACTATCCTCCACATAGACTGTTGATAAAATAGAAAGTTCAGAATGTTTCCTCACATATTACTGAATATCTACATATTTAAATTATCAGTTGTATGCCATTAATTAACGACTTTACACCTTTACGAGCTTAATGTAATCAACGAGCATTATAAAAAAGTACAATTTATTTGTATAACAGTTTTGCAAGAAAATGGTTTTATAAATCATCTCTTTTGACATTATAAAAGTTAAATTGTTTAATTATTCTGTAACTTTAAAGATCACTTTCGTTGAAATTCCTTCACCAAACAAACATCCTGTCTTAACCAAACCAGGGCTAGTTTACTTAGACACCGGAAACTTCAAAGGTTTGACCATCTGTGAGTCTTCCAAGACCAAACACTTTCTCTGAAAACGCTCTCATTGTTGACAATGATGCAATATTGACCTGGGAGAGGTTAGAACATCAGGCCTCATGCCACAAGGAGTGCCTGCCTCATCATACAGCTTAGACCAGCCTGCCTTCACTGTCATTAGTCATGTGGCTGCTTTGTGCTCTTGCTTTTTTATCACCTGTGGCGTCAGATACTCTGAACTCTACTTCTCAGGAAAATCAGGTTAGATAACAACATTTATCTATATTATCTGTTATTTTCAAACTCAATTCCCTTAGGGATCTATAATAGATAAGTGAGGTATTATTTTGGTATTACTATGATGGATGATGGATATATTTTTTTTTTTATTTAAACCTAACTATAATTAATATACATTATTTTGCAAAAACTTGTGAATTAAAGACAAATTAGGTACTAACATTTCATTGTGTTTGATAATACAGTTGAACCTCGTTTGTACGAACCTCGATAAAACGAATTCCTCGATAAGACGAATTTTTTTTAATCCCCTTGACACCTTCATATAGGTCAATGCTAAAAACACCTCTATACAACGTAGTAATTAATTTAAAAACCTCCATAAGACGAATTTGTTTGTGACATGGGCTAGGACTGATTAACCTCTATACAACGAATATTCTCAGCACAAAACCTCTACAAGACGAACGTGACCTCTATAAGACGAATTTATCATAATCTTAACCTCCATAGTACGTAGTTTTCAAAACAAACAGAAGCTTGTCTCAACATGAAACCCCCACCCATCCCTCCTCCTTCCTCAGTCATTGTTTGGAAAAACCTTGGAGCGAGGAGAAACCTCTATAAGAAGAATAACAGCAGCATTAAACCTCGATAAAACGACCCTCTTTATTAAGAATACCTCTATAGTACGAATTTTTCCCGTACCCCTTGAAATTCGTCTTATAGAGGTTCAACTGTATTGGTACTTCTCTTTTTAACTCAATATTTTGGATAACTTAGATTTTTAAATAATGTGATTGAGAAAACAATCAAAGCCATTAGTTTGAACAATTTCTGATTGTCATAATTTCTTATTTGTCATGTGATGCATCTACGTATTGTAAAACAAAGAAAAGTGGGCCCAGACTATTGATTATCCATTGAATGAATTTTTGACAAATAGTCGAAAATAATAAATATTGTCTACGTCTTTCTCTTCGTATTTTTCTGGACTGATATCAAATACAGCCTACTTAGTTCTGTAATACACATGTGGGTTAGTAGTGTAATGGTTTCAATATATTTCCAAGTTATGAGATTTATTTGCCCAAGGGAACTAAAAGTTACCAAGTTCATATAAGAGCAACTCTAACATCTAATGGTGTTACAATAAGTTTAGAACTCCAGGCTATACATAAGTAATATCTCATAAGGATAAAGTAAAGTATTTTTTTAGCAACTAAGATTTTATAAATAAAAAAGTTCTATTCCAATTCTACTGTATACAAAACTTAAGCCAGCTTTGTTAGTTTTACTTATTCCTTAATTTTCACTTTTCAACAAGTCTTTAAACATTTACATTTCACTACAGTTAATAATTTACTTTGCGATAATCATTTTTCAAATAAACAACTGATTCAGAACATGTTATCCAAACATCTACAAATAACTTATCAGAAAACATATCTTTAAATATAAATTCCGAAAAGAAATGTAACACTCTTTAAAGCTGCTGCAATGTTTTACCTTGTAAAAGGCTCACGTCATGGGAGAACATTGCTCTAAATTACAACTAAGTGGTGAGATGTGTTTTTCACTAATGCTGTGTTTCCCGCCATTTTTCTAGGACGTGGCTCGGGTGACAATTAAGTAAACAAACGAGGAATGATCACCTTCCCTTCTTACTTTGCTCCTACCCTCTTTTGAAAAAATATGAAAAATATATTCTCTTTCTGTAAATGCAACACAATGATTTTAAATATTTGTTGTTCAATTGTGCTACCTTTTGTAGCTCAAATTTTCAAATTCACCACCGCTGTTAATCCTTTTCCGCTGATTATAGAGGGTGTTAAAAAAAGGTGGGAGCATAATTTACGTAGTATATCCTTGGGTCAAACAAAAAAGTAGGGTAACACAAACAGACAGATGCTAAACGGAAGGAGATAGGATATATGTTTATAGAAACTGGTTTGCTTATTTTGACTCAAAAATCACAATGCTATCATCTTAATTCAGTCATATTTTCTTTATAATTTGCACTTTGGTGTGTGGTAGAACAAATAAAATCTACAATGTAATCCATAAAATAAGCCAGACATTGCAAGCTCCCAACTACACTCTGTTAAAAAACATTGTTTTGTGTAGGTGTGCGGAGGAACACTAAACTTGAGGCAAGATACAGCGACTCTCAGACTCCCGGCAAGTTCCTCCCAAGTGCAATGTACCTGGACCTTGGTCAGTGATGACTTATGTGGACTAATGGTTGACCTTGGAGACTTCAAACCACCCCAGTGTCCTAGTGATCAGCTGATTGTGGGAGAGACACAGCTGTGCGGAGATCTACCTAGAATGGTGCTTCTGCCTCTAGTCTCGCCTCTGACTAACATTACGTTCAGGTAAACTCATTGTAGATTTGCAGAAGGGTTTCCATGTAAAGTCTTGTCCTTTAAAACACTTAGCCATTGAGAATATATATTCTTTCAACGCTAAAATTGAAATTAACCATCCATTGCTACAGTAAACTTTAAAACACAATAAATTACCTGTTAAAATTTTTTTAGTGTACGATGGCTTGGAGTGTTAGGCTGCTTAGTTTACTTTAAAAGATTTAATGGTATTTTTTTTGGAAAATGGAATATTACTATACTTTTCTTTAAAAAGTTATGGAATCCTCAAACTGTGCTTTAGAAATGGAAAGATTCCTTGTAAAATGTATTAATCAAAATAAGTTGTATCCATTCAACATCTTTTAGCAAAATTCTCATATAGGGAATATTAGCGAATTTCCCATTAGGGAATAAGACCTAGACCTAGACCCGGGACAGATTTACTTTTTTGTTTTGAGGTCCCCAGAGGCAAAAAACACCATCCGTTTTTGCATCATATACTCTGTTCCCAAAATGTAGGCGGTTTTAGGGGAATACATCTATCTTTTCTACTTGATCCCAGCTTTGAAACAACTGCTCAACAGCTGAGGTTCACCAAAACGTAAATCAGCTGCAAGATACAATAAACAAAAATGGTGATGGGGAACTTCCCTCAAACCGCCTAATTTTTGTGAATGGACATCAAAACCTGATCAAACAAAACTTTAAAAAATATATTATCCTCCTCAATAATACAAATAGAATTTTCTAGTTACTATGATCATAATTTAATCACTATAGTAAAATTTTTAGAAACCACAAGATCTTGATTGCTGTAATATACGCTTTATTTGTAAAAAAATGAAATTTACTTGCCTAATTGAATCCTGTACAAAAGATTAGATATCTAAACCATTATGTGTGAACTTTAGCAAACATTTTTGTTTTTGCAGAGGAAACGCAGACGGATATGAAACATCCAACATCACAATACGTCAAACCAGATGTGAAAACCAGTCAACCAATACACAAGTCACAAACCGATTAGGAAAACTAGAAACCTTCAGCTGTGGCGGAGAGTTCTTTGGGAACAACGTTGTTATCGAGAGTCCAGGATACCCCACATCTTACCCTTCAGATGCCTTCTGTGTGTATACAATCAGACGAACAAATGACGATGTGTGCCAGGTAGAAATAACTTTTGAGAATTCAAGCCTAGAAGTGTCAGAAGAATGTTACAAGGATAGACTTGAAATACAAGGTGACAGAATCTGTGGGGAGCTGAACGGAGTTAGGACATATGGAATAGACACTACCTTAGAGATTAGGTTTGTAACTGATTATAACATCAGTGGGAAAGGGTTCAAACTATTAGCGAAACAAATTAAATGTTCTGATACACCTATTGTGGTAGAAGCTCAAGAGGAAAACGATAAGCAGGATGTGTTGGTTGATTGTGGACCTCAAGGAGCACAGGTATTTCATACCGACGAAGGATATCCTAGGACCAGAAGACCTTTTCCCCCTTTCCCTCTGCCAGGTAGAAACTACCCTCCCTTACAGAGTTACCCTCCTCAAGAAACGTTTCCTGGAAACCCTCCTGTTCAAAGAATACCACCACAAGTGTCTACTCCACAATTTCCTCCTCGCTATCCTTCATCATATAATCCGCCTTCGTCGTACAATCCTCCTTCATCATACAACCCTCCTTCATCTTACAATCCTTTCAACAAGTTTGTTCCCCCACAAGGATATCTCCCTCCAGTGGGTTCAATATCACCATTCCCAGGACAATTCCCAAAAGACCCAAACTTAGGAACTTTCACCTCAAACCCTCCAACTACTCTTCTAAGACCATCTGTTAATCAGTTTTCCCAAGGTGAACAATGTTGTGGACGTATTTACACAGACAGCCACTTTCTCATCGCAAGTCCAGGTTTTCCTCGAAGCCAGTCTTCAGATTGTATCTTCACCATCCAGAGATACAGCCCTCTAACGTTCCAACTACGATTTCAGTTCCGATATTTCTGGGTAGGCCAGGACACCGGGGATGGATGCAGTGGAGGAGCTCTTGAAATCGATGGAAACAGAATCTGCGGATGTAAAACTGGAATGATTTGGACCACACAATTTTTTGACTCCGAATCAGTTAAAGTTCTCCATCTAAGGTTAGACTCCTCAATTGAAAAGTTGTTTAACGGGTTTGTTATTGAAGTTTATCAGGACGATTCGTACTCAGGGAGATATAAAAGAGGTGACATTAACCCTGACGTAGAGGAGTTTACTTTGTCTAATGGTAAAATTGTGAACTTTACTCAGTACATCGAGACTATTGTGGAGCGAGAACCGTTGATACCCAATAATGGAAACCAACTCGTAACTCACAGGCAGCTGATTTGGGATCCTAACCGTCAAGCTTGGACTTTGCCTTCAGACTTTTTCTGTCTCCGCTGGTCTTTCCAAGACTGGATACTACTAGCCAAGGAGGCATTGTGGAGTCAGTACCAATGCCCAGTATCTGGTACTTCCAGTATGAGTACAGTAGATTCGTCCAGATTTGATATCACAGCTTGTCGAACCTGCAACTACTTTTGCCGTCAGAACTGTCAATGTTGTTGAAGGAAAAGTTTCTAAATGCAGTGGATGAAGCGATGAATCTTTATGTTCTAACGTAGAACACACTTCTTTTTTGCTCTGTTTATACTTTACAGGTGATCAATGTTTATTCAAATCATCTTTACAATGTTGGTATGAATTTATTTTATTCATAGAGATACAGTATATTGAACACAATTTGCTTGTTCTAGTGGTTAATAAAACTCGACTCTTTCTAGTTCAGCAGGAAAGTGATAGTGGAATTTTATGCTATTACAAATTAAAGGAATATTCCAGTATAGGCTATTCCAATGTTTCAATTGCTGTTGAAATCAATGTGTTTAAATAAAACAAGGTTATTTTTAACATTGTATCTAATTCTTTCCAATTCTCAAATAATATTAAAGTTTGTACATGAAAATATAGTGAGGGTTAATAATTTATTTCCCACTTTACTAGCATCTAGTATATGATATTTATAATTTTGTCCCATTAACATTAGTCAGTATTCTTTTTTATTTATTTTGCCATTAGTCTATCTCCAAGAAATAAAAGTTTTGACATTTAAATATTTGTGCCATCAGTCTGGCTCCAACACATGTTTTGGAAATATAGGATATTAACATTTTAATAACATGTGCTTTTGTATTATTGTTTGTTTTTTATGTTGTTCATGTTGAAGAAATACTTGTACTGAATTATTTATTATCTTGATTATTTAGTGATTTTTCTCTCAAAGTTTTCCTCTCTTTTCACTATAACTCTAAACTTCTAACCTCAAGACTGACAAGACTCATCAAGATTTACAAAGAAGAAAATAGTTCAAGGTAAAATCTCTTCAAATATCATTTGGTGAATTAATAGTCAATGGTAGGCTACTACACTCAAGCCTGATGCTAAATTTTATTCAACCACTCTCATTCTCTCCTCTCTACTTTAATCATATCAAACAGGTAACTGAAATTTAATTTTATAGTAAAAGTAAGGCTTGTAATGCTATTAGTAACCTTATTGAATACATCTATCATATCAAATATATTATATATATATATTACTTTCCCAAGATAATTGTTTTCTATTGAATTGTATATTGTTAACAAGTTGAATAATGTTACACCACAATAAGCTTCTTGATACTGTAACTATAAGACCATTCAGTTGGCAATACTGTCGCTATTGTTGATCTGTCAATGGACGTGTCATTGCTGCCAACACAGTATTGTTGTGATTATCACTCCATATATTAGTGTTGGAATCAATATTCTCCTTCCTTCTTGATACTGCAGAAATTCAGTTGGCAATACTGTCACTATCGTTGATCTGTCAATGGATGCGTCTTTCATTGCTGCCAACTCAATATTGTTTTGATTATCACTACGTAGTAGTGCTGGAATCAGTGTTCTTTCTCCTCCCCTTTTGCTTGTTTCTATAATTTTGTGTTTACAATAAAGTAAAATAAGCTAGGGAGGAAATAATAATGTTTAGAATGGTTTGATAGTCACGTTTAAAGTAAGCATGTTCATATCATAAATACTGGCTTCTGTAACTATAAGTATTTATAAATCATAAATGCAAGACAATTAATAAAGAAGAAAAAGGCCCGTGTGAAGATTGTGCATTTTAATAGGGGGTAAAACTTATTTCCAAAGGTATAATGTAATACCCTTTTAACTTAAAGATACGATACCCTTTTACCGTACTATACCTTTATACCCAACAGATATAAAGTATATACTAACATAATACAAAATAAACAATAAAGTACACATCATGTGCATCATTACGATGAAAATAAAAACTGCACATTAAGACAGGAAACAAAGATCTTAAAATTCAATTTGTCGTCAGTATACAGTTTTGGGCCTAGTGATTGTTGGTAACTGGTCGATTAAGGGCAATTTGTTGGATTAAAATAATATACCGTAGGTAGCTTCTATATAAGACTAGATATAAAATGTATTACTTTAACTTAGTCTTAAGACAGTTTATGAAATTGAATTATAAAACAATGACGTTGTGTCAATCAGTCAAAACAAGCGACATCCAAGTTGGTTATGATATCGGCGTTGATCTGTTGTGTACTATCGTTAAAACAAGGGACTTTGATGAATAGCCAGAAATTCACCAATCTCAATAAGAATATCATTTGTACAAAACATACTTTTTGATTATTTAAAAGATGATTGAGGACATTTTTCATCACGATTGGTAATGAAAGTTTTCACCACGTTTCGGGATCTGGAATCTAACTCCATCCTCAGGTGAGAAGCCTGAAACACGGCTAGATTAGTTCACACATCCACTTTTTATGATTACTTGATTTCATTAATGTTTGTAGCGAATATATACCACTAACATTGTTGAATTTTGATTGGTCCGTTTGTTGAAACTGTTTTACGCATAATTAAATAACATAGACTTTATTTTAAAGAGTTCGTCTTTACTAAGAATGTTTTTCACAAAAACTTGAGTCAGTCTTTAATTAAGAAACAAAATAATTCTACAAGGAAAAAACTCAACTGATGGGAACAAACCACATTTTGCCCTAGCAAAATTAAATAAGTTAAGGGTATTAAATACGCTTACATTAACTACGAATTAAGAGTGTAATAAAAGAATATAGTAGTGTATATCAAATATCAGTTTGATACGGAATAACTCACTTCCTGATGACACATGCTTATTATATTCCTAAATGATTTTATGTCGTGAACAAGAAAAGGGGTTATAGATTAGCATATTATATATTATAACGCTTATTCAATATCTATTTATACGTGGTACTGTGTTAACAAATCTTACTTAAACTAGTCTGTATTGAATAGATTGCTTTTCACATTCCTATAAAGTGGTAATTGTTCTGTAATACCATTACTTACAAGCTTAACAGGCTAAACAGCTAGATCTGTTTAGTTAAATTATCGTCGTATGGTTCGTGCAGAATAAAAATAATTGCACAATGAAACATTGTTTGAAAAAAAAACCAAACATATATGAAACTATTATTTAACATTCTAAATTTAAAGTAGTATGTGTTGTTCTAATATACAGCAAGCTGCGTGTTAAGTTTTTTTCAAACAAGTTATTACAACGACGAAATTGTACAGACTGATACAAATATGATGTCAAAATATTAAAATAAAGATAACATCACAATATTTTGAAGACAAATTGGAACTGACAGGCAAAAAGTAAGCTAAATCATAGTTTGGAGTCTACCAAAGTGACAAAACACTTCAGCTGATTAGGATAGAGGAACTGGCCTTGATTGCGATACAATTCTGCAATTAAGGCTTAACTTATACTGCGTGTAGGCTACCAAGCAAGTAGAAACAGTGTGTACACGGACAGTGTGAAGGACAAATTAAATTTCCCAATGACATATCTACCGTTGCAGATGGTATGCTGACTTTGTATCAATTTATAAAATACATTGGTATAAATTTAAATTTTAAACCCGCTGTGCTGTTAAATGTCTTTACACCTCACCACACTGTTTTAACGAACTTCCCTCGCAAGAATTTAGTCCAAAAACAGCTGTTTGCCCCAGCTTAATCAAATGGGGCTTTTTTACCGGACACCAGCTGATTATTTTGGCAATGAGTGGCTATGAACAAAAACATAACCTCTCTTAGAGGTTATGTATGAGTGATTGCTGGTCCTTTAGGGGGTGGGAATATATATTAGTGGCGTACGATATTTTTTGCTCCATACTACTCTAAGCTAACTAAACAATAAAGTATCTGTACAAATCCTTGTATTATAAGGATTATAAGGATAAAGTATCTGTACAAATCCTTGTATTATAAGGATTATAAGGATAAAGTATCTGTACAAATCCTTATATTATAAGGATTTGTACAGATACTTTATTGTTTAATTAGCTTAGAGTAGTATGGCGTAAAAATATCGTACGCCACTCGTCCAAAATGCGTTTACCGGACTCGTAGTTGTAATCATGCACTCGACCTCGTCCGGTAAACACCTATTTTCAGGACTAGTAACGTATACTGTTTCGATAAGATAGTAGATTGTTTAGTGTTATAAGTTATCTATTGTAATTCGATTAAAACGATATTCTGTAGATATAAATATGTTATAACATGCGCTTCTTAACGTGCAATGCTTTGTGAACAACAAGCAATATTCAAGACGGAAGCTTAAGACACGCTAACAGTTTTGTTTTTGTGTTGAGTTAGGTTTACAAAACAGTTTACAATCAATCCTATCTGGAATTCATATAGGTTGTTATTTAGTTGAATAATATAATAATGTACATTAGAGAAAAACAATATCAAGAAAGGGGTATCACACCATCATCATAAATAGGTAGAGAAGAAGAAAAGAAGTTATGGGATAGCTTTTAAATTCCTATAACAAAAGTGGCTTTGAAAGTTCTGGAGGAATATTTAAGGGTACCGTAAATTTAACTTACTTGTCAACGTTGTCGTTGCATGTTTGTTGTTTTATGGGAATTGAGAAGAGAAGAGACAAGAGACAGTGCCGTGAGAGGCTGCTACCACCGAAAACACCCTGAAAACGCCAATGGCTGCCACTATCCGTCAATGGTCTCTCCTCTAACCATACGGATATTTATTCAACTGTTATTAATGTAGTTACTCACAACTTATCTTTTCTAGTCACAAGATATTGTTTTAGACTAATTATCTTTCATTTTCCTGATTACTTTCGATTCTTTTAATCCATTACGTTTATGACACAATAAATCCATTTAAATTCAATGATGGAAGCTATTTGCTTTGTATTTTCGTATGAAATATGTGTGTGATGCTTTATAGTTATTTTACATTGTATGAATGGTCCCAAGGGAATTATTCAGAATTCAGTTTACTGTAGATGATAGAATGACCAAATTCTGGAACCAAAGCTGCTCTTTACCTACACTACTATGCCTAAGTCATCCACTCACTGGCACGGCTAGAGAGAGGTATCAAAAATCAATTTGCATTTTATGAAAACAATGTATTTAAAAATCTATGCAACATGAAGATGCGAAACACCGAAACAGATATTTATTGACAAACATCAACAGAAACATTTAACAACACACATCGAGTCCGACTGAGTCACACATTCACGCTTCTACTTTCTGCGGCCCAGGAACCGAATGTTGGTGAAGATTGCTCGCGCGGGCCTCCGCCTGTTGCAGAAGTGAACGGTACGATCCTTGCCGTGCTTGGCTTCGTGGAGGGCCACCAGTAGTTGGAATACGTCGTCCTTGGATGGGTTGCAAATGTATCCGTCAGGGTCATAGTTTCGTCCGTTCTGTCGTTTCCAAGGGTACCGCCGGTAGTAGCGGGAGCGCTTCCACGGCACGGGTATTCCCGTCTCCTCTCTCTCCGCCGTGTCCTCCTCCCCACTGATGTACACTAGAGGATCGCCTACCTCGTCCCAAGGGTCCTCGATCAACAACTCTGTCAAAATGTTCGCCAGTTCGTCAAGGTCAGCTTCTGAGGAGGATGGTTCCACATCTGTGCTTAGGCCGGCTGCTTCTGCTGCAGACAGACACAGAAACACTTTGTAATATGCGTGATAAGTTGTTAACTAAATGATTTCAAAGTTCAAAACAACTTAGGTGGAATAATTAATTTAAAAAGATTTATTTAGAGGGTTGTAAGATGAATGAAAGGTTATATTGAATATAGGTTGTACATTTTTTTGTATCATAATTATTCGGTCATCGTAGCAATAAAATACTTCATATAACAAAAGGGGTTTCGAAAGTCCCACTTGGTTTCGAAGTATGAAGTATGGAGCTTGGATCGAGTAAGTTTTTATGTTAGTGTAGTCTAATACTAAGCCACATAATATGCACTAATTGTATTAATCGAAACGGTAAAAAGACATAAAATTTATCGTACAAAAATGCACACCATCTTCTGGTTTAAAAGCATTAATCATTAATTATGAACGCATGAATTAAAGCATTAATCATGAAAGAGATATTTTTCCTAAACATCGGCGAGTGAATATAAAGTTAACAATAATGCAAAAAGGAAAATAAATAAACTTTCTGAAATAAACTTGAGGCCAATCGTAATGAAAGAAATATACATTAAGTAGATAAACAAAACCGAAATGACCTGTATTTTCAGATGAATAATTTGTCGAGGCTTGATACTCAATTCGTTGCAGTTATGATGAAAAATACTGAACATGAAATATACTATCATTTTTTATTTTTATTTAAAGTACAGTAGTCTGCAAGTTGTTTGCAGCGGGGTTTATAAGCGTATCTCTTAGTCAGTAGCCATATTTTGTCTTTTGGACACAGGCATACTGTTTGTCTCGTAGAATTCGAGTTACAATTAAGTGAAAACTACAACTGACAAATTTTGCGCTGTTAGAGGTTTAAAAAGTTGTAGGTTCGCTTGAAATATTAAAAAAAGTTATTCTGTTTGTCATTATTACAGTTTTAATTTCTTCTGGGCTTTTTACAAAAGTATTCATCCTCGCTGTATATGAATATGTATCTGAGGGTTATATTTACATTTTGAGAAATATTTTAGTAATATACTCTCATGGTATGTATTCTAACTGTGCTAGTAAAAACATTATTCATTTATGGACGTTCTTAGTAAAAATTGCACCTTATGATGAAATAACGTGAGGAGACGCAAAACTCAATTTAGTTTACACCAGGCAATATCAGTGTCAGATCAAGTAAAGCTATTGCAGAAGGTGATAGTGCGGTAATAGGTTAATTCTCGCATAAGACAGGAGCTTATTCAGTTAGTGGGAGAGCTTTAGTGAGTCTGAAAATCGTATTCACAGCGTCTGTCTGCATTTACGTAAAGAGTGTGGGGGAGGAGGGTGGTTCGAATATGCACCATCACCATCTACACTGAATAACAATGAGTGTACTTTTAGATTAGCTGAGTGGCGAATAAAATACTCGTTTCTTAAGATAAGTAACCAAAAACTGCAGTGCTTGAAATTTTAGGGTCTTAACGTGTTTTTATTATTGAAATAATTTAGTATACCCTATCAATGACCTTTGAAACTCATAAAGGTATGCTTATTAAGGTTTGTCTTTGAATATAAAAAGTAGTGCTTTTAACCTAAGGTTTCCACGTGGTCTGTACTTGAGACTTGTTCCAATAAACCTCAAATCATTTTTAAATCACAATTTACTAAAAAAAAAAAACACAGGTATACAGATAATTTAATAATACTTCTCAGTATTGAAGAGATTTTGCGTGTCTTTAGATATTAATATTTTCCTTAGTTGTGAAACTATTTAAATTCCTAGTATTCATAATAATGTCATTCTCTAGATTCTTGAGTATGAGATGTAACTGTGGTTTGAAGTATAGTTTTTTGCCAACCAATTAACTCTAGAACGGCAAAACTACTATTTTAGTCGTTTGGGTATGGCATAGACAAATAGAATAAATAATTGTCTATGGTAATGGTAAGATGGTGGTCAAAGAGCTTATGTAAAATTTCTGGGTATCTATTGAAAATTGATCAAATCTCTAACTGATTGATATATGATGTACGAGTTTATTATATTGCAACCATGTTTAAAATGTAATTACATCTACTATATTTTGCTGAAAACTTTTAATAACCATGATCATGCAACATTGAGTAAATTGAGTTCAATAATCTGATCCAAAGCATTTGTTCAGTTACTGACAATAATTGCAAAAATAGTTAATACAAACCGATTACCCTTCTTAAGAAAGACCGTATCGGTTGATACGTGCATATGCTACACACACTTTTCATGCCTGAACAAATGCGTGGAAAAGACCACACGAACGTAATTAGTTAAAGGCGAGAACAACACTTAACAAACATATAATGCATGATAACTTACGATAAGGAACAAAGGGGTGAATATCTGGAGGGGTAGGAGAACCGTTGCCGTGTTGAAGACCAACTAGAAGAGACACGGCAAGGGTCACAAGCAGGGTGGACATAGCGATGCCTGCAGAAACCAACATACGGTATATAGTGTTAAATGCAATATTGTACTGAGTAGTAGCTTTGTAATAGTGACTCGTAGGATACCTGCCAAGAAACAGTAAGATCAACAAGTAATAGAACAGTATGGAATAGGAAGGTCCAAAACGTCTTAGATAAGTGGAATTTTATGAAGAAAATAAAAGACGTTGGAAGGTGTATTGAGTCTGATGATTGGAGTGTCCAATCGAAATCGATCACCACTTACCATCTTTTATATGTATTTACCGTCATGTGAGTCAACAGTATGAGTGTAAAAATACTATTAAACGTGTTATTAGAAGCATTTTTTATTTTTCAGGACTTAAATATTGGGAGGGGAGGGAGTTTTAATGAGTGTATTTCTGCAAAATTTACCTATACATAGGATGTTGTAAAAAACCTGATCTTCGAAAAAAAGCCTCCCTAAAAGCCTTTGACACCTTCAAATATCTTTACTCATTAAAATCTTCCCATCAATAGATTAAGTAAAATCATCTTCATCAAGCAGTATGCCAAAAGATAAATAAGGGTAGTACGGTATGTGTTGGTATAGATTCTGGCAAGTCTTAGAACAATGTCCTTAGTGTAAACCCACGGGGTGAGTGAGTTGGCTAGTGGTTAGAACGAGGGACTTCGGTCCTGAGGTCCTGGGTTAAATCCCGCCAAATCACCAATGGATTTCATCTAAGTGATAATGCCACAACCCCTAGGTCTAGCCTGAAGTATTGTGATACACATTCCTAGGCCCAGCGTCCTAGGAAAAAAGTGTAACCCACTAAGATACTGTGTTATTTTCCAGCTTACAAACTTGTCCGGATGTTTAAGACTATCCTATTCGACAGGAGTAAAGGATGGATACAGGGGATGAGTTAAACAAGATCAATATTGAGGCATATCACTCAACAGTGACAGGTGTGAACCTAAATAATCAACAAAACGTTCTCTGGGAAACCTTGTTTTACGAGACAAATTCACGTTCAATTTGTACTTTCATTTACAGTTTCGTGGTTGAAAATGAAATCAAGTCACTAAGTACATTTTATTTTGAAAATTAAATGTTTATTGGTTATTTACTAAACGTATCAATGTGAATATGTAGTTAACTAGATAACTAGATTGAACTTGAGTTAAATTAACTACGATATCATAACAAGATTTTCTTAAAATAACACGAAGCAAACTAACGCAGGTTACAATATCATAGCAAAGTAAATACACAAACAAGCAGTATCGTATGTAGTAGGTAGTAAAATATGACATTTCAGAACTGACGTGGTATTTCTCCCGCTAGAATAGAATAAATATTGTGGGAAATGGAAAAGTCTATTAGAACCGTGGGAGTTATCTAATTACAATACCACTTTACGACTAAAATAGATAGGTCTTGCAGTTATAATTTTTTGAACTTCCCATTAAAACATCCGTTATCTAAAGATACACGCCAGTATTTCATTCATGAATCAATTTAATAATAGATTTTCTGGAAAGGTCAATTTATAGGTCAATTTAAAAGTGATAAATGATTCAAGAATTTTAATATGTTTTTAGAAAGCTCGAAATTTAGGAACTCTGATCGTCTCTAATCGTCCAAGATGTCAGAATATAAAATATCTTTACACCCAAGCTATCAAATACGGACATTTTCGATCTGACGTGGTATTTTTGTCACTTACGGTTAAATTTAAATTTGTCGTCACACTGCAGCAGAAACAGCCGTTTTTAATGCATGCGTTGCGGTACTAAAGTAGCATTTTTACTCTCTAGAGAGCAAAAATCATTCATAGTCTCTAGCACGAATAATATAAAAATACGTCTCTAGGGAGTAAATATCAGCTGTTGTAAACAGTTGTAAATTTCAATTGTGGCAATCGTATTGATCGACATTATCGATTTATTTATTAAATATCTTTACATACCAATTATTTCGTATTTTAGCTTTGTTTTTGTTGATTAATGATGCAATATGACGAAAAATAGTTAACCACACGGGCAAAAAGTGACCTCATTTGCGAGGAGCAGTAAAACTTGACCTCGGATCAAAAAGAGTCACTTTAGGCCCTAGTGATGAAATATACTATTTCCACCCAACACCTCCGAAGTATGAGTAGTTTCAAAGAATTGAATTGCCTACGAAAAATACAATGCACGTCCAAATCTCCGTCAAGTAATTCCTTAATATGGAATAAAATATTTTCACTGTGTTTATAAATACTGTGTCACGTTTTTGGCTTATTGCTAGCGTCTCGTCTCTCAAATTTCTGTGGGACAATCCCTGGAATGTCTAAAAAAATTTAATGCAATTTTGGACCACTTAGCCCTTAAACTTGTTATTGGACCTTTATATTGGAATCTGCATTGCTCGTTAAAAAGAATCCTAATATTTTTGTAACAACAGCATGGTCCACAATTACAATACAAGAAGAGCAACAAATCCTCATGTACCACAAGTAAATTCCACCCTTGCAAGCAAGAGCCCTTACTTCAATAGTATAAAGATTTACAATAAATTGCCTCAGTACATTACGCAAGAGCCTTCTATCAACAAATTCAAGAACCTGCTTAAAACATTTTTAAGTCAAGCGGCCTACTACAGTGTTGATGAAATATATGTCTAGGCCATGTGCATGAAGAGGAAATGAATCAATTTTATATTAATTAAAAGCAAGAAAAGTATAAAAACCTGACGACCACGTCGCTGATGCGATACCAGTGGGAATTCTCCAAGTATCCAAGTAAGTATCCAAGTAAACTGAAAGCGTTTAAAATGCCACTAGCGTAAACCCCCAAAAACCATTAAAAAATATTGGGTGTTAGCTAGCCTAATATTGCGTAATGGAAACAAGTAAGTTTCACTTTCAAACTTATTTCCAATCTCTTACATAGCAGAATGAGATTTATTGAAACTTTCGTTTGCGAAGTTATGCAACAAAGCTCCGTAATCTAGTTTAAACTTTCAAGTAGCCTCTAGGAGTATGAGAGCAGTAAAACTTGTTTCACGTCTTAACGCCTTTTAACTCTTACCTCAACGGAGACAGCTTTAATTAAACGATTTTAGTTTAGTTTGTAACATATTTTGTATTTATCACTTAATAAGGTATACTCAGTACTTATGATATATGATGATGAAAACTTCAATTTCATTAACTTTACTACGATGAATTAAAAAAATACCCTTCTTAATAATCCTTTGGTTTCTTGACTGAAAATGTTTTTTAAAATAATTTAAAATTGCAACAAGACAAGATTTTAGATTGTGGCTGTGCTACAAGTAATGTAAATATTTGTACTAAGCTAGTTGCCTAATTAACTAACGTTCAACATATGTTGACATCTGCTCAAGATTTTTTTTATTTAACTTCATTAAACTTTGAGTGGACGAACATTTTATTTACTTAACATGATTAAAAATAAGTAAAAATACTGTTAATTCGAACTTTAAAATACATTTCACCTGCCACTGTTACTGTTAAGAACTGTGGGGAGGAGGCACCATTGCACCACCCATACATAGGTAAAGCTATTCAGAACGTTCTAAAGAGTCTATAATCATCCTCAAACAAACTAGCTCATGTTTTTGTATATTTACTATTGCTTGTACATGTTACATAACAGCTGCATTTATTTTTTTCCAGTTAGTAATTATTAATTTAAATTAAAAAAATATAAACTTATTCAAACTTAAAAGTTGCTACGCCCTAATACCAATATAATAAAAGTAAAGAATTATCTGTCCATATTAAATTTTCAATCGTTAGCCTAAATCCATGTTTTAGATATAACAACGCATTTTTAAAAAAAGAAGTGCACTTTAGAGACAAAACAAAGATTGTACAACGTTTGGGATTTTGTTGTTATGGTTGCCATGAACTGATAGCAATACAAATAACAAAGTTCTCGCTTATGCTATGAGTAAAATCTATTGGGTGTTGTGAGTTGAGAGTCTTTGTGAAAATTTCAGATTAAAAATTATCTACAATGAATTAGATCAATTTACACTATCTTAAATGTAGAATGCATGAAATCAAATGAGCCATTATCATCTGTTTAAAATTTCTTAAAGATTTGCACGAAATTGTTACTTTTACTTAAATATGTAAATATTTTACTCCGTCAAAAAACTCTATGTTACTCATGTTACTAGGGTTGTACATAAAATCTAAATCAAAAATGTTAACTTTAAATAAACATTCAAATCCATTTAAATGTAAGCCTTGTCAAGGGAGCCAAGCCAACACACGCCCTTCTTTGTATTCACCGAAGCTTACTTGGAAGTGGTAGAATCGTACCGCAAATCTCATATAAATATCAACCTAGCTCTGATTTCTTTCTAAACTCCGATTCTTCGTATTTTATTTGGTTCCCTGTTTTTATATATTTTCAAAGAAAATAGCTTGAAAATGTATATCAAGCTTGGTACAAGTGAGGATTTTATTTTCTAAGCGTTACTGAATAGTGTCATTACTGTATATATTTGTATTTATATTTTATCAAGAATCGGTCAAAATAAAAAAAAAATAACAAAGTCAATGGTTTGTTCATAAAGGTTAATTTAGTGTCATGACTTAAAATATTTTAATGCTAAGATTTTTCAAACTACTTATAAAACTGCTACATACATAGCTGAAACATTTATCAAACAAAATAACTCTAAATCAAACATGAAACTAATTCAAATGCATTTCAAAGTTTATAAATACGTATTTATCTTTTAAATATTTTAATTTTTTTGTTAATTGAGGTGAGGAACGACTAAATTAACGATATAAAATCATCGATATATCTATTTTGAAAATACCATAATTAACAATTTCTTTCAGAAGCTATAAAAGAACAGTTATTTTCTATAAACGTCCAGTTAAAGACCAACAACCTCCAAGGTCCCACAAGTCGGCTAAAAGCCTGTCTATTAACAGCCAGCGGGTGTCTGGCTAATTGTCCGCCATGTTGGCTTATTGTTCTCCATTGTATGACGTCATACCTTCACATTGTTGGTGGAGGGAGTGTATCATTAATCTCTATACAGTTGAAAGGAACAATTCTGATCAAATATCTACTATTAGATTGAGAATATTACTTTAATTTGATGGACATTTTGTTATAAAAGCCTTATAATTGCAGTAAGTTCTGTTTGTTGTTATTAAACATTTGTTTGCTCTACCTACAACAAAACCATTTTCTCCAGAGATTTGCTTTTGTTGTATTATACTAAACGATTTTGTAGCTTTTGTAAAAAAAACTGATGGTACAATCCACTTGGTCTTACATTAAAACACATAAACCAAATTACTACTAATGATACTAAGAAAATATTGGAGTTTTTGGAGGCTAGCTGCCATCTTGGACAATCTCAAACAGCCGCTTGAGATCTATTTACCACCACCTCAAATATGGTTTCAAGCCCCAGAGTGATTGTAATTTAAACTTATAGTGCACTGTGAAACTAGAAATTGTCTTTGGAGTGTTTTAATATATTTTTTTTTAGTTAGAACGTCTATGCTCCAAGGACATGGAAATGTATATATTTTTTCAATGTATTTTGACCTACCAAGGCAAAAGTGACAAAAGCTGTGGTTAGGTATCCAAAAGTGCGAGTAATTTACAGTGTTTTAAAAAGTGTTATTTTTTCAAAATTTTCTTGATATAGTGTTGTTGATATATGTTTGTGTATGTATAGGATATACTGATTTTGCTTTGATAGTTAATATTCATATGATATTACTATGATACTACTACATATACCTACTACATACCGGGGCTAGTATTTTCATGTGGGGCAAAGACAGTAGGCTATTATAAATATGCACTATCAGTCTGCTTACAGCTCTCTCTGTTTGACGCATTTATAGTGAATTGCGTGCGATCTAAACTTTTCCGGGCACACAATTGGATCAATGCTAGTACTTAACTAAATAATTAAGTGGCTATGGCATTAAGAGAACCAAGTTAAACTGAACTCCATTGTATCTAGTAACAATTCAATACACATTTTATATTGAACACTGTAATTAAAAAGCTGTCGGTTATGTGAAAAAGTGTGAGACGTTACAGTGGTTTTATCAAGAAACTTATTAATTTCGGAATCGTTGCAGACTAAGCTTTCCGTAAACAAATGTCGCTATATAAAAAAAACATCTAAATCTGTTAAAATAGCTCCAACTCTGGATAAACTTACGTCAAGTAGATTTAAAATTCCATGTTACGTTTTATCCGGTTATATTTACTTAGTTCAAATGAGCCACTAATTGTGTATGCTGATGTAATTTACAGTTAGTTGTTCTATGTAAACCTTATAAACTGCCGCATCTTTAAAAAATAACTAAATGCTAAAATTTTTTATGATTATAAACTGCTATATAGTATAAAATATGGGCTTCTTTAGTAGAGAACAATATTAAGCATTTACCTATGTTTTCTTTAAATAAAATACTGACCTGACCATAGCTGATACCTATAGAGTAAGTAAATTAAGTCTTGAAACAAATCTGTATTTTTTAAACCTAGAATATAGAAATATTCTGTTTGTAGCATTGATTCTTAACAATGGTTTCGCAATTTTTTACACAAAAAATGGTTTAACCCCCCTAACAGTGTAGGGGTGACTTATTTTTTCAAATAGCAACCCCTATTGAGTGACCTATCATTTTGAAGGGCTTGTCAAAAGAAACACAATGACGCAAATCCAAGGTGAGTATCTCACCCCTAGTCAAAATGGCAGGTACTGTATTCCAAAATGGGTGCTTTTTCACATACATCATATTTTTGAACACCCACTAAATATGGCCCCACCATTTAGGCTAGGGATGAAATATCTACCTCGGGTTTGCGTCATTGTATTTATTTTGACAACCCCTTCAAAATGAGGAGTCACTCAATAGAGGGTTCTATTTGAAAAAATAAGTAAAAAAAGACTATTGTAAATTAAAAAAATTAGTTTGAATAAGTAATGTAGTTTTTATTAACGTAAACATAACTTCAGTACAACTATTTTTTAAGTAAAACAAATAATTTTACATTTAGTTTTCAAAGCTCGGAAATATATTTTTTGCTGTTTGTTTTATGCTTAATTAATGTTCCTTTAGATTTTCACTAAACAAAGTTTTAAGATTTGCTTTAGGCAAAAAAAAAAAAAAATCAAAGAAAAAAATAGCGTGTAGCCTACTGGTAGGTTTGTTTGGCTATATTCTAAATACAACAACAACTAACTAAATATATTTTGGAGCGTTGTAATTAAAATGAATTCCTGAATTCTTTTTTCCACGAAGTTTGTACAGGGAAATTATTATTATTTAGCGGATGTTTCTATCTCAACAAAACAGACAATATAATGACAAAGTTTGGTAATTAATTAAAGGTTGTACATGTCTTGATGAACGCTCAAAGCAATGCTGAAATTCCCGAAGGTAATCCAAGACCAAGAGTGTTTAATTGTTTTAAGAATACATTAGAGAACTCAAGGCAATGTTTATTGTTGCTTTGTGTTGACTAAATTGAGTGATTAATCTTATTTTGTTAAATTACAGAGTCGGTTGAGTATAGAAAATGAAAAGGCCCACATTTGTTATCATACAGTACAAACCTAGTGCCACTGATCAGTCTGAAATAAAAAAAATAAAACACTTTCCGCATGCGTTATTTTACAGGCCAAATAAGTATAGAATTAAGGCCAAGATTAAATACTTCATAAACATTTGGTAAATATAGTGAATATGTTAAGCCCTTATTGAAGTGATTTTATGTTTTGGAAATTTAATACAATTCTACTTATTGTTATATTAAATGCAAATAATGCATAGTTTAATACTGAAACATCGTGGGCCACATATGGGACACGACAAACTAAGAGCATTACTTCATTGGATCGAATGTACTAAAATTGCTTCCCTAAAATGTCGTATAAACCTAAATAAGTCTGATAAAATAGTCTGCGTCAACTTTATATTATTTAGAGTGTGTCTAAGCTATGTGAAATTATAGACCTGAAAATTGAAGACTAAAAAATTGGCCCACAATATTTTAAAAAGGTAAAACAGTGGGGAAATCCCTATATAAATATCATTTAATAAAAATCATCGTATATTTGAAATAAAGTTAGGTTGAATAAAATAAAATAATGACATTTGTAACCATGAATCTAGGAGTATTTTACCTTCAAAATTAGGTACGTTAAGTATACTATAACTCCAACCCTTTTACTATAAAAAGAGATATTCATTTTCAAACCTACTGTTTAAATGTAGTAAATAAATAGATCAGCCAGATTAATTTTAGTTTTGTTGTATCAAAATTTATATTTTTAAAACACTTTTAAGTTTCAAAAAAAATGTTGCTAAAACCGCAAATATTTTTTGTATAGCTTGACAACAAAGTAATAAATAGAAAAGTTAAAGCACAACTTGATTTATAGATCATCTGTAAATATGAACATTAAATTTTATATTTTACCACAGATGTTTCAATTATTTAGTGGTTGTTTGCCTCACGCACAGATCTAAATGTTGGTATGGAGTGTTTAAACATGTATTCAAAGCTGGAGTCGAGTAAATGTTTACAAAGAATATTTGTTTTAGCAGCTTTATGAGGAGATTCAAAAGTATACACAATACATTGAGTGCTATACATATATGTAAATAGATCAAAACTAAAACTTTGATTCTAAATGAGGAAACAAACAAGTAAGTGCTTGTTACAACTTTGGATCCACCATTAACTTTTCAATTGATAAATCGTAAATTCAACATATTTTGTAAGATGCTGCTACAAATAGAACAATTTATATATCATAATTAGCATAGCAGCTATATAAATCAATTTTTACAAAAAATCTTGTTTTAAGTATACGAAAGGTTTGGAAAATTGAATCCCACAGCAATTCTTTACTCATAAAAAGTCTTTTTTCGCCCAATGTTGCCCCAGCTTCATGTAGGCAGACGTATTGTTGCAGTTTAAGGATTTATCCTCAGTCTCACTCACCCCATGATTTCCCTAAGGTGGTCTATACAATGAGCCACTTTAGTTACCATTATATCCTTATTTAGCCTCATTGATTTTTATAGTAAAAGACTAAGTTATTAATAGTACAGGAAAAATACTAAATAAAAATGAAAAAATTAGTTCATGGATGAAACTTTGGTTTTAACTTCGTTTTACCAATAGAAGTCAAGATCCGATGAGTCCCTAACAGTCCCGATGGGGGAACATGGTTTTTAGGGGGTGGGGAGGGGGAATTTTTATATAATTCATTATTCACGATTTGAAGTCATTTAGGAAGTCGTTTTTAAGGTTTGTATACACGGTGAATCGATAGGAACCATATTTAGGTCGATAGAACCACCTACATAAGAGATTTAGCATATTGGTACATGTTTAGTTGTTATTTTTTCTAGGAGGGGTAGGGGGAATTTTAAATAATTTATGATTTTTGACTTATGACTTGTTGGGTGTCGTTTCCAATGAATTTCTACAT
This sequence comes from Macrosteles quadrilineatus, assembly GCF_028750875.1. NCBI lineage: Eukaryota > Metazoa > Arthropoda > Insecta > Hemiptera > Cicadellidae > Macrosteles > Macrosteles quadrilineatus. Next base: position 78,947,168 of record NW_026542601.1, read on the forward strand.
GCCAAATAGAATGGAACCACTATTTTGTCGATATAACTACATTGTTAACAGATTTGGAGTGCTATCTTAAATAAAATAAATGTTTGTGCACAAAATTAATTGTTTAATATTTAAACATAAAAAATAAAACAACTAACTTAACATCAAGTATTAATTGAATGAGTTTATTTTTACAATAAATTTAATTTTTCCTATTATAATAAAATACCCCCTCGCAGCAAACCTGCAGAACAAGCAAATTTTCATTTACCTGACAGGATTACTATTTATTTTCTATTTAAATAACATTAATTTTAATGAGTCATTAGGTTTGCTGCTACAGGGGAGGTAATAGGGGTTGTTTTTATTGAAATGTTGATAGCTTAGTATAAAATAAACAAAATTGCCAAGTTTGGTTTAAATTTAAATATATCCACAAACAAGCAAACTACAACAGTTTATTTATTTTCCATTAGAATAACATGGGAATTTTAAAATTACATTTTTTTTAATTATCTCCTTAACCTTAAAGGATAAGAATCCTTAAGGATAAGAAGTCGGTGAAATATTACTTTAATTTTTACGGAAAGTAAATAAATGAAACGTAAATAAAAAGAACCTTATTTAATAAAAAAAAATTAAAGTAATTTTTTTTCAATGTAATGATGGAATGAAAATTTTTACAGTGTATGGTTTGTATATTTTTAAAACTATTCAGCACGTTTTTTAAGATAAAAACACTGAAGTATCCAATAAATACAACACAAGGTGGAAAAATCTTACTGTAAAAAGTCATCATCGGCTGAAACTTTCAAAAATGAAACCTTCGTATATCGACAATTTATTCATAAGAAGTTTGCCTGCCTTACTAAAAAAAGATCAAAACAAACCCAATTTTTTAAAGAAATTAAAATCATTCTTAATTAATCTGGCTCCTTATAGTATAGATGAGTTTCTAAATCAAAAATGAATTAGCTATACATTCTAAAATAATTGTACTGTAAAATTGTATTGTTAAGTCTTTTAGATTAAGTTGTATAACCAATTTTGTATGCGTTGACACTATTTATGTAGGTATGTAAAATGTATAAAGTGAATAAAGATCATTTGATTTGAACCGTTAGGCGTACAACCAGGCATATACTAAACTATTTAACCTTTTAAGCTCTAGAAAGTGGTTTGGAAAGAAATTGTGAAATTCTTTGTTGATGAGGTCAAAATGGGAAAACCCAATTTTCTCCCCATAAAAATCCCCATAAACCCCTGTTCCCATAGTCCAATCATGCTGGTTCGCAAACTCGTTAGAATAAATTTAGGTTTACACGTGTGTACCAAATGACATCAAAATTGGATAATTTGTGCTCGAGTTATCACGCTAAACGGACACATATGTATATGAATTTGAAAGGATGGTGTTTTTGACTTCTGGGGACCTCAAAACAAAAATGTAAATTGGTCCCGGCTCTAAGTCTTACCATGAAACCTACGGTAATAGTTTATTCACTATATGGGAAATTCGCTAAAAACCTCGTTGTAACTTAGAATGTTCCTTTGACTTGCTGAAGGATATAAAAACAGTATACATATGTACAAAACATATAAAACATATATACAAACTTTGTAGGGGCTACGCAAAGGTTAATAGATATTTACTTTAACTTTAAATCATAAAACATGGTTTAAACCTTGACTTAATGTCAATGTATTACAATGTAGTATGGGTTTATGGAGACTTTTGTGGGGAGAAAATTGGGTTTCCCCATTTTTGACCCCATCAACAAAGAATTTCACAATTTCTTTCAAAACCACTTTCTAGAGCTTAAAAGATTTAATAATTTAGTATATGCCTTGTTGTACGCCTAACGGTTAAGGAGATAATAAAAAAAAATTAAATTTAAAATTCTCATGTTATTCTAATGGAAAATAAATAAACTGTTGTAGATAAATAAACTTGTTTGTGGATATATTTAAACCAAACTTGGCAATTTTGTTTATTTCATACTAAGTTATCAACATTTTAATAAAAACAATCCCCATTACGTCCCTGTAGCAGCAAACCTAATTATTAATTTAAAATAATGTTAATTAAATAGGAAATAAATCTGACAGTTTTAAGGACAAATTTTAGTAGAAATCCTGCCAGATAAATGGAAATTCGCTTGGTCTGCAGGTTTGCTGCGGCGGGGGTATTATTTATAATGGGGAAAATTGAATTTATTGTAAAAATAAACTCATTCAATAAATACTTGATGTTTAGATAATAGTTTTAATTTTTATGTTTAAATATTCAATAATATTAATTTTGTGCACAAACATTTATTTTATTTCAGTCTGATAGCGCTCCAAATCTGTTAATAATGTAGTTATATCGACAAAATAGTGGTTCCATTCTATTTGGCATGTAGAAATCCATTGGAAACGACACCCAACAAGTCATAAGTCAAAAATCATAAATTATTTAAAATTCCCCCTACCCCTCTTAAAAAAATAACAACTAAACATGTACCAATATGCTAAATCTCTTATGGAGGTGGTTCTATCAGCCTAAATATGGTTCCTATCGATTCACCGTGTGTACAAACCTTAAAAACGACTCCCTAAATGACTTCAAATCGTGAGTAATGAATTATATAAAAATTCCCCCTCCCCACCCCCTAAAAACCATGTTCCCCCATCGGGACTGTTAGGGACTCATCGGATCTTGACTTCTATTGGTAAAACGAAGTTAAAACAAAAGTTTCATCCCTGAACTAATTTTTTTGTTTTTTTGGTGAATTTTAATCTTTTTTGCCTGTACTATTAATCATTGTTGTGGTCAGAGAGTAAAACTGAAGGATTTAATTTGTCTTAAAATTGATATTGATTTAATATTATGAAAGTACATACTAATCTGTCTTTGAAATACTCATATTTTTATCAAATTACCAAAGCCTTGGTGTCAGATGTGTTGAAATATTAAATTAAATAAACACGAAATCTAAACTTGTTCAAGTTTTAATCTTAGATTTTAATTGAAATTTTAGTACTTTAACTTTATTTTAATTAGTAGCCTACTCGATGCCCATTTAAAGGTCTATTTGATCATATGAAGGTCAAATTTAGGTCAAATATTTATTTCTGTTCCACTGAACGGATATTTCGGGAAAGCATAATATTTTGTCCATTGTTCTTAAGTTCTTTGTATAAAAATATAAAATAAATAAAACGAAGACTGTTTACCCTATATAAAACGGCATAAACCTCGACTATTAACTTCAAACGTTTTCCATATATGTAGAAATGATTTACAAGTATTGTAATTGTAGTATGATTAGTAAAAGCATGAATTTAAAGTGTCCATGAAACATATGAATATTAGAGATATAGCTGATATCTTTGTAACATAAATTAAATCAAATAGCTTTAACGTCGCTTAAAAATTGCCTTTAAAATTTGTATAACAAATAGGTAAGGGTTAGGTATGTGGTATAATTTTTGGCATGAGAGCAATATTTTACATCCTAATATGTAGAGCGGCTTCGTTATTCATTTAAGGATAAAGTAATGTATAAAAATATTTATTCGAATGTTAAACAAGAATGATAATTACACTGTACTACTATTTTCATTCGATGAATTTGGAATATTATAATGAATCTGTAGTCAATTTTAATATTCCGAATAAAGATTTATATTAATTTAATGATTTTATTTGTGTACTTTAGTAGAATTTAGTTTTTAAATTCAAGACTACAAATTTAAACAGTTGAAGACAATGTTACTAAAAACCCTTTTTATTCTGATTGGCTTAAACAAAACGGCGAAGCTTAGTGTCCGATTTGGAAAATCTCTTCAAAAGCAAGTTGTGATCATAATAGCTCATAAAATATATTTAAGATCTTTAAGCTTTGACGACTCTGCTCATTATAAGGTGTTAACCTTATATGTCAAAGACAACGCAAACTACGTCTAAATATGTTTCAAGGTACTTTGTGAGCTCATGTAATTCTATACCGTTGTGAAACCCACCATCCAAGTCGCATCTTTTGAAGTCCTGCCGTATAAATTATGGATTTCCAGAAATTGAAATGTTTTGGTACTAGTTGGTACTTGCTTTGAGAGAGAATATAATGCTAAAATCAATCTTTGCTGAATCGTTGAGTATGACATACACACATGTCGTGGAGTAAATTAAATTTCCGTTTTTACTAATCGTTGTCAAAAGCGTAAGAGACATTTGATATTAATTTTGGTTACTAGTTATTTTGGTTGTATTTTAGACGCAAACGAATCAGCAAATCTTAAATGCATTTAGAATTGCCTATTTGAAACCGTAAACGTTAAAGAAATAACAAAACACCCACAGTTTTAATATTTAAAAGATTGCAACAATTCATAATTTTTTTTAATTTTTTTATTTCATTTGTCTGCAATTGCGGTTGGTAAAATAAAAAAAGCTAATATTATAATGCTAGCCTACAATGAGACAGTTACTATCGTATGGTAGTCGGAATTGAGGCTCGGAAAAAAATATGTTTAGATAAATGGATTTGACCGCAAACAATAAAATGAAGTATAGATTTTTATGGGTTATCCTATAATTTATATTTTCAGTCTTACTATAGCAAAAACGGCTGCTTCTAATACATGTGTTGTGGTTGCCAAATGGCTATTTTTCTCCCAAGGGTGGAAAGGAATCAGTGGTCGTGGAGAGCATCAGCCGTGCGGTAAAACTTTTTTGATCTGCTGATTCGCCGAAGAAAATAGTCCCTTTCGAAAAAAATGACCATAATTTTTAAAGGCAAAAAAGAGACAAATTGCTAAAAATAGAGATTCTGATTAGCGTCTGCAATCAAAACAGAGATATAAATCAGAGAAGCGTACCTTCTGTTCACACATTTTCCTTCGTAGATTAATGATACACCAACAATGTGAAGGTATGACGTCATACAATGGAGAACAATAAGCCAACATGGCGGACAATTAGCCAGACACCCGCTGGCTGTTAATAGACAGGCTTTTAGCCGACTTGTGGGACCTTGGCTAACAGAAGGTTGTTGGTGGTCCTTCACTGGACGTTTATAGAAAATAACTGTTCTTTTATAACTTCAGAAATTAACTTTTTGTGTTCATAAAACATCTGTAGCCTTGTACCAGTTACAGTTTTATAACCTTCGTGTAATGGCTTGTCTCCGAAACTTTGAGAAACTATAGAAATACAGTATAAAATATGTTTGAGAATAAAAACTAGATTAAAAACCCAAACTTGTCAATGACTTTTAGCCGTACTCAACTCTAAATGAATGTATCAAAAGGACAGGTTAGGTTTTTATAAATACTAGAGGTCGTCCAATGGTCAAAAGCAAGACAAAAATGTTTAATGTGCAGACTTCTCTATTTTAACCACACGCTGTAAATAAAACATGTGATTTTAATTTCTTCCTTTGTTTAGATTTAGATTTTCTGTTTAAATATCGTTGTTATTTCGTCACCAGCATGACAACCCATAAGAGCTATGTTAATTGTGTTTAAGTTTTAAATTATTATTTTGTGCTTATCTGTTGCCTATTTTAATTTATAAAGAGATTCTGTGCATCTATAGTAAAAAAATATTTCTAACAGTAAGCGTGGTCTTTCCTTGCGATGCACACGATCTGAGAAAAAAGGTTTTCAAGAAACATTCTTGCCTCTTAATATATAGGATTTCATTTTAATATTTAAAACAAATATCACATTTCATTTATGAAATACATAATAAATAAAACGGAATAACTACTCTGACCTAAATAATTACACAAGATAATGTACAAAGGGAGTCTGTCAGCTAGTTGAATTATAACAAATTCTTCTAAAGTGATTTTTTTATTTTTTGGTCAGTGTAGTTTACACAGGATAAGGAGCTTAAAAACTTCATTAAATTAAAGTCAAGTTATTTCAAGTATTTTTGAATAAATCCTAATATGATCAGGGATTAACAAAATTTTTATTCACATGAGAGTCGCGAACAATCAGTATAATTTTACTGAGAATGGTAAAGAGAATAGAAAATCATATGTCAACTACATGAAAATCTACATACATAAGATATTTTAAAGTTATGAAAGTATACAGAATCGCAGAGTATTTAGAAAGAAATCAGAGAAAAGTGCATACGCGATTTGCAGCGATGATTCTATTCCTTGCGAAAGCTGCGATGAATACAAATAGAAGGAAAATTTGTGTTGCTTAACTTACTTGAAGAAGCAGACTTGTGTATTGATGACTTGGATTCAACAACTTTGAATTATTGATTTGCTATTAACAATATGACGATTGCTAGTGGTTTACTTCTAATTTTAAACGAACGCAAAGCAAATAAATATTTACACATATTTACATACCCTCCTCTCAGAAAAACTGTAGGCTAAGCGAATTTCCATTATCTTGATTGGATTATTACTAAAATATTTCCTTAAACATGTCAGATTTCATTCCTTTTTAAAATATAAGTTTAACAAAGTACTTAGGTTTTCTGCTACAGGGAAGAAAATGAGTTATACCGTAAAATATCCTTAGTACCCTATAGAATTAAATAAATAAATTTGGCAAATTAGATATAAATATATCCATAAACAAGCAAACTGCAAAAGTTTACTTTTTCTCCATAACAATAATATGGAATTTTAAATTTACAGTTTTAGAATTTTCTCCATAACACGTGAAATATATATAATAACAACCAAATTCATTATTTTTATTACACTACAGGTTAATTATAAGAGTATAAAATGTAACTTCTTAGTGTTAGTAAATGTTTGTTTGATCAATGTTTTAGTTTACATGCAAACAGTGTAAGTACAGACAAAGTTATATTTCCATGTAATTACAAATGTTTTAATTTTAGTGTACTTAATAAAGGTTACATAGATTAGATTTAGAACTGCTATTCTTGATTCTTTATCTATTCTTAAGTATTGTCATTATTTAATTGCAATTATCATACTTGACCACTTTGCCAATAAGTTTATGAATAAATAACAGATATCTTGAAGTTTCAAAATAATAATTCATAATCATGTTGCTTCCAAAGCTCTGATTCCAAAATTCGAAAATATGTGTTTCTAACACCTGTCTTCATCTTTAGAATGTTCACAAAGCTACTAAATTTTGGAAGATCATTTCCGTCATTGGTCTAACTCAAGAAGGTTAATTGATTTTAAATACTAGTTGTTCAAAAAACACTTAACGAGAAAAAAATTACACACGCACAACGAAATCATACAACATTAAAAGAATGTGTATGCTAACATGTTTTCCTTGCCCTTTAAATACGAATGTATAATAATATAAACGAAATATGACGTGGTGTTCCACTTAAGATTCGATTCGAAAAAGACTGTTTCCTTGGAGCACAAGTTAGGCTCACAAAACGTGAAACAATGTCTCAACTCCTAGAGGCTACTTGTATAAGTTTAAATTTGATTACTCAGATCTGTTGCATAACTTTACAAGGGCAAATTCAATAATATCATCCTGCGGTATGAAAGGACATTGTTGAGTTCGGATGGAATGCATCTAGTATTCCATTGAGCGTTGACATTATTATGAATGATCTTGTTTATTTTTCTAGTAAATAACACTTGATGGATTAACAATCATAAATAAAGGTACTAACTATTTGTATTACCAGTTGAGATTTGGACGCCACATAAGTGCGTATTTCAACCCAAATATGAGTGGCGAAGGGTGTAGAGTGAAGAGAGACGCCTTGTGTAACTTTGTTACTGACTAAGATCAGCTGTTTTATTAGTCATGATCATTTATTTAAAGTCTAATGATCAAGGAAAGCTAGGTCCAGTTTCGAACCTGCAAAATCTACTAGCTTTTCTCAGGATGGTACCGGCGTCCTTTTGATCACTATAACTACTCCGCTACCCAACCAATCTAACCAAGTAAACTAGAATAGTGACCAGAAATATTTCACAATTGCAGACCGCTATTGCATTAATGCTATAGCGCAAAGTTTGCGAAGACAAGTACTAAAGTAAAAAAAAAAAAAAAAACGTAGTAGAATAAAAGACGTATTTAATCTTGGCATATTAACTTCTTAGGATAAGTTTACTTTTCTTTGAAGGAGGTAGTTTTCGCACCCACTTCAAGCAACCGGATAAGATTATCGGTAGTGTTCGATTGTTTTCCTTTCAATTAAACGTTTCCTTCGTCTAGGAAATCTTCTTTTTGCCACCATCATATTTTTTTATTTCAATGCACAAGTGTTGTTTATTCATATTGGAAATGTTAGACTATAACTCCGAATTCAAATTCATCCGAAATTTTTACCCACATCGCGATGTGGACGATACACTCTATCACAATTTTTTTCGAACTAAGCTGTGGTGTAGAGGAATTTATTTCATTTTCGAAAAAAAGCTTAACTAATTTGTTTTTCGATTTCTATCGGTTATGCATACAACCTCGGTGGCAATTAAAATGCCCTTGGAGACTTAAGAGACTTCAAAGTCCAATTGTCCAAAACACAAAGTTTTAAGTCGAAGACTCAAGGTACCCATATCCTAGTAGGTTGTTGACTTCTCTCTTCCATCCTCAGGGTGTTTAAACTAAGTTGTTCAATCAAGAGACGACTTCCGCCTCATGCTGTCCCTGACGTCGCATCCACCCACGTTCTTTGTTTGACACTAAGTAACAAGTCGAAAATACCAATAGCAGCTGAGGAATTAAGTTGCTGATAGTGACAAAGAATCAAAAGAAAGTTACCTGACAAATGGGTTACTGAAACAGTGAATGTAGCTGCATGTATTGATGTAGTGTGGTTGGCATTTTTTTCCAAGAATCTTGTGCTTGTGCAAATTGAGGTAATGTTTTTTTGTATTTTTTTTATGATTAATTTTTCAAACATATTGATGAAATCTCCTGAAGGAATTGTGTCTGGTCTAGTCGTGCCAGTTAATGTTTTAGACGTCTAAACTAAAAGGAGGCATGGCAAACATCATGCAAGCCAGGCTACAAGCTGTATCTGTGGTAAAATAAATGAAAAACAAATTTAAAATGGTTTATTCCTCTATGATTTAACCAATTTCATATGACTTAATCAAAACCAAGAACTCTTGAAATGCTATTCACAGTAATTTAACAAGACAAGAAGATTTGACAATGGAGCTGTTAGCCCCGAAACTATAGTAATCATAAAAGATTACTTTGGATTGAAGACGTAAATAAGGTATTTAACCTATTATCATTATTAACTCTTGGAAATTAAAACTGAAAACTTACATATTATTATTATTTCTTCATCTTTACTCCTCGTTGGACCGACGGATTTAAATGACTCTAGTCCTAAGCTCTTTAAATAGCACAAAATATGGATTTCCTTTATTAATACATGTACTAAGTTAAACAAAATGTAAAATAACGATTTGTTGAAATTTCTTCTTATAGTTATAGTATAAATACAAATAAAAAATTAAAGAAATCTTGGATCGCGAAACGTGGTGTTTAAAGGTTTCGGAGCAAAGATAATTTTAGACTATACAAAATATATCAGAATTGCATTAACTTAATACTTTACACAAATACCTACAGTTTCTCAGATTCGTCAAAAGAAAGTTGACACTTTTGAAAGAGACGATAAAAAACAACTTTTTTGTCAGAATGTCAAAGAACTCTTTATATTCTTACCTCTCGGACGTTTTAGAGTTGAACAAGCTTGGAAAGTTTCAGAGAACTTATTTGCACTTTTTGGATAAATTATTACAATTAAACTGGGTGACAATTTGACCTTTTATGTAAGCTCTTTTAAAGCTTATTTTACGCAAGCTATTTTAAACTTCAAATAAAATTGTAAAACGTTATATTTATACATTAAGAGGTGTTATGAGACAAAAATGACCTCTTTCAGCTAAAATAAGATTTCAAAATAGTTGACGATGGACAAAAATCCCACTTCTAAAATGGAACATTATATGTTAGCTTTTAAACGTCTAATAATATTGCTTTTAATTAACTACATCTCTAAATAAGTTAACTATTGCATGAAAGATATAATGTATTCTTATACTAGAATGATTACGTTTGAAAACATGTAGTGGTTTACTATCCCGGGCTACTGAGAGAGATGTAATTTTAAAATTAAGCAGTTTTTATTTCATTGTGTATATTTATAATGTTTCAGCTATTAATTAAACATAACCCTTAATGTAAACAGATCACCTTTAAATTAAAATTGTAAGGCAAGTAAAGGTATTATTTTGAAATTTTACTCTTATGAATTCGGGGTGTTAAAATACCTGAATCAAACACATTTACTGCAAAAAATAAATTTCATTATGAATATTTAATTATAGTGATGATCGGAGGAATTTAGAATCGAGATTTCAGGGCCAAAGTCTTGAGCTAAAACTCTTATCGGAAAATTTCTACACTTTATAGTCACACGATTCAATACATGTCACTATTGTAGATTGTTAAAAAAAATTTACTTGAATTCAGATGGGAAACAATTAACGTTACAAATCTATAAATTAATTTCAATGATTAAATGCACAGGTAAACCTTTGTCCTGAAAAGCAAGATCACTCGAAGATCATTTTGTTGATTATTTAGGTCCTCACCTGCCACTTTTGAGGGATAACTTTCAATATTGACCCAACTTGACTCGTCCTTCTTCTGTTCATCTTGCGGAAGTAGGTTGACTTAAATTATCTCATAATACCTTACCAAAACTAAGACGAGTAACTCAAAAGATCTTTTTTTTAATTTTTAATAAAATAACTAAATTTTATGTGGATGAAATCAAAATAATCATTGCTTTCTTATACATTCAATGTCTGAGTCAACCTGCAAAACATGAGTCATTGTCATTCCTGCTTAGTTTTTTTTAAGTATAACTTTCTAGGCTTTACCACAGAGACCGAATGCACAATATATTATATAAAACTACTAGGCAGTCAACAATTTACAAATTGAATAAATAATCCAAGGTAAAAAAGTATGGTTTATAAAATTGCTTCAAATTTCTATTGTAAAAGTTTCTTTTGAAAAAATTACGATAAACCTCAATGAAAGTTCAAGAAGTTTTACGAGCAAAATATTTTTCAATTTACATGGAATGTCGTGAAAATTTGACTAAATCTGTGGTTAAATTAAGATAATTTCACTTGTTTTTGTATGACAAGTCATTACAATCAATACGGTATTACATTATACTAGGGGAAACCCGTCGAAATCGACGGTTACTTTCAAGGCTTACGTTAATTCATCTAACTGCGATGAATTGGGTGAAATATACATATTTTAAACATTTAACATTGTTCAAAGAGTAATAAGTGTAAAAAATAACAATATTGCGTTAGTTGCCAAATTTGGTTGTTCATTCAATGATTAAAATATTTCCTATCCTGTACGTCATCGGAGTTATTATTAGTATGTTATATGGTATCTCTTCCTTTGGTAGAACCTTTTAATAGTATTTAAATCGTATTGGTGGATCTTATAGTTAAACACTTCGGCGACTTCATCAGTGTTTGAGAAAAAATATATGTTTGTTGAGAAGACACGTTCTAACTTCAAAGGGAGTTATATCCGTTACAGTGTAAGTTTGATTTTCCTTCGTCACGTCGCGTCAGCTCATATCGTACTTCTGTGCCAATGAATGAACCCTCTAGCATAGTTTTGAGAAATTGACTATGGGGTTACTGATAAAGCTGGAATTCCTTGACATGGGGGATGTCAGTTAGTTGTCTCGGCCTTATCAATAACATAAAGTTGTCAATATAATCTCTCTACGGAATGTTAGGTGTAGTGGAATACATGAAGTAAAGTTGGCTTTTATTCTTGAACTGTTAGGGACCTCCTAGTTCATATTATGATCTTGGCGGCTTCATTGGCGATAAATAATGCAAATGACATAGCAGCAATGGAACATTTCCAAAAAGCAAAAATACTGTAAAATGGCTGTTACGTATATATTGAAGTTTACATATTGTTAATCAACGTATATGATAAATACTTTAATCCTTTAATACGTTTTTTTTATAGCGACCATTCATAGTAGGTAAGCCAAGTGAATGGAAGAATGTATGAAGAAAGTATGATTGGAGATGAGTGTAGGATGAGTGGCACGATCTTGAAGTCTTGTTAGTGACTAAGGCCGACATTCCTTGGATACAGCTGTTAATTAATAGCCCATACAGCGAATGGCAACCAAGGGACCTACAGTTTATAGTTGAATTGATACAAATTTTTTTTGCATTGGTATTTATGAATATTGGTATAATTATCAGGATAGCACTGCGGGTAGTCGTAGTACTCACTCGTGCGGACGTTAATCCACACCAGGGAGTATCGCATCCACAGTGCATACCTATAAATATCCACAATTCGTGACCTCCTAGTAGTTGGATTACAGGACGACGCCACCCGTCCCAGTCAAAGGATTATGTGATCTAGTTTAAAAGGAATATGACATTTCTGTCATGACAGTAGCTGCTTAAATTGTATTTTCTCTTTGTACCATATTTTACAGCCAAAATGTTGTGTTATTTTCAATAATGTTACAAATTCAGTGCGCCAAAGTCCGTAATATAGGCAGGTGCAAATAATTTGTCAAGATAGGTGACATTTTAGGCAACGTTTCTAAGTTTGGATTCTATTAGACACAATAAGAGCAGACGTTTCTACATAAATATTTGATATTTTGTAGAATAATATGATAAAATGTAGGCAAAAGTGGCGAAAAATGCACACACCAACCCGTACAATAGATATAAGATAGTTCAATAAGAAATAGTTTAAGAATTACTGTGATAAAAGGATTTTCCACTGATTTCGTAATGGAACGTTATATTGCAAAACATGGCATGATAAAGAAGAAAATCAATTTTAAAATCAGAAAATAACATTGCAAATACTTATTTGGTAGAATTCAACTCCCAATAAATATGTGTTGTTTGAAATACAATTTAAAAATGAACAGCTTTTTCATTAAAAAGTATTATTCTCATGGCCAAAATGTAAACAACTCTGTGGAGGGATCTTTTAAGGCTTCTGGGACAGAGTCCTAAGGGATTTTGCTTAGTTTTTCTTTTGATAACTCATCTACAGACCAAGACCTTTCTTTGGACACCTCTACCAAGTTTCTACGCCCAACCGTTCTCTCAAATTAGTGGGGACAAAGTTTCCAATCAAATATTTAGATTCCCCCATGTTAATCTTATGGGAGAAAACCTAACTTTGATGGCCTGTGGGGCAAAGCCCGAGGACTTTTACTACATGAATTGGTGAAAGGGGGCGTCTACACAAATAATACTTTATTTTGACACGTCGTTTGTAAAAATCCGTCCATTATTAATGGAGGAGTAGTGTTTTCTAAAAATCGCCTTCACGTATTATATATAAGGATTACTTTAGCTTATACTGGACAGTTTATTGGTGTATCTTTTAAAAGTTAAAAAGTATAAAAGTATTTTTTTTTTACTTCAGACAAACGTAACAGCCAATTCTACTGTCAGATGTCAACTATTTTTAACAAGACCAGCAAGTTTATACATGTTCCCCTAAGGTGGCTAACAATGTCTCCAAGGACATTAAGGAAAAGTTGCAAAGCTGTATGGTTGTTTTCAACACGATGTGTCAGAAACATAGAATTTCCGAGGTGAGATTTAGTTGTTTAACATTTATACGTGAAAAAAGATAAAGAATATCAGAATGTTTGTAGCTTATATTTCACTAAAATTTTAAATTTTTACGCTAAGTACGGCAATTTTACCTCTTATGGTCAGCACACCTCATTAGGTATATAATAAACATTTAAATAAGTAAATAACTTTTTTTCACAACATGATATCTTATGTTTACCAAATAAAATATTATTTGATACACAGTAATATAGCCGATGTTTCTCCGAGAAACAGGTTCAGAAAGATAATTGATTTAAAAGATGTCACTTTTTACTTTAATTAAACAATTGCATTTCTTACTTAATTCTAATAGATTAAATATATATTCATTCAAAAACACTAAGCTATTTAACAGACATTTCTATTTCTTATTAGGATACTAGTTTACATGAAAGATTTAACTCATTGTCTAACATAAAACATGTTTTACATAATGATGCGCAAACTGAGGGGGATTTAAGGTTGAAATACATCTTCGCGTACAAAATAATGCAAAAATAAGTGTGGTAATAACAAAGTGTGAAAAGAATGATTTCCTTCATGAAGATGACAAGTGCTCTGACACATTGTAAGCGTTTGTGATATTCACGCTTACAGCAGAGAATAATATAATTCTTAACAATTCTCGGAGTAATATGAAGTGAAAATAAGGTTTCTTTAGAAGCTACAGTGTGGTATGAAAGCTAATTTTAAGTTGCTATGTATTATTACGTACTGAAATATATTAAATTGTAGAAATAATTCGTTTTTTGGTTTGCTAGTTAAAAAGAACTAATTTTATATGCGAACTATCATGAGATAGCACCAAAGTTGTATTTTAACCCAAATATAAATGAATGAGGTGCCTTTATGTTGTACAAAAGAACAGAAGTTCTCCAGATAAGAGCGTTTATTTAAAGCCAATAAGCAACAACATCTGGGTCCGGTTTTAAAAGCTACTTAATATTTCCATAACCAATAGTATAACCAGCTACAACGTATAATATCACTTTGGATTATTGTCCCTTTGTTACAACCACAATCTCAATGAATACTGTGTCAGTAACGTCGTCTAACGTCTGAAAATAATACAATGGGTCTTATTTTCGTCTTATTCTGGTGAAATATAACACTAGACTGACCATATGCATCATGCACGCTGTACAAGTCACTTTCCATGCATAAAACATAACAGTCTAGGCCTGACAGGCGCCCCCAACACATTTCAGGAAGTCGGGCTTTTACCTCAAGATTTGTTGCAATCGCTGACTTCCTTACCCACACATTTTGACTTGTAAATCCTTTCGTAGTGATGTTGATGTAGGGTCTTAGAAATTCTGGATGGTGGATTAATTTGCTAGTAATTTTCTATTTTTTCGAGTTTTATGAAGCTTTTTTACAGAGAAATTATAAGTATTGAACTACAATTAGGAAGCAGCTTGAAAGAGTAGTGGCATGCATTCAATGATTTTGCCAATTCTTTTGTAATTAAACTTCACAAAAGGTAGACTGTTGAAAAGATATAATACGATAGGGCATATGTCTTGAAACATTTTCACTTTCATCATGTGCATATTACAGTAAGTGTAAAAATATATAAAAACGTATTTAATATACGTTTTTATATATTTTTACACCGTAGCTTATAGCTTATTTTTACACCGTAGTTAATCTACGGTTTTAAAATGTGCCAATAACTCTTAGTATTACCATCGATCTCTATTACTATTACTAATAGAGATCGATGAGTATTACTCATACTCATAGCTATGTAAAGATAATTTTTTAATGAAGCTTAATGATTAATAATACCCGAACCAAGTGTTGAATTATGAAAATGAGCTTATAACAAATCTTAGTACATATCAGCAACCCACGGCGAGCAACCACTCTCCCATGAATTTAGTATTTTCAAGTCATGAAAAGGTATAAAGATATTTGAGAGTGAGAAGAGATGATTTTTTATTGTTGAAGTACCAAAGCGTGCTTGGAATATTTTGATGATTTTAAAATAAGCTTAAACAAAACAAACGAGGTTTTTCCATGTCAAATCTTGTAGATGATCTTGTCATATTGGTGTCATATTTATTGTTAAAAGTTAATAATATCAAAACTCATCCTATATTATAGATTAAATACTTTATTGGGTCATAAATACTTTACATGTGGTACCTACAAATAGGCCCATTGTCTAGGTAAAAATAGCTTAATAGAAAAAAAGCTAACGTGAAGATAATCTAAAAAAAAGACTATTAATAAAACTCTTCCAACTAAAGGGTTGTTATGAAAATCTACAATTGAATATAAGGCTGCGTCAGTTAAGTGATGTTTTATTTTATCTTTGAAATTATTTTCATTTAACAGTTTATAGCTTGCAGGCAGCACATTGCACAACCTCAGCCCAGCATATAGCAGACTTTTTCATAAAGGGTTAAACGGTGCCTGGGAAATATAAATATGTTTTTCATTTTCGAATATTATATTAATGGCTTATTTTAATGGTTTCTAGCGGATCGTTTTTAGCTAAAATTTTGTAATTTAGTAATTTCACAATGTTAGATAATATTAGAGTGCAAATTTTTAAATTTTGAACATGTATTATTAAGATTACACCATGATGATTCATAATGAATTGAATGCTGTTGAAGCATAAGTATAAACACCAACAATTGTAAGGTTGTTGTTTATTAATCAACAATTGTATATTAATAATTCATGAAATCGAAGCTGAATGAAAGTCATTTGACAGCTTAAATGGTCAAATGAAAATAAATGAAAAGAAAGGAAACAAATTACGTTCATACTTATTAAACCTTCACTAAAAAGGCTATTACTATTTTTTACCTGAGCTATTGTTTTAACTTGAAATATTCAGCAGAACTTTGAATATGTTACTCTGGCAAGTAGAGGTACCAAGGTATGATATTTCCACTGTTACGTCATCTGAGATGAGAACCAGAAACAGCTGTTGACTGAGTCAATATTGACACATGGTACTGGGTCAGCTGTTGAGCACTTTCTACAAGTGGCTATCCTACTTTTATATACATGTAGTTGTTTTAAAGGCTTATTATGTTTCACAATTAGTTGCAATGCTATAATTGAATAATATATATATATGAATGTGAACAATATTTGCTGTATGCCTGGAAGCTTTCAAGTAATTTAATGTACTTATTTGCAGAAATATGAGCCACTTATTTGATACTTTTAAATATTCAAAAATGTATTAAACGTTTTAAAATATTCCTATATACATTGTGAATACTTATAAATGCAAGACAGTGCTCATAACATAAATTTTAAATTTTATACTATCTTCCATTAGTATGTTTAGTTGGTCTGAAAATCGGACGTATAACAAAAACGCTAGGAAACATGCATGAAATGTGCATTCATTTTAACAGTTATTTACGCTACTGCAAGTGATTCAGTCGAAATCTTATTAAGAAAGTTAAAGTTACCTAATTAAGTAACTTAAAGCTTAATAAGGTTATGCTTTTCTTAGTTATATCGCTCTCGGAATACATCTTTATATGGCATAAATCTCAGAGATGTAACACTAAATGTGGGTTTCACAGTAGTATAGAATTACACTGCCACAAAGCACCCTTAAACCGATACAGGCTTAGTTTCTGCCGTCTTTGGCATGTGTCTTTACATCACAAATCGTAAATACAGTTGAAATGGTTACGCACAGGAATTACAATTACAATAGTAAGTTTGGCGATGAACAATAACACAAAATAAAATAAATGAGAAATGAAATAATCATGTGATCTATCATACCATTCAATGAATGATCATGTGCTTCATGTGAATGAATTAATGAGTTAGCACAAAAATAATATATAGAAAATGATTCTATTGTTATAATCTATAACCCATAGGTAATTATAGATAATAATTATCAACAATTAGTTACATAGGCCTAAAGTGTAGTGGAAGACAGTAAACTAATTACCTTTTAAAAAACCTTTCATTTTTTGTATAGAATAATGCTTTATTATTATTAATTATTGTAGCATACAATATTATTTGTTATTTTCAATATTTTATTTTACCTTTTTTTTGTTAACTTCTCAAAAAATTTTACTAGAATTGTTGGATTAAAATATTTATTCAATCAAGTTACGAATTTTAAATAACTGTTCATTCAAATAAAATTATGAAATAAAATTAAATTAAAATATTTAATAACCAAATTTAACATGAAAGCCTAGAACTAGGATATTCCATGAAAATCACATGTCTCGATGTACAGGTTGAATGCTTATAAAAAGGTATAATTAAGTACAGTATTTTTAAACGTTCTAAACTGCTATGTAATCACGGAGTATTTAAAATAAAAAATAAAGATAAACCAAACCAAAAACCCTAAAAACTAACCAAGATTATAATCTGTTTTCTGCCTATTAATTGTATTAAATTAAATACTTTATAGCGTAATAAAATACAACAATAATAATATAAATGTATTTTTTCTTTACAAAAGATAATTCAATTATTACTACAGTCATTCACTAAAAGCATCCTCTTCTCTATTACTTCATATTATCTTATGCAAATGTCAACTAAAGGTTTATCTTCTTTTAAGGATATAAAATTGTCTTAAATGTAAATCTCAGTGTCGTCGGTTTTAAAAGCTAAACCAATTAACGAATATTTATTTTTCACGAGACAAAAATTTCTAAGGTTAGGCCTTTGTACTATTTTCACACACTTCATCTTGTTATATCTCTAAAAACAAAAATAAACCATTTACAAAAATGCATTGTTAAAAAACTTTAAAAATAACGGAGCCTTTTTTTTATAAAAATATCCCTAACTTTTAATGGGCAAACTTTTTTTTAATATTCACCCTCATTTTATTTTAGCAATAACAAAGACAATATGTAGTCTTTCCTGCTTTAACATTTTTATTCTTACTGCCAGTTCCAAGAATATCCTAGTCTATTTAGCGTTCTCTAATTAGTTTGACTTAACTTAAGACTTTCCAATCTTGGAGACATCAAAATGTCACAATTTCAGGAAAGTTAACGTTTCATTTGCCGTTGATTAAAACAATGCCAAGAAAGATTCGAGCTCACTTGTTAAGTTTAAAATCCACGAAGAAATTAGCCTGAAATAAATGTTGTTGTAGGTGATTTTATATTTAATAGTTGACACGTTATTATTTCATTTATATGCGGCCTTATTGAAAAATAAATTATTTTTATCTGCTATAAAATATCATATAATATAGTGGTGTTAATATCGTATGCTTTATAAAGCATTTCAGTCCGCCTAAATTAATTTCCAAACTCTTTTGTGACACAGGTTTGTATAAACTGGCACAGGGGTATACTGACAAGGTATACCTTTAAAAAGTTCAATACCACTTTAATTTAATCTATTTTTCCTGCCAATGCATGGAAATGGTCACATTGCCATATCTGTAAGCAGTACGCAAAATAGCCCATTGCCGCTCTAGAGCGGGAATGGATCATTCCTCTCGCTAATCAGCTGATTTCACATTTGGCGTTTTACACCAGCCACAGCTGCGGATCCCCAACCGATAAGCAAATAACATAATCAAAATAAGAAGGTTACAATACCTGCAGACTGCCTTTAGTGGTCCTTAAATATCCAACAGGATTACGCGTTTCGGTATTTGTTATACCATCATCAGATCCATATACAAACTTGAAGTTTTTTGACTCATGATGTCACGTCACAGTTTTAAAACACAGTTACAAAACATTTAAACACGAAAAACTATTTACAGTAGGCCTACTAATTAAAAACGAGAGACAAAAGTGAAGCAATGCATGCATTTTCAATGTCGAGTCTCAACTCAACATTGAAAGTTGAGTCCATTTTCCATTTTCAAATAACATAACCTTAAAAAAGCAAACATAGCCTAAATGTCATTCATTTTATATACATCTAAAAGTGTATCTGTGTGTTGTTATAAGTTAATTATTGTGGTGGTAGGAAAAAATCTTGTGCGTATTACGAAACTTACGTTTAAATTTAGTATGTTTTCCCTGCTATGTGGCCTATGGATTGAAAGATTACTATATACTCTATAGTAATCTATAAGTAATCTATAGTCTATAGTAATATAAAGTAGTCTATAGTATAGACTATGTGAAAGGCAAATTAGTCAAGATGTTTCTATCGGCATTTTTTTATTCCTCGCCAAACACTTTAAATAATAAGGAATATATTCCAACAAAATTGTACTCCTGTTTGAGTTTATAATACGTATATAACTTAGAATATATGACTTGATCTCTTTAGTAAGCCACTCATAGTTTGCTGTACCCACATGTGACCGAAGTTGTTTCAGTATTCTACAGTTTATTGTATATTTGTATTTATAATCGTGTATTGCACGGTATTGTATAATTATGTATTTTATATTTGTATTTACAATCGTGTATTGTGGGGTTTTGTATAATTGTGTATTATATTGTATCGTAGCAAACCCTGCAATTTACTCGTACAATATTCATACTAATATTCTTCAGGTAAAAATTAGATTAGGGTAGTTTTTTCAGTTTATTTGCTACAGGAATTATGTATAAAAATCACAATCACAAATGTTTTACTCAAACTCTTGGACCGGAAAAGTGACCCTGCAATTTTGTATCAAGTAACCACTGCTTTATGAAGCGTGTAAATTTGGGAACTCACTCTATTTAAGTACTTGTTTTTGGCCTTTTGGACGAGGAACTCCTTTACTAAACAGAATATTGAGTTACTGAGAGAATCTGTTGGTGTTTTTTAACCAATGGGGTTCCAAATATTTAATACAAGTATATATAATGACCCTTATATTCCTTGATTCTTGACCAGTTCAATTCACTGGAAACTATCTATATCAGCTATATAAAAATATTACGTATATACAGACCAGAATAATATAACTAAAATCTCCTGTAGTTTTCCTATGGAAAATTGACAATCCATTACATGTTACTAGATTATGAAAGAATGCAGCATAGCTTGGGTTGGTGAACGTTGGTCATATTCACTTAATTATTCAGCCAAAGTACATATTGATTGTACACCGACGGTGTCTTTAGATCTCTTCACACAATATTTATGTAGAAACGACAGTTCAAACGGTCTGGAAATAGACTTTGAAACATTCAAGTTGTTCTTTTTAAACATTTATACTATATGAATATTATTATGTGACAGCTCTCAACTTGAGCATTAAATTACGTGAACTGTGTTAATTTCGTAAACCCGTAACAATGACAATATACACATGAGGGCTCCCGAACAATTTTGAATTGAAAGTATAGTTCTACTAAAAAAATAACTCATTTGTTCAACAATCGGCTTACTTCCTTAAAATACAATTAATAATCATATCGAAAATAAATTATTGTAAATGAAATATATTTTAATACCTTTGAATGTTTGCAATTGTAAATTTGAGTGTCAGATTAAATCTCTGCATGGATGCTTTTACAAGTCCTTTGAATAATTAACGAAACAGTGTATCAACAACAAAATACTTGACACTGAACAGAAATTATACCTTTAATGTCAAATACCGTGGACATGTCAGAAAATATTTTTTATTCCTAAATGTCAAGCTGAAGAACATTTTAAAATTTGTGTTGGAATCAAAATACAACTATAAAACAGCTTAAGAAATTTAAAAATTTCCTTATAAAACTGTAATACAGGAGTTTTATTTCTCGTACCTTACAGAAAGATGCTAACGCTTTTAGAATAGATTATTTAATGTGCATGGTTCGATGAGGTATAAATACTTTCATAAACAAAATTAAAAATCCTCAAAAAGATTCGTATTGTGTAAGTTGTAGATACAGTTGAACATTGAACAAGGTATTATTGAATCTTTGTATGTTAAAGAGCTCTATAGTATTAAGCTTAATCTCGAAATAACATTTTTTTTAACCAATTAAATTTGAATTTGCTTGAGAATTTTGAAACGTAACAACGTATGATCAGATATGATATTTTCTGCACGTCAACAGAGGAGAGACAGAAAGAGTTGTTGACCAAGTCAATATTGACTCATCGCCACTGGGTCAGCTGTTGAATACTCTCTACGATTGTCAAACTCTCTACATTCATATATACATCTTATAGGTTCCAGCTCGGTATGGTGTTAAACATTACATCTTGGTGGACTGGGATGGGGTCGTGACAATAACAAAATCCGTTGGTGTTTGACGGGATTTGAACCCGGAACCTCTGTGCCAAAGTTCCGCGTTCTACCCATCGATATGGTTCTACAACTAGATCAGATCGTTCATCTACATTCATATAGCTTACGTTCATAAATCCATAAACACAAAAATATATTTAAAAAAAACCAATAATTAATTACTTGTATGAGTACTTACATTTTGCAAATACTGGTGGGGAATACTTTCTGGTCTAATACAAAATAAGTATTTACGATTAAACTTAAAAACCTTTTTTTATCCAAAGAATCTATGTAATAATAGGCAAGCATGTTTCTTTAAAACATTTTTTCTCAGCTCTTGTGCATCATAGGGAAAATCTACGCATACTGTTAGCATTTTCCTGTAGGTGTGCAGAATCCCTTTATAAATAAAAATAGTAACATTACATATGACACAAACATTGAATTTTTATACCACTGCTGATAAAATATAATGTTTTACAAAAGTGGTACAAGGTATTGTTACAAAAAACTGAATTGTCATATATTATTAAAGCCTTTTAGTTTTTAACCGGCTGTATCCAATGACATTAGAAATAAAAACCTAATTTAAGGCTTCTTTAACTTAAGGATTCTTTTTGTTCGAATCGGGAGTCAAGCAAGTGTGATGCATGTCTTTAAATTACAATAGTTAGTTTTTATTTGTAAGTAGGTCTATAGTTAGAATATAAACAACTAGTCTATTTACAAGGATAAGCTATTCAAAGTGCATAAACGTGTAAAGTTAAATAAAAAATATGTATGTTGTAATTCCCTCAGTTAAAAATGTCTTTGTACACTGATATGATACAAATGCATTAAATAAAAAAATATTCATAGCAAAGTTGTCCTACGGGGGAAATACCTTAGGGGAAATAAGGGATATAAGACTGAGAACAACCCTTGAAAGGTCAAATTCAAATCAGTTAAAGTACTACAAACATATAAAACCACAAGAAATGTGAAACTGAAATACGAAATATTAGTTTCGCTTGAGGAGGCCAAGCCGATGAGCTGGAAGAACGGAAATAAATATTTGACCGGAAATTGGACCTCCATCCGGTCAGACAGGCTTTTAAGTGAACTTCAAGTAGTCATGAAGGTTATATAGGTCCAACGATTATAGGTCTACTTTAATATAATTGTAATATGATTGGCTGACCTATTTTTACAACCAAACTGCTTTAAGGATTTAGCCATAAACTCGAGGGTTCAGAGATTTTCGTTCTACTAGTTGAGCTCTATCAAATCTCATAGAAAAGAATCATATTTGTGCTAAATACTATTTATTATGCATCCAAAGTATTTCCTTGGCCTATATTTATGTTTTAGGATACAGATTGTTTTATAATGATATAATGGCTACAAAAGCATCTCATAGTATAGTTCACCTTAGGGAAATCAGGAATAAGTGAGATTGAGAATAAATCCTTAAACTACAATACGTCTACAACAAGTTGAGGTAAGATTGAGCTAGGAATAGGAACGATTTAGTTGATGAGTTGAGATGCATTTTTGCGAGATTCAATTTTCTTACTTTCAGAACTCGGTTTGAAAATGACGACCCTAATTTAAGGTATTGAAAATCTGTGGTTCATAAGCATTACAAAGTACCAACAACTAAATATATGAAAATCTCAAGACTTTTAGATGTTATTGAACTGTTCTCAAACTATTGTTTTTTAGTCATGAGGACTTTGTGTAATAACAGGTGTGTGATTTCTACCGTATCAATTTTAAAGGAGCAAGCTGGTATAGTGGAACCTCAGTCCCCAAGATCTCGGGTTCAAATCCCGCCAACCACCAATGGATTTTTTCTTAGTGATAATGCTGCAACTTTAAGTTATAGCCTAATATAGTGTGAAAAACAATCCTGGGCCTCTGTATCACCTTTACATGGAGGGTCCAAATACAGTAAAAGGGGTAATTTATTCAAGTTCTTACATGAAGGATTAGTTTTTATAATATAGTTTTTATGATAATAATACATTAGTACGATTTAAAATTATCAACTGAAAGAACATAATTATATAAAATAATTAGCCAGAACATTAAGAGGCAATTTTAAGTAATCGAATCAGTTCATTGTTTATAAAACAAAATGATCAAGATCATGTAAAAAAAAAGTTCATAAATACAAGTATTAAAAGCCCTTAATGATTCTTAATGACACTCTATACCTACAATCATTAATTTAAAAAACACCCTACTCTTAAAATTTGTACTTAGTCCAACATTTTAAATTAGTTATTCTCTTTAACAAAATAGAATATAATTTGTTAATGTCACGTATTTTTAATATACGTCATAGATTTTTACCAGTTGGATTGAATTATTTTCCATACCAACAATTTATTGGTGAATTAAATTATGATGCGGCATCAAATTTACCTATATACTTCTTTAGAATGAAGGGATTGTAGATTCCGTTCTATACACCCATCAATACATTATGTATACATCAGAATCACCTCATGAAGCTACTAAACCAAATATACATTGTAAACGCTCGCCTCCAACTTTGAATACATGATCAAACACTCTATACCAACATTTAGATATATCTGCAAGGCAAACGAGCACTAAATAATGAAAACCTCATAATACAAAATAATGTAAATATTTCATCTATGGCTTTTTGTTACTGCATAAGTTATAAGTTGAATGACAATAGTTATCCACTAGAATAGTATGTACTGAGAAAAGCCCAAAGAAATGTTATTATTTCTTTGGACTTAATTAAACACATCCTCACACTATATTAAAATCGCATAAAGAAAGGCATTTTCTGTATCGTCAATTAAATGACATTACAATTTCAATGCTAAAAGTAGACCAAATAAATACTTTCGACATTTCTATGCGTTGCATATTAGTCTTAAACTAATATTTCCAGTTGCACATTTTATTCGATAAAGATACAGGAACATCAAGTTTACGGAGTGTAGGAGTCATTTTGAATATACGACTTGATCCATTACGTAAATTGTTTGTTGCTCCCATATGTGACCTAAGTTGCTTTGGTATTATTCCGAGCCGTAAGTCATTGCCATACCTAAGAAATGAGGAAATTTAATTGAAAAAGGTTTTATAATATTTCAATATAAAAAATATACCCGTGTAGCTTCAGTTAAAATTTAAAAGTTTTAGCTAGTGCACTTGTGTTCAATGAAATATTTTATAACTGGATACAGTTTTTATTGCAAATATTTCTTTTTGTTAGTATAATACTGGAAAACTTGACCTGAGAACAAACATAAGTTGCGAACCTCAACTAAATAATGAACTGAATGATGAATTAACAAACATTTTTTCACCGACTATGTAGCATAAGCATTACACCAACAACCAACACTATTGTTACATAGTTACATACTCCAGTTCAAATATTTTTTCTTAACATTCACCTCTATACCTACAATCATTAATAGATGATAAACAATCAACTGATCTAAATTACATTTTGATAATAACATCAAATGAACCAACGAATATACGACTTGATCCATTACGTAAATTGTTTGTTGCTCCCATATGTGACCTAAGTTGCTTTGGTATTACCTAAGTAGTATTTGGTATATAATTAATATATTAATTATATTAATGTTTGTAAAGTTTCATGTAGCGTATTAATTACTTATGTAGACATTATTTCAGACTAGCCCTATAGGGTTACGGCATTAGATCCATTGGTGATTGGCGGGATTTGAACCCAGGACCTCGACCTCCGAAGCCCCAAGTTCTACCACTAGACCAGCTTGCTTTCCATTCCTTTGAATTGAATGGAGTAAACTTTTTTTATAAACTTCTTTTCTCAATATAGCTTGCCAGGTTGATTCAGGATTTAAAGGCATTTAAAGATAAGATTCTCTTAATTTATTAGAGTCTTTAAATGCTAATGATATCAACCCAGACATTGAATTTTGATATTATAATTTCTTAATTTGAAGAACCTTCAGAAAGTTTCACTTACTCAGTAATCAATCAAAACAATAAGGTAAACTATTAGTTAGCTCTAAGAAACAAAATTAAACACTTCCTTTTCCCTAATGTCTTATCCTTAGAACATTAAACAGACTTCTCGAATTTCTCTCCGTAATTCCAAGATTGCCTTTAGCGTTCTTCAAGAAGTCAACACGCTTTAATTAATCTTAAACCTGCAATCTTAAATCCAGTAAAGAAATTGACAGTTTTGTGGATATCTATGAATGTTTGTTGAAGAAACCTACTTAGGAAACACTTGTGGACAAAGTATTTTCATAATAAAATTCAGAGAGCATGAGACAACGTTATATGCAATATATTCGACGAAAGACTGAAGAAGTTTATGAAGAAGAAATATCAATAGTATTTTGATAGGTTTTAAATGACACACGTAAAACTTTAATTACCTAAACATATTAAATATTACATATTTTTGGTAAAATTCTTTGCAATTTTATCTATAGAAATAATTTTATCCTATTCTTAAAACCCAATGCACCTCAAAGAATTTTAAATACACACATGTTTATGTAAAGCAATTATTTATACATTTTCTTTATTGTTAAGCCTCATTGCTAGAAACCTGAAAAGGCATAGTAATATTTATAACGTTTATGAACATTAAAAACGTATATAAAAACGTATGCCGTATATTACTTACTTTTTCTCTGTTCACAAAGTTTATGCGGTTTTAGGGGAAGAAATCTATCTTCCCTGCACTTGACTCCGACCTTTAAAATCAGCTGTTGGATTAAGTATACATTAGGCACAAACAAGTGGGGGGGGGGGGGACTTCCCCTAAAACCTCTTAAATGTTTGTGAGCAGAACATACGGAATTCTATATAGTCTGTAGCATGGTGTACCAAGCTTAACCATTCCAGTAAA
This sequence comes from Macrosteles quadrilineatus, assembly GCF_028750875.1. Classification (NCBI taxonomy): domain Eukaryota; kingdom Metazoa; phylum Arthropoda; class Insecta; order Hemiptera; family Cicadellidae; genus Macrosteles; species Macrosteles quadrilineatus. The sequence goes on from NW_026542601.1 coordinate 78,973,845, forward strand.
TGTTTTGATTATAAAAGTTATTGATACAAGGTAGCTATGAATTCAGTTCAGTATTCAAATTTGGCATTGAATACAATATTTACCTAACATAACAATTATTATGTTTAATTTTCTACTAGTAAACACGTTGCTCGAAATCGAGCAATTGCAATGAAGTAAAGTAGTTATTTAAAAACAAATAAAAGTCATCATAATTTCCTATGAGTTTAAAAGCCTTTAAATTGAAAAATAAATAACAGCAATTTAATTATACAGCTCATCAAAATGTAAACAATTATATTCTTCATAAGGATAACATGGGAACTTTAACAGCCACTGGGGTAGAGCCCAAGGGACTTTTTCAAAAATGTAAGGTCAGTTTGCAAATCTACGCACAACGCTCTTTCCAATGAGACGTCAATGGATAAAATGGGTTAAGAAATGGCGGAGGAGTTCAACCGACAAAGTTTCATGTAGCGTATTAATTATATAGATACCATTTAAATCCGTCACGACTGGCGTATATTAAATAAATGCATCATGACAAGACAATTTAATGAAATTACTCGTAAAATAAGACTATTTGTGGTTCAGGATTGAAAAAGATAAAGAGCGATTACACAGCTTTGTGTAAGCCTTTCTTCCACGTTAATTAATATGGTTTAGCCTTTAAATTAATTTTTAATTCAATGACAACCTGCTTTTTTATTTAAATTCTCTGAAAGACGACAACATTTTACAGTTTTTTACTGTACTGAAAGTATCCTCAAAAAGGTTTCCAAATAAATACTTTTTATAACTCCCACCTTCACATCCTAGGACGCTAGGTTCTTGGCCAGAACTCATTTAAACATTATTTCAGACTAGCCCTATAGGGTTACGGCATTAGATCCATTGGTGATTGGCGGGATTTGAACCCAGGACCTCGACCTCCGAAGCCCCAAGTTCTACCACTAGACCAGCTTGCTTTCCATTCCTTTGAATTGAATGGAGTAAACTTTTTTTCTTCTTCTTCAAGCAAATGCTGCAGTATATTAATAATCTAATGTTACATGATCATGAAATTTATCTATGTTCGTAATAAAAAATATTTTATCTTAAAGGTTCAATATTTACCGTCGTATTTGATTTATTTTCTGTTGGAATACACTTAACAAAAATAATATCACTTAAGTGGTTGTATGGCACACGTTCCGGTAGTAAAATAAATTTAATTTAGAATTGATATTAGGAAATTCTATAAACAACATTTGCACACCATTATTAGATATTTTGCACGTGACACTTGATCTCTGTGATGTTTGGCAATCTGTTCCTTAATAAAGCTAATTACTTAAACTAAAAAAATCAAAGGAAAAAATTATATAATTCAAATTTATATAAAAATTCTATTTAGATCAAGTATTTTCATAGACCAAATATATCATGTTATTTGCAATTTTTTTTCATTTCGTTATCCTTAAACATTGTAAACATTTTTGTGTAGTGTAGTATACAGCACAGAATGAAGAAAAGTTAATCCATAAACAATCATAAAAGTTCCAGAGACATATGAACATAATTGCCCATTACCTGCAACTATGATTTTTGACATTAGTAAATTAAATTATGATAAGTCACTCAATCATTTAAAATTAAAATATATGTTGTAATATAAACTAATTCTATTTGGAAAGTTACAAAAATATTTGTTTTATGGATTCATTGCAAATAAAATTGGTCTACTAAAATATAAAAAAATATAAAAACCAATGATCAAATAAGTAAACAAATACCAAACAAGTAATGAATAAATAATAATTAGCCAACCAAAGGGTGTTTTCCCATAAGGTTTTTACCATGATGAAGAAGTATAGTAGGAAGTAACTTGATATAAGAATGTTAACGAGATTATAAACAAGAGAAGTTGCTTCTATGACGTTTTCTTTATAGTAACCTGATACTTAAAGGAGAAGGCGTAAATTCATTCACCTTAAGTTACAAGAGTAATGTGCAGTGTTCTAATACGATAAACTTATAGTAAATCAAACCCTTTATATAAAAATATTAATCCTTAGAGTGATTATTCTTCAGTTTAAGATAATGTTTGATTTAAGATTTATTTAGTAAAATAAACTAAACAATATCCTAAAACTATGTATGGTTAAAATGTGTTTTAAAAAGAATGTTGATATAAAAACCAACCGTTGAGAAAACTCAATGAAATCAGATTTTCTTGTGCACTTTACGGGATTAAACGCTATTTTCTGATATATGAAGAAGGTTACAAGTAATTACAGCTGGATTGGTAAAACCACTGTGAGAAAATCCGTCTCCATTCTCTGCCAGTTTCCAAATATTTACGGAAAACACCCCCCAGCCAGCCAGCCTCTTGTGTTTAGCAATCAATGGTACTCGTCTTATAAAAAATAATGACTTATAACTCGGTAGAAATAAATGTAATGTTATAAGGTTGTTAGGCTTGCAACGGGATGTTCTCAACCGAAAGAGAATAATTAGATTTTCTTGTTATTCAAAATAATAACTTTATCACAATATGTAATAGCATGTTCAGAAAAATTTGAAAACTAATGTGATTTTTGTCTAAGTGCTCTAAAACATAGATTTTTTGTAGAAAGACTTAGCAATCACATTCAACAACAACTATATTACTCATAATTCTGAATTGTTAAAAAAACCGTGTTAATAAAATTGTTAACTACTTTTTTAAAAACAAATTTAGATAGAACGTGTCTTAAATATTGCAACAACTTCACACCAATACGTCACTTTTCCATCAGAAATCAGCTGATACAAGTGCATATATGTAGCCCACGCAGAGTTTTCTTCCGCCCTACATTGTTGATTATCCAACAATGTTTGTACAATAACATCCGTTTGGCGGAAATCAAATATACGCTAGTTATATGATTTAAGCTTTACAATATATGATGTGAATCCTTCAATAAATCCTTCAATATATAAATGGTGGGTGTATAGATAAATAAATAAATATCCCGTGTACGGGTTTAGGAATGATATTTCAAGGATTCTTTGGTCATTTTACGTTAATTCACTACCACTACTTTTTTATTGCAATTCCGTTTATTTACTACCAGGATTTTTTCATAATCAGCAACTTTGATTGCTTAGGTTAGTTTAGAATAGTTTCATTTTTATCATTGATATATTCATAGACTAGGCTAACTGTAAAAATTATCGGCATTGCAATAAAATGTAGTGGTGAATTAACGGAAAAGAATCGATTCTTTTATCGTCGATTCAATAGTTACAGACTCAAATAAAACACGTAATTCAAATTGTACATGTAAATTATCTGAAGTCATTAACATAATACATACAGTGGTTAATTCACAGTAGGCCTAAATCGACATTTTATATCAAACCTTAAAATTTAGTAAAACGGTCAACACTTTAAAACCATGTTCTTTTGTTTCAACACTAACACCACTGAGAATAAACGGTTTAAAGAAAGTGGTCAAATCCTCTTAAAATTATTTAGGCTGAATTGAGGCTTGAACCCACCACTCTCACAATGAAGTAAATTATGAATAATTATAAATTATCAATGATCAATAATTAACCTGCATTAAACACTAATCACTCATCAATAATCAATTATCAATTATCAATGATCAATTATTTAAGATCCGTGCCACCTACGCAAGTCCGACCCTTACCACCATGATAGCAACACTCACACACTAAGTTTGACTTTATCATCCAAATAGCACTTGCTTGTGGTTTGATCATTATAAAAGAATGCAACTTAAAATCAATCGTACCACTACGCCGAAAGAAAGAAAGACCAACTTTATCCTAAGCATATTAGAAACTTGTCTCTCATTACAAGTGATAATTAATTAATGAACATTATACTTTACCTCCACTGTAAATATATAAGGTGTAGGAGGACATTGTAGAACAGGTGTTACTGTTGAACTACGCCTACAGGTCTGACCTCAGCGCTGGTGTTAATGGTTTAGTGTTAAAAACAGAGTTGTGTCCTGCAGAAGTTTTATGGTCCAGAGAGCTTTGATGAAACTTAAAGGACAATAAACTCTCATATAACTCTTCACTTGTGTGGTAAAATATAATAAACCAACTGTAATCGGAAAATATTTTCCTTAAATTACATTTTAAAATGTACTTAACGCAAATAAAAAAAAGACTTACCAAGTCAATATCTGCGCGTGGGCAACCCTATGATTGCACTTCTTGTTTCTGTCGCCACCTAATCCTTGTTTCTGAAACATAAATAAAATAATAAACAGACATATTTTACATCGATCAATTATATAAACTGCAAAGAAAATAAAAACGGAAAGAGTTCCGTGTTATTCACCCTATTATGGAATGAAATCAATAATCTAAAAATAAACTTGAAAATTCCTTGTAAGTGTTTTGTATAGAGGATCTTTAAATTAATTGATACATTCCTTTATTTTACCATTTAAAAGGGAATTATTATTACGCTACACAACTATTTAATAAACTAACAATACATATACGTATTCAATTTCTTCATAGTCATATGAGTTGTTAAAGAGAAAAAAATAGGAATTCGAAAGAAGGCTGTAGTGAAATACAGGGCTATTCAAAAATATGGACCCAAATTCGTGATTTTGAAGTATAAACGAGACATACACTTTACACCATTAAAAAGAGGAAATTTCTAAGTTATTTACCATATTTCTGAAATCAGCCGAAAAGGTTATCGTAATAATGGGCAGCCGTTTTGTTTTAACATAGGCCTAAGTTGTAAGTAAGATGCCTACCATGCAACATAAGTTTTTTTTTTGTGACAGAGTTTGCAAAAACTGAGTCTCCTAGTGCAGCGGGCTTTTCTCATCGAATTCGGTATTCAACCACCGACTAGAAAAAAAACATAACTCGTTTGCATTTTAAAGAAGTTTGTGACACATGAGATGCTGTCTCGTGTGTGGGACTAATAAGTTGTAGTAATTCGGCTATCGCTTAGATATTTGCCATGCAGCACAGGGGGGACAAAACAAAACATTTAGCAATTTAAATAATTGTAAATAAAACTTAGAAATTTTCTCTTACTAATGGTGTAAAACATATTTGTTTCCAATTTAAATTTAGACTTACTTTATTCGAGATACAAAATACCGAAACTAGGTCCATATTTTTGAATTGCCCTGTATTATGATTTTAAATCGGAATAAATCCATATTTATAAGTTATTACTCAGTTGCATCTTTGTACTTTTTTCTTTCACGGAAAAAAAAAATTATAGGCCTACAATCAAAAAGATGATATTTATACGAAGTTATTTTAAATTCGAAAATATTGATACCGGTTGAAAATGTATTAAAAATTAGATGCTAGACAATTTAAACTGTGGTTTTCTTCTTAGCACGCTTGAGCTGATACAGACAGGCTAACAATAATCCATAATTAATTTAGCTGGGTAAGCACTGATAAAATGCTTGAATCATGTTTTCAATTAGTTTGGGATTATATCTATAATTAATATCCAAGATGTTGGATGATGATACTTGATGGTCGATAAGTGAAAAGTGCCTTCAAAATCTTATCTCGTAAACTCGTACTTTAATTAAACATTTTTTGTTTTCTTTTACATTGGCATCAAGCTGAAATAATGGCGTAATTTTATCAATGCACGATAATAAAAAATATAGTTAATAATTATTTACCATTTTTGCTATGAAAGGTTCAGTAGCTTAGTATATAGTCACTTTCTTACAATCTTTAATTAACGACAAGACACAAAAAAGATCTTAACGACCTATCAATCTCCTACTGATTGTAAGATCAATATACACTCGTCCAGGGCAAAAAGTACGTATAGCAATTTTAACAAAGAAAAAATATGAATACAAATTTAAAAAAAACTATATGTTTATATTATATGATTCTATGAAGCTATAACTGATGCAATCATAAAAAAAACCTATGAAGGCATTTTTGATTTGTAAATGTAAAACGACGTTTTATACGTTTAAAGGTAGAACTTAAAAGTAGAAACTTAAAGGTAGGAAATAAAATATTCCACAAATATGGGATAATTTCGAAATACTTTGTATAATTTTCCCTTATATTGAAGTAATAAGTTCAATAACCTATACAAATATAATCTATTAAATAAAAATTTTCCAAGCAGTTTTCATATCTTTGATTTTATTCTGTTATCTTATACATGTTATGGCGATTTAAAGTTCAAAATTAAACAACAGTAAAGAGTCAACAAGTAAAGAAAGCCTTGTCCCAAAACAAGGGAAAACGATTTGAGAATTAAAAGGGCGGATTGTATAAATTAACCCTTATAGGTCCTCAATTAACCGAAAGTACAGTCAATAAAGGGGTTAAGCGCATCTCAACAGTTTTGTCGTTAATTTCCTATTTCTAGAAGTGCTTGGTCAACTGTATTTCTCGACGGTGAATTAACCTTCCTAATAAACCTCTTTAACCTTCTTTATTAATGACACGTCCTCCCCCACAAAGTTTCGGCTCTGGTCATTCGTTTGCGTTTATTTATTGTTCGTTTGTGTTTCAACTCTTTCGAGCTTAAAAACGGCATTCTTGGACGTTGTTAATATTCTCCTAGAAAACACAGTTAGCGTGAAGTATTATTACTGCAAAACATATATTATGCTGGAATAAAAACGAAATAATAATTGAATTTATTTATTTGATTTTTTAATTCTATTTAATTAATTTATTTAATTAATTTAATTTAATTATTTATTTTATTCACTTTATTTATCAGATTTTTATTTATTTGTTTATTTTATTTGACATTTCAACGGACAGATACATTTTGATACTGATAAACTTGTGATCAAACTTGCTTACGACTAGCAAAATACAATGGTTGGTAGTAAATTTAGTAAATTGGTTAAAGATCAAAACGACAAACATAAGTGACAGCCAGTATGGCAAACATGACAGGTGCAAGTAACAAAACAAGTGAAAAACGTGACAGTTACAAAAAACAAATTTAATAACGCTTTAACAATGATAAACTTTGAATTGAGTATCAATATAAACAATAGCAGTTTATAAATTAACAGTGAAATAACAATAATTTAACAAAAAGCGTCATACAAATAATTACGGTTATGTTTCCTGGATGAAAATCACAACTTCGGTTTTAAAAGTAGTTTTTGTGGTATTTTTAAAAGTAACAGTTATGGATCAAATAAATCACAATTAATTTACTAAACAAAATTTAATAGTTATTAAACAATGACAAAATTTATTTTCTTTGTATAATAACTTTTAAGCACACCCGTGTGAATGATTCCTTCATTCATATATTTAAACTAGAATAATAATTTGAATCATACAAATAAGTTTCCACCACCACTAGAGATTATTACTTTGAAAACATATAATTAATTACCAAAAAGTGTTAAGGAGTCCAAAAAGTGTATATTTCTATTTATGTATCATAGAATCTGTAAAGGCATTGCTGTAAAATAATGTAATCTCAAAAACCATACGATAATCGATTTCAAGCTAGGCACTTATATTCATCGATTGTAATTTTAATTATTTCATTTTAATGACCACGCTTAAAGTATCATGTTAGTTTCAAAATGTTAAAACTTAGGCTTCTAAGCAATAAGTTATTTTAACTTATCAAATTTTAATGTAAAAACAAGTAATAAACAAACTGAAAATGAGTTAACATTATACAATCTGTAAAGTTTAAACTGAATTTTATATTCATCAGAGCTAAAGATTATGTAAAACTGTTTGGTAAATAATGCAAGACTAATACCGCTAACATTGTTATACGGCTAACACGGTTTCATAATAACTAGTAAAATGTTATGGCCCAATATGCGTTACGTTATGACAGGAATATAAACAAATTTTTCAACATAACTTTTAATAAGACAACAAATTCAATAAAAATAAATCAAGAAAAAAAATTAGTTAGTTTTTAATACTAACGAGTAATGGTTGTCAACGATTTAATCATTTCCATGTATTGATTTTGCCAGTTTGTTAAATCTTCTTAAAATGAACTTCAAGAACTCAAGAATCTTGGGCAAGATGCTTCTTTATTAAAAGAAGTAATTGAATTCTTCTCCTGATTGCAGATATTTTCATTTTGCTTATGCTAATTCACAGACGATTCTTGAAGAGTAAGTCTAAAAATATTCCCCCAGCATTTGACCTTTCATGCAAATTCAGTGATTTTTGTGATGGCGCACTTGAATCTGTGCTATAACAGTTTTTGAGAATGATGTAGAATTTGCTTGGATGAAATTAAAATTAATACTAATATTAATTAGATTAAACCCTTTAAATAATATAGTTGTAAAAACGACCTGTAAGTTTCTAAGGTAGGATAAAATTTTCTACAGAAAATACGGTATGCTAACAAATTTTGATGTAACATTACGATCATCACGATATTTAACAAGCTAATGATAAGAATTGCATTAACTGTTTCCTACGATTTTATTAAATAGCCCCAGGAAAGTTATCTTTCTTATTATCACCAGAACCGTAATTCAAGATTTATTATATGTGCTTTTCAGATTTGTACTGTAGTTTGTCCCCGTTAAAATGGACATGGCCTATTTTGATTTTCAGTAATGAATCTTACGTTTCATGGATCTTATCTTAAAAAGCAACCAATTATTTAAACATTTTCATCTATTTTTATTTCTTTAGCAAAAGACTGTCCACTTTATTTTTTACTTTCAAAATATCTTCTTTATGAAATTTTAAAACTTTTTGTCAATTTTACAAAACGAACCACAAGCATGTTTTATGTACATAATAATTAATAATAATTAAAAATGTACGATGAAAATATTTCAAATGGACATGTTATAACAAAGAACCAAGTAACGAGTAAGGATGTGCCAATGGCATTCCACAGAGAAAATTCATTTGGTTTTAACTCAACGTTCAAATCATAATTATTGTTTTATTGATGAAATACGTTTAATTTGATCCGTAGCTGTTGCTTTTAAAACTTCACAAACCCTAATTTATTTAAAATAGAAATTATGACTCCCGTTTAAAAACTGTATTACGAAACAAACATTAAGTGATTTTGTGATGCTGTGTACAACCAGAAATAAAGCATTCTTGAAAATGCCTTTCAAAATACTATTTATTTTCTACCAAATTTTAAAACGGTTAAGACACAATGGTCGAAACACATTAACTAATTGTGAAATTAATTAATTTAAATTTGAATTAAGAACGAAGTTTTGCTTTATACTTTTAACCCTTAAACCTTGTCAACCCTTGGTTTACATTTTATCCTGATAATTCGTTAATATCAAGGCAGAATGTGGTTCGGATTCCACTATAAACTGTAGGTCCCTTAGTTGCCATTGACTGTATGGGCTAATTAACAGCTGTGTCTAAGGAATATGTCGGCCTTAGTCACTAACAAGACTACAAGATCGCGCCTCATCCTTCACTCATATTTGGGTTAAAATACGCACATAGTGGCGTCCCCATCTTAAATAATTGATAATTGATATTTTAATTTAGAGTAAATACCGCATGTCTGGGTGAAAACATTATCGTCGTGGGTGGTTTAACGTAGTGATCAACTGTTTTTCAGTAAAGTATTAATGGTTATTGAATTAGGCTGTCAATGTGTAAACAATTTCGTGGTATTTACCAATCATGTTACAACAATGAATGTTTAAGTGACACAAGTAATTTTCTGACGTGTTAAATCGCTTTTCATGTTCAATTATTTTGTACGTAAACGATGTAATTGAAAGCACAATACAACAAGTGGTATGGTTGTACACTGTACGTAGTAATTTTCATCGTTGTCACCGTCATTGTAACCTACCTACAATATTGGATTGCTCGTAGTCCCTTTACACGGCTTTGCCTGTATTATGGTGCTTCCATACACTGGTCTTTATATTAAATTACACATTGTCATAAATTAATTTTGTGCATAACAACAGTGCCTTGGTTAACTTATAGTGCTTAGTTACTGACATGATCACAGAAAACATATTACTATACATGATGGAGATCAACTGGTCTCGTGATTGAAACACAGGCATATATCCTTGAGAACCTCGGTTTAGATCCTGCGGATCACTAAGTTAACTATGTTATAATGATGTAATTATCAGTCCACCTGTTTATAAATACGCTCGCCGATCTCAAACATAGTATAGATGACATTAATCAATACGGGAAGCCTTTAGAAAAATATATAATGAATTAAACCCCAATGTGTGGTCAGAGAAACACCGATTTGACTATCTTCGATTAAAATAACGGAGTACATGTGGAGGCTATGCGGCGAAAACATGATAGAAAAATCTAAGGAAGTTAGGGAAAAAAATGTATATACAGTAATTTTTTATCTTAAATAATAAAGTGTTCATGTCATTTACTTTTAATCCATTCTTTTTTGGACACCCGGTATATACCTCAAGTGGGTAGAATTGTCTCTATAGACAAGCCCCATCACCAAAACAAAACTGTCAGCATATTTGGTCTAAAACATTTTATTTTACACATTTAAAGAATAGCATGGTATTTTATTGGTCTATACATTCTTAAAGCTTGCAACGCTACTCCAGATGGTTTTTAACAGGAACTCAATTTTATTATTTCAAATTTCCATCAAAATTATTAAACCATTAACAGTGTAACTTTACAAATTCAGCAAGTCGAAAAACAGACACAGCCTCCGGCATTGTTAAGTACAGCTGACATTTGATATTCTATGTTGTTCTTGGGTTAATTAGATTGTCTTGATATTTACTTTGGTGTTCAAGCTACGGAAGAGTTTCAGTTGTATAAGATGTTTATTTTTTCTTGTTTAAAACGTCCAAAATTGTTTTTACCACGATGTATGAAGCCTATGAATCTATTTACCCGGAACTGAACAGAAAACACAGCTATTTTATTTAAATATACATACTTAAAATTTCAATTTAACTTAATATATTTAAAACTTAAATTTAAAGCCTGAAAAAATTTTTCTTTTTTACTGAGGAAACAAATCTTAAAGTGCAAAAACATAAAAAATGAATCGAGAAAATAAGATCATTTCAAATAAAGTTGAGAATCTAAAAATATAAAAAACGAATAATAATATTTATATTGAACAAATTCTACTACACGAACTTTAAATCATTCGAATAAATACTATTCAGGACATTTGATTATGGGAAGATTATGGGAAATATTTTATAAATAGAGTTAATTCCACAGAAAAAGGTTAAAAGTCATCTGGTCAAAGTGCCGAACGATTCATCACAATATATTATATTTGCTAACTACACCACTATTGCTTTATTTTTGTAAGCATGGTAAATATCACTGTAACAGTTTTGGAGTAAACATTTGTTGCAGTAAGGTTTGCTGCAACATGCACGATGCATATGCATAATGTAAATTCGCTTAGAAAACGATTATTGACTAATATAATTTACTATTGTAAGACAGCCAGTAGACATACACAACAACTTCGTTGGTTGTGAGCTATAACGGCTGCCAACACCTTTTGTTTGCCAACACTGCTCAAAACATTTTGCGTGCGTTTCCATCAAACATTTTACTTGTTGTGAGTTTAGCTTTTAATATTTTTTAAATATTTAGTGTTAGTAGCTATAGAATATAGTGTTCGTAGCTATGTAATAATGGTTTGAGTCACTCTCTAAAATATTTATTGTAGACAAGACACTCATGAAGAAAGGCATTTCTACTTATCACCTTCTCTTCAAGTAGGCCACGGCCTTGGCCTAAGAAAGCTCCAGAATAGTGTCCCCGAAGGACTTAGAATAAAGATCTGGGTTGATCCTACCCACAACGAGTATGGTCTCAAATCCTTGCATCACAACTTCTACTTTGGATTACTTATTTGGGGGGAAAATAGTTCCTTGCACTTTTATTTCATATTACTCCATTTATTAAGTGGGAAAAAAGATTTTAACCATAACTAGTTTTAAGTGCATGTATGTGTATATATTAACTAACTGTATATCGACTTTGAAATCAGTTTAAGCGAAAAGCTATATCTCGTGCTATGTTCGACCTAGAGCAATATTTGTTATATTTTTTATTGTTCAAACCCAAACTGAGGAGCTATTTCCAGCTGAACTACTCAAAACTCTAGGAACCAAAATCTCCTGTAAAGATTATATGACTCTTTAGAGTGTCATGAAGTCTACCAGAATAGACTAGATTACTTTACAAGAGGCAGAAAGTTGCATAACGGGAAAAACATTCCCCTAAAATCACAAACTCAAATAATGAAATACTAAAATTTGTTTAGTTTTGAGTCATCATTGTTTTATCCAAAATTCATACAGAATGGAACCACAAATACTTATAGTTATTAAGAAATATTTCGTAGTACAAATCTATAATATTTTAGAAAGCTATGTGTTCAATTTAATCGTTCATTTTCTGAGAAATCTAAAATCAATTTTTGTACGTTAAAATTTATTGAACTCTTCAGTAGCACATTATTATTTTACAAATAAAATTTATTGAACTCTTGAGTAGCACATTATTATTTTAAAAATAATAAAATATATCACTATCTTTTAATATAATGCTGGTCGCAAAGGTAGAGTTATTTTCTACATAAAAGGGGATGAACTTCCAGGAAAGTTGTTTATGATAAAGCTTTATTTTAACTTGGCGTTATAAATTTATTAGGTAAAAGACAAATTCTCAACATTTTCCTCCTTTTATTCATTTATGTTATTATGAGGTCATCTATATTAATAGACAATCATGTTTCCTGTAAACCTTTTTTCTCACCTTCTGTGCATTGCAGGGAAAGTCTACGTATACTGTTAGAAATATATTCTCCTGTAGATGTGCAGAATTCCATTATAAGTTTTAATAGGCTAAAAAAAGCAGAACAAATGAATTTAAAATTTAAAAAATAACACGGGCCTTAAAAATGTACTTTAACATCTTCTTTACATCGTGCGGGAAATGCCAGATTTATCTCTCAAACTTGCAGATTTAGCACTCTCCTTTTTACATGTAGAGAAAAAGTAGTGATGTGTTTTTCTACATTATTTTAATTTAACCGAGGAGAATATCAGAAAAAAATTACTCTCGCTCCTCAATTTCTAGCCTGCATTTAGTTTTGTTAATTATGGTATTTAGACGGTCCATGACATACTGCAAGTATAAGCTTATAATTACTTTATACTTTACATAAAGGTAGCAACAAGTCTTGGTTTGTTAGACCTCTGACCAGATATGTTGCGAATAGTTGTTTGTTAATGCGCTTTATCTTTAACAGGATTCAAGTATTGGTTTTAAGTATACTTGGATTATTTTACAAGTAGTGGTTGGTAGTATACTTTGTGTCTGCACCATTGTAATTTGTTGTATAAGTAACTTTGCACGTTTTATAGTAACCTTATACTTGACATGTTAAAAATAAATTTTGTCTGTTCCCACTCTTCATTTTTTACATTTGTTCGCAACTATGCGTTATTAAAAATAAATAAATATCACTGTCACAGAATTTCTTTTCCTTATTTCACATATTTTTCCCTGACTTTTTTTAACTAATTTAAATATATAATCTCTTTATAGAGGAGTAACTAATATTGCTATTTCCGGTCTAAACGTTTTTGATTATTTTAGAGTTTTGTTAACCCTATAAATACTCTTGATATTGAGTATGACCCATCCTAGTTTCATATTGCGTCAGACTCATTATAAAAACCAATCAAGTGGTTAATAGGTTTATAAATGTACCAAGGAGCCAGGATCAATTTGCCTCAGTAATGACAAACCATATCTTAATATAGATCTATACATTAATTGAACTCAGATTTTTACTCCAGTACCACATATGTAAAGCATTTGGTAGCAAAGAAACTCATAATAGGCATTGCATCGTAATAAAATTACATTGAACGATTGTACTAAAAATGCGTATTGTAAATTAGTCAAACTTTTTTAGTTTTACAGAACTTCAAATACTTTACAACCATGAAAGTTCCCTATTATTTCCACTTCAGTATTTATAAAACAATATTGAACTCAAAGGTATTATTTTATTGTATTAAGTACGTCGATTGACACTCAAAAGGCAATTAGTAGCTGCCCAAGACAGGAAGTAAACTTGGCTTCTGATGGCAAACTTGACCAGTAATGAAGTTTTGGCGGTGTGTTGACTGTGGACAATAGAAGAGGTCTAGAAACTATTTTAAATTACCTCTTTCCCCTTTATAAGAAACTAGTTGCTCGATCCGTGCTTCTCGAAGGGGTGAGAACCCAGTAGAGCTATTTTCAAATCCACTGTGAAAGAACGTCACCCGCCATTGAATATGGATGAGAAACCGAATCATAATTATTACTTATTCCAACCGTTGGTTATGTATTTGCAATAATCTGTGGGGCAAAATCAAAACTAATTACTCAGGAAAAAGTAAATATTCCCGATGGGAAATTCGCAAGTTGTTTTGCATATTCATTGTTTGTGTTGTTTTAAAGTTTGAAAAACATTTTTCATTACTGTTACCACTTTAAGTGATTTATGTATCAATATAATTCAGTATAATTTGGTTATGATTTAAAAGAAAATACCTATGATCACATTGGGTCATGATTGCAAACATCAACATTGTTTTCACAATTTGTGATGGAAAGTGCTGTCAGATAATTCTAAAGCTTTAAGTTAGTGCTAGGATATTTCTCCTCCCCTGTGTTTTTGAGGAGGATGAGAGGAAGGTATCTTTGTGGGTTATTTTATATTTGACGTGGTTCTAATATTGCGCAATAGAAAATTGGTCGATATAGTGGTAGCAACCTTTATTTTTCTTTTTGTCTGAAAGGTATTATCTCTTCATAGTGCATGTCAAAGGTCAACAGGTAAGACATTTTTTATGAAGTACAATAATTAGTAAAAAAAAAACTTATTAGAACCAATATACCTCTTACTCTTTATAAAGTTCGACAGCAAACTAGAATTTATTTGAAGGAAAATAAATAACTCTTAATCCAGATGTGTGTTATTTTGAACTTTGTCCTTCCTGGATACAGAGGAGTTATTTTCTTTTAATTTTAATGAACTGTTAGGTGTTCGTTTAGTCTTAATAAAAATCATCTTTTAATGTTCTGGGATTCATAAAAATGTCTCTCTAATTAGGATGGTATTCTTTATATTCTTCTTAAAAGACGGAATACGATTTTAGATGTCAACCGTTGCGTCGTGATAAGGCTTGCTTCTTTACCAATCAAATCCAACATTCCTTAAATAATAAATTTGTTCCATGCTTCATTTGACATTATTATTTTGTAGATTTCTTAATAAATTTTTAACGATTTTCTTTTGACCAATAGCTTTCGATTTCTATGATGGTCCTATTTAGTATAGTACTTGTAATTACGTAAGGAAATTATCAGTGAATAATAATATGCACTTAAATGCACTAATGTATAAGGATATACAAAAATAAAATTGTTCTAATCCTTTCAAGAGCTGGGCCAATTTTTTTCTTAAAAAGTCTGCAAAATCTTAAAAACTAACTGACAAAAAATTTACTGATTATTGCATAGAGATTAACTGTTTAGTACGTGTCAGAATGTACGTAAAGCTACAATTTACAAGTAGATAAGCTAGACACTTTTGAAGGAAGAGATAAAGATGTAATAGATACTAACTTAACAAAAATACACATGTCAAATATATCCCGAGTGTGACTGTTTCACAAAGTGTATTTGACATCCGTAAATAACAAGAAAATACACCTTACAATACAAAGATAGTTTATTCAATTGTTTTTGACAGTAAATGCCTTTCTATATCTATCAAATTTGTGCTTTTGAAATGACAGATAAATAAATAAAGTAACGAATTATCATTACTAATCAGGTTACTTATTCAAAATTCGTAGCTATACATTTCTTGTCTTGGATATATTGTTGAGTACACATGAAGCAAGTCATCATATTTTTGTTGTTAATAACTTTGCAAAAAACGTGTAAAATGAGTAAATATGAACTCAATGCGCTTACGCTTACGCTTTTGAAGACTTTGGCTCAAAAACTTAGTTTTACCTACCCATGTTTAGGAGATTTTAGACTTACACTATCACAGCTTACACTTATGTGGAGCTATTTACTGTATACAGATTCTTGACAAATTTTAAAGCGTGTAAATTGAAATTAATATTACATCTTCAAAACCAGCTACTGAACTTTTTTAAACTTTTTTAAATACTTTTTTTTTAATATAGCGTAACTTTTATGTGGTTTATAAGCATTGATGCAACTAAAAAAGTAACTTTTGGAAAGTCACTTTAGTGATATTGTGTGTAGTTTGACATAAACATCAAATATATTATTTAGGTTTTCAAAATCTAATGAGAAACAAATATTAACAGTTACAAAAAAAATTCAATAAAAAATTATTAATGTTTGCATTATTTTCAGTTCATGCTAATTTCCATAATTGCACTCCATCAAAACCTGTTAGAGTCAATTAGCAAGGACTGAAATATGATTAATTCTTTGATTGTGGTAAAACGGTTTAACGGGGTGGAATTAAATTCATCAACCTTCAACACCGCCGTTGGTTAGTCGCTTTATTCGTTTATTCAGAATAGTTGTACAGGAAATGTTACTGTTGGTTTTAACATATGTTTTTATATATACGTGATAGTAAATATATCATATTTAAAAAATATTAGCAAAAGATAAGTAATTACTTAGTAATCATTTTATAAATATATTTGATTTTTGTACGTACAATACAAAATATCAATTCCCGTAGATGTACACAAACAAATCAAATACTTGTAATAAGCTGAGTAAAAAAGAGGAAAATTGAACCCTTGCTTATTTTAACAGCTGGTAACATCCAGTTTCTCTCAGCTGTGCCGAATAAATGACGTCATTCCATTGTTGAGTGTGGGTGGTCTGGACTGAACATACAAGATAGCGGAACAATGTTGAGTAATCCTATTTAATGACTATCTCTGCATGAATTATTGAGCTTGTGATTTCGAGAAAAAACTTGTCAAAATTGTTTTGTGTGGAATAAAAACTTTTGAATGTAGAATGTTTAAGTGATGATTCGGCAGGGCGCTTATACAATCACAATTTATTTCTTCTCATATCCACTAAGTAAATGTAGATTTTAACCTGTTGACAAAGTTATTATTTTGAAATCTAAAAGTTCTTTATTTTGTAATGTTTGAATCCAGGCTACCATCAAAACCTCATTCCGGCACTCTAAAAGATAATTCTATGAAAGATAAATCATTAGACTTTAGGTCCGTTCTGTTGTTAGAACTTTGCTGAAGATATGCGAGTTTGAGTACACATAGCAAAAATTTCAGTTTTTTTTTTGCCACAGATGGTAAAATAGAAACAGTCTTTACTGCTGCAAAAGAATATAAGTAACATATAGCATTTGCTCAAATTAAAAAAAGGAATTAAATCAATAAAGATAAAATAAAAATAAACAAAGCACGAACCAAGAGACTATTTTTTAAATTATGAAATTAAAATTCTGCTTTCTCAAGCAGAGTAAACCAAGGTTGGCTCTAAAACCAAAAAATTATATTATATAACAGAACGCAATAACATATATTTATTAAGATATAAAAACTGTAATTGTGTAGCAATACTTACATTCATGAAAAACATTTATTTATTTTATTTTAGTTATTTATATAGGCAAAAATATACTATTTGTTTTATAGATAAGACATTTTACCCAACTTAGTTTCATACAGTATTGCCAAAGATTCACATACTGTTCCAACTCAATTGAATTTTATAAAGTTCCATTTAAGTCACACAAATGTGTGCCCTTATTCCCAAACCATGTTAAAGTGCAGTTAGCTGCAATCTGACCCAGATATGAATATAGCTATCCGATTGGTTGACGATAATCCTTCAGATGGTTTTATGGTGCTGAGGTTTCCTTGAACTACTTTGGCAGTTTAATAATTCTAAATAATATTATTCTTAATAGTGTTTGTATACGTCCAATGAATAGAGGGTAAAACAGTTGTTGAAATACTAAACAGGTTAATTAATAAAAAAACGCAAATGACTTAAAATTCAGACAGCTTGAGCAAGCTCATCAATTAATACTTAAATCTAAAACACCATCTGGTCTAAATGTGAGATAGTATATACTTATTCTTTCTTTTTATAAAAATTTTATTTTTTACTTCCTTATAAATTATATTTATTTTTGATATTTGCTAAACCATCTGATACTGAGTGGTAAACACATTATTTGTTTTGTTTTGTTCCTGAAGAACTTTATGCCGAAATACAGAACTTTTTTGTTAAAAGTGTGGGAAATAACGAAAAATATGGTAAACTGTTTTGTGTGGTATTTGGTAAAACATTGGATACACTTATTCAATTTGGGATTGATTTTACCTTCAAACATATTATCAAACAAAAATGCAATTTATAAATACGTAAAATATAAATACTGTGGTCGTCAAAATAGTTACACGAAAGATTGGATAAACAAAAATAAATTTACACAAAGTGATAAAAAATCGTCATCCGATACGGTTCACTCAAAATTCAATAGGGTACAATAATAGTTTGTGTTGATACATGTATGAAAAAGATGATTTACATACACCCCACAAAAGTCCTTTGGACATGATAGAAAATTAGGTTACCCATCAAAGACCACCCACGTATTGTTATGGGATCAAACCATTAAATTGTTGTTTATTTGAGGACAAACCCAAATCCGACCACGATTGGTGATGCACTAACCAGCTTTTAGTAAAAAGTAACTTCCCATTTATTTTAAATGTGTGTATACAAAGTTCATAAACAATTACTGTATGATTCTAGCATATACCACTTGTTTCCTTTTAGAATAAGAATAAGAATAGTTATTACTCTTTTACAGTGCAATAGGGTACGTCACTTTTCCACACAATAAATTTCTACATAATAATACAATGTAATTACATGAATCACAGATAAAAATAACAAAGCTAATTTAGTTAAATAAATTAAAACATTCTGGCCTATTTTAAAATAATTATTTTAAATTACATGTACGTAATAAAATACTAGGTAAAATATATAAGTAAATTAAATATTTAAAATACAACGAGAACATGGAAAAAAGACTAATATGACTAGATGATAATCAATATAATTTAAAACAAGTTAATAAAAGGTAAATAAAAACAAGACTTGATCAATTTTTGATTCTTAAGTCCCCTTAGTCATTTTTGATGTGTGCGTCGAAAATCTAATTACATTTCACTGTCTAAAGTTGTTTAAACAAACGCTACAATAGGAAGACAATATAAGTTCTATAAATTAAGCAAATATGGTGGTTTGACTGTGGGCCTACACTGGCAAGCATTCAAATGCTTTGAGACAAACGATAAAGGATATTTAAGTTTATCAATTACCGATACAATCATCCACAAAAGTTGTGAAATATGAGCTAAGATTTCAGTTGACAACTTCGTTGTTACTCTTAAAAATATATTTAAAGAAATTTTTAAGACAATGTTTACGAAATGGTAATTAAATATGAGTCACCAAATTTAAAATAATTTATACTTTGAAATATTAAAATAAATCATTTGCCTACACATTATTTTACTAACGTTGCTTTTTGCAAACTTAAACTCTACAAAAGACAATAAACTTAGTAACACATATTTAGTTTTTTTTGGGAAAATTTGTAATTGTGATCCTTCTTTACTCAAATTATGAAGAAGCAAAATAAACAATATCAAAGTAATGTTCTACACACAAGCAGTAAACCACTTAATGTGTGTGAGCCTTAGTAAACCAAGAAGCATTTTTTTCTAATGAATTTGCTGTGTCACTCTGCACTTTCCGGTCATTAATTTCTTTCTGGTGTCAGCTTCGCAAACAACGTTTTATTTTAATTAGTGACTCTAAACTTACACAATAGAGTCTTCGTTAAGAGTGGAAGGGGTTTTTAAATAACGAGGAAGGAATACGAATTAGTTATAAGAAGTTAATTGTTAAAAAAGGCATTCAAATCCAGTGTGGATCGGTTGCATATGCGTGTGCAGTTAGGGAAAAGGTTAGGTATTACAAATCATAAAAATTGCGATATTTTATAAGTCGATTTCCATAAAAGTCCATAATTATAAAAACGTTCGAAGTTCAAATAAATAAATATTATCAAATAACATAGGCTTGGTAGTAGAAAGCTTTTAACGTCAATATTTGGGCTAGAAGATAAAATTTTACCTAGAAAGAAATATTATTCCTATGCTCAGTAAGTGTCCATTATTGGTAAATGATTACTGTTAAAAAAATCGTTGGTGTAACGTTATTAAGTTTCCAGGCGCTGCCCAGTATACTTATATATAGTCATGTTCTATCCTTCCCAACTGATTCCAGATTCTGAATAGTTTTTTACTCTTTTATTGACGTAAATAATGATTGACCCAGTAACACTGTTATTTGGCCAAAAAAAATATAGTAATTGAAAAATAGCTTATTCCCTATATGGGAAATTCGCTAAAAAAATAGTATAAATAAGTACATTCTGAATCTATTTTTGTCTAGTGCTACAATTACGTGTACTTTTCAACTTATTTGATTCGTGTTAAATGGTTAAATATGGTGTTTTAGCATGCCATATTTTTGTGGTTAAAGACTGCAAATTTAATGATTATATATTCTGAAAATTCTTTTAAAAATTACTGCTAACCGTAAATAGTACATCTATTTTCAGTATTTGATGATTTAATAAGAAAACCCTTGAATATAAATGATTTACTAACAAAACCTTTTACAAAAGGGTGCAAAAATCGGATATGTTATTACATTGTATAATAGCATTAAGCAAAAACAACACATGGTAATTGAAAACTAGCTAACTGTGTTTAATAATCTCATCCATGTACAATTTAATATGAATCTGTAATTAGTATCAACAGACTACAACTACAGTATTTGCTTGCTTTTGAGCCTACATTTTATAAAGACATTATCTTCCAAAACTAATTTGTAAAATTGATTTAGTTAGGGATTGGAGTGCTTTGGTCTTTATCCAAGGTATTATCTTCTTGCTGATAGATTATATTGCATAGGTATAAATTATACTAACGGCTTTAGGTATTTTTAGGGAGTGATCTTTTAATTTTATCATTACAATAATAAGACTATTCAAAACAAGTTTTATATGGGACAGTGATAAAATAATGCCTGATCACAACCATTAAACATTCATTTTAACATACTCTTAATCTCTAATTTATGATGATACATTCACATATATGTGAAACATTTGGAATGTAACAGCCTATTAAAGGTACAAATTGGCGACCCCCCACAAAAAAAGTTTACTTTGGTAACTTTTAAAAATTATGAGTATAAGTATTGAATCCAGTTTGATCGTTTGATGAGTTTAATATTGATAGATAGAGTCAAATGTTGAATTGTTTCAGACTGAACACGAAAAAGATTAGCCCATTTTACCACAATCTTAACATTGATGTAGAAAATTGATCTAAATTTTACCAGCTCAAATTTAACTCTGTGTATAAGAAGATATACAACTTTAGATTAGTTTAGTAACTAATAATTCGAGATGTATTTGGTGAAATACTTTTGAGTCATAATTTTGAACCAAGGTTTTTTTTTGATATTGGGCAATAGTTGCACATTAAATAAATCATTATTAACAACATGATTTATTATTGAAATTGTATATTGAAGTTTTTTATAACTTTATACCTTAGTATTTTTAATCTTCGTTTTTAAAGTTCTCTCTGTTCCTTATTAAAAATTTCTCAGTTACATTTGTTATTGCATTACTTTGCAAGGCAAACCCCCCAATTACAAATATTGTTTGTTTACAAAGTATTTATGAAAGCAAGATTTATTTTATGGGTTTTTGTAGAAAGTAACTTGCATAGCTATAATCAAAACAAGCACTATAATTATTAACTAGACCATATATTGAATATTTAATACGTTTGTAAAATATTTAATTTAATTTTTGACACCAATTTAAACCCCTAAGTCGAAGTATTTTCTTTTTATTGAGTAATTAGTTTTTGATATTTTCCGAGTTTAATTTAATGATTACACCCACGAAACTAATACAAAATTTAACGAAATTATATGTAATCTCCATTAAGTACATAACACTATTCAAACATGTATAATTCTTCAAATACAACAATTAAGCCAGCTTCAAATATTTTTATAATTTCGTACTCACGAAGACTAAAAATAGTATAAACTTTCTCAAAAGCCGACGAAGTGCCCACTTAACATTCTACTCGTCCAACACCACTAACTTGCGAATCACGCATTGAGTTGAACACATAAACAATGTAAGCGATTATCAAGTTTGCTACAAGTTGTTCGTGACTTACCCTGACGTCGTCACTTGTTGCGACTGCTGGCTCTGGTGTTAGGGGTTGCTATATAACCACCCCTTCCCCACCCCCTTCCACCACCGCCCCCGCAACCCCTCATTGTTGCAGAGCATTGTTGCTGAAGGCGGTCCCTGCCCACCGCAAGGTAGGGTCCTACACTTGATTAGTTCTTATTGTCTAAGGGTTGCACTAAGGATTTATGGGGTTCAAATTGTGTTCATAGAAAATATTTAATGATGCTAAGACTTATTAAATTAGGTAGTTTTATTTTGGAAAATTGTTTTCTAGCCAAAATTGAATATTTGGTTATTTCTTTAGTAACAATAATATCTAACTATTGCCCTTAGGAACAGACTGTGTTCTTTTTGTAACAAATGGAATGTTGTTCAGGGGTTTTAATTCTCCACAATTACTTTCTTTATAAATTCTTCCATAAGTTAAAATTTTAAGAGCCTTTATTAATTTTTAAGAATTTTGACTGAGGAGTGCACTTAAGTTTCAAGTAATAGTATTAGGAAGACAGGATTGTTCAGGATGTTTTAAAATCAAGTATTATTTGGAATTAAATCCAAACAAAGCTACATGGTACTTGTTTGGTCGTTTAAGAATATTATATAAGGGTTGCACTTAAGACTTTTGTCCAATTGAGATATTTTAGAAAAATCTTAATGTTGTCCAGGGGATTTTCAGTTGGCTACTAAATATAAAAATAATTTACTAGATTTTGGAAGACAATTTCTTAGTAAAAATTACACGCTACTTTATTAGTTTTTTGTGAATATATGGTTGCATTTAGTGATCGAGTTTGATAGTGCTCATTTAGATAGAAATTTAAGGTTGTTCAGGGTGGTTCAGTAAGTTTTATTTTTATTTTGGAAAGTAGTGTCCAGATCAAAATTACACGAACATCAATTATTTTAGGAGTATTTTCTAAGGTATACTCTTCAATTTCATTAATCGGTATCATTTCAGTATTGTTTTGAATGTCTTAAATTCTACAATTATTTTGGGGATTGCGTCTACGATAAAAATACTGGCTACTTGGTTATTTTTACAAATATTCTTTAAAGGTTGCACAGGAATTTGTGCTTATTTAAGAAGATATATTTTTTGGGTATTTATACTTGGGAAAATGTTTCCAGGTCTAAACGACACGGTACGTGATTATTTAAAAAAAATATTCTCTAAGAGTTGTACTTCTGATTTGTGCATTCAATATTGTTGTAAAAACCTAAAGTGTTTTGCAGCTTTGTGAGAACTATTATGAGATTTTTCTGGGTCAAAACTAGATAATGTTCTTAAATTTTCACATGCAGAGAACTATTTTTTCCGACGTCTAATATTTTATTTGTTTCATTCAAATTTGGTAATTCCAATATAACTAATATTGAATACTTTTCAATTAGTTGTATCTAAATTTAAAAATATTTACTAAACCTTCCAACTTGTTTAAACATTGTTCATTAAGGATTACAGTTAAACGGATTATTCACTCTATTTCGTGGAAAATGAATATTTCCTACTAATTTACTTACTTAACATTTTCAATACTTGCTTTAATTGTAGGATTGATCTTTACAAGCTGAAGTAAATGAAGATAGAGTATTAAATTAAAACTTGCGACTTTTATTTCACTAAGATTTACTTTGTACTTATCTACCAGAGTTTAAAGAACAGTCTGGCGAAAACTGTTATATAGCATACGTTCTCATTCTTAAACAAACATTCGGGGGATGATTGTAATCTATTAAATATAATACTTAAATGTATTTCAAGTAATTTTGGTTAGTGTCGTAATAATTTACAACGTTATGCTTCGACGGTTTAACTTTATGCTCTCATTCAACGTTTCAATTGTAATCAAAGCAGGTTCAAATCTACTTGGACAGACGTTTTAATGTGGTTTGAAATACATATGCAAAGGATATAGTTGTTTTGTGGTTAGTGAATTCCAGTTATAAGACCTCTTATGTATATATGAATACATCAACACGTAAATTTACAACTAATTATTATCATTAAGGCTATACAACAAAGTAACACTTATAACGTTTATGTTAACTTAAATAATTATTTAGTGATACATGCTCTATCAAAATGGTATAATGTAGTCAGTAAAAAAAATACTATCCTGTTTTATTTATGTTTTTTTTTCAACACCATTATAATTTTTTTTAGGAACAGTCTTATCTTTGGAATTGTTAATACAGTATATAACGTAGACTTTTTGTTGTATAAAAAATTATTTAATAGCCCAATGGCAAATAGTATCTGGAGTCCTGAATATATACAGTCAGGGATCGAACCAGTTGTCTGCAGACTCGAAGGCAAGAACTATAACTATTTGACTATCCAGGATGTTAAAGAATGTGCACAATTTTGAAACACACGTTTACCGATGCAAATAATAGTCATAGTTAATCAAATAATCAGTTTGGTTGCATAAAATACTAAAAATAAGAAACGAGAATCGTATATTAAACTAACACATGTTTGCACCCGTAACATAGAGACAGCCAATTTCCCAGTCTAGTGAATAAGAAAAGATTAAGTGGCGCGCGGTCATCTTGTGTGAGCAACATGGTCGCTTATATAGGCAATTACATATGGTGAATAATTTAAAAATGGTTTTAAAATTACAATATCAACAGAAGTATATTCATTTAATTATGAAGCTTAAAATCAATTCCTGGTATTAGTTTTTGACGTTTGTATAGGTCAACTTTTAAAATAGGATTTCAGTAAACCTAATGATTATATAATAAAGTGACCAGAAAAAATAACAAAAAAACCAATAATAAAATTTTGTATATTGTATTAGACGTTGGGTTAATTTAGGAATTTAATTACATTATAAATCCGACATTTCATACATATTGATGTAAAAATGGCTGTCTTTAAAAAATCTTCAACTTGAAAATAAATCCGAAAAATGTATTGACAATAGACAATAGTAGTTTACGCAACGATTGCGTTAAGTTAATCTTTACGACACGAGTAGAAAAACTTCTACGAGTGTCGTAAAGACTATTAACGCGAGTTGCGTACACTACTTTACCTACGACAGTTTTTTAAGTACTAACAATCTGGTTTTTAATTACCAACAATCATTACTAACAATTTCTCTAATAATTTCTTAGAGAAGTTATGTTTTCGTTGATTGTCATTGCCACTGAAAGTAATGCAACGACTTATTGTATAATCAGATGATTTAATGTAATTACGTGTTTGTAAAATGTCGTTAAATAATACGTTACTATTTTTTGCAGGCAATAGCTTCTTCTACCAGCATTCTCACCATAAATACTGTATCAGTTACAGTTAGGGAAATATTGCATATTTATTTGGACAACTGAACAAAATAGTGAAACAGTTAATTTACAGTTGGATCTCAGCATCGAATATGTCGTTTACAACGAGTTGGGTGAAACAACGGTTAAGAGGTTTTCAAAATAAACCAGAAGCTCATTTTTATTTAACAATCTAACCTTATTTTTTTCGTCCATTTAATGAATTGCTGGTATGTAATTTCATACATTTGTTTCGATTTTGGTGGCAAAAGATTAGCACAAACAGTTTGTGCTCTCATTTCCATTTCGTCAACTTCACTTTCACTGAAACTGAAATTTTTAAATCAGTTTAATCTACCTTCCTTTAACCACCAACTTAGGTTAAAATTACGCGAGTATCAACAGGAACATTGAACAAGACGGACCAACAATTAAAACTGTCAACTGATCAGCTGATCAGCTAATTATTTGACGTTCGAAACATTTTAATTTTACTTCTTTTCTCTCAATCCTTGAATCTCATTGGTCCGTTACCCGTGTTGATATGAGAAAAACTATGCAACTTTTCAATTCTAAGAACTGAACTGAAATGGCTACTTTAAAAAACGGTCGTAGGTAAATAAATGTTTTATCACGTATATTTTATTTTCATTATTTCATTACAATTCAATTTCACCACATAAATATACATGTTTAATCAAACCTTCAGACAATATCACACCTTGTGTAATAAAATAGTTCTGTTGACATATACAATTATAAAATAAATAATAATTGTTTGTTTTCATGGTTGTTGTAGTTTATTGAGCCTTTATAAAAATGTCTAATCGTCTATTGCCATAAAACTACCTTTGTTAAAATACTATTCCTAGCAGAAAGCTATTTGAAATAAATGTTTGTTAAAACAATATGTTTAAAATGAGAATATACTAGTTTACAAAAAGAATTATGTATAGTCTGTTATTTTAAAGAAAATGTGTAATTATTTTGTAAAATATTTTATTGGTTATACAAATAACCAAATCTTAATTCGTACCCAAATACTCCACAATTATATGAAATACTAAATTTATACAATGGTTAAAAACAGAAACTATATTTGTAATTAAAATTCATCCTTAAAAGTTTAAACATTGTTGCCAAGACAACGCATTTATTCCATGAAACAATCCATAAAGAAACAATGAAATTACAGCTAAGTGTCAAAGTAGTTAAAACTAGAAATTCAAATACTGCAGTTAAAACAAACCAAAGCCTGGTTGTTTATTTAAATCAAAACTGTTAATCATTAATGAAGTTGCCTTAGTTTTTAAAACCGACAAGAAATCATTATTTCAGCCAAAAACGTAGGATTTATATTTTAAAAATTGAGATTTAAATTAGTCGCGTTTAAAAACTAAATTAGTACGCCACATATTTGAAACTGTAACATTTTAATTTCACGTGGTTCTAGCTTCAAGGTACATTCAACTCAAAAGTTCAGCTACCAGAAGAGTCGATCCTTTTGAAGTTCGAAACATTATGACAATTACATAAGCAAAAAGTATTATTTGAAAATGTGGCAAAGTTTAAATTCCAATTATTCCTTGGGTAGTAAAAACACTGGTCCAGTCGGTTCGAGGAGACGTGCTCTCCTAGATATCCATGAACATAGAACAGTTACTGAGTGGATAGTGTTTAGCAAGGTCGCAAGGTCAATCCTGAGGACATCTAGAGGTTTTTTAGGACTTGAGACTGAACATAGCTGTCCTAGACCATTAGACTTTTAGTAGATGGTCTAGCTGTAGACTCAACTGATCTTAGTCACTAACAAAGCTACATCATTCATCCAATATTCAATTTTCACTTATCTTTGTGACAAAATACTCACCCTAGTGTGTTGGCCTCTCATATAATCTAATATAATATAATTAAACACAATCTAATGTAATATATTATAATCTAATCTCTTTCTTTAGTTCAAAATGTGATATTATGAAACTTTAATATGTCTTAGTTTTAAAATGTAGTGCGACGCAACTTTCTGCACTGGAAAAAAAATATTAAAAGTGCAGTCAGTCGCAACCGTTTGCCGAGGATAGCTCAGCCTACAATGGCTGGGTAAAGTTCCAGGGTCTGCGATAAGGTCAGGGAAACCACTAGGCCAAAAGCCGGGTCTAACCGGTATAGGACTGGCTCATACACGGGCACTGTGAACAAGTCAAAAACAAGTCACCAAAACAAACGTGCAATAATCACTACCAGGCCTACGCCGATTCTCCACACTCCTAGGGGGTCGTTGCTGACTACGCAACTCGGGCTTCGTCCTAACTATCCAATAGTTAAGCCCAGAGTGCCTAAAACACGGTGAGTTACACGACGACTTGCCAATAAAAACCACAACGCGTGTTATCACCAGGCGGGGTCTACTAGGCCACTATAATCATAATCCGATACACAACTCTAATGCCCAAGCTAAGAATCAAACAGTTCACTCAATAATCGTACCACATAATAATATACAAGTACACTATAGGTAGAGTGACTACACCACTAGTAGCTGGTCTCAATAAATACCAAGCCAAACAAGCAAAACTAAATGGCAATTGCACTATTAAAATATTGAGCTACTTAGTAGCAGTTAAATGAAAATTAAATACGTTCCAAACACTAGATAAATATATTATCTGATAGCCGGTACTCCGCTACCCAAGCTACCGAGATAACGTGTTGGACTACCAAACAAGCTGTTCAGGTTAAATTAAAATAATAAAATGAATAAACAATAACAACCCTACTACTGCTACTGCTACTACCAACTTTATGTTACTTAGCTGGGCTTCTGTTAATCGGCTAATAATATTAGCTACTAGCCTACTGGCCACGTGTTTCCAACTACGCACGCTAAATCGTGCCGCCTAGGTTTGTCGGGCCTCAGAGTTATTAGTAATATAACTAACTCTAGGTACAACGCAAAATAATATCTACTACAGTCAATTAAATTATATTATTTGCGCTCTAGCACCTGCCCAGAACCGTCAGGAATACACTTTTTATTCCTGACACCTGTAAATAAATCCTAACTACCGTCAGGCTTTGACCAGCACGGTTACCACTCTAACTCTCTAACTCTCTTAAACCAAAATATAATAAAACGTCGTCCACTCACCCCAAGTGGGTCACTGTTTCACTACCCAACTTGAATGCCGACACTCACTCCTTGAGCACCAACCTCACACGACACCGATGTCACCACAGCACTCCTCTCTACGTACACCACTGGACGTCTCACTAGACACACGCTATCCTCACTCACTGGGATCCACGACTCGAATGTCCGTTCTCCGCTGTCCAGTAGTCCCGGGATACCCAAGCTTATCCGAACTGATAAGCCGGGTCAAAGAGCGCTAGCCAGGTTCGCCGTCGCCGCTTGCCTACCTCAACAATCGGTGCGCGGCCAAATAGCAAATATTTACCCCCCTAGGAAAATAACTCGTTACATCCCCCACTTACATCGGGATGAAAAAAAAAGAAAACGGCCAAAAGAAAAAAAATCTTTGAACTCCGGCCAAAACAAAATACTCCAACCCCTAACCCAATGGTGAACCCTACACCACAGGTCTCATACTTAAAACAAAGAAAAACTCTTCTACTCGCCACTACCAGCCAACATGTTGCTGAATGATTTGGCATCAGGAACCAGATGGGGATTTCCATTGCAAGGGCCTTCGGGGTCTTCGTCACCAATTTTGACACTGTCCATGCGGCCCCCTTGGCCAGAACAGTCATCACCCACGCCCATTCTTACTACCTCTGTCCCACATGTCACCAATCCGAGGTCTCGGATAACATCCATACCCAGAATCATGTCTATGGTGAGAGTGGGGACATACAAGGCATCTCCCATCCACCGTCTTCCCGCAGCTTCTCCTGCTAGCCGAAACGAACACTCGGCCCTCGACCGTGACCCATCTGCCATCCTTAGAGGAGAGGGTTTCTTAAAAGGTTCTACCCCCTGGCGTTGAAGATGATCGGCGACTTCGCGCCCAACCAGGTTAACTACGGACCCAGTGTCCAATAACGCCTTAAAAACGCTGCCCATCAGCACAACTTCAACAAAGGGCCTTGTCTCCGAAATCAGCCGGTTCTCGTCTACTCCACCAACCAGGCTGTTTAGTTTTCCGAGCCACTCGGACCACTCTTCTGAGGTCGTTCGTTTTGGGTGGCCTTGCCCAGTTGACCTCCTGATGTCTGAGCTGGCCTGCCGTTTCCCGCCCGACATCCACACTGACTCACCGTCAAACCAGGTTTGCCACACCCATAACAGGAGACGGTCCTTGGTTTCCCACATTCTCGGGCAAAGTGACCAGTCTCCTGGCACCTAAAACATTTCACCGTCCCCTTTGGACCCTCAGGCGCTCTAGCTGCTGTCACGGGCCGTTGACCGTGGACCCGATTCAACTTCGAAGCTACCCGTCCACGCCACTCGGCTTCCGGAGATGGTCTCTCGAAACTCCGCTTCTCGACGGCGGCAGTTTCGGCGCGCTTCTCCACCTTCTTTTTGGGTGTGTAGGCGGTTTCCAAAACCAGCGCTACGTTCGGAGAAGGAGGAGGTCTAAATGCCGCCTTCTCTCGCAGATAGGCCTCGTAGTCTTCGGCCAACTCAACCATCTCGGCCAGATTGCGGAAGTCCCGCCGTCGCACCATGAGTTTGTACTCAGGTCGCATGTTGTTGTAGATCAAGTCCAACCTACCATGCTCTGACAACGTACCGCTACGCCTAAGCAAGGTACTTATGGCAACAACGTAGTCCCGGAAGTGCTCGCCTTCACCCTGTGTCCTTTTCCGGATCTCCTCATCCAAGTTCCTCCAATATCCTGGTGGGAAGAACTGGATTTCAAACTGACGCCGGAAAGCTTCAAAGGAATACAGGAGCTCCTTGCAATTCCTGTACCATAGAAGCGCTGAGCCTTGCAACAGCTCCGGCAGCGCTCTGAGGAGGTCCTCTGATGTTATAGAGTACGAGACCATCAGCTCTTCAAG